>NC_060124.1:605407179-606031179 GCF_021461395.2 Schistocerca americana | reverse complement strand
GCCAACTGCAAACAACTGCATGTCCTGGATTTTCCAGAGATGATAGCTCGGTATATAAAAGGGTTTAGAAGTCATTATACATGATATGTTGAAGTAACTAACTATTGTTATTGCGAACACCTGGGACACTTTTTCGGATGAGTGGTGCAGCATAGGGTATGACAAGAGTATTGTGGAGGCTGGGGGGCCAACGAAAGGCTATTCTAGGTGTTATGGACAAAATTTCAGACAGAACTGATCTCATTTCAAGACATGATTTTAGAAAGTGATGGCCTTGTTGAATTAGCTTATTAATACATTCTAGATCAGGATAATACTGAGTGACCAGTATTGTGCTCCAGACTTGCTTTTTGGAGGGATCAGCAGTACTAGGATTGGATGTGATGGCCCAGGAAATTGGATTTTGATGTAGGATGGTGGTGTAATTTAGTACAATGAAGCCTGAGACAAGAATGGTGGTGTATTGCTGTGAAGAGACTGCATCCAAACAGATATGTTTGCCTCGAATGCTGAGTTGGTATGGGTGAGAATTTTTGATGTATAAAGGATGGCAATTATTAAAATGTAACTATTGTTAATTGTTAGTAGGTTTCATGTGGACATAGTGTGTAGCTGGTCTCCAGTGAGTATGGGATCAACTTCAAGGGAAGTGGCATGAGATTCAGAATAGGACCAAGTGAAATTTAATTGGGAGAAAGTATTAAGAGATTCCAGGATTTTTAACAGGTCAGCCTCACCATGAGTTCATATGGTAAAGATGTCATAAATGTTCTAAACCAAACCAGAGGCTGAAAACTTATGGACCCCAGGAAAGCCCCCTCCAAGTGACCCATGAAAAGGTTGGTGTAGGAAGGAGCCATTCTGGTTCCCATGGCCATATCCCTGATCTGTTTGTATGTCTGCCTATCAAAGGTGAAGTAGTTGTTCACAAGTATAAAGTTGATTAAGGTGATAAGGAAGGGTGTCACAGGTATGGAATCAAGTGGGCACTGACTGAGGAAATGTTCAGCAGCAGACACACTACGTAGGTGGGGGATGTTGGTACAGAGGTAGATTGCATGGTCCTATTCTGACACCCGTGCCACTTTCATTGATGTGTGTCTCCTGCCTTGGTTGGTGAGTAGAATTTTTATCTGTCCAGTTAAATTATTTTGTCAGAAATTGATTGATTCATTGTCTGTCCCTTTGGCAGCCATGAAAATTTTGGTGTTTATATACCCATATGGGAATCATTGTACAGTGTGTATCAGTGCTGCAGTGATCTCAAATGGGAACTTTTTGGTCACTCAATATATGACCAAAAATTAGAGCAAACATATTTGTAATGGGAAAGATGCCCAGCACACTACTAAAGATTTTCTGTGGTCTTATATATCCATACTTGTACTGTGTACTAGTAGGGGGTAGTGGTGCCAATACTCATACAGAGATACTGTTTTACCCCAAAGAATGATGTAAAGTATGTTGCAGGATTCTGGCCTACACACTCTTGCAGAGGAAAAGTAAGGTTTCCCAAATTCTTAACAGTTCAAGTGACATAATGATAATGGCACTATTATGAAAAGGGTAGATTATTACTCACCATATAGAGGAGATGCTGAGTCACAAACAGACAAAATAAAAGGACTGCAATACGTTTAATCTTTCAGCCAAAAGGCCTTCTTCTAAACTAAAAAATGCACATACAGCCACACAAACACATGGCCGCTGATGCCAGACTGCATACAGCAACTGTGTTTGATGGGAAAAACAATCTCCGCCTGGTGGGAATAAGGAGGAGGCTGGGGCATGGAGGAGAGATGGTAGGGGTGGGCAGTGTGTCAGTGTGTACTGCTACTTGTGGGAGTGTGCAGGGGTGTGTTGGGGACAGGGTAGGGATGCTAGGTGCAATCAGCTGGTTTCATTGGGGGGGGGGGGGGATTTGGGGAGGAGGCCAGATGGAGAATGGAAAAGGAGGGAAACAGACAATGGGAAAATGTCTAGTGGGCATTTTGGTGGAACAGAAGGCTGTGTAGTGCTGTGTGTGTGTAGTGAAGGGGATACATATGTGAAGGGTAGGGACAAGTGAAGGATGAGGCCAGGAGAGTTATCGGAACGTAGGATGTATTGCAGGGAGAGTTCCCATATGTGCAATTCAGAAAAGCTGATATTGGTTGGAAAGATCCAGATGACACAGGCTATGAAGCAGTCACTGAAGTGAAGCATGTTGTGCTGGGCAGCATGTGCATCAACTGGGTGATTCAGCTGACTCTTTTCCGTACATTCTTGGTGGCCATTCATGCAGACTAACAGTTTGTTGATTGCATATTCACATAAAAAGCAGCACACTAGCTGCAGCTTATTTTGTTGATCACATGACTGCTTTCATGCCTATCCCTACTTTTGGTAAGATAGGTGGCGCCTGTGACTGGACTGGAGTAGGTGGTGGTGGGCAGATGCTTGGGAAAGTTCTTGCAGCTAGGTCTACTGCAGGGATATGTCCTATGTGGCAAAGGTTGGGAGCAGGTGTGGCATAGGGATGGACGAAGATATTGTGTGGGCTCAGTGGGTGGCAGAATTCTACTGTGTGAGATAAGAAGCATAGTGGGTATGATATTCCTCATTTCAGAACATGACAAGAGATAGCCTCAACCCGTGTGGAGAATGTGATTCTGTGCTCCAGTTCTGGTTTGCATTGGGTCCTGAGGGATGTCATTTTTGTTGCTGGATGATGATAATGTGGGAGATGGTAGTTGACTGAGCAGAAAAGGCACGAGAGATACGTTTTTGTACAAGTCTGGGAGGCTAATTTTGATCTGTAAAGGCCTCAGTGAGAGCTTTGATATATCTGGAGATGGACTACTTATCACTGCAGAAATGACAGTGATGGGTGGCTAGTCTCTATGGAAGGGTCTTCCAGTATGGAATGGGTGCAATTGTTGAAGTAACCATTTTAGAGATTGAGGTCAACATTGAGAAAGGTGGCTCATCTGTCACATTGAAACTATTGCTGTCCAGGAATTAGAACAGCATGCACAATGCCACCTCAAAAGACTCTTCAACCTGTTTACCTCCTATGCCATTCTTGGACTACCAGCAACTACCACCTCTAAAACAGCCTTCAAACCCATCCCACATTCCCTTACAGACCTACTACTTTTATGATTAGTCCCCCAAAAGTATCAGTCCTTTCTGAACACCCTACCTTTTGCCCTACTCCCATATTCAGTATGAAGGACGTTTTGAAGGCCTCTGCTTCTCTCAGTCCCTACAGTGAAAGTACTTATTCACAAACAAAACTACAAATCAGATTAAATCTAAAACTGATGTCAAACCATGCCTGACTCAGTTTATTTCTCCATCTAAGTGCGACCAATCCCTGCTACCCCACAAATCGCCCCATTTGCATTCCAGTATTTCTTAACCTCAAATACTTCCTCACCATCATTCCCCAAATCCCTCAACAAAGAAACTAACTTCACATCCACAGAAAGAACCACAATCCTCCACCTAAAACTGATCCCCATCTTATAATTCTACTTGTCAACAAAGGCTTCACCAATGTGGTTTTGAACTGCAGGGTTTACCTCATAGACAGGCTCTGACAGCTGTAAGATTCATCCACCTACAGACCCTGCCACAGTGACCCCATTCCAGAAATCCAACAGGATCTCCAGTCTCTCCTCAAATCATTAGGTCCATCTCAGATCCTCTCCCCTCTGTCTATCTCTCTCCTCACCCCTAGACCTCACCCACTCCTATCTTATAAAAGTCTATAAACCCAAACACCCAGGATTGCCCCATTGTGGTTAGTTACTGCATCCCCCCTGAGAAAAGCTCTGCTCTTGGGACCATGTTCAGGCTGTTATCCATAAGCTGCCCTGCTGTATAAAAAGACCAACTGTTTCCTCCACAATTCCTGTTCCTTTACCACATGTCATCTGCTCATCACTACTGATGCCACCTCCCTAACCCCTATATCTTGCCCCTGTTAAACAGTAACTTTCCCAGTGCCCAAAAGACTCCAAATCTACAACCTCCTTCCTGGTTACCATCGTCAACTGTACTTCCACCCACGATTACTTCTCTCTTGACGGTATCATCTACAAACAACTCCATGATAAGCCCTGGGTATCTACATAGCACCATCCTAAACCAACCTATTCATGTACCTGACATTTATAACCAGTCAGAATTTGAAACCTGTCATCTGTTTGAGATTCACTAGTGAAATTTTCGTGATCTGGACTGAAGGTGAGTGCACCCTATCCACTTTCCTCCAGTACCACAACACCTGCTCCCACATTCGCTTCACTTGGTCTTCCTCAACCCAGCATGCCACCTCCCTTGATGTTGACCTTGACCTCAAGAAAGGCTGCATCTGTACCTTCATCTACATCAAATGTACCAACCATTCGCAATATGTCCACTTCAACAGCGGCCACCCATTCCATAGCAAGAAGCCCTTCCATACTGACTGTCACATCTGCAATGACAAGCAGAACCTCTCCAAATATACTACCAAAGGTCTCACTAAGGCTGTCACAGACCAAAATTACCCTCCCAAACTTGTACAGAAACTGATTTCATGCATCATGTCTATCCAGTCAGCTGACATCTCCCACATTTCCATCATCTGGGTACAAAGCAGCACTCCTCTCGTGATTCAGTAACACCCAGGACTCCAGCAGCTGAATCACATTGTCCATGAGGGTTTTGACTACCTCTTATCAAGTCCGAAAAGGAGGAATATCCTACCCACTATCCATCTGCCCTTCCCACAGTAGTATTCCACTGTGTACCAAACCTACACAGTATCCTCATCCACCCCTGCTCCCAAATACTTACCTCATGGCTCATATCCCTGAAATAGGCCTAGCTGCAAGACGTGTCCCAAACATCCTCCCATCACCACCTACTCCTCTCCAGTCACAGGCATCACCTATCCCATCAAAAACAGGGCTAGCTGTGGAAGCAGTCATGTGATCTACAAAATAACCTGGCCCTATTGTGTTGCTTTTTATGTGTGCATGACAACCACAAAGGTGTCCGTCCACATGAATGGCCACTGACAAACTAGCCTAGAGTTGGCTGGACCTCCCAGTTGCTGAACGTGCTGCCCAAAACAACATGCATCATTTCAATGACTGCTTCACAGATGGTGCCATTTGGATCCGTCCTGCAAACATCAGCTTTTCTGAATCACACATGTGGGAACACTCCCCGCAATATATCCTACATTCCCATAACTCCCCTGGCCTCAGTTTCCACTAATCCCTGTCCTTCAGCTTCCTACCCCTTCCCTGCTCACACTCAGCACTATACAGCCTTTTATTCCACCAAAACACCCACTAGCCATTTTACCCTTGTCTACTTCCCTCCTTTTCCACTCTCCTTCTGCCCTTCCTCCTTTGCCTTACAAACCAGCTGACTGCACCTAGCATCCCTACATTGTCCCCTCCATACCCCACACACTTCCATAAGCAGCAGTACAAATTACCCCAGCACCATTCTGTTATCCCTCCCTCTCCATGCCCCAGCCTCCTTTTTACCCCTACCACACTCAGATTGCTTTTCCCATCAAATGCAGTTGCTATATGCAACCTACCATCAGCAGCCAGAGGTAGTGGTCATGTGTTTGTGAATTGTGTTTGTGTAATTGTGTATCCAATTTCTAGTTTAGAAGTCCTTCTACCTGAAAGGTTAAATGTATAGCAGTCTTCTTATTGTGCCTGTCTGGGACTCAGTGTCTCCTCCATAAGGTGAATAGCAATCTATTCCTTTCATAATACTGTCATTATTCCATCCTGCATTTCCCATTGTTTCATGAAGTGATTATGTACTTCCTCAAACATCACACCATATCCTTGAATAAAGATCTGCAGACATATAACATTAGAAACAGGAATGATAACCATATGACAAGTAAAAGACAAAATGATACTGTGGAAGCAGTGTGTATCTTTTACAATAAGCTCCCATGTGATATACAGAGTATCACATTACTGTCAGCATTCAACATAAAATAAAATGTTACACAACTATACCGTCTCCCTATGGTACATGAGAGTACCTACAAAAATGTAAACTAAACATTAACTCTATCTGCTTAGGGAAAAAATTGACTGAAGCAAAGTAAACATCGATAGATCTTATACAACTTACTGAGAAATAGCATAATTATGTCTGTGTAATGAATTTCTTATGTATTCTGTTTTTATTATTATTATTATTATTCCTATCTTATGCACCTCTGCTAAAATAATGTTCAAGATTTATAGCCTGCATTGTAGATCCAGAGGAAAGACAAAATATCTGTAGGAGATGAATTATTAATGCAGTTTCAAATTTTTCATAGTCTTCTCGTATATTTTTATTCATTCTAGTTGTTAGTCATACCATTACTGAAAATTAATCATAGTTGGTAGTGTGGTATATGCTCCTCTATGTAAAGTCCCTTATTTGTAGTTTGCTCAAAATAATGATTAGTTTTGATCTGTTAGAAATATTTTCATGATCTATCTCTCTCTCTCTCTCTCTCTCTCTCTCTCTCTCTCTCTCTCTCTCTCTCTCTCTCTATATATATATATATATATATATAAAAACAAAGATGATGTGACTTACCAAATGAAAGTGCTGGCAGGTCGACAGACACAAACACAAACGTACACACAAAATTCAAGCTTTCGCAACAAACTGTTGCCTCATCAGGAAAGAGGGAAGGAGAGGGAAAGACGAAAGGAACTGGGTTTTAAGGGAGAGGGTAAGGAGTCATTCCAATCCCGGGAGCGGAAAGACTTACCTTAGGGGGAAAAAAGGACGGGTATACACTCGCACACACACACACATATCCATCCACACATATACAGACACAAGCAGACATATTTAAATATGTCTGCTTGTGTCTGTATATGTGTGGATGGATATGTGTGTGTGTGTGCGAGTGTATACCCGTCCTTTTTTCCCCCTAAGGTAAGTCTTTCCGCTCCCGGGATTGGAATGACTCCTTACCCTCTCCCTTAAAACCCACTTCCTTTCGTCTTTCCCTCTCCTTCCCTCTTTCCTGATGAGGCAACAGTTTGTTGCGAAAGCTTGAATTTTGTGTGTATGTTTGTGTTTGTTTGTGTCTGTCGACCTGCCAGCACTTTCATTTGGTAAGTCACATCATCTTTGTTTTTAGATATATATTTCCTATGTGGAATGTTTCCCTCTATTATATATATATATATATATATATATATATATATATATATATATATATATATATATATATATATATCTGTCTATGAGTGTAGAAACTGTGTGTGTGTGTTTTGTTATATGTGATCATATTCTGCTACAACAAGAGTATTATTTTTATCAGGCAGCATACACGTGGAGACTAACTGAAGAAATGAACAGCAGACATCTCTCACCAGATATCAAGGAGGAGGTTAGTTGCTTTAGTCCTCCATGTGACTAGATTGTAATTCTGTCCCATTATAAGTATAGTACAAGAACATTTTACAGAAATATATTGTTCTCATATATTTATAGAATTTTCTTGTTTTAAATTTGTTTCTCGCTGTTTGTGATGCATAATATTTTTCTCAATTTTTATGATTATGTCCAAAAGAACCACTTAATTTCTTTCAGAAAGACAATATTTGTATGGCCTAATGTTGATTTTGAGAATTTGATATGAGGTGATATGGTCATCAGCACTCTTTCACAGTTTAATATTGCCACATGCATTGTTGAATAGCACTTAGCACCACTGACTGGCATACTCTGCATTACCAATTCAGTAGCACTTATTTGTTATTTAGTAGTTCTCATTTCTGGAAGTCCTCAAAATTTCTAATATGTGTATTGTTTTGACTTGTATGAACATCAGTATAAACAACAGGACTCTTGTCCAGGAGTTCAGTTCTGTTATCTCTTGATGGTTGTGTTCATAATAAACGTATTTCCAGGACTAAGTGTTGTACTTCACTGATGAGTCTGATTTCAGATTTGGACTTGATTGTAATCATGATTGACATTATTTGTTGGAGATACATGGGAGCTCAGAACAGTTGCATCATCATGGATGCATCTGGGGGGGTCCTGCCCACTCATTTCATATAGGGTGCCTAAAGGATGCTGCGTTCTCTGAATGTCATACAACAATTAAAGCAAATAACATTAGTAGTTTTATTTCAATAAAGCAGGTTGACAATACTTATCTTAAATTTACAAAAGTGTCGCGACATGCAACCGAGTCAGAGTCCTTTGCTATAAGCAATGTACATGCAAGTTTGTCACACAGTTTGTGGATCACTAATAACGTTATTGTAACACTCTCTGCTAGATCTGCCCATATACTGTCTGAATACTGAGGCAATCCTGAGTGGCCAAGGCTGGCAGGAGTGGTGTTAATATTCTCCTCTCGTAGAGGCCACTCCTGTTGTGTGATGGGGTCGAAATCACTGCACTATTGGCCGACGTCGTTTTGCTGCCTTCTCTTCTCTTGTATACTTCATCTTCATTCCAGTGCTTGTGGCTATGCCAGAACATTCCTCCCCCACCCAAAGTGATGGACCTTTGTCATGTAGGGAGGAGGGGGAGGCAGGAGTGTGGGTGTATTACTGAGCCGGAAGCTGTGGCTGCAGGCGATGTCACGATTCCAGTCGTACCTCGCCATCCGGCCCGCGCTCTTGCGGAAATGTCCTCCAGAAAATGACCAGAAGGGTACGTGTCCAACTCCTACTGCCACGAACCAGATGAAGAAGACAGCGACTGCTACAGTGTGGGCAGGTCCAGCTCCATCGATAAGATGAGAGGAGGTGTAGGAGGCGAGGGCTCCATCTCCACAGGCTTGTCCCTGGTGTCACGATGACACCCTCTGGCAGCTGCTGTGGCTGTGCTGTCCTCTGGATCCATGAATCTGGGGGAAGAGAGACTGAGAGATCATTGTGCACATGACAGAGGCGATGTTGATTTTGACGGTGGTGCTGCAAGCCATCTGGACCTGAAAGGAGGTACATGCAGGTGCCAAGTCGACGGACTATCTCGCCTTGCACCCACCATTTGCTGCCACTAATAACTGTGTGAAAGACAGTATCATATGGCACAAAGTGATACTTGAAGCCTTCCTTTGGCGCTGGATGCTGAGGAGGGTGGAGCAGTTGGAGCACTGTCCGATGGCGGTGGCCGTGAAGCAATTCCTCCAGTGATGGTCTATCTTGTGGGTGTGAAGAACAGTTGCAATGCTTGACCCTTGCTGTATGCGGAGCAAAGTTTGGCCATATGCTGCCTGAAGGTTCTGACAAAACAAACCACTCTGCTGTTTGACTGTGAATGGAACGGTGCACTAGTTAGACGCTGTATGGCATTGCATTCACAGAATGTTTCAATTTCATTTGATGCGAACTGAGGTTCGGGTCTGACATTATTACTTTAGGTAAACTTTCTAGGCAAAAAATCGATGACAACACCCGAATTGTGCTATGTGACATTGTTGAGGTCAATGGCACAGCAAAAGGAAACTTGCTATACGAGTCAACCACAATCATCCCAGTGTCCTTGGTGAAGTAACTGTAACACTTCTTTTTGCAAAGCATTCGGGATCAACATATGTCATTCTGTACAATGAGGCTATGCCAACATCCAAAGTATCTACACAGTACAGAGTTCTTCATGCAATGCAGGGGATGGAGCCAAGATGTGCGAATGTAGCTGAGCAAAATGTTCAAATCTGGACCAGCTTCTGTGACCTGTGAGATTTTCTTGTAGTTCAGCGAATAAGGCTGAATAAATTCAGAATTCTGAGCATTAATGTGATAACAAGATGCAGCATAAGTATCAATGTCTGTATCAGGGCTAATTGGAAGACGTGAAAGTGCATCGTATTACCATGTTGAGCTGTCAGATGATACACAATCTTGTGCTGGTATTGAGACAACAACAAAGCTCATCTATGCAATTTTTGGGCATTTTGTAGAGGAACTGGTTTTGTCAGATGAAACAAAGACTGCAATGGCTTGTGATCCGTTACTAAGTAGAATTTTCTGCCATACAGTTAGTGGTGGAATTTGGTGACACCATAGACAATAGCCAAAGCCTCTTTTTCAATTTGTGAATAGTTATGCTGAGCTTTGGACAACATTTTTGATGGAAAAGCAGTAGGTCTATCTTTATCACCAAGTCTGTGCAATATCGCTGCACTGATTTCATAAAATGAAGCATCACTTTGCAATACAACTGGTTTGTCTGGATCAAAGTGAACGAAGCATCAATCACTGAGCAATGCATCTTTAAGTTTTGGAAAAGCTACTTAGCACTCATTTGTCAACATAAAGGGAACATTCTTGTGATGCAAGTGATGCAATGGAGCTATGATTTGAGCAGCATTTGGTATGAACCAAATATAATAGTCCATTTTCCCTAAAACTGACTGCAATTCTGTGACATTGTGAGGAACTGGCAAATCTTGTATGGCTAACAAATGTGACTGAATAGGATGTACACCTTGACTGTTTATGGTATTATCAAGATACTGCACCTCAGGTTTAAAAAAATCACACTTGTCCAGTCTACACTTTAGACCTGCATCAGATCATATGCAAAACAAAGCATGTAAATTTGCAACATGTTCCTCATGTGTATGTCCTACTACAATATCGTCCAAATAGTTTGAACAGTTTGTTAGTTGTGCAGTCAGCTGCTCCAAATAATGTTGGAAAATGGTGGGTGCGGAAGCACCCCCAAAAGGCAAATGCAAATATTTAAACAAGCCCAAGTGAGTATTCACACTTTTTGAGATTCTTCATTGAGTGGTATTTGAAGATAAGTGTTGCACAAATCAGTTTTTGAAAAGTAGTGTCCAGCACCTAATTTGTCTATAAGATCCTCTGGGTGTGGCAATGGGTAAATATCAATGACAGTTTGTGGGTTGACTGTACACTTAATGTCAAAAACGAGGCAAATGTGACCTGAAGGTTTGGGGAACAAAACCAGTGGACTTGCCCATTGACTATCTGATATGGGTGCAATAACTCCACTATCTTGCAACTCTTTAAGTTCAGCAGCAACTTTGTGCCATAAAGCAATGGGAACAGTTTTGGCCCGGCAAAATTTCAGCTGAGCATTGTCTTTCAGCGTAATATGTGCAACAAATTGTTAACTTTGCCTAAATCTTCAGAAAAGAGTTCAGGGAATTCTTTTAGCTACACTGTCATTTGCATTGAATGCAGACACTGGCATCACTTTGTCCTGAATGTTAAAGCCAAACAAATCAAAAGAATCAAGACCAAATATGTTCTCATATTTGTGTGATTGGAGCACTGTAAAAGTCACTGTTCGTGTATGCGAGTGACATATGGCAGGCAAAGTACATGTTCTGAAAATGGGAATGTCTTGTCCATTATAAGCAGTCAGTTGCATGCTAGTTTTTGATAGGTGTGGGGAGCCTAACAGTTCATATGTGTGACAATTGAGCAATGTGACAGAGTCACCTGTACACAACTGAAATTTCCATTTCCCACAAAGAAGTAAATGAACAAAAACTTTGTTTGATTGGTATATCACCGAAGAAACTGCACACTTGCAAGTTTTGCTAATGCTTGTTGCAGACTTTGAATATACTACATTAATAACATAGGCCTTGTGATGAGATTGTGAGTGGGCCAAATCGTTATGTCTGTTCCGTTGAAAACATATGAATTGTACATATCCATTCCTACCACAAGCATAACACTGAGATTGTCAGGAGGGCCATGGAATGTTGTCTAGCACAAGCTGCCACCACTGAATGGGCTGATCACAACTAAGGGACTCAACCCGACAAATAGCTGGCTGCTCAAATGTATGAGCTGACAAGACACTGGAATGGTATTGATCTAGTATTTGCACTACCTGCTGAAATAATGGATCAAACCGTTTCAAAATTTGTTTGTACATTGTACATTATCACAATATGCAACATAACATCTGAATATAAAGTGCTGCAAGCACATCTGAATTTGCATTTCCTTCCTACAAATCTGTTACCCACTCACAATAAGTTTGTTCTGGTCATTTTTTTCAATTAAAGAATTGATACCTAGCTGCTACCACATTAACTTGTTGGTCATAATAGTTAGTTAGCACCTGCACTGCCTGTTCATAACTAAGTTCAATCAGAGTGGCATTACAAAAAAGCTTTTGTGGGAGCCTGCACTTCCCGTGGTTGATAACAGTACCCTGTACATTGTGAGCAAGGGTATGGGCTTCAGACTGCGACAAACAATTGAGCCATTCCTCTTCTTGTCATGAAATTGGCAAAGAGATGGTATAGAAGAAGGTGTTGCTGTAGGTGGTGCTTGTTCTGTCAGGTGCACGGTGTTGCCCAGTAGCTGCTGCACTGTGTTAAGTAGTGCAGAAATCTACTCTATCTGGAACTCAAACATCTGAATTGGCTGTGTGGCATCTAATGCTTGTAGCTGTGGCACCTGAGCAGTTGGCAGGACGGGAGGGGTGGGCATTTGGAAGAGACAAATGCAACAAACACACAAGGCAAGCAATCTAAATAATGACAAAGTCAAAGACGTTTTCTGCAATGCCCACCTGAAAACACTGATTAGCAAAAACATCAAGAAACTGTTAAATCTGCAAAAGTAAAGACAAGAGAAAATTAAGGTGCCAGCAAAAAAACAGAAGTTCATGTTCATGGCCATCTGGCACTGGGTACAGCGGATACTCGTTGCCATATGTGGACTCCTGCCCACTTGTCTCATATAGGGTGCCTAAAGGATGCTGTGTTCTCAGAATGCTATACAACAATTCAAGAAAATAACATTAGTAGTTTTAGTTCAATAAAGTAGGTTGACAATACTTAACTTGAATTTAAAAAGGTGTCACAAGTGATGGGGAACATGCAACCAAGTCAGAGCCCTTTGCTATATACAGTGTTCATGCACATTTGTCACACATTTTCTGGATCACTGATGACTGCTATCATAACACTCTCTGCTAGGACTGTCCGTATACTGTCCGAATACTGAGCCGGTCCTGAGCAGCCAAGGCAGGCAGTAACGGTGCTTATATTCTCCTCTTGTAGAGGCCACTCCTGTTGTCGTGCGATCCAAATCAGCGCACCATTGGCTGACGTCATTTCACCCCCTTCTCTTCTCTTGTGTACTTCATTTCATTCTGGCACTTGTAGTTACGTTAGAAGAGATCAAATTAGACCACATAAAATCTGTTGCCTACATGGACAGGAACCAGAATGCAAGCAGTGCAGTGTGCCCAAGGCTCACAAAACCAATGGATTACAAAACAGCAACTAATCAAATGCACATCAGGCATCAAGCAGTGTTTTCACAGAGTTGATGACCCTGACCTGATGAAATAATTCAACAAAGTCACCAAATACAACAGGTGGGATGATACTATGTGTTCATCAAATATGAACTTTCACTTGGTGGCCTGGCCCAGTAGTGGTTAGAGAACAACAGTGAGAAGCTCGACAACTGGAACAAATTCTAGGCCAAACTCGAGAAAACAGTAAGTGAAAATCAGCATCAATTCTTCTTAGTGTGCTGAGTGAGATGGCACATTGGTTAGCACACTGGACTTGCATCTTAGAGGATGACAGTTCAATCCCATGTCTGGCCATCCTGATTTAGGTTTTCTGTGATTTCCCTAAATTGCTTCAGGCAAATGCCAGGATGGTTCCTTTGAAAGGGCACAGCTGACTTCCTTCCCCATTCTTCCCTAATCTGACAAGACCAATGACCTCGCTGTTTGGTCTCAGTCCCAAACAATCCAATCTTGTTAGTGTAAGAACAATTGAAAAATAGTGCTAGCATCACGTGGACATGACACAGTCTTAAGTACAGAATGTTTGACCCTATGCCACATTATTAATGTGAATATGAGAGAAGCCAAAAAAACCTCATGCTTGGTGAATGGATTCACAGAAGATACAGGATATCACAGTCATTAATAAATTCATCAAGCAGTGCACATCAAGGGCAGGGGGAGGGGGGGGGGGGGGGGGGGGGAAGGAAGAATAGAGTCAAATGAAAGAGGTACTATCAAGTCCGAAATGTGGTCCCTACAAGGTGCCAATATTGACATCCAATGTGACGTTGCTGCATAAGTGTGAGAAGGGCAGTTCCCTTGACCTCCGGGAAGAGCTCAAAATCTTCTGCCATCACAAAAATACCTGCAGCAACCTGATTAACGATCAGGTTGTTGTGAAAAATGCATGGTTCTGGGAGTTGTTTTAGGACTTGTTGTTGGGAACCAGTGTAGGGTTTCACTCAGAGGGAATGAGGTAACACCTATCGTCTTACCAATAAGTAGCAACCATTTGTAGTATACTATATGAGTATGATGAGTATAATTCTGAACCAACAGAACTTCTTCCTTGATATGTAAGATTAAATGCATAAACAGTATTATTAACAGCAGTTCCATATATTGGTTGTTTAACATTTACAAAAAATCGGCTTTAAGGAAGAAATAGGTTAGCACCCTCTATATCTATAGCAGAATAGCCAAATTGTAATAACCATGCATCTGACTGATGCTTGGTGCCATCTATGAACTATTTAGTAAATATGATGAACAATATACTTACTAGGTTTTAATAAAGGGAGATATAATATAAAAATAAATATATTTAAGCCATATCAACCAATAGATGTATACAGCCTGTGTCCTCCAGTGTTTTATAAATTTAAAAAAAATGTATTTTAAAAATTAAAAAAGTTTTACCCACCTGACATAATTTAAATGTTTTAATAATAATAACGGACTCACAAGGAGTGAACATGGAAACTTTATTACTTGATGATAAATATGAGATAAGTTGGACAACAATGTAAGAATTTTACTTATGTTCCACTTTATGTAATCAAATTTGAAGTGGTTTACTTCCATTGAGGTTTATATGTACTTCACGTAGATGGCACCATGTAACCAACCAATGTGTTCTCCATGCAGCCCACCTTCTGCAAACATTAGTATTCAATGAACTGTGAACAAAGCCCGACCAACAGGCATTACATGTATTGACCAAAAATGATAGTGGTATGTAATATATAAACCATATGAGTTAAGGCATTAATTGTAACTTTTTTGTGACATAATCTAACTATGTACCTGCTGTATCCTTAGCACTGAGAATGGTTAGTTTCTAGCTGAAATCTAGATCTGCCAATAAAAATTCCAAAGAACGACTGATAGCTGAAATCTATTATTTGTAAATGAAAAATAATGGTCCCTGCATGCAACAGCCTCTGAATGGAGGGTAACCTGATGAAAATTATTCATGTTCATACTGTAATAAAACATGGCAAAAATGATTTTGTAGATAATGTTCAATCACAATCTAATTATTTCATACCACATTTTAATACAAATGGTTGTTTGAAGATATATAAATATGTTAGCACTTAAATGACTGAATAAGAAAAGCAAAATAAGTATTCAATAGTATTCTGAACAAGCAGTTGAAGAAACTCAACGACACTACCCATATATGTCACTGATATCATGACACTGATGTAAGAGTGTATCCCGACAAAAGTGGTTTTTACACAGGTGATGTCAAAGATTCTGTGGCAAATTCCAACATGGAGGTTAAATTGAGAGAGAAAACTGTATATGTATATCCATGTGTAAGTTATACATAAGAAATTTTATGTAACAGGAATATGTTCATCATATAGTCACGTGTAGAAAATATAAATGATTAAGATGAGCATCAGTATACCACATGACAAATTTGAGATCAAAGTACCAAAGAACATATATGTTGAATGCTAACAACCAATATAGAAAACATGACATGAAAGCACAAGCATAATGCAGAGCAGAGTGATACACTTGACATTCTGAAATATAGCTTAAACTCCATGTTTAGTTGGTGTTTCAAAGAAACAGTTGATGTCCAGCTGGAGCATCCAACCAAAATATCTCCTATCTGACTGATGCCTTTCACAGACTAATCAGTCAATGCATATACGAGGGCAATTCAGAAAGGAAGGTCCAATTGGTCATGAAATGGAAACCACTATGAAAATGAAAAATGTTTTATTTGCAACATTTAGCTACAACTTCCAGCTAGTTATCTACATAGTCGCAGATCTGACTTAGACATTTGTCATAGCGTTCTACCAACTTTCCAGTACCCTGGTTGTAGAGGCAGCTACCAGTGCTTTCCACCAATTCTCTATGCTGGTATACAGCTCGTTGTCTGTGCCAAAATGTTGTCTTCATAGCCAGCAGTTTATGCGAACTGAGATGAAACTCAGGAGGAGCCAATTACAAGCTGCATTGTGGGTATTCAAACACTTTCCATTGCAAATGCTGCAGGAGCATCTTCATTGCCCCTACAGAATGCAGCTACATTGTCTTGAAGAAGGAAATATATGACAGTTATGTTACGTGGGCTACATAGCTTCAGGGGAAGTGTCTCACCAGGCACTTGGACTTGGTGGGAGACACTATTGTTCTAGGCATCTTTATGTGCTCACTGTGCATTCAGAACTGAAAAGAGCAATTTGATGCAATTGGTGGGTGTACTAGAGACATTGCCCAACACATCTATGCAAAACTTCATCAGATTTTCACTGTGGTTTCCATCTTGTGACCGGTCACACCTTACTTACCGAATAGTCCTCATATCTCATCAAGACTGTGGTCATCTGTAACCATGCAGCCAAAAATCCACTAATAATACTATTGTCACCTTAGGACAACAGCAAGCAAAATACTACTAAATCATATAAATTAAAAGCTTTCAGAGACAACATCAGATTTACTGCAGAGAATGGGATTCATTATAGTCAAGATAAAGTAAATAATATGTAAATCATTGCAATCCATAGAATGTGTGTCATGTATAAACTTCAAGTAGCAGGCTATGTGTATGCAATGTAATTTATGTCAATTGTCACTAAAAGTCTCCATAATAATCATGCTGAACATTCAATCATATATGTATGAAGTATTTCAGATTTGCATGACACTGAATAATTGTAAAATCATAAAGATGTGAAATAATACCAAATGTTATACAAGCGACCAATGTTATATCACAGTTTCTGCTGATCTACTAGTGTTAAGTAGGCAAATGCATGTGTATTATCCAGTTGGCTACACTTCACTTCAAAATTCATATTGTTGCCAGTCCCTATCAGTGTAGATTAGATAAAATGCTATTTTCAAATCAGTGAAGCACTTCATATACCAAGAATTGGTTAAAACATGTGACAAGAAACTAAGTATTAATGATGCAAATAAGGAATGTAGTACTGAAGTATAAAGATGTTGATGCAGATACTACATTAGCTGGGGCCCTTGTGCTTGCCAGACACATAGTACACACAGAGACTGTACCCCCCTGAGGGTTGATCATATTAAACCTCAGAAAATATCATGAAAGCAAAGTGTATTAAGCAAATCAATGTAATGAATCAAATAGATAATCAAGGTCAACATAAAACCAAAGGAGAGAAGTTTATATGAATATGTATGTGAATGTAGTACTGATGTACAGCAGTGTTGAAGCAGCTACTACATTAGCTGGCCCCTTGTGCTTGCCAGACACATGGTACACACAGAGAATGTACCCTGTTGAGGGTTGCTTTCTATTACCCCCAACTCAGAAAATTCTCTAACTCCTTCACAACCACCTTCCTCTTACAAATAGGCACTCCATAAGGCTTAATGAAAAATGGTTCATGTGGACTCAGTTTTAACTTACACATGTAATCTATCACCCTGCCTGGATTGTCACTGAAAATGCTATTATATTCCCACAGGGATACCTCCAAGTCACTTTCTTCACTGGTACTTAAATTATATACTGAACTCAGTTTGTTCAGTACTAATTGGGAAAAGTCTTCACTAACCACTCGGTTATCGAAATACTCATTATCTTCACGTAAATAATTTCTGTCATCAAATACTTCTACTCCTCTTAAATTATTGCTACAATTCTCATCACACATTTCACCATGAACACCAGAATTTAGATCAATAAAATCTAACTTTATATTTAACCAATAAAACCTAGCATTAACTCTCAATATCCAATCCATCTCTAACATTCAGGTCAGCTATTACCAGACATCCATATTCAAATACAACATTACTGACAGCATATGAAATTAATGATTACCTACTGATTAATTTACTAAGTTTAGTTTAACACCAGTAACTGGAAATTCATTATACTATTCAGTGTTCCTCAATCTATCTCTTAATTTACCAGACACACCACTTACCGGGCTACCAGTGTCCAATAGGTAAACTCCCTTCCAGTTGCCTATAGATATTTCAATATAAGGACTGCCAAGTATTTCATGCTTATCACTTCCATCCTTTTCTGCCAATGAATTGTCTTCAGTGCCCTACAATTTCGGAACCACGCTGCTGCTACGGACACAGGTTTGAATCCTGCCTCGGTCATGGATGTGTGTGATGTCCTTAGGTTAGTTAGGTTTAAGTAGTTCTAAGTCTAGGGGACTGATGATCTCAGATGTTAAGTCCCATAGTGCTTAGAGCCACTTGAACCCTACAATTTAATCAGTATTTACTTGAACAGCATTTCCTAACTTAGGTTGTAGAGTACTTAAAGGTAGCTTACAACTAGAGTGTGTGTTTAATACTATCACAGTAATCACCTTTTCCTACAGACTCATTCTCTTCCAATTCTTTCAGTATCTTATCACTAATTAACTCTTCTTGTTCCCCCATACTGTAACAACATTGCCGTACCTCACTGACCTCAGTGGGTGCCAACTGATTTCATGTACCTGTTTTTCTGACTCCAATCCTATCATTACATTACTCATATCATTGTCTAGTACTTAGACTTAAACTATACCATCTAATTCATCATAAAATATAACGTCAGAGTCATCATCAATGGTCACAAAATACTCATTTGTAACATCCTCTGCACCTACATGAACCTCAACTTTAACTACACGTCTCCACATCAAGATCACTATCAAAAGTACCAGAACTTGTGTCAGCAGGCACATAAACATAATTCAACTTAGGTATATGATCATTGCTTTTCTCCACATCTTTTTCAGACAACACTGAAAATTCATCATCACAAAATTAGCTAACTAAGCCATACTCATCAGCATCATCATAAATGTTACTTTTGTATGTATGTATATATGTATAGAACTGGGGACCTAGAAACGATGGAGAGACTTCATCCCCACTATAGCTCTCAATGATACACAACCCCACAACAGGCTACAGCAGTCCACACTGAACACAGGGTTATTGTGCGGTTCGGCCCCCAGTAGAACCCCCTCCCCTGGGAATGCCTCATTCCAGAAAAGTGTAACCCCAATGTTTGCATATGTGGAGACAGTGTTTGTGTAGCAATCACAGAGATAGTGCAACTGAGATGGAATAAAAGGAACCTGCCTGCATTCGCACCTTAAAAACCAGGCTGGCCGGCACACTGGACCTCGACACTAATCCACCAGGCAGATTCGTGGCAGGGACCCGCACGCCTTCCTGCTCAG
Organism: Schistocerca americana; assembly: GCF_021461395.2. Classification (NCBI taxonomy): domain Eukaryota; kingdom Metazoa; phylum Arthropoda; class Insecta; order Orthoptera; family Acrididae; genus Schistocerca; species Schistocerca americana. Next base: position 606,011,692 of record NC_060124.1, on the reverse strand, counting down.
GAAGTGGTGCATTAAACCGCATGGCTAGACAGGCAGGCAATGTTACTATTACTAAACACACAACTATCATCAAATAAGTTAGTTGAATCATCCATACTAAGATTAAATTTATTTTCTACTTTACTTGTATCTACACCCATTTCCATGAGCATGAAGCCATAAAATGCTTTTTCATAATCAACTCTGTTTATCTGGTAATTATTGCGTCTATTGTGGTGTCTCTGACCTGAACTTCGCCTTCCTCTCCTACCTATAGCCTGATTTCTGTAACTGTTCTTCACCTCAAACTAACAGGCTCACGATGAGGTGCTTACCTGTTTTCCTGATTACTATTTTCATAAGATCTGTTACCATTTCACCTCCATCCCGTTCATTCCCATTATTATTATTATCATTATTACTACTCTGGTTGTGATAGTCATTACCAAAATTATTATTACTTATACTACCATCATATCTATTATTATTGCTCCTGTTGTTGTTATTCTGGTGGTATTGTGATGACCCCCTTCAGAAAATTGTGCTCCCAAGCACGATATAATTTATCTACATATTTCAGAAATTCCTCAATAGTGTCATCTGGTCCATAAACAAGACTCCACTGATAATGGCCAGGTAAACACCATTTCAGTGCATCAATTTCAATTTGGATTAATTCATCTAGTGGTTTCTCTAAGTGTGCTGATGTCCTAAGCTGCTTTTCTCAAAATTCCCGCATTCTCATCTCTCCCTTTTGAAATCTACTCCCATTCAAAAATTCTGATTTTATTCACGCCTTCTCAATTTCTGACCAAAATTTGTTTAACAGTAATTTTTCAAACTCTTCAAATGTCATTTCTTGGTTACCATGTTGGTTAGCCAAGGATAATGCTTCTCCATCTAAATATTGTTTAGCAAATTTCGCTTTCATATGTTCTGGCATGCCTGGTGCAAAGCTGTCCTTGCACTGGTACAAATAATTGACAGGGTGTAGTTTAAAATCACACAGAAAAATTTTCATTATAACATTATTGCAATTGTTTTGATACATATTATTACTGTATTAGTGTCTAGATTTACAACTTTAGAGTTGACTGTTTGAAGATTATTTTATACTTCATTCACTTTGCTGATTTCATTTTAGTCTCTCATCAATGAAATTATTTTCAGTTTTAGTACAAGTTTGTATGTTATGCAACTCTGATTTTCATCTGTCGAGTTCATCAGTGACAATGTTTTCTGTTCTCTTTACTCATTGGTTGACTACGGCACCATATTTGTTAACTAGCTGTGATTCAGTAACAGCTTGGTTCTTAAAACAATCCATTGTAGATTCTATGCTGTCTACTCTTTATTTACACTATTTATTTGTCTATTTGCCTTATTAACATCTTCCAGAATTGCTTCTAGTTTCTGAGTTTCTGGTCCATTTTTACGAGAATATTGTCTATTTTTCTAAAATTATTTTTGGCGTCCTCCCTTTTTTTATTTTTTACTACCTAATAATTTAAGAAGTTCATCTAATATATTTTCTGATTGTTGAAATCCATGGAAAGGTGAAATTATACTACTTGATGGATTCTCGTGGCTTTGAGTGTTTAGATTCGGTGTCGATGCATGCAGCTGCTGACCCAATCTTGTTGTGATTCCATCTTGGTCATGTATAGAAAACATACTGCGACTACTCACTTTGACTAATACTGCACAACTTGATGAGATGAGAAAAAAAAAAAAAAAACACTTCCAATAACTATCTTTCCTATAATAATAATAATAAAAAGAAAGGAAGACTGGTGTTCAAGGAAAGATGTGTTTAAAAGTATATGTAAGTGTGTCTCCACTCTTAATGAATTTCAACACAAACAGCCCCAGTGCAATGTATCTACAGGGTACAACCATGAAATTTGATGAGCTACAAATTATCCTTTCAGAAAGAAAGAAATATCAAAGTCATTTGCCTAAACAAACATTGGGTTACAAAAGTTTCAATCGCAGTTTTAAACAAATTAGTAAACTTTACAGTAGCTAACAGTTGTTTTAGGAAAAACAGAACCCATGTTGGCTCCTGTATACCAATTAACAACTTGTTAGAAAATAAAGAAAGAGACAATTTTAATTTTCTTAAAGAAGAACTTAAATATGAAAGTTGCTGTACAGAGCTAGAACATAATAATAATATTACTAGCTCAGCATATAGAGAAGTGACTAAATTATTCTTAGAGAAATTCCAATGCCTCCTACATTGTTGTTGTTGTTGTTGTTGTTGTGTTCTTCAGTCCTGAGACTGGTTTGATGCAGCTCTCCATGCTACTCTATCCTGTGCAAGCTTCTTCATCTCCCAGTACCTACTGCAGCCTACATCCTTCTGAATCTGATTAGTGTATTCATCTCTTGGTCTCCCTCTACGATTTTTACCCTCCTTGCTGCCCTCCAATACTAAATTGCTGATCCCTTGATGCCTCAGAACATGCCCTACCAACCGATCCCTTCTTCTAGTCATGTTGTGCCACAGGCTCCTCTTCTCCCCAATTCTATTCAATACCACATCATTAGTTATGTGATCTACCCATATAATCTTCAGCATTCTTCTGTAGCACCACATTTTGAAATCTTCTATTCTCTTCTTGTCCAAACTATTTATCGTCCATGTTTCACTTCCATACATGGCTACACCCCACACAAATACTTTCAGAAACAACTTCCTGAAATTTAAATCTATACTCGATGTTAACAAATTTCTCTTCTGCAGAAACGCTTTCCTTGCCATTGCCAGTCTACATTTTATATCCTCTCTACTTCGACCATCTTCAGTTATTTTGCTCCCCAAATAGCAAAACTCCTTTACTACTTTAAGTATCTGATTTCCTAATCTAATTCCTTCAGCATCACCTGACTTAAATCGACTTCATTCCATTATCCTCATTTTGCTTTTGTTGATGTTCATCTTACACCCTCCTTTCAAGACACTGTCCATTCCATTCAGCTGCTCTTCCAAGTCCTTTGCTGTCTCTGACAGAATTACAATGTCATCTGCGAACCTCAAAGTTTTTATTTCTTATCCATGGATTTTAATACCTAATCCAAACTTTTCTTTTGTTTCCTTTATTGCTTGCTCAATATACAGATTGAATAACATCAGGGATAGGCTACAACCCTGTCTCACTCCCTTCCCAACCACTGCTTCCCTTTCATACCCCACGACTCGTATGACTGTCATCTGCTTTCTGTACAAATTGTAAACAGCCTTTCGCTCCCTGTATTTTACCCCTGCCACCTTCAGAATTTGAAAGAGAGTATTCCAATCAACATTGTCAAAAGCTTTCTCTAAGTCTACAAATGCTAGAAATGTAGGTTTGCCTTTCCTTAATGTATCTTCTAAGAACTGTCGTAGGGTCAGTATTGCCTCACATGTTCCAACATTTCTACAGAATCCAAACTGATGTTCCCCAAGGTCGGCTTATGTCAGTTTTTCCATTCGTCTGTAAGCAATTTGCGTTAGTATTTTGCAGCTGTGACTTATTAAACTGATAGTTTGGTAATTTTCACATTTGTCAACACCTGCTTTCTTTGGGATTGGAATTACTATATTCTTCTTGAAGTCTGAGGGTATTTTGCCTGTCTCATACATCTTGCTCACCAGATGGTAGAGTTTTGTCAGGACTGGCTCTCCCAAGGCTGTCAGTAGTTCTAATGGAATGTTGTCTACTCTGGGGGCCTTGTTTCGACTCAAGTCTTTCAGCACTTTGCCAAACTCTTCACGCAGTAACATATCTCCCATTTCATCTTCATCTACAGCCTCTTCCATTTCCATAATATTGTCCTCAAGTACATTGCCCTTGTATAGACCCTCTATATACTCCTTCCACCTTTCTGCTTTCCCTTCTTTGCTTAGAACTGGGTTTCCATCAAAGCTCTTGATATTCATACAAGTGGCTCTCCTTTCTCCAAAGGTCTCTTTAATTTTCCTGTAGGCTGTATCTACCTTACCCCTAATGAGATAAGCCTCTACATCCTTAAATTTGTTCTCTAGCCATCTCTGCTTAGTTATTTTGCACTTCCTGTCGATATCATAGACTGACAAAAGAAAAGAGGGGGGTGAAAATGTAATTGCTGCTGATTTTAACAAAGATACAGTGAGTGAAACAAACTTGTCAACTAAGTTTATTGACTTAATTAAAAAATATGGCTTTATTCTAAATTTCATTGTTTTTGTCAGAGTAAATGAGTGAACTGCAATGTGTATAGACAATGTTTTAATGAATTATATATTTAATGACAGCCAAATTCTCTTTAGACCTAGGCATTTCAGGTCACTCCTCATGAGCCATGGACCTTGCCATTGGTGGGGAGGCTTGGTGTCTCAGCAATACAGGTAGCCATACCATAAATACAGCCACAATGGAGGGGTATCTGTCGAGAGGCTAGAGAAATGTGTGGTTCATGAAGAGGGGCAGCAGCCTTTTCAGTAATTGCAGGGGAAACAGTCTGGATGATTGACTGGCCAGTCCTTGTAACATTGACCAAAATGGTCTTGCTGTGCTGGTACTGCAAATGGCTGAAAGCAAGGGGAAACTACAGCCTATAATGAATCACCATCCTCTAAGATTAAATTTTTTTTTTTTTTTAAATAGAGATAACTCATATCATGGATACTATCGATTCTTGCATAGGTTAAAATTATTTCACCTGTTTCATTAACAGAATTCATATGATTTTGTATATAATGTATTATATTTCAGGCCAAACCATATAAAAAAGAAATTAATGTGTTACAATAGATATATAATAACAATTAAAATTAGTCTTCTTATAGAAATATTTGAAATTACGAAATTTCTGGTATACTTAAAATTCATATTATTAATTGTACAGTCTAACTCTAATTATTAAATTTATTTCTGAATTTATTTATAAAATAATGATATGATTTAGTGAAGATTCTTCTTTGATAAAGAAAGTTAGTAAACTCTTTTCCTCTGTAAACTCTTTGGAATAATGTGGGTACCACAGAATGTATGTGGTGGTGGACATGCCTCTGATGAAGCAGACAGTTTCTAAGCTTGTCAACAACAATGTAATTATTGGTTTTTTGAATGTGGAAAATGTAAAAATGGTGTTATGTTGAAATATGTGACAAAGAATAGTATTCAAGTATAATACAGGCAAATCTTCATCAGTTATTTAGTCATCAAGAACCTACAAAATCTAAATTTCAGCTGCAAGAATGTATCCCTAGACAAGACCTTGAGCCATTGACAACAACAACAACGAGATAATGAAGATAAGTAAAAAATTATATCTAATGCCTCTTGAAGCTTTCAAAATTGGTGCAAGGATTGAGAATTTTAATGGTGATGTGTGGGAGGGTAAGATTACAAGGCATAATTTTTCCTGAATGCATGCAGCTTTAGTTCATGGTTAAATGATGACAGAATCCACTTGGGTAAAATATTCCAGAGGTCAAATAGTCCCCATCCATATGGGACTACTCAGGAGGGCATTGTTATCAGGAGAAAGAAAACTGGTGTTCTATGGATCAGAGCGTGGAATGTCAGATTCCTTGATTGGGCGGGTAGGATAGAAAATTTAAAAAGGGGGATGTATAGGTTAAAGTTAGATATAGTGGGTATTAGTGAGGTCAGTGGCAGGAGGAGCAAGACTTCTGGTCACATGAATAAAAGTTATAAATATAAAATCAAATTGGGGTAATGCAGGAATAGGTTTAATAATAAATAAGCTGCTGAATAGCATGTTGTTGTTGTTGTGGTCTTCAGTCCTGAGACTGGTTTGATGCAGCTCTCTATGCTACTCTATCCTGTGCAAGCTTCTTCATCTCCCAGAGCCTACTGCAGCTTACATCCTTCTAAACCTGCTTAGTGTATTCATCTCTTGGTCTCCCTCTATGATTTTTACCCTCCACGCTGCCCTCCAATACTAAACTGGTGATCCCTCGATGTCTCAAAACATGTCCTACCAACCGATCCCTTCTTCTAGTCAAGTTGTGCCACAAGCTCCTCTTCTCCCCAATTCTATTCAATACCTCCTCATTAGTTATGTGATCTACCCATCTAATCTTCAGCATTCTTCTGTAGCACCACATTTTGAAATCTTCTATTCTCTTCTTGTCTAAACTATTTATCATCCACGTTTCACTTCCATACGTGGCTACACTCCATACAAATACTTTCAGAAACGACTTCCTGACATTTAAATCTATACTCAATTTTAACAAATTTTTATTCTTCAGAAACGCTTTCCTTGCCATTGCCAGTCTACATTTTATCATTTTATGTCCTCTCTACTTCGACCATCATCAATTATTTTGCTCCCCAAATAGCAAAATTCCTTTACTACTTTAAGTGTCTGATTTCCTAATCTAATTCCCTCAGCATCACCCGACTTAATTCGACTACATTCCATTATCCTCGTTTTGCTTTTGTTGATGTTCATCTTATACCCTCCTTTCAAGACACTGCTGAATAGCATAGTGGATGCATTATTGTAGCCGAGATAGACGCAAAGCCCATGCCTACCACAGTAACACAAGTGTATATGCCAACTATCTCTGCAGATAATGAAGAGATTGAAGAAATGTATGATATGATAAAATAAATTATTCAGACAGTTAATGGAGATGAAAATTTAATAGTCATGTGGGACTGGAATTTGATAGTAGGGAAAGGAAGAGAAGGAAAAGTAGTAGGTGAATATGGACTGGAAGCAAGGAATGAAAGAGGAAGCTTGTAAATTATAAGACATTTCCAGGGGCAAAAGTGGACTCTGACCACAGTTTATTGTTTATGAGCTGTAGATTAAAACTGAAGAAACTGCAAAAAGGTGGGAATATAATGAGATGGGATCTGGATAAACTGACAGAACCAGAGGTTGTATAGAGTTTCAGGGAGAATATCAGGGAATGATTGACAGGAATGGGGGACAGAAATACAGTAGAAGAAGAATGGGTAGCTCTGAGGGATGAAGTAATGAAGGCAGCAGAGGATCAAGGAGGTAAAAATATGAGGGCTAGTAGAAATCCTTGGGTAAGAGAGGAAATATTGAATTTAACTGATGAAGCAGTCAAAAAGGAATACGAACGTGTCAAAAATGAGATCGACATGAAGTGCAAAATTGCTAAGCAAAGATGGCTAGAGGACAAATATAAGGAGGCAGAGGCATATATGACTAGGGGTAGGATAGATACTGCCTACAGGAAAATTAAAGAGACCTTTGGAGGAAAGAGAACTACATGTACGAATATCAAGAGCTCAGCTGGAAAACCAGTCCTAAGTGAAGTTGGGAAAGCAGAAAGATCGAAGTATATAGAGGGTCACCCTATACAAGGGCAATGTACTAGACGGCAATATTATGGAAATGGAAAGACCTAAGTCAAAAAAAGGCCCCGGGAATAGACAATGTTCCATTAGAGCTACTGATAGCCTTGGGAGAGCCAGCCATAACAAAACTTTACCATCTGGTGAATAAGATGTATGAGACAGTTGAAATACCCTGAGATTTCAAAAAGAATGTAATAATTCCAATTCCAATGAAAGCAGTTGTTGATGGGTTGAAAATTACCAAACTATCAGTTTTTAAGTCATGGCTGCAAAATATTAACACAAATTCTTTACAGAAGACTGGAAAAACTGGTAAAAGCCGAACGCAGGGAAGATCAGTCCGGATTCTATAGAAATGTTGGAACATCTGAAGCAATACTGACCCTATGACTCATCTTAGAAGGTAGGTTAACGAATGGAAAACCTACATTTCTAGCATTTGTAGACTTGGAGAAAGCTTATGACAATGTTGAGTGGAATACTCTCTTTAAAATTCTGAAGGTGGCAGGGGTCAAACACAGGGAGGGAAATTGTATTTACAGATTGTACAGAAACCAGATGGCAGGTATTGGATTAGAGGGGCATGAAAGGGAGGCAGTGGTTGAGAAGGGAGTGAGAGAGGGCTGTAGCTTATCCACAACATAATTCAATTTGTTTACTGAGCACGCAGTAAAGGAAACAAAAGGAAAATTTGGCGTGGGAATTAAAATCCATGGAGAAGAAATAAAAACTTTGATGGTTGCAGATGACATTTTTATTCTGTCAGAGACAGCAAAGAACCTAGAAGGGCAGCTAAACAGAATGGAAGGTGTCTTGAAAGGAAGGTATTAGATGAACATCAATGAAAGCATCTACATCTACATCTACATGGTTACTCTGCAATTCACACTTAAGTGTCTGGCAGAGGGTTCATTGAAATATTTTCATACTACTTCTCTATCATTCCACTCTCAAATGGCGCGTGGGAAAAATAAACACCTGAATCTTTCTGTTTGAGCTCTGATTTCTCTTATTTTATTATGATGATCATTTCTTCCTATGTAGGTGGGTGTCAACAAAATATTTTCACATTTGAAAGAGAAAGTTGGTGATTGAAATTTTGTATATAGATCTCATTACAAAGAAAACTGCCTTTGTTTAAGTGACTGTCACCCCAACATGCATATCATATCAGTGACACTCTCATCCCTATTGTACGATAACACGAAATCAGCTGCCCTTCTTTGCACTTCTTTGATGTCCTCCGTCAATTATACCTGGGAAGGATCCCACACTGCACAGGAATATTCCAACAGAGGATGGACAAGTGCAATGTAGGCTGTCTAGTGGGTTTGTCACATCTTCTAAGTGTTCTGCCAACAAACTACAGTCTTTGTTTTGCCTTCCCCACAATATTATCTATGTGATCTTTCCAATTTAAGTCGTTTATAATTGTAATTCCTAGGTATTTAGTTGAAATGACAGCCCTTAGATTTGTGCAATTTATTGTATACCCAAAATTTATCAGTTTTTTTTTAATACCGATGTGGATGACCTTGCACTTTTCTTGGTTTAGTGCCAGTTCCCACTTTTTGCTCCATACAGAATTTCTTTCTGGATCATTTTGTAATTGGAATTGATCATCTGATGATTTTACTAGATGGTAAATTACAGCATCATCCACAAACAATCTAAGGGGCTGCACAGATTATCACCTAGATCATTTATGTAAATCAGGAACAGCAGAGGGCCTATGACACTACCTTGTGGATCACCAGAAATAACTTCTGTTCTGCTTGATGATTCATCATCTATCACTATGAACTGTGACTTCTCTGAGAGGAAATCATGAATCCAGTCACACAACTGAGACGATACTCCATACGCATGCAGTTTGATTAATAGTTGCTTGTAACGAATGGCATCAAAAGCCTTCTGGAAATCTAAGAATATGGAATCAATCTGAGATCCCTTGTTGACAGCACTCATTACTTAATAGGAATAAAGAGCTAGCTGTGTTGCACAAGAAAAATATTTTCTAAATCCGTGTTGGTTATGTATCAGTAAGTCATTTTCTTCAAGGCGTTTCATAATGTTTGAGTACAGTATATGCTCCAAAATCCTACTGCAAATTGAGGTCAGTGATATGGGGCTGTAATTCAATGGGTTACTCCTATTTCTTTTCTTGAATATTGGTGTTATCTGTGCTACTTTCCAGTCTTTAGGAACGGACCTTTTGTCAAGTGAGCAGTTGTATATGATTGCTAAGAAAGCTGCTACTGTGTCTGCATACCCTGAAAGGAACCTGACTGGTGTACCATCTGGACCAGAAGACTTGTCTTTCTTAAGTGAATTGAGTTGTTTCGCAACACCTAAGATATCTACTTTTATGTCACTAATGCATACAGCTGTTCTGGTTTCGAATTCTTGAATATTTACTTAGTCTTCTATCGTGAAGGAATGATGGAAAACTGTTTTTAGTAAATCCGCTTTAGTGGCACCATCATTGGTAACATTTCCATTGCTATCACGCAGTGATGGTATTGACTGTTTTTTGCCACTAGTGTACTTTACATATGACCAGAATCTCTTTGGGTTTTCTACCATATTTTGAGACAACGTTTCATTGTGGAAACTATTGAAAGCATCTCGAATTGGTGTCTGCACTAAATTTCGAGCTTCCATGAAACTTAGCCAGTCTTGGGGACATTGCATTCTTCTGAATTTGGCATGTTTTTTTCGTTGCTTCGGCAACAGTGTTCTGACATGTTTTGTGTACCATGGTGCATCAGTCTCATCTCTTATTAACTTATGCGTTATGTATCTATCTATTGCTGTCGATACTGTATCTTTGAATTTGAGGCATATCTGGTCTACACTTACATAATTAGCCTGGAAGGAATGGAGACTCTCTCTTAAGAAGGCATCAAACTAATTTTTATCTGCTGTTTTCAATAGATGTATTTTGTGTTTATTTTTAGTGGTTTTGGTTGATATGGTTTGGAGCCTCGCTACAATGACTTTGTGTTCACTAATCCCTGTATCCATCATGACGCTCTCTATTAGATCAGGATTATTTGTGGCTGAGAGGTCAAGTGTGTATTTGCAACCATTTACAACTCATGTGGGCTCATGAACAAATTTTTCAAAGTAATTCTCAGAGAAAGCACTTAGTACAATTTTGGAATATGTTTTCTGTCTACCACTGGCATTGAACATGTTCAAATGTTTCAAATGGCTCTGAGCACTATGGGACTTAACTTCTGAGGTCATAAGTCCCCTAGAACTTAGAACTACTTAAACCTAACTAACCTAAGGACATCACACACATCCATGCCTGAGGCAGGATTCAAACCTGCAACCGTAGCAGTTGTGTGGTTCCAGACTCTACCGCCTAGAACTGCTCGGCCACCCCGGCTGGCTTTGAACATGTATTTTTGCCAACAAATCGAGGGTAGATTTAAGTCTCCACCAATTATAACTCTATGAGTGGGGTACTTATTTGTAATAAGATTCAAGGTTTCTTTGAACTGTTCAGCTATTATATCATCTGAGATGGGGGGGTCGGTAGAAGGACCCAATTACTATTTTTGTATGGCTGTTGAGTACAACCTCTACCCATAGTAATTTACAAGAACTATCTATTTCAACTTCACTACGAGATAAACTACTACCAACAGACACAAACATACCATTACCTACTTTATTTAATCTATCCTTTCTGAACACTCTTTGTGCCTCTGTAAAAATTTTGGCAGAATTTATCTCCATCTTTAGCCAGCTTTCCGTTACTATAACAATTACTATTCTGTGCCTTCTATCAGTACTTGAAGCTCTGGTACTTTTCCAACACAGCCTTGACAATTTACAACTACAATACTGACTGCTGCTTGGTCAATTCTCATCGTTTCTTTGCCCTGTACACTTTGCGACTGCAGCCCTTTTTGAACTTTCCAAAGACTGTCTAACCTAAAAAACCACCCAGTCCACACCACACAGCCCCTGCTACTCATGTAGCCACCTCTTGACCTATTTAGCGGAACCCAAAACCCCACCACCCTATGGCGCAAGTTGAGGAATCTGCAGCCTACGCTGTCACAGAACCATCTGAGCCTCCGATTCAGACCCTCCACTCGGCTCTCTTCCAAAGGTCAGTAATCATTCCTGTCAACAGCACTGCAGATGGTGAGCTCTACTTTCATCTCACTAGCAGGACTGGCAGTCTTCACCAACTCAGATAGCAACCGGAAACCGGAGAGAATCTCTTCCAATCCATAGCAACACTCATCATCAGTACTGACATGAGCCACCACCTGCAGTTGGCTACACCCTGGACCCTTCATGGCATCTGGAAGGACCCTTTCCACATCTTGGATGACTCCCCCCGGTATGCACACAGAGTGCACATTGGCTTTCTTCCTGTCCTTAGCTGCCATATCCCTTAGGGACTCCATCACCTGCCTAACATTGGAGCTCCCAAAGACAAGCAATCCCACCCTCTGCACTTGTCTGGACCTCTCAGGGAGACTGGCCACTGCTACAACAGGCGAGGCTGCCCTTGCTGGTCAGAAGTACTTTCACCAGTGGGCAGTGCCTCAAACCTGTTACGGAGGCATAAGGGTACAGCCTTGTGGCCAGCACCAACTTTCGCCTTCCACCCAGTGATTCGCGACCCCGCCACAGTTCGCCAATCACCATCAGGCAAGTGTCGTCTGGCAGGGACGTCTGAATCTGAGGGTGCAGTGGCATCAGAGATCCAAGGTGGTTCTACAGGTTCCAGAGGCGCCAAACCACTCACCTCGGGTGTCCCAATGTCACTGCGGCCCAGGGCAACAGCCTCGAGGCTGTCAACTGTGGCCAACACAGCTTCCAGCTGTTTATGGATGGTGGTCAATTCCCCCTGATTCTGTACACAACAGGTGCAGTCCCTATCCATCCCTAACAAATTTTTTTTCTCTTTTATCTCACAAGCTGTTCAAAACAAACAGATGACTGATTACTATGCAAATTTACACTACACGGGTAGTAAAATGTGATGCTATAACTCTCAAATAGTATAATATGCCTGAAATTTGTGAATTAAACTATGCAAGTACCCAAAAACATGTGAAGAAATTAAGAATTAAATTATGAAACAAATAAGTGAGCTAAGAGTATGACTTGTTGCTGGCTGCTGCTTGTCCAATAGCAGCAGAGAGGTCACTGGCTGTGACCATCTGACACTGGCCGTTCAAAACAAAAACAGATGTCTGATGACTACTTGAATTTACACTATTAAGGTATTAAAATGCGATGCTATAACTCTCAAATACTATAATATGCCCAAAATTTGTGAATTAAACTATGCAAGTACCCAAAAACACACAAAAAAATTAAGAATTAAACTATAAAACAAATAAGTGAGCCAAGAGTGCAACTTGTTGCTGGCTGCTGCTTATTCAATGGTGGCAGGGAGCTCACTCAAAACAAGCATACTGTAAAGTAGTTGAATGAAGTCAGGTGATGCTGAGGGAATTAGATTAGGAAATGAGACACTTAAAGTAGCAGATGAGTTTTGCTACTTGGGGAGCAAAATAACTGGTGATGGTCAAAGTAGAGGATATAAAATATAGACTGGCTGTGGCAAGGAATGCGTTTCTGAAGAAGAGAAATTTGTTAACATCAAGTATAGAATTAAGCGTCAGGAAGTCTTTTCTGAAATTAATTGTATGGAGTTTAGCCGTATATGGAAGTGAAACAAGGATGATGAATAGTTTAGACAAGAAGAGAATAGAAGATTTCAAAATGTGATGCTGCAGAAGAATGCTGGAGATCAGATGGGTAGATCACATAACTAATGAGGAGGTACTTACTAGAACTGAGAAGAAGAGGAAATTGTGGCACAACCTGACTAAAAGAAGGGACCAGTTGGTAAGGATGTTCTGAGGCATCACAGGATCACCAATCTAGTACTGGAGTAAATTGTGGAGGGTAAAAATTGTAGAGGTAGACCAAGAGATCAATAAACTAAGAAGATTCTGAAGGTTGAAAGTTGCACAGATGAAGAAGCTTGCACAGGATGAGTGGCGTGGAGAGCTGCAACAAACCAGTCTCTGGACTGAAGACTACTTCAACAACAACAAAATCTTAGATCACTGTGCTTTGCTTATGATATTACTAAAAATAAATAAAGAAAATAGAAGGAGACATTTCATGAAAAAACAGTTCAGTGAAGAAATCATACACTTGTTGAGCAAGGTAAACTGGTCATTACAACATGAAAGTTCATGTTCAAAAATTTTGAAAAGTTTTTAAACAGCTTTTTGCATTTTTTCAATGAAACTTTTCACCCATAGCCTGTCACAGAAAGACAGGTAATAAAGCAGATTACTTCTGACATAATACTGTCTACAGCTATGTGCTGAGCTGACATCCAGTAACAGTCCTGAGTTAGTTAACTATGTTAAATCATATAAAAAATATTTAGGAAGGTTGTAAAAGCAGCAAACGAAATGGCAAATACTAAATTTATCGAAAAGCACAGAAATAAATCAAAGGCAGTATGCACTGTTGTGAAATCTGAACTTGTAATCAACCCTAGCAACCAGGAAATTTATAAAATAAAGATACAAGACAAAATAATTGTAAATCCTGCTTAAATATCGGAAAATTTTAACAAATTTCTTTTAACAGTAGCAAAATCTGATGTTAATGTAGATGTAGACTCCTATGAAGGTAATGTACATTTGTTTGGATCAAATCAGAGCAAAAATGAGTCTGATTAAATTTGAGAAAGTAACAGTCAAATATTTAGAAAAGCTATATTATGCCTGAAAATAAAAATTCTGTCAAATGTCATGAAATACCTGCCAAAGTCATCAAAGCAGCACTGTCTGAAATAATTAATCAATCACTTGAAGAAGGGTGCTTTCCAGGTGTTCTAAAATGTGCTGATGTGAAATCATTATTTAAAAAAAAGGTTCTAAGGAAGATGTGGGAAATTACTATCCAGTTTCCCTTCCTCCTGTGTTTTCTAAAATATTTGAAATGATTGTTGCAATCCAAATTCAAAATTTCAGTCACAAATTTTATATACTCTCAAAAAGTCCGTTTGGTTTCAAAAAAGGCAAAAGTACAATTTATGCAATCCATTTATAAATAAAGTTAGTCTCACATTAGATAACTCACAAAAAGCTGCAGGAATCTTCTGTGACTTATCTAAAGCATTTGACAATGTGAATCACTCACTATTATTATATAAAATGCAAAAATATGGAATTACAGGCAATATCTTACAGTGGTGTAAATCGTATTCGATAAAGAGATAGCAAAGTGTAGTCATAACATCTAACAAAGGGAAATATTCTTCAAAATGGAGAACTATCTCACAAGGAGTAGCACAGGGTTCAATTCTAGGCCCAATGCTTTTTCTTTTTTACATAAATGACTTACCCATAAATATAAATTTGAAAAACACAGATTATGCAGTTTAAGACAAAACAGTCTAAAATAAATGATTTTCCAACTATACACAGAATTCTGGTATTAAGCAAAGCAGGATGTGTTAAATTCTTAGGAATTCAATTGGACAGACATCTGTCATGGTCCTCACACATAGGCTATTAAAAAATAAACTGAACAGCTTGGCCTTTACTGTGTCAATCTTAGCCAATTTCACTGCTATAAACATAAAAAAAGGCAATAGCAAGATATGGCATTGTCTTTTGGGGAAATGTTAGCAATTTTTCAGAATATTAACTTTACAGAAAAAGAACATGTGTAGTGCAAAGCCAAGAGAATCTGGTTGGCCACTATTAAGATACTTAAACATAAAAAATGTTTCCCTCACTGTACTTATACGATATAATTCTTTTCACAAGTAATAATCCAGAACTGTTTGCTGCAAATAACTTCAGGCATGGATATGAAACTAGAAACAAAGAAAGTTTCATGTTTCCTACACATAGACTCAATCTTTTCATGCAGACCCCACAATATATGGAGATGAAAAAATACAATAACTTAAAGAAGACAAATTTTTTAAAGACTTAAACTGATTCAGTAAAAAGAAAATTACATAGCAGTCTGGTTCAAAAATATATGACTCTGGTACAAAAATGCTATTACATTAGTGCTGAATTTTTTAATGATGATCTTACCATATGAGCAGGATAAAAACTAATATGGTATATATTCAGATATTTCATAGGTGTAGTAAATGTTGTATTTCATGTACAATCTATTATAGTTACAAGGATGGCGAGTCTCCTGTATGATAAATCAATGATTTAACATGTATATTTCAAGACAATAAAATTCTTATTCCAATTGCAAGAATTGTTTCACACTGGCAAATAAGTTGCATCCTACCCATTGTTTCCCATTCAACACTTTAAAAATTTTTGAATGAATCTATTGGGCTCCTCATGTTGACACAGCATCTGTTAATTACACCCAGTCCCTCAGATCAAAAAATAAAAAGGTAATAAAATGATTGAATTTAAGTTTCAAAGTAACATTTCTTTGTCTGGTTAACTAGGCACTAAAGAATCCGTTCCAAAGTTAACTGATGCATAACTTAGAAAACAATCAAAATAGTCATCCAGAATATTTGATGGAACTCACAACTCACCTCACTGTCAAATAAATTTTGGGATATGATTCTTGAAAATATCCAGGCTTTACACATTTTTAAAAAGAAATTAATGTGTTCAAAATAAGTTACTGTAGCATATTCACAGGTTAAATGTAATCAACAATTCTCTTGTCGCTAAAAACGTATAAAGACTCGATGCAGAAGGTCAGTTTCAAATAAACACAGGTTTTGAGATTTATATTTCTTCTCATAACTAATGAATGTCAAAAGTTAATGCTTATGTTCATATGATTTCAACCACAGTTAGTTCAAAAGATAAAATTTCACTTTATCTTACATAAATGCAAGTTCCAGTCCTGCCTTCCCACAACTTCAAGGATGCCCATACATTTAGGTAAGGGGGGGAGAGTGTCACCCCCCCCCCCCCTTTCCATAGCTTAGGGAAACAAAAAGGTAGGTAGGTCAGGTATTTTTCTTTCTAGAAAATGATGTGAAAGTCAGTATTATGTAGGTTTTTAACAGGGTTGGAACTTGAACTTTTTTGTACCTAATTAAAAGTTACCATTCATCTCCAACAATATTGAAAATGCTCCATCTAATCAAGTCCGAGTCACCCCTCCCAACCTAGAAACTATTGTATGGGCACCCTTCCACAACTGTTCTCTACTACTATTCAACAAAGACTCACTCTCCTCTCTACCAAATTAAACAAGTCAGTGATTTATTTTATAGTAAGTCAAAGTTAATGTTTACCAAAAATCAATATTTAAGATATAAATAATTTTCATAGGTATAAAAGAGTAATCTATTCTTAAACATAATTTCGTACTGAAGTTTTGATAGCTGAATGGTGCTGAATGTTAATTATCTATAACATTCTTAACAGTCAAAAAATGAAAGAAATTGATTTCCAAAATATTATTGAAAAAATATAAACAAATATAACAAAATTCAGACAAATGTCTCCAAACAATGACCTGATTCTGGAAGCTCCCAACAAAGACATAAGATATGCAATTTTCAAAAAAACATACATAAAAGAAATGGAACCAGAGGATTCACTTAACAGAAAATAATAGTTATCTACTATTCAACATGAGTCCCTATGGTACCAATTCATTGTAATCTGTGAAATCTATATCCATTTTTGTAGCTGCCATGATAAATTTAACTACCATTCTACATTTCAATAAAATCACTCTCACAATTCCTTCATGTATGCAGTGACAAGAACACATTACCATCACTGAACACTGACAGTTCTGAAATTCAAAGCCAGAACACAGTTTAATATCAGAATCATATATACACTATGCACTAGCAACAACTCTCAACATTAACTTGCTAAATGAGTTTGTTTATATGGAGTTACATTCAGTTTATGCATGTTATTTTCTTTTCTTTTGTACATCACAATGACACTGAAGATTCTAGGTTGTGCAGCTTTCTTCACTCTCTCTCTTACTTATCTATCTATCTATCTATCTTGCTGTTCTCTCTAGTGAATCCCTTCTTCTTCTAATAACTGCCATACATAAGCATATCTGTGTTGTCATTTTGTATAGATAATCAGATAGTTGAATTTCAAATTGTAGCTTCAAGAACTAAGTTGAATATCATTGCAGAGGGGGAACCCTCTGCTTTCTTCACTAATGCCTAACATATGTAGGTTTCTTGAGTGAGTAACATACATTTAGTTGGTATACCATCTAGCATTTAATTTAGCATTTCTCACTACTAAGACTGCCAAAGGTCTGCTTGAAGCCCACACAGAGGCTATGATGCTCCATTTTAAACCATCCAGTCACATTAATGTGACCACTGTCTATGATTGAAGTTAATGTGCAATAACCACTCATAGATGACAGGAGACAGCACTAGCAGTGGAAGCTACATAAAGCATGCTTCAGATGCGGCAGAAAACAGTGCAGTTGTTGTTGTAATTCAGAAGTGGAGCAGTTTTTTTCTGACATCCACAGCCCAAGGGTGGAAGCATTCCAAAAATGGCTAAGTTTGTAAATTGTTTGCATGGCACTGTGTTTAAAGTATACTGTGCAAGGCAAAATGGCACTATCTGAAATGGAGCTGAGGCAACTGTGTTTCACTATAGCCCATATATTAAGGGCGTTGAGGGGGTCCAGTTCTATTTAAGTACAAGATGTTCATTCACATCAGTATTGCAGAATATCAGCAGCTAAACTGTCATAAACTGTTTCAGCATTTAGAATTGGGACGCACGCTACAACTACAGCAAATTCTGAGGCTATAGTGGTATTTAGTGGTTTTGTTACTGGATGACCTCAAAACACAGGTATTTAAAGAAAACACAGAACAGAATTACTTATACAGAATCAATGAAAGTGAATTTTCACACTAGCCATTTGCCAATGTCACAATGAAAATTTCCTAAGAATCTCAGATCTGTGGCACAATTTACATTTGCCTTTTTAAAAACTACACAATAAACATTATTAGCTCAGATCTGTGGCACAATTTACATTTGCCTTATTAAAAATTACATAATAAACATTATAATTTCAAATCCAGTTCAATTAAAAAGAAAAAAATATGTACTCATCATCTAACAGTAATCACGAGAGGGTTTAAGAAACACAGTATAGTAAAAATAGGCCCACCAAAAGGACTCAATATTCAAAGCATTGGGAATAAGGATAGGATGGCTTCCAATATTCATAGATGGGCTGCACCCCCCCCCCCCCCCCACTTCACCACCCCCCCCCCCCTCCCCAAAAAAAAAACTGCTACTACTGTCATTCAAATGGCACCATAAATTAACATAGAACAATCATAATGTCGGTAATGAATTAAAAAACATTTGCACAAATAAAGGAAA
Source organism: Schistocerca americana (assembly GCF_021461395.2). Lineage (NCBI taxonomy): Eukaryota > Metazoa > Arthropoda > Insecta > Orthoptera > Acrididae > Schistocerca > Schistocerca americana. The sequence continues at coordinate 605,992,971 of NC_060124.1, read as the reverse complement.
GAATCACCTGGAAAGTTGTTGATAGTAGAGTTTATAGGGTGTCTATAACTGAGTGCCCCTGACAGCCTGCAAGTTCCTAGTGAGAGAAAAATACAATACACTTGAGCTCTGAGCTCTATTGCATAGAAACCAAACTGTGCTGAAACTGACACAGAGTAATATGCCTCTGGCAAATCCCACTGGTGACTCCCCACCAGGTCAAGGTGCACAGCACACTGAATACACGGGCCACCAGTGTGATGACAGACAATGTTTTATTACTGGCAGTTCAACTGCAGAGACCCTGTTCACATTCAAACTTGCTCGGTGACATGATGGAATTGAAACTTCACAGATACAGGTGAATGGAGATGAAGGCACTGGAGTAGAAAAGTTCTGATGTGTGTTGCTGTTCATGTAAATCCTGAGTATTTAGCATCTATCAATTGCATGTAATTTGATAGTCCACTTTGAATGATTTCTTTCTCAGCATAGTTGATCTTGAAAGAAACCACTTTACAATGCTAGGCAAGGATCTGAATAAAGGGGTAAACCATGGGTCAGTCTGAGAATTAATGTTTCTCGAAATTGTTTTAGGACTAAATCTAATAATCGTTGTGAGAAGTACTGATGACATCCATTCCAAGTATATTGTTCTGCAGATGAGTAAATAAATTGTGGATTAAAATAATTAAAAGTAAAATTTTTTTTTCTCTTGACAAGGCTGTCTATCACCTCCAATGGTGTAAAAGACACTGAATGATGAATGGAGAAGAGAGGCAATCCATTTAGTCTTCTCTGAAAGGATAAAATACACTTACCAACTTAATTCAACTAGTACAGCAACATATATTATTTATTCTTAGAACTTGCAAATATTAATAAATGCAAGTCTAATAATTGTTACATGACTTAATTTGTAGGTATGTTTTGATTCTCATTAAAGTGAAGATGACCTCTCTGCTGTGGCTAGTATCTTCAGAAGACTGTTGATTTGGATACATGTCTTTGTTGCATAACTGCAGTGCTTCCATGGGAGATGAAGGTCTTGAATCTTCTTTCACAGATCTTCTTCTCCATAAGTGTAATTAAATGAGGATATCTTCAATTCCACATCCAGTAACTTCAATGTAGAACTCAATTAAGACCTGGACTTCTCTTGTTCTTCACTATTTAAGATTACTTCACTAGTTCAAATTTGGAACAGTGAAGAAAATCCAGAGAGCACTTTCTTATGTTCTGTAAACTTTAACATTAAATCTGTTATAAAAGACTTTAAAGATGGATTAAAAACCACTGCTCAATTGTACTAGCAGGATCATGCATCAAGTAGTCTGGTCTGTCATTTTGGATCTTAACCTCCTGGGAACAATAACTGAGATGTCCAGCTACTGACAAACTTCATTTGCTTTCTCAAAACCAGTCCTGAAAGGTTTGTAGCACCAGATCTCAGAATTTACAGTTCTTCTGTATAGTGTCTTCAGCTACTTCCACGGCTTCTCTGAAACACAGTGTTGCTTCCTGAAGTCACATTTCCACTTTGAAAGTGTCTTCTTCCCAACAGGTCTGTCTTCCAGATCATTACTCTTTTTTTAAATGCATTTATAAGGCCACTAGTAACAAACTATTGATGGCTTATTGAAATGGAAATGCTCTGATCTTAATACTGAATGTATAATACAAAAGTTACATTTATTGTCATGTAAGATTAGTGTGATTAAATTAACAAAATTATTTAATAATAATTGCTATCAATGTGTCAAGACATCATAAAACTTCCACATACTCTGTTTTTCATTTAATTTCATGTAAAAAACTAAAAAATTTAAAAAAGGGCACTAGGACACTGCCACTGGGTGTTGTTATGCCATGCCATTGTAAGTAGAGTCAACTTATGTATTAGGTATATCCTTGCTGTGTCACAATGAGTGAAACTCTGAGACACTCTGAAGTTTAAAGCACTATAAGCCTCCAAGTTTTCATAACCACTATGTTGTTTAAGCAATGTTTCTTTTATTTCAAGTTTTACTGGTTTCAGATGCTATAGTTCTGCTCTGTAGATATCAACAGAAGTTGGTATAAGTTGTCAGTGCCAAGTTAAGCTCCAACCACAGTCGAGCATGAGGTGTGGGGAAAGAAGGAAGGACAGCTTTGTTGCCACACTGAAAAGGAATGTAAGAGGGGGCATGCTATCTGTCTGCTATAAAATGATGCCACTTTAGGCATGTGTGTGCACATATAATGAGCAGCTATGGCACATTTTACACATAGAAGTAACAAGATGATGTGAAAGCATGTCATAGAGCTGTTCATCTTGAAATACACTTGTTATGCTATTTATTTCTCAGGCGATACATAGCACAAGTTTGCCTTGCTACTATAGTGTTACAGCTGCTAGATCACTGAAGTTGGCAGCAGTTGTAAACAAAATAAGTCAACAAGAAGTGTACCAACATGTACCTATGACAAGTAGGGAGTGAAGCTCAACTTAGCATCAAAAACTTATACCTAGGCAAAATTCCACTTCTTGCTGTTGCTAAAATTTGCAGTCTAAGTCATTTTAAGTGTTCAAAAGTCAAAATTTAATCTCATATATATTATAACAAATAAGTGTCACATTTTAATCTCAGTGACTTTAAACCCACTTACAAAAAAGAAATCTTCATGGCTCAGGGACACAGAGAGGGGGGGGGGGGGGGGGTGGAGGGGAGGGGAGTGTCACAGCACATCTAGAGCCTCTTCAAAAACCGCTCCCCTCCCCATCCCCTACATCTGTATACATGCCCATGCACGGGTGACAGGGCTCAACAAGGGCTCTAGAGATGTTATGGGCAAATATATGAGCAAAAATGGAAATGAGCATACAGCACTGTGGGCCGGGAGTCCCCCATTCAGCGAAGTTCGGCTGCCAGGGGTAAGTACTTATTGCATTCGATGCCACAATGGGCAGCTTGCATGTCGGAGATGGGAATGAAGTGATGATGAGGACAACACAACACCCAGCCCCTGAGCAGAGAAAATCACCTGCCTCAGCTGGGAATCGAACCCTGGCTCCTAGGCATGGCATTCTGCCATGCTGACCACTCAGCTGACCGGGGCAGTCATAGATGAGCAACTGCTGAGTAACTGACTGCCCTGGGGAATCAAGGGGTTACCAACAGCAACTCCTCAATGACCATTCTACAATCGCTGATGAGTATGGACCTTTGCAGAAAGGGGCTGGCTCATGCACCCATGCTGACTGTTGTTCATCAACAACAGGGGCTGGGATTTGTACTCCAATATCACAACTGGATGTCCACTGGGTGGCAACAGGTGGATTTTTCTAATTATCACATTTTATGTTCCATTGGACAGATGACCAATGGAATGTGCAGCATGAAACATGTGAAAGCAAACACCCTGCAAGCAGGAAGTAGCATAGCTAGTAGGCCATCTAATGCAGTTTTTGTAAATTTCCCTGTGTTGTAAATATCAATTTAGATTTTAGGTTTATCTGATCAGCAAAAGTGTGAATATGGGGGAAAATTTACAATCCCTTTGCTGTCGTGTGTCTATTAGTTATACATAGATATAGTGCTAAGCATTATCTACAACTGAAAATCTTCTATCAACAGGAAAGTATTGTATGTATACTGAAATGACTGTCTCAAAAATTACCAATACTGTCATTTCTTAGTTTAAACAGCAAACTAAAGGAAATGATTATTAGATTGTAGATTATTATATTGTTCTTTACTAATCAACATTAGATTTGAGTAATGACTTTTCTTCTTGTAAGATTTCAATTATTTTCTTTGTACTAGCGTTGACATGGTGTGAATGGAAAACTCAGCTAGAGGTTGTTTTTGTAAAAGTTTGAGCATGTGAAGAAATTAGGAAACTTCTTTTATGCTTTGTACATTTGTGTCTTTTTCAATCTTTGTGATTTGCTACTTTGCGTCTTATTCTGAAACCTTATGTACGTTATACCACATTATGTGTGGGTATAGGAAGCATGGTGTTTTTACCCTTTTCTATGTAATTATTTCTGTTGTTTACAGACTGGACCAGAATGTAAGTATCTGAGCAGTATATTACATAATTGGAAACACAGTCAATAAATAGCAGTATCCACATTTAAAAATCTTTGTACAGCCTACCATTACACTTCATAAAAGAAAAGCACGTATAATGTGTAAGTACATAGAGGTTATCATCATTCAGTGACTAGAATGAAAGAAATGCTAGTTTTGGAGATAAATATGATAAGTGCATATATGCATGAATGCCACACTTCAGTGTGACACTTTTTATGAAAAAAAAATAAAAAAGGACATGCTACATTAGTGTGTACAAGAAAATGTCTCACTGTACAAGAAACTGTCTCACTGAGGTGAAAACGAAGCACCAGTGAAAAATATGAATGTGCACAATGAATAGTTACTCACCTCTGCCCATGAATAACTAGGGCGGAAAACAGAAAATCCTATGAATCTTTATGACACTAGTAACACAGACGCTTTTGGAAACCACATGCACCACAGCTTTTTGTGGTATTCTCATGAAGAATTGGTTGCATAAAATGGCAGCTGACAATACTGGGTTCTGCTATGGACCTAATTGTTGCAGCATTATTTTGAGTGTGCAGACAAATTGAAACTTTTGTGGCGTGTAGGTTGTACCTGCCTGCCATAAAGTCTTGTAGTGCACGTTGTGAAGTATTGAGAATAAATAAGGGAACACTAAATACTCCCTAGCTGATCTCATCATTCTGGAAGACTCAATAGGTCAACAGAAGTACGCATCTATTCTTGATGGTCATGTCCACCCCTACATACTGTTTGTTTTTCCTTGGCATATTGCGATTCATCAGCAGGACATTTCACATAACTTCTACTGTGTATGTGCATGGTGTGAAGAGCATCAGGATGAGTTTACTGGACTTCCTTAGCCACCAATCTCCTTCCCCCCTCCCCACTCCTCCCAGGATTTAAACCCAGTCAAGAATATATGGGACAACCTCAATCCTGTTAATCAAAATATCCACGGGTATGCTGCCGGTCTATAGTGTCCAATGGGCACAATATTTCGGCGATCATACATGTCGCCATCATCAGGTGAACTGATGGACTGAGCTCCTGTGAACGTGCTGGCACGGAGATCCGTATGCTATGGCTGCTCAGAGGGAACTGGGTTCGGTCGCGGCGGCGGCCGATTTAAATACCCTCCGCCCGCGGCGCGCTCCCTCCGCCGTCCGCGCCCCGCGCCACGGTCGCACGGTGGAACAGATTGCGACGGCATCTGAGATGACGTCGGTGTGATGGCTCTGTCCGCCGTGGTCGTCACAACTATACGTTTGCTCGATTTACTCTTGATTAACCCGATTGCTGGTTCCCAAGCCTTGCTAAGATTATAGCCACAGTCACGGTTTATGAGGTCGTCATTGGTGTGAATTTCGATGGCCTCTCTAACAACGCTGTCCCAGTATCTTGACGTCTGTACCAGAATCCTCATGCGGTCATACTCCATGGCGTGATTTTCCAACAAACAATGTTCAGCGACCGCCGACTTGCTCGGATACATCAGTCGAGTGTGCCTCTGGTGTTCACGGCATCGATCCTCGACGGTACGCATCATCTGACCAATATACGACTTGCCACATTGACACGGAATCTGGTACACGCCAGCCTTCCTCAAACCGAGGTCATCTTTGGCGCTCCCCACCAGTGCACGAGTTTTATTTGGAGGACAAAACACTGTTCCAACCCGATGTTTCTTCAGAATGTGGGCGATTTTCCCCGAGAGTGCGCCTGTGTATGGAATAAATGCAGTGCCTACCTCCTCCCTCGTGACTTCATCCATCTCAACAGGTTGTGCTGCAGTGGTTGGGCGGAGAGCACGTTGAATCTGCCACTCTGAGTACCCATGTTTTCGAAATACAGTTCTCAGATGTTCCAATTCCTGTGGTAGACTCTCTGCATCAGAGATAGTGTGCGCCCTATGTACTAGAGTTTTAAGTACCCCATTCCTCTGTGAAGGGTGGTGGCAGCTGTCTGCGTGCAGATACAGATCAGTGTGCATAGTCTTCCGATACACCCCATGACCTAGGGTGCCATCAGCCCTTCTCTCGACCAAGACATCAAGGAAAGGTAATTTACCCTCTGTTTCAGTCTCCATAGTGAATTTGATGTTGGGGTGTATGGAGTTTAGATGTGTAAGGAAGTCAAGGAGTTTATCCATACCATGTGGCCAGATGATGAACGTGTCGTCCACGTAACGGAAAAAGCAAGTAGGTTTCCATACGGATGACGACAGGGCTTCCTCCTCGAAGTTCTCCATGTACAAATTCGCTACCACTGGTGAGAGTGGGCTACCAATGGCGACTCCCTCCGTTTGTTCATAGTATTCTCCATTAAAAAGAAAATACGTGGAAGTCAAGACATGCTTAAAAAGTTCAGTGGTCTTCTCGTCAAACTTCTGACTAATCAATTCTAGTGACTCTCACAGGGGTACCCTCGTAAACAAGGAACCGACGTCAAAACTCACCATGATATCTGACTCATCCAACCTGAAGCTATCAAGGCGTTTAACAAAATCCACGGAATTACGGATGTGATGAGGGCATTTACCCACATAAGGACTTAATATTCCCGTCAGGTATTTGGCCAACAAATATGTAGGTGCCCTGATGTTGCTGACAATGGAGCGTAATGGTACCCCCTCTTTGTGAACCTTCGGGAGTCCATATAGTCTAGGCGGTACCGGACCTTGGGGTAACAATTTCTTAGCATCACCCTCCGGTAAATCTGCGTCCTTGAGAAGCGCCCTTGTCTTGTTCTCCACCTTCTTTGTAGGGTCAAAGCTGATCTTCTGGTAGGAATTGTCATTTAGCAGGTTCTGCATCTTATCAGTGTAGTCCTTATGGGAGACAACAACTGTAGCATTGCCTTTGTCAGCCGGTAAGATAACAATTCCAGAGCACTCCCTCAGATCACGAATGGCCGCCCTCTCTTTACTGCTGATATTTGACTTCATCGGCTTGGATTTCGTCAACAATGACGACCTCATAAACCGTGACTGTGGCTATAATCTTAGCAAGGCTTGGAAACCAGCGATCGGATTAATCAAGAGTAAATCGAGCAGACGTATAGTTGTGACGACCACGGCAGACAGAGCCATCACACCGACATCATCTCAGATGCCGTTGCAATCTGTTCCACCGCGCGACCGTGGCGCGGGGCGCAGACAGCGGAGGGAGCGCGTCACGGGCGGAGGTTATTTAAATCGGCCGCCGCCGCGACCGATCCCAGTACCCTCTGAGCAGCCATAGTGTACGGATCTCCATGCCGGCACTTTCACAGGAGCTCAGTCCGTCAGTTCACCTGATGATGGCGACATGTGTGATCGCCGAAATATTGTGCCCGTTGGACACTATAGACCGGCAGCATACCCGTGGATATTTTGATTATCAAATACGCCGGGAGAAACTCAAGAATCCCTCAATCCTGTTGTTTGCACCATGGATCATCTACCATGAAACTGAGCAAAGCTGATAATGACACTGGAGCCAGCATGGCTCTACACCCTTTCTACTGCTTTGCAGAAACTTATTGACTCCCTTCTTGGACATCACACTGCAAAAGGTGGTTATTCCAGCTTTTGACATGTGATCACATTAATGTAATTACACCCTGTATATTCATATGGTTTTTCATGCATTTGACTCAGGACAAATAATATCTGATATAATGTTAATGGCTATATTATTGAAGATTGCTACTCACTATACAGATGGAGATGTTGAGTCATAGACAAGCACAACAAAAAGATTGCATACATTTTAGCTTTTGGCCTTAAGGTCTTCCTCTGAAGTAGAAGACACACACACACACACACACACACACACACACACACACACACACACACATACACATACACATATTCACACAAGCACAACTCACACACACATCACCATGGTCTGTGGCCTATCGTTATTCTGTCTTGGATTTTCCATTGTTTGATGTTTGGTTAACTTGTTAGACAAATAGTAACAGTGATATTCTCCCAAAATAGCTACTGCATATAGCACTAACCTCTTGAAGATGATAACTAGTAATATTTTATATGCTACATTTGGCAGGGCAAGTGTTATTTTCTTCGTTATGCACTGGTTGAATCATGCCTAGGTTGCCTCCAAGCACTGTTTCCTGATTCTATATGAACTTAATAAGTCCTTCACAAGCTGACATATCCTAAGGATGATATTTTGGTCAACTATATGCTTTTAGCATTTTGCTATATAAATCTGGCTTCCTTCACTGAGTAGTCAGAGTTTCACTGAGTAGTAGGGGTCTGTGATATATAAAAGTTCAGTATACCACTAACCGTAATTTTCCATTATATCATGTAGAACCCAATATTTTAGGGTTGGAAAGATCTTGCAGAAAATACGTACTTTAGGATTAAAGGAGACCACTCACCAAAAAGCAGAAGCATTGAGTTGTTGATAGGCACACACAAAAGACAGAAAACCTACTAACTTTTGAAGTTATACTTTGGTGAACTAGAGTACACAAACACACACACAAGCATACATGTGCCTCTGCCCCTACATGGTACCAGCTACACTGGAAGTGTCAATGCTATTCTGCAGCATGTGGGCTGGTTATGGTGGAGGGGACGACACATGGGGTAGGTAGAGGAGGGAGGAAGTGGGAGGCAGGAAGAGAGACTGAGGGTGGGTGGCTAGTTGCTTGGAGGGAGTCTGGTTTGCTGGCTAGGAATGCAGAAAGGAAGGATGGCAGATGTACCTGTAGCAGCTGATTGGAAGTGGCTCATAATGAAGGCAATATGGGATCGTGAATTGGGAGGTGGTAACAGGATGGAGGAAGGGGAAACAGTTGCGTGGAGGGTATGGGGAAGATGGGTTATCTGAGGTTGAGATCAGGATGATTATGGCAGCAGAGGATGTGTTGTAAAGACAACTCCCAATGCTTAGCTCAGAGAAGCTACTCCAGCTCTGTCACAGGCTTATCCATCCCATCAGAGGCTAGGCCACCCATGAAAGCAGCCATGTCATATACGAACTCTGCTGGAAACACTGCACAGCTTTTTGTGTTGGTATGGCTACCAACAAGGTGGCTACCATCATTATGCTCAATTTCAATGGCTGCTTCACAGTCTGGGATATCTGGATCCTTCCCCCCACCACCAGTTTCTCTGAAATACGCAGAGGACAGTTGTCCTTACAACATATCATCTGCTCCTGGCCTCAATCTCAGGTAACCCATTGTTCCCATATCCTCCAACCAACAGTTTCCCCTTCTTCTGTCCTGTCACCCTGTCCCGGTTGACATCTGTATGTCTCTTCCAGCATGTGCTGCTTCCAACTGGCAGCTGCAACTATACCTGCCATCCCTCCCTCCCACATTCCTATCCAGTAAATTGACCTCCCTCTGAGCCAGTAGCCACCCATCCCCAGCCCCTCTCACTGCTTCTTGCCCCCCCCCCCCCTCTCCATCTGACACTACCCCTATCATAATGTGTGTAATATGTGTGTGTATGTGGTTTACTCTAGCTCATCAAAGGGTAATTCCAAAAGCTGGCAAGTTTTCGTTCTTTTGCGTGCGCCTATCAACAACTCAATGTTTCTGGTTTTTGGTGAGTGGTCTTATTTAATCCTACAGTATTTACATGAAATAATAACATTATTATACCTAAATGCAAACTTGTTTTCAGGGATCCACATTTCATTTATTAAATTTTTCAAAATAATCCTTAAGGAACTACATACTTCAAAATAAATTAAGAGCTATTAAGTAGTATTTCTTAAGTGGTACAGTTAACTATTGTTCCAGATCCAGCTGTTTTCTGCATACTTTGCAAGCAACAAAATAATATTTACAGCATATGGTTTATTCACCATTGACATGCCTCTCTTCACAGCAGTAAGTATTATTGCATTTATTTCTAATAACCACACTCACTATGTACAAAAATAATATCACTTGTACCACAGTCTTAATGTCTTTATGTTTATTCTGTGTCATAGGTCATGGCTGCTGGAGTAACATACACAGTTCTATTGCTTCAGATATGATATAAGTGAAGGTACCTGGCAGTAAGCACCATAACTGCAACATCCCTCATCCTAAACAGAGGTCTCTTTGTTTTACTGTAAACTGTGTGTGCATATGCATAATTTTCTGCTTATTAGTGCCATGCATACTTTATCACAAATGACAGGAAATTGAGTTGCAAAACCTGCTTTCCATATCACTATGTTCTCTACAAACCCATGATAGAAGCAAGATATGACTTAAAGGCAAAACTGGTGCTTTGCTACTCCTTAATTATAGCACCAGTATCTGCAGTGAATGCTGTTCCTTCTTTAGGGATGCTTTCCTATATTTACCATTATGAACATCTGGTTCTCATTTGTAACAAATATAGAGGCACTCAAGCCCAAACAACTTCAGCACATTGTTGAGATATGTAGATAAATCCTCATTCATCATCACTTGCTGGCTAAAAAATTAATAGATTTTAGAATTCTCTGGTTATACCCAGAGAAGCGCTACAGGTCTGTGATGTGCAATAGATTGTGAAAGATCTTTCATTCCAAAGTAGCACCAAAACTTCTGGGTTTCAAACTGAGAACCATAATATTGACTGCACTGAACCACATAACTGAAGGAGTTGAATGATGCAGGGAGACACAGCTGAAATGAGACTTTAAGATGCGACATAGAGCCAGAATACATCTATTTGTGGATTACCTATTAGAGTAACCTAATGAAGACCCAGATACAGCTCTGCACTCACTGCTGAAAAATAGTATTATTATTCACTGTTTAGTGTTCATTGTGGTTTAGTGTTGAATTTAATGTACTGATGAATCAATAAGCAACTTATCTACATCTCTAGCTGTATTTTGTGTGTTTTTCTGTCATTAAATAAAAAATAATTTTCCTATTACAGTGCAAAATCATGTTGTTACCATAATAATTAAGCAAAACTCTTTGGAGAATATAACTTGTCTCCATTGATACTTAAAAAGGCAATGTGCAGTGCATCATTCAATTATGCTCTTTGGCAAATGGGAGCTATAGGCTATCAGATCAGACTGTGCCACTTGTAAAAGGCAATATTTTGCAACTTACAGAGATTATTCTCATGGTAATCAAATATGTTGTACCCCTTCAACATCCTAAAGCATCTTCCAACATGAGGCATCACAGACCTCTTCCACAAGTCAACAGTTGTGTCACTCTCTGCTAACTGTGCTGTGGTAGGTGAATTCTATCATTTATGATTTTCTCATCTTATTTTAGATAATCCTATCTTTTTCTGTACCTGTCACTCTCAGCAAGATTTTTAGGCACTTGCACTGCCTAAATGTGAGTAAACTATCTTCTCCATTATGCCAGCTCCTCCATTATGCCAGCAACACTGCCTTACTAACTGCCTACACTGCTCTTACTGTTTTTATGGGCTTCAGTCCATTGTTTTGATGCAGTTTGCCAGACTACTGTACTTTGAAAGTCTCCTTATCTGCATAACTACTGCAATCTACATCCAATACAACCTGTTTACTGTAGTCAGTATTCAGTCTCCATTAACAGTTTTTCCCTCTAACACCAAATTAACATTACCTTGAAGCCACAGGTTGTGCCCAATCGACCTACCCTTTTTCTTAGTCAGGTTATATTATAAATTTCTATTCTGCCCTATTTTTTTCAGTACCTCTTCATTATTTATCCATCCTGCACACCTAATCACCACTATATTTCTGTAGCAACACAATTCAACATCTTTTAGACCACATTTGCATAGCATTTCTACTGTTAATCATCCATGTTTCACTTCTTTATAAGGCTAAACTTGAGACAAATGTTGGTTTTTTTGTTGCTTGCTCAGTGTACAGATTGAATAACACTGGGAATAGGCTACAAACCTGTCTCACTCCATTTTAAACTGCTACTTCCCTTTCATCATGTCCTTCAACTCTTAAAACTGCACCCTGCTTTCTGTGGAAGTTGTTGATATTTTTTGACTCCCCACATCTCATCCTTGCTACATTCAGAATATTGAAGAGCGTATTTCAGTCAACACTGTTGAAGCTTATCATTAAATCTACAAATTCTGTAAATGTAGGTTTGCCTTTCTTCATTGAATTTTCTGTGATGAGTCACGTGTTCTTACATTTTTTGGAACACAAACTGAACTTCCCTACCAGCCTCTGCCAGTCTTTCCATTCTTCTGCAAATAATATTTAGGGGTATTTTGCAAACATGATTTCTTAAATTGGTGATTCTGTAATATTCACACTCATCAGCACTCTTAAATTCCTATTGCAGTATTAAATCTCACATGTCATCTTTGTTTTCTTCACCTTCCCTTTCAGTAATATTGTCTTCAAGCTTGTTTCCTTTGCATTGCTCTTGTATATATTCCTACCTCCATTCAGCCTGTCCTTCTGTGATTAATACAGGCTTGCCTCCTGAGTTCTTCATATTTATACAGATCCATATTTTTTTCCAGCAAAGGAATCTTAAATTTCCCATAGGTGGCACCTATCCTTCCAATAGCCATGGAGGCTTCTACAGAATCATATTTCTGCTGCTGTAGCCATTCCTGCTTTGTCATTCTGCCTTTCTGTTGACAGCAAGTTTTAGATGTCTGCATTCCATTTTGACTGCTTAATTTACAGCATTTTTATACCTCTACATTATGTCAATTAAATTCAACATCTCTTTATGATATCAAAGGATCTCTACTGAGGCTTGTCTTTTTGCCTATTGAAGTCTCTGCAACATTCACCATTTCATCTATCAAACCTATCAATTGGATTCCTTTTCAAAGTATTGGTTAACTGTTGCCTAAAGTTTCCTTCGAAACTTTCAAGAAACTCTGTTTCTTTCAATTTATGTGCATCTTGGTTGTTTAATTTTCTGCATTTCTACAATATCTACATTTTATTTGCAGTTAATAGCCAGTATATTATGAACACAGTCATCATCTGCTCCTTGGAATATTTGTAGTTTAAAATGTGGCTTCAGAATATCTGTATTACTATTATATAATCTATCTGTAACCTCCCTGTGGCTCCAGGTCTCTTCCATGTATACAACCTTCTTTCATGATTCTTAAATAATGTGTTAACAATGATAAGATGAAACAGTGCCCTCTGCAAAATTCTACCAGGTGGATTTTTTCTTTCATTCATTTCGCCAGTCCGTGTTCTCCTACTATTTTTCCTTTGATTGTGTTTCCTTCTGTTGATTTATATTTTTCAGACGGTTAAATTTTGGTCTCCTGTAAGTTACTGAAAAATTGTTTCAAACTTTTCTTTATGTAATTGGAACTAGTGGGCATACAAACTTGGTTTATAATAATGGGTGTTGGCCTTGTATTCATCTTGGCCACAAGTATGCATTCAGTACACTGTTTATAATAACTCACCCATTTTCTATTTTGTGTTCATCATTATTCCTACTCCTGTCTTATTTTTGTTCATAATTATTCCTGCTCCTGTTTTATTTTGTGTAGACAGTCCTGCACTCACCTGACCAGGAATTCTGTTCATCCTGCTTCTAAAACAATTCCCACTACATCTAATTTTGGCCTTTTTAAATTCTGAAAGCAATCTACCCAATCAGGGTGTGACGTTCACCTGCTTTATTACTTCATTTGTTGTCCTTGGTGTTGATGTACTGCACTGCTATACTGGCTGAAAAATAGGGGGTGGAAGTAAAAAATGGACTACTTTAAATGATGTAACCAACATGTGCACATTTGCATTTCGCAGTTGTTTACTTTTCACTGTTCACATCTGCCCGTATACACATTTAATATGGCCAGTGCACTATTGTTTAACTTTCAATAAGCCTCATTAATAGTTTGCAGAGGAACATACACAAACTGTTACAATAGTTTACTATTGAACATCTACTAGCAACAGAAACTTAACCACACAGTTCTTGAAGAATAACAAGGTACGTATGGAACAGACACTGTTATTGTTTTAACACATGGCCTAATTATGTTACACTTATTTCATGCATGCACTGTTGTTGATCTAACCAATACAGGTCTCTCGTGTGAAAATCAGCCATGCACTGACTATTTCGGGACCAAAAATTTGGCCCTTATATATCCTCACAATAATAAGTACTGAAACTACACATTGTTTGAAGTTAAATTTACAGAAATTACAATTAAAACTTAACTCATTAAATTAATTGAATACATCAAAAAATTTGTTCTTTTCAACAGTTTCTTCTACTACAAGGGTTAAGCTGTATTATTTGTTTAAATGATGAAATTAACAGATATCATTATGCAAACAATACTTTTGACAAAACTGTTGATAATTTTGGAATTAATTAAGGGCTGGCTTTGCTAACATGTTTTCAAATAGAGCCAAACATATCCTTTAAGAATACTATTAGTTGTTCCTCCAGATGTTTATAATTATTATAGAATTTATATTTGCTTATAGGTCAGCAATTGAATTTAAGTTATGAAACAATTACTGATTCCACCCTATAACAAAAATACTGACTAGGAATTGTTGAAATAAATTAGAAAATCAATTATTATTATTTATTTTATGGCCTTCATTGGACCACTCTAATCAAAAATACAAATTTGTAAACAAGTTGTTACACAGGGATACAATTTGGCTCAACAATAACTTAATATGATATTTAGGTAATATAATTATTAGAGCCTATTCTTATATGATAGGTGTTTTGCTCTTCTGTCTGCCCAATATTTCTTCATTCTTTCAGATATTTTCTTTCTTTCTTCATCTGAGACCACTCTTCCTGTACTTTTATTGATTTTCATTTGTAGTATGGTTTGCAGGTCTTGCAATATTCTGGTTTTCTCTGTCTTGTTTTTTAGGTCATCCACTGTAATTTGGAGGTCTATTATGTCTTCCTTAATTTCTGTGATCCATTTAATGTTGCTCTTGCTATTGCACAATTTTTGTATTATTTTTTTACTAATTCTGTTTTCGGGAGTTCTCATCAGATGTCCAAAGAATGAGATGCATTTCTTCCTGATCGTGCTCATGACTGGTTCTATTTTCTTATATACTGTTTCATTTGATGCTATTCTCCAATGTCCATTTATTTTATTATGTTTATTTATACATTTCCTAATTATTCTTCTTTCTATTTTTAGTATTCTGTTAATTTCTGCTGTATCAGTTGTTTTGAAGATAGTTTCAGCTGCATACGTTATTTCTGGTTGTGTAACTGTTTTATAGTGTTTTAATTTTGCATTTATAGATCGGCTTTTTTTGTTGTATGTAGTTTTGGTAATGTAATTTTTGCATAGTTCAGTTTTTTATTCTATTCTGCCATGATGGCTTCTCATTTAGATTGTATGTTATTATTTCTCCTAAATATTTAAATTTATCAACAATTTTAATTTCATATTCTCCTATTGTAATTTTGTTTGCAAGTGGTGGATCAGTTAGCATAATCTCTGTTGTTTCACATGATTTTCTAAGGCCTACTTTCTCTACTATTTCTTGTAGTGATTTCACTTGTTGCCTGGCTTCTTGAACGGTGTTGGCTAGGAGATCAAGATCATCAGTGAATCCCAAGCAGTTTAAGCTAATATCATCTTTTGCACTTCTAATGCTTATCATCTTTGGATTGTCCTTGTACCATTCTCTCATTATGTATTCCAGTGCACAGTTGAACAGCGATGGTGATAGGCAGTCACCTTGTCTTAAGCCTGTTTTTATGAGGAATGGTTCCAAAATTTCTCCTCTAAACTTCACTTTTGATTTGGTGTTGGTTAGAGTGAGTTGTATTATTTTAATTAAGTCCTAGATTTCTTGAAATTTTTTAATACTGAAGGTCAGTGGAGACAGTCATATGCCTTCTTAAAATCTACAAATGTTATTGCCAGAGGTTTGTTTCTTTTCTTGCAGTAAGCCATAATCAATTTTAAACTAATTATCCGCTCTGCACAGCTTCTCCATGTCTCCATGGTCTGAAACCTCCCTGATATTCCCCTAACTCCTGTTCTAATTGCTCCTTGATTCTTTCATATAGGATCTTGGATAGAATTTTGTATGTGCAATCTAGGAGAGAGATTCCTCAGTAGTTGTGTGGCTTGCTCTTATCTCCCTTTTTGTGTAGTGGGTGTATGATAGCTGTGGTTCAATGTTCAGGGAATTGTTCTGTTACCCAAATTTTTGTTAGAGCCATGTGTAAGGAGGTCTTGACTGTGTCACTTGCATATTTCCACATTTCAACAAAAACATGATCTTCTCCACATGTCTTATAATTTTTTTGTTCTTTAAGAATTTTTTCAACTTTTTGGAAAGTTGGAGGGTCGAGTTTGTTAGGTTTGGTTTTTATTGGTGTATTTATGTTGATTTTAAGGGTTCTTTGGGTTCCTCGCAATTCAGAAGTTTGTAAAATGCTTTTGCTATGATTTCTGCATTTTCCTTGTTACTGTGTGTCATTCTTCCATCTTCATCATTCAGTATTAGTGTAGGGGCCTCATATTGTTGTAGTTGTTTCCCAAAGATTTTATAGTAGTTCCTAAAGTTGGTTTTATGATAATGACCTTTTATAGAGTTTATAATATCTTTATGGAATCCTCTCTTGATTCTTCTAATATTTTGTGTGAATTTTTTTCTTTAATTTTTTAGGTTGATGGCATTTTCTTCAGTTTTATGTGATTGTAACTTTCACCATGCTTGGTGTATATCTTCATGGAATTTGTCACATTCTGATGTCCACCATGCATGTTTCCTTCGTGGGTTCAGGGGAGCTAGATTCTCTGCTTCTTTTTTAAGATTAGGCACTAGTTGTTCTGGATCATCTGTTAATTTGATGGTTTGTGTTATTTGTTGGTATTTGATATTTTTAATTAGCTGATGTGGGTCACACCTCCTTTTTATTTTATTAGTTTCTCCAGTACTCTTCTTTAATGGAGTGAATTTGATTATAATTTTAACTATATAATGGTCTCAGCCTGTGTCTAGTCTTCTCAGTACTTTAACATTGTGGATCTCCTTATGAAAATTTTTGACCATACAGACACGGTCTAGCTGCCACTCGCCCTTCCTCCAGTCTGGATGTTTCCATGTTTTAAGTTTACTTGGCTTCCTCTTAAAGCATGTTCATTTAGATATAAGGTTGTGTTCTCTGCAGAGTTCTACAAGTCTTTGACCGTTTTTGTTCGTAAATTTATGTGGACTCCATTTTCCAATTATATCTTTATATTTCCTTCCTTTTCCCAACTGAGCATTGAAATCTCCCAATAAGATTTTTACATTCTTTTTATTTACTCTGTTCACAGTTTGTTCTAGAAGGTCCCAAAATTTATCTACCTCTTCCTTTGTTTTTGTTAGACAATTTTTTTCATTTGTTGGGGCATGAGCATTTATTATTGTATAGGTTTTATTCATTGTTTTAAAACTTAGAGTCACAATTCTTGGTGATACTGCTTGGAAATCCATTACTGAATCTATTATTTTTATAATAAATGAAAAGCACCAGTTTGCTTTTGTTCTACAATATTACTTATATTGTAAACTTCTTTGGTGATAATACTCAGTAAATGTCTGAAGATGGCCTCGTAAGCCGAAAACCAGTTTACAATAAAAGTAATATTGTAGAACAAAAGCAAACTGGTGCTTCTCATTTATTATAATGTTGTTCTACCAAGAACTGACGGAAGATTCTGTTAGAATTATTTTTATGCTTACTAAAAACCCTGTTCCATACTGGAGACATTGTTTCATTGCCCTCGGTCCTGGTTTCCCACTATAAATTCTGTATCCTTGTGATTCGAATGGGTCCTCTGTGGTGTTTCTCATTTCTTGGATCCCTGTTATTAAAATTTTTTGTTTATTGAGTCCATCTGTGAGCTCCTTGAGTTTTCCGGTCTGAAGTAGTGAGTTTATGGTGTGTGTTGCTATGTAGTTTATTTGCTCATGTTTAATCTTCTTTTTGTGTTTTAGTGTGCATTTTGATGGTAGCATTCGTTGCTGTCTTCTAATTGACTACCCGCTGAATCCTATGTAGCCTTTTCCTGCCTTTTTGAGCAGGACGGTGGAATTTTTTTCCTAAAGGACCTTTCCATTTTTGACTTTCAAAGGTCGTCAACCTTAGTTGGAGCAAGCTCTGATTTACAACTACAGTTTTTAATTGCAGTGGGTGTGTTTGGTTCATGAGAGCTATTTTGTTTCACTCAAGTCCACTGGTAGACAGGTGAGGACTTCCCTATTTGCCACCTGGGACATGCCACGTAGGAGTATCACCTCTCCTCCTACTATGACAGCATAGTAGGTTCATGGAGAAAATCAATTACATACATAAAACTAGGTACAAAATTAGATCTGGTGTTATATTCTTTTAAAACTGAGAGCCAACCATTCTCTTTTACGAAAATGCAGATTATACTCACTCACTATACAAGTCAGACATGAAAAAATGAATTTTAAGGAGGCAGATGTTAAAACAAGGGGGAAAGTAAAAATATCCCAGCTTGCTTCATCACATCACCCCCACATTGGATTGACCAGATAGATATTGCAAATAGCTAACTGGGCAATTCAATGACCACTAGTGACCCCAGAACGTGGGTTAAAATTCTACACACAAAAAAATGATACATATGAAATCTTATCAAAAACTACAGTATATACATTTTTTTTCAAATTTATATTATACGAACTGGCCACATGAAAATCCCCAGATAACATATTTACATGCAGTGTATTGTACATTTGCACAAAATATCCACAAGTTATTCTTTTAATAAAAATTAGGCATCTTAATCACAAGTGATGTCCTTTTTGGGTAAGCAAAGCTTATATTTTAAAATACATATCACTTTATACAATTCCCATCTTACTAAAAAAATATTGAATCCTCATGAGTTGCAAAAAGTTAAATTACACTGTGCATTGCAGTTCACTTTTTTATACATAAGATTTCAGTATTTTTCACAAGCACTTTCACACTTTCAATGAGCTTTTACTCATTTTCTCATGAAGTTGTCCATACCTTCAGTATCCTACTTTAGTACACTTACTTTTACTTTTATCTTAGTCTAAGAAAATAAATTGTTTAATACTAATGGAAAATGATAATCATTACATCTTAAATAAATACATAGTTCTCAACAATAATTAGCACCAAATCTGACTATAGTATGAAAGGTGTGGACTAGGAAAAATTTTAAATCAAGTGCACATTACACTAAAAAACATTACTCTAAGTCATAACTGTCTGAAACTGGTTAAACTTTAAAGACTTGGATCTCTTTTCCATTTGAAAAGTAGAAAAATCTCAAGATGTGCATTACCTCTAATAAAAACTCAAGATGTGCAGTAACATAGATTTACTAATCATTACATTATGAAAAAAGAGTAGCATCACCATCACAAAACTTAATTACTATTTAACTCAAAATTAAGGGGATAGAAGCTGTACCAAATCATTGCCCTATTTCTCTACTCAACTCTGAGCAATACTCTCATTCAACCAGAAAATTGAGTCCTCACAAAATCACAAAATGTTACCAAATAGTTGACCTGTCAGAATATTAACATCAGTCTAGTACCACAGTTATCAGTTAATCAGCAAAATTATTGTTCTTCATTCCAGTATTACCACTTTAAGACCATAACTCCTCAGAACACAAACAGAAGTTTTCAGATAACCAATAGATCCAATGATGAAACCTCACTAAAATATTGCGCCTTCTAATACGCTCTCATTCCCAGCTGCAGTGTCATGAATTGCAAAATATACACAGTACCAAAAGTTGTCTGGTTCCAAAATAGATCATCAAGACAGTTACACCACATTTGTTTGTATGCAGTTATCTTTTTCATTAATCATGTCTGTCAGCAGGTTACTTTACTCACATTTCTTACATTGTTAGCTAATGGAGTGCGTTCTCAAAAAATATCCCTACTGCAGAGACAGGCTCCCTAACCACTATGACTCTAACATTATTCATTATACGATTATTTTGTTATCTAATAAATAAACACCTTCTCTGCTTATATAATGTAAATTGATTCTACAGAAAAACACACCACAATAACAGATTCCTATGCTAAGGCAAATTTTACTCTCATAGCCAATCAGACAAAATTATCACTTAGAAAGATTAGTATTTGCTTGACATTCTAGCCTGAAGGCCGATATACATACAACTCTGGATTATTCTTTCCACATATTACTCCAGGCAACTATGTCTAAAGCTGGAATTCCTTAATATTAGAAAGGGCTGTACCATGACACACATAGATAGTTATCTCCATATATTGATTGCACTGAACACAAACACTTGTATTATACCACAATTAATATTATAAGCTCTCATATTTCAGATGGTTTTTACTGCATATTGCCTGTGTTGCTACACCAATGATCTGATTACTTCAGATGGTAATGTTTTCAGATAAGCTGCACCTTCTCCTCCACATATGCTGACAACTTTTTCTTCTTTTTACCTTACCTCTCTGTTTGACAGACATTCTTTAATCATGGTACCAATTTACTTTATTTATTTATTTTATTTATTTATTTAGTCCTTCAAATCCTATATGTATAGAATATATACAAGGATATTGGACATGGTTAGGTATTTACAAGGTAAAGTACAGTTTGCATTGCAATCCTAAGGACTAGATATAGAAATAATTTAGCAAAGATTCATACATACAACAAACAGTACAGGCAACATACAAAGTAGAATATTAATAATGCATCTTTATTTTTGTTGTTTGGCTTTTATATATTCTGTCAGACTGTTAAAGCAATGATCAATTAAATATGCCTTTACTTCAGCCTTAAAGCTACAGAGTTTACCTATTGATTTAATATGATTAGGTAGATTATTGAAAATCTTTATCCCAGTATGCAGTGTGCCTTTTTGGCACAATGATGGTCTCACCTGTTTCATATGAAGGTCAGATTTTTGCCTTGTATTGTGTGCATGTATATCTTCATTTTTTTTTATAAGATATCTGGATATCTATCAATATATTGTTTGATGAAAACTGATGTTTCGTAGATAAAAATGCAAGGAAGAGGAAGAACTGACAATTTTTTTTGAATATGGGTCTGCATGATTTCGTATTGTTTACCCCTTCAATAATTCTTAGTATTCTCTTTTGCATCCTGAAAAGTTTAATATTTGTTGTTGTATTGCCCCAGAAGATTATGCCATATTTAATTACAGAATGCACATAGGAGTAGTATACATTTAACAGGCTGGCTTTGCTGCAACAAGTTTTTAAGATCCGTATCATGTAACAGATTTTGCTTAGTTTTCTTTGCAAATATTCAATGTGTACCTCCCATTTTGTGTTGTTCTGGAGCCAGAGTCCCAGAAATTTAGTGCTGTCAATACTTTCAAGAACTCTGTCCCTAAGTTCTATTTCTATGTTTGGGTGGTGTCTTCCTTTTACATTATAGGAGTTCAGTGCTACTGTCTTATCTTTGTTTATAATTAGCTTGTTATAGCTGAACCACTGTTCTACACTGTTCATTGTTTGGATGGCAGAGTCTTTTAGTTTTTCTTCTGTTTTACCACTAATAAGGAAGCTTGTATTGCCTGCAAATTGGAGGGTAGTTTGGCAATACTTGTTGTACATAAGATCATTGACATAGAGGAGAAACAGAATGGGTCCTAATACTGATCCTTGAGGGACGCCATATTTCACATTTTCATATCCTGAATACTAGTGGCTGATTTTTTTTATGGCCAGTATATTGCACTTCAACCACCTATTTGTGACCACATAGGTATGTCTTGAGCCACTCATTGGATATACCTCTAATTCCTAATTGGTGAAGCTTCTGCAGTAGGGCATTATGGTGAATGACGTCAAAAGCTTTAGATAAATCAAGATATATACCTGTCACAAACTCACTTGCATCCAGTTTAGTATAGATTTCATTAAGAAATTCAAATATTGCACTTTCAGTTGAGTAGCCTTTCCTGAAACCATGTTGTGAAGGAGAGAGAACTGTATTTTTATTTAGGAAATCAGATAAACTCTTATAAAAAAAAATTCTAAAATTTTTGAAAATACAGGCAGTAGGGCTATTGGTCTATAATTTGAAACACATTCTGGATTTCCTTTTTTGAACAATGGTCTCAGTTTTGCTGTTTTTAAGCATGAAGGGAAGGTTCCTGATGCCAGTGAGCTGTTGCACAAGTGTGTCAAGGGTTCAGCTAAGGCAAGACAGCATTTTTTAACAATTGCATCCGTGTATTCCATCAATTCCACATGAGTACCCTGTTTTCAAAGTTTTTATAACTGATAAAATTTCTTCAGTATTTGTCTTTCTTCCATCCTATTACTCTCTTACTTATCACTAACATAACATAATGTAATATATACATACATACACTGGAGAAAACTTTTCTAAAATATTTCTATACTTAAGTATACTATTGCACAAAATCACATGAGAGTTGAAGATAGAATGTTTCTGATTCACTTATAAACTACAGATAGGATAGTAGAAGAGTTTGACTGCCTCAGGAAACAGGAAAAATGAGACAGACAGCTGGGGTAAGCCTTATTGCCACATAATGAATCCAACACAGAATGTTGAACCCTTACTTACTTGTAGGTCTTATTTCTGGTTCATTCCTGATATTCTGAACTACCAAGAAATTGCACTCCCACAGCTGTCCTGCCAATTTCACAGTTAATAGTACCTCTTGCTTCACACCCTTAGAAAACTTACCAGTAGCACCAATAATTTTTAATCCAGAACCATGCATCACTACTATACCCTCTAGGTTCTTAATAGATTCAAAAATGCCTGTGAAATGCCATTCAAATCACTACCACTGTCCATTAAACACTTAGCATGTACACCTTGAGCATTTGCTGTTATTATAGGTTGATACACTTCATTTTTACTTACCATGTGATCTTGTTCATACAACAAATCCTCATTAACCTTTTGCCTGAAAAAACTATCATCCTGCTTACCAAAATAATTATCAGAACCACTGCCACTTTCTCTATGCTTTAGATTTTGTACTTCTTCCACCTTTTTCTCTATTTTAATTAATTTTTAATCCACATTTTCATTTACTTTTACCAGTTTTTCCTCTACCACTACTGCAAACTTGGTTTCTACCTCCGTTTCTAAATCATTTATAATCTGGTCGATTTGTTTCTCAAGTTTAATCCTGTTTTCAGAACAAAATTTCCTGGCTGCTTTGACTTCATCTTTACACTGTGTTTCAGAAGCCTCCACCCTCCTACTGTTGTCATCACAAAGTTTCTTTCTGTCTTATGGCCATTTACTACTCATTAATGTTTATTTCTCATTAGTTTTATGTACTACATTTTTATTTGTTCATCACAATCTTTAGCTACTGCCTCAAACTTGTTATTTAATTCTCAAAGATTAGAGCTGACTACCTGAATCTCTTTTTTAATTTCTTTCATCTTTTAAGCTAACCATGTCAGTTCTAATGCTATCAGTTTTGTTTTCCACCCTATTAATGTTTTCTTTCATACTATTTTCCGCCCTACTAATGTCTTCTTTCATACTATTTTCCACCCTACTAATGTCTTTGTTCATATACTTACTACTCATAATTTGCTTTAACATCGCTTCCAATTTTACGTCTGCCATAACCTGTTGCCCTTGCTGACTTTTGTTACTAGATTCTTTCTCCTTAACCTTAATGATTTCATCCACTTCAACACTGTTTTCATCCATTTTGCTCACATTGTCACACAATGTAGATGACGATTTTATCATTTCCTCTACAACAGGACTTTCATCCCCAGCATTCAAAGTTACATTTGTGTCTGATTTATAAGTACAATTGTCTAGTGAAGCAGGCTCCTGTTGTGCCTTGTCTCCCATCACACTGTCTTGTTCATTAAGGCCACTCATTATGTGTCACTTAATACAAAACAGCTTTTGCTACAAAATTATCTTATTTTTTAATCACTCATCTCCAGCTGCTGCTGCTGTGGTTATCATCTCGACTCATCGTTGGCTGCAAACTGTATTCTCTTGGTGAGGCATCTTGTTTACCTTGGTTGGATGTTCCACCTGCATGCTGCCTTGCTGCTCTTCTACTCAATGGCTGCTTCCATAGAACCTGCTTGTTGACTGGCTGCTGTCCTACTATGGCCATGAAACCCCACTGCTGGTTGGCTGCAGCATCTCTTTCATTGAAATCACTGTAAACTGCCTGAGTTCACACATCACTGTCAAAGTTCATGCAACCTACTTTATTGTGCCCCATACAATAGTCCTCACCCAGGGCACCAAATGTGACATTTGCCTGCTTTATTTCTTTGTTTGTTGTCTTTCGTGTCAATGTACTGTGTTGCTATATTGGCTGAAAAATGGGGGATGGAAGTCAAAAATGGACTACTTTAAATGATTTAGCCAACAGGTACACATTTGCATTTCACAATTGTTTACTGTCACTGTTTACTACCCCTCCCCTATACGCATTTAATATGACCAGTGCAGCATTGCTTAAATTTTGATAAGACTCATTAATAGTTTGCAGATGAACATCCACATACTGCTACAATAGTTTACTATTTAATATCTATGAGCAGTAAAAATGTAACCTCACAGTTCTTGAGGAATGACAAGGTACGTGTGGAACACACACTGTCATTGTTTTAACACATGGCCTAATTGTGTTACACTTATTTCATGGATGAATTTTTGTTGATCTAACCAATACAGGTCCCTCCTCTGAAACTCGGCCATGCACTGACTGTCTTGGGACCAAAAATCAGGCCCTTCTATAGCTTCACATTAATAGGTACTGAAACTACCCATTGTTCAAAGTTAAATTTACAGAAATTATAATTAAAACTTAACTCATTAAATTAACTGAATACATCAAAAAATTCATTCTTTTTAACAGTATCTTCTACTACATGGGTTAAGCTGAATTATTTGTTTAAATGATGAAATTAACAGACATCATTATGCAAACAATACTTATGACAAAACTGTTAATTACTTTGGAATTAATTAAGGGTGGCTTTGCTAACATGTTTTTGAATAGAGCCATATAGGTCCTTTAAGAATACTATTAGTTGTTCCTCCAGATGTTTATAATTATTATAGAATTTATATTTGTTTGTACATCAGCAACTGAATTTAAGTTATGAAACAACTACTGATTCCACCCTATAACAACAGATACTGACTAGGAATTGTTGAAATAAATTAGAAAATCAATTACACACATAAAACTAAGCACAGAATTAGATATGGTGTTATATTCTTTTAAAACTGAGGGCCAACCTTTCTCTTTTATGAAAATGCAGATTATACTCATGTATGTTAATGGTAATTTGTCGGACACGAAAAAATGAATTTTAAGGAGGCAGATGGCAAAACAAGGGGGGAAGTAAAAATGTCCCAGCTTACTTTGTCTCAAAGGATTTCAACAGTCCACATTTTGATCTGTACAATGCCAGTTTTGTTTGTCCTGATGACTACAATTTCTCAGTGTACCCTACCCTGAGATTCAATTGGTGGACTATTTTACCTCTTGAATACTTAACACAAGAGCATGTCATCACCATTAGGCAATATTGTAGAGCTGCATGCCCTTTAGAAAAGTTATGTTTTCCTTTTTGACAGTCATAGTACTAACACAACAAGCCAATTCTGGCTGCACCTGTTCAGGGATAGTATGTTAAGCTGGCCTCTCCATGAACATCCTTCTGATGTGCTCTGATGTAGCTCTGCCTATTTGAGATACATAAGCCATTCCACGCCAACAATGTCCATGATTTGTAGAGAGGTATTCATGGAAAAGAGGTGGGTGGTGGGATGTGGGGAGGGGGGGAGGGAGGACAAGGGTGCAGAGGCTACTGACAAATATTTACAGAAAAGATTTCTTGTTTCTGCCAGTGTACACCTTATACCCTCTTTACTTCACCAATTATAAGTAACATTTTTTCCTCCAATAGCAAAGCTCATCTACTAGTTTTAGCATATGACTTTGTTATCTACTCCCTGTGAAGGAAAACTATCCATTACCCTTGTTCTGCTGTTATTGATACTCATCATATAACTTCCTTCAAGACACTGTTGTTGCCATTGTGATCTTCAGTCTGAAGATTGGTTGGTGCAATTCTCCATGCTAGTCTATCCTGTACAAGCATCATAATATCTGCATAACTACTGCAACCTACATTCATTTGAACATGGTTACTGTAGCTGAGTCTTGGCTACCCCATATAATTTTTACCCGACACACTTCCCGCTATTCCTAGATTACTATTCCTTGATGCATGTATATTTTGTACAGGAGTTTATTTCAAGCTCTCTGAAGTTATCAATACCACAGCACAAAACAAAATGAAAATGGCCATTTTCATACATAAAATTCTGACAAATCATTGTAGATTTTTTAAAGCAGGGATTGCAATAAATAATTATTATACTTGACACCCTGTAATATCCAGAAAACTAGCTGTTACTGTTTTTCTTTATTTGGATTTTCAAATCATAATATAGAATTATTATTTAATTTACTTGCTTAAATCATGATTACAATATAACATAATAAGTTCATGAAAAATCTCAAAAAGAAAAATTATAGCTTCATATTAACTCAAATAAATCTTTTTAATGGTTTTGTCTTTGTAATGTAATTTCTTTGTCTTGATGTAGAAGCCTTTTTCTACAGAGATTATTGTAAATTACTGTTCCAAGCTTGTTATGGTTACAATAAGTTGTTGTTGTTTAGCAAGTTGTATGATGAGAAGTGATGTGGACAAAAGGCTGTTATACATACTCAAGAAATATCATTTAAGCTGTTTTATTGTGAATACCTGACTCACATGCACTTAAGCAACATTTAAAAGTGATTCTAGAGACTAACTGCAAATAATGCAGCAGTTGTCTGCAACATTAAATGGTTTAATTCATACCTAGCTGGAAGAGTGCAGAAAGTTGAAATAAGTAGTTCTCGTAACATGCAAAGATCAGCACATTCCTCAAACTGGGGAACTATCAAGAATGGGGTTCCACAAGGGTCAGTCTTGGGTCCTTTGTTGTTCTTATTATATATTAATGACTTGCCATTCTATATTCATGAAGAGGCAAAGTTAGTTCTCTTCGCTGATGATACAAGTATAGTAATCACACCTGAGAAACAAGAATTAACTTATGAAATTGTCAATACTGTCTTTCAGAAAATTACTAAGTGGTTCCTTGTAAATGGACTCTCACTGAATTTTGATAAGACACAGTACATACAGTTCCGTACAGTGAATGGTATGACGCCATTAATAAATATAGACCTTAATCAGAAGCATATAGCTAAGGTAGAATATTCCAAATTTTTAGGTTTGTCCATTGATGAGAGATTAAATTGGAAGAAACACATTGATGATCTGCTGAAACGTTTGAGTTCAGCTACTTATGCAATAAGGGTCATTGCAAGTTTTGGTGATAAACATCTTAGTAAATTAGCTTACTACGCCTATTTTCACTCATTGCTTTCATATGGCATCATATTTTGGGGTAATTCATCACTGAGGAATAAAGTATTTATTGCACAAAAGCGCGTAATCAGAATAATAGCTGGAGTCCACCCAAGATCATCCTGCAGACATTTATTTAAGGATCTAGGGATATTCACAGT
This sequence comes from Schistocerca americana, assembly GCF_021461395.2. Taxonomy (NCBI): domain Eukaryota; kingdom Metazoa; phylum Arthropoda; class Insecta; order Orthoptera; family Acrididae; genus Schistocerca; species Schistocerca americana. The sequence goes on along the minus strand of NC_060124.1, from coordinate 605,965,338 downwards.
AGCTTCTCAGTATATATACTCTCTTATGAAATTTGTTATTAACAACCAAACCCAATTCAAAAGTAATAGCAGTGTGCATAACTACAATACTAGGAGAAAGGACGATCTTCACTATTCAAGATTAAACCTAACTTTGGCACAGAAAGGGGTGAATTATACTGGCACTAAAGTCTTTGGTCACTTACCAAATAGTATCAAAAGTCTGACAGATAACCAACAAGTATTTAAGAAGAAATTAAAAGAATTTCTGAATGACAACTCCTTCTACTCCATAGAGGAATTTTTAGATATAAATTAAGAAAAAAAAGAAAAAAAAAACAAAAATATTAAAAAAAAATAAATAAATAAAAAAAATAAAAAATAAAGAAAACAAAAAAACACAAAAAAATAAAGTTGTTATATTAACTTAAGTATGTTGTTAAATTAACCTAATTATGTCATGTATTGGAAAATTCGACTCGTTCCACATCATTATGAAATATCGTATTCATGATCCATGGAACTAGTGTTAATCTAATCTAATCTAATCTAATCTAATCTGAGGACCCAGACATATGGATAAAGAAATGTATGTTCCCCATTCTTGAAAAACATCAAAAACAGCACAAAAATGCCTGTTGATTACTTTGTATAAACTAAAACCACATGACATCTGCAAAAAATGCCAGATTTAAAAGACTGCAAAATCTCCAAGATGGCAACTTATTTTTTGCAAAAGCTGGAAATTTAGTACAGACTTCAATAATCTTATTTCAATAGTTCCCACAACAAAGCTCTATCTCAAAACCTGACAGCAAATTCAAAGAGATTCAGGTCATATGTAGAGCACACCTAAAATATTAATTGCACAATAGCAATGATAATGTGACCAATGGCAGTGCCACTAGAGTGAAGTTACTAAACATGGTTTTTCAAAACTCCTTCATCAAGTAAGATGCAGTAAACATCCTCGAATTTGAATAAACACATGAATAATTCAGAAGTAGATTCCATCAATTTGCTGATGCAACTTAAATCACATAATAATGGCAAGTCCTGCACTCCAATCAGTATGCCAAGTTAGCTTTCTTTTGTACTCTGCTGATGTAATAGCTCTATTTTAGCAATCATATAGAATAGCTCAGTCTACAAAAGATCCCTACCTAAGGACTGGAATGTTGCTCTGGTCATGTCAATGCAGAAAAAAGAAAATAGATATAATATGCTAAATTTTAGACCATATCACTAACATCAATTTGCAGTAAGATTTTGGAATATATACTGTCTTCAAGCATTACACAGTATCTTGAGGAAAATAATATATTTACACTTTGTCAGCAAAAACTAAACTCTGCCCGAGCAGGCAATGAGGCCCCAATGGTACTGACTGGTTGCCATGTCATCCTCAGCCCACAGGCATCAGACGATGCAGATACAGAGGGGCATGTGATCAGCACACTGCTCTCCCACCCATATTACAGTTTATGAGACTTGGTCAGGAAGTGTTCATAAAATACAATTCTTGTGAAACAGAACTGTCCCTATGTTCATAAGAAGTAATGAGAGCTATCAACAGGGTATCAAAAACTGATTCCATATTTCTCAATTTCAAGAAGGCTTTTGACACCATTCCTCATAAGCAGCTTCTAATGAAATTATATGCTTATGAAATACAGTTACAGTTGTGTGACTGGATTGACGATTTCCTGTTAGAAACGGATGGGAAGCCACCAAGTGAAATGGAAGTAATATTTGAGGTTTTCCTTCTACTGTTCCTCAGTTATATAAATAATTTTGTAGACAATATGAGCAGAGCTCTTACATGATGGTAGATGATGCTGTCATTTACAATCCAGTCAAACTATTAGAAATGAATACTAACTGTAAAGTGATCTACAACAGATATGTGTATGGTGCAAAATTTGGCAACTGACTCTGAACAATAAAGACTGTGAGATCATCCACATGATTACCAAAGGGAATTTGTTAAATTTTGGTTACACGATTACTCACACAAATTTACAGGTTCACATGATAAGTTGCAAACAGGCACAATTAAAAGACACTTACAAATAAGGTTTTGGCCATAGTCATAATCAAAAAAGAGAAACACACACCATTTAATCACACAAGAAAGCTCACCTCACACACATAGCCACTAAATATAAGAGCTCAAGTCAAAATACAGCTATCACATGGGATGGAAGCAGCAATCTGGAGAGAGCAGGGAAGAGTAAGTGATAACAGTACACAGGTGGAGGGAGAGTGGACTGCTATCTGGCAAAGTGTGCAGGGACTAGAATGCTAACATGTGCAGTGTCAGGAGTTTGTAGGGCAGTGAAGTGGGGAAAACAGAACAAAAAAGGAGAGGACTGGAGAAAGATGAGTGGGTGTATTGGCAGTGGGTGGCAACTAAATGGGATGGGAGATGAGAATGTGGAGGAGGTGATAGGATGGAAAGGGAGAAAAATGTTGGGTGGAGGATTTGGGACAAGATGTTACGTAGGTTGAGGCTATAATAATTATGGGAGCAGGGAATGTATCTTAAGGAAAACTCCCATCCGTGCAGTTCAGCAAAGTTGCTGGTGAAGGGGAGGATGTAGATGGCTTAAGTAGTAAAGCAACCATTGAAAGGAAGCATGCTATGTTCAGCTGTATGTTGTGCCACAGGGTGGTCTATTTTGCTCTAGCCCACAATTTGGCGGTGGCTGTTCATCCTTGTGGACAACTGGTTGGTACTCATACCAATACAAAAAAAAGCTGTGAAAAGATTGCACCATCATCGGTAAATGAAATGGCTGCTTTCACTGATGACCCAGCTCCTTATAGAGTGGATAAATCTGTGACACAAGAGGAATAAGAAGTGCTGGGTGGGTGGAATGGGTATGTCTTACACCTAGGCCTTCCACAGTGATACAATCCTTGTGGAAAGCAGTTGGGATTGGGAGTAGCATAGGGATGGACTAGGATATTGTCAAAGTTGGGTGGGTGACAGAACACCACATTAGGAGGGGTAGGAAGGATCTCAGTTAGTATGTCCTTCATTTCAGGTCATGATGACAGGTAACCAAAGCCCAGACAAAGGATGTGGTTCAGTTGTGCCCGTCTGGGGTGGTATTGGGTGATGAAGTGGACACTACTTTGTGGCTGGTTCTTGTGGGTGGTGGGAGGATCGGGAGTGTAAGAGATCTGTTTGCAGACAGAGTCTGGTGGGTAATGCCTGCCCAATAAGGCCTTGGTGGGACCCTCACCATACTGGGAAAGGAAGTACTATGACTGTAGAAATATCCTTCCCAGAACCTCTCTCCTGTATCAGTTTTCCTTCACACCCCTGGGACACCCTGGACACCCACCTTCTACATGCTCCCTAAAATCTACAAACCCAGCAGTCCTGGATGCCCAATTGTGGCTGGTTGTTGTGCCTTCTCTGAAAGAATGTCAGCACTCAATGACCAACACCTCCAATTGCCTGTAATCTAGTCTCCCATGCCAAAGAGTCCAACCACTTCTTTCTGCAACTCTCCACCATCCCCAGCCCTATACCTCCTGAAACCGTACTTGCAGCTGTTGATGCCATCTCCCTATACTGCCCTCTACTCCCCCCACTCTCTATACTCCCTCATTCCCATGGTCATACCGATATTGAACACTACCTTCCCAAACATGCTTCGGCCTCCAAACCCATTACTTCATAACTCAGATGTCTTACTAACTTCATGCTATCCCACAAGTACTTCTCCATTTTAAGGAAGGTATACAAACAATCCCATGGCAAAGCCATTGGCACCCACAGGGTACCCTCCTAAGCCATCTTGTTTATGGGCCATCCAGAGGAGACCTCCTTAGCCTCCCAAAACACCAAACCTCGTCCAGCTTAGGTTCATTGATGATATCTTCACGATCTGGACTGAGGGCCAAGACATCCTTTCTTCATTCCTTCAGAATCTCAACATCTTTTCTCCCATTCACTTCACCTAGTCCTTCTTAGGCCGGTGTCCATCTTCCCTCCTCCTCTCTGAGGGCTCTGTCTGCATTTCTGTCCACATTAAACTCACCAACCACCAACAGTACCTGTATTTTGACAGCTATCATCCTTTTCACATCAAATGATCCCTCCCATACAGCCTGGCCACCCTGGGAAGTCATATCTGCAGTGACAAGAAATCCCTTGCTCAGTATGCTGAGGGTCCCACCAATGCCTTTACAGATAGGCACTATCCAGTAGACCTAGTCCACAGACAGATCTCCCATGTCATTTCCCCTCACATACCCAATCCTCCCACCAAACTCAAGAACCAGCCACCAAGGAATACCCCTTAGTCACCTAGCACCACCCCAAGCTGGAATAACAGATCGACATCCTTCACCAGGGCTTTGATTACCTATCATTATGTACTGAACTGAAAGACATCCTGCCCAAGATCCTTCCCACCCCTCCTAAATTTGTGTTCCATTATTGATACAGCATTCACAATGTCCTAGCTCATCCCTATGCCACTTCCAATCACAAACCCCTTGCCACAAGGGTAATATCCCTGTGGAGGACTCAGGTGCAGGACCTGCCCAATCCACCCACTCAGCACTTCCTATTACAGTCCTGTCACAGGTTTACCCTACCGCATAAGTGGATGGGCCACCTGTGAAAACAGCATCATTTAGCAGCTCTGTTGCAATCATTGCACAAATTTTTATATTGGTATTTTTTATATTAGCCTCTTCTAATGGTTACGTACTGTCCCACACACTCCAGACAACTGGCTCCACCCACTTTGTCCTGTCACCTCCTCCACATTCTCACCTCCCACCCTCTTTGTTTGCCACCCTCCACTAATGCACACACCCCTCTTTACCTGCTCCTCTCCTTTTTCACTCCATTTTCCCTATCTCCCTGCCCCACAACTTCCTGACACTGCACCTGTTGGCATTCCAATCCCTGCACATTCTGACAGAGAGCACTCCCCCCCTCCCCCCCCCCCCCCCCCCGGCTATTTGCTGCTATCCCTTCCCCCTCCAGATTTCTGCTTCTATTCCACATGACAGTTGCATTCTGGCCTATGTAGTTGATGGTCATGTGTGCGTGAGGTGTGCTTCCTTGTGTGAATGAATGGTGGGTGTTTATCTTTTTCTGAAAAAGGCTGTGGCCGAAAGCTTATGTGTATGTGTTTTTGAATTGTGTCTGTCAGCAACTTAGTATGTCATCTTTATGGTAAATAGCAATGTATTTCTTCCTATATTGTTGCTATTCCTATCTGGAGTTTCCATTGTTTAAATTTGAAGGTTGTCATTCAGTGAAATATCTACTGATTACATCAATGAACAACTTAAATTGGATGGGATGGAATGTGGGAAAGGTGAAGGGTGGGAGTGGCAAAGAGTGTAATGTGTGAGTGAGGAGTGGGATGGGAAGGAAAAGGAGGAGGGGTAAGAGAAGGGGAAGAAGAAGTGGAAAAAAAAGCAGATTGGTGGAAGGGTGGGAGAAGGGGGAGAGGAGAAATGGGGATAGGAGGAAAATGGCTGTAAGATTCTAGCAAGCAGCGTGCTCTGTTAATTCATTTGTAAGTTTGGCACGTTTCTGTTGATAAAGTATCTCCTAAAGTGAAAACCAAGTGGAAGTGTGTTGTAAACTATTAGAAAATTCTTCAAAGCTATTGACGTATGTGGTCCAATTTGAAAAGTTATTGTAACAACAGGTTCTCCATAATCTCTCAGTTTCCCTCATATACATTCCCCAAGGATTGCTGAAGGATGGTGTTCCATACTTAATACATTATTTGTTTCTTCTCACTCTATACAATCTTTCCATGTTTTATAGCTGAAATTTTTCGAAAGAACTGTTCTAATAATACCCTCATTTTTAAAATAGTTCCTTGTGATTTTTTAAGTTGCTGTTTTAGTAGGTTTCTTTCTGTAGTGGATATAATTTTATAAATTTGGAATATAAATCAATGATAACAAAACATATAGCAGGAACTCCCCCCCCCCCCCCCCCCCGATCTTCTGCTTTTTTTTACTGGTTCATAAATATAAATAGCTCTGTGCTCCATGTATTTCCTTGGTAATATATTCTGCATAAGCCTTCTGTATGTTTGTTTACTGACTCTGTTTCATCGCATCTGTTACATACTGCTAGTTCCTTTATTTATCTTATGGTAAGGTTGTAAAAGTGTGTGTTTTCCTGAATATGCTTTTGAATTTCACAAAGTCCAGAACTTCCATGCATATATTTTATCAGTTCATCAGAAAAACTATGGGGGCCAACAAAATTTTAATTTGTCACTCTCTTGACTTTTGCTTCTAAAAGTTATACTCTTAATGATAGCTGTGATACTATTCCGCTTTTCTTCAACAAGCATCAATTTGGACAATGATTTTGGCTTCTATTTACCAAATTACAGATGTTCCTTATCTACTTCTCTTGTTTAATGCCTTTTAATTACACTATTTTAAACTCCTTATCAGATATCTCATTCCTGTCTTCAAATTCACCACCACTGGTTGCCTTGGCAGAGCACCTACAATTAAATTCTATTTTTCCTTTATGTATTTAATGATATAATCATAACTGCTGTAGAAATACTGTCCACCATGTTATCCTGCTATGATATAGTTCACACCCCTTATGGTCAGATTAGTGGAACAAAAATAATTGTTAACTTTGTTGAATGACCATTGAATGGCTGAAAGCTCTTATTCAATAGCTATATAAATTTTCTCATGTTTTTGTAAAATTCTGTTGGCAAAAGCAACAGATTTTAGCACTAATTTCCCATCTACAATATTTTCCAGAAATTGGTGTGCTTCCAATAATATATGAATGCTTTCAGCAATAAGACAAAACAGCAGTGAAGAGTCAGCTGTATGTGAAATTTTGCTACTGCAAAGTTGTTTCCTTGTATAATTAAAAGCTTCCTGACCTGCATCACCCCAAACCTATATTGTGTTACTCTTCAATCAATCAGTCAATCAAGGAACATTTAATGCTTGTGTACTAATCAATTTACAGAAAAAACTGCATTGCCCAAAAAATTGCTTTAGCTGATTTTTGTCTTTGGGATTGGAAATCTTACAATGGTTAAAATTTTATCACTGTTCACCCAAGTTTGAGCTTCAGAGATGGTACAGCCTAGTAATCTGAGTTGACTCACAGCAAATTTACATTTTCCTAACTTCTGTGGCATACCTCCCTCCCTTAATTTAACATATATTTCCCTTAAATATTCCAAATTCTCCCAGTATCTAATATATCATCAACATACATCATTAGATTTGTTCAGAAGTCTTGTCACAAAACAAAATCCAGGGGACAAATTAATTCAGAAACAAAAACATTAACTCCAAACAACACAACTCAGTATTAATAACAACCACCCCCATACAGGAATAGGGTGTTTTTTTCTAAACCTTGGTTTAAGAGGAATGTAATGGAATCAAGAAGTGAAGTCAAGGCTAGTCATGAATTTAACATATTCAAACATATGCAATAAGTCATTTTTTTCTAGGTGGCGAGTCAAGAACTAATTTAAAACGCCCTCCCCCCATCTTTCTTTCAGCAATGACAGGTTAGTTGTACTCACTATGACATCTCAGTTACATCCCAGCTTTAGATTTGCAGTAATTCCGTTTCTACAATCCTCCTCTTATTGAAAGTGGTACACCATCTGCCATAATAAAAATGGTTTGTACAATTTTTACTTTAATTTATGCACATATTTTTTCACTTTGCTGCAATTTTTGTGAAAATGTCATAATATTCCACCAAAATTTCCTTTAGTTTCTCTTTTCAGTGAGGATTTAACTTTTATGCCTCCCCCACATTTGTTTTTACCTAGCTATGATATTGATCATCAACTGAACTCTCCTCAGTATAATCATCATCCTCTTCAAAGTTTCTCGTATCATTTGTATATGTCACCCCTTTCCCTCGATTTATATTTTATTGTTTACACAGTTCAGCATGATTAATTTTGTCTTTGAAGAAAATTCATTTTTGGTGTCAGAAATCTAATGCTTTGCTTGGCTAGTCAAATCCCCTTTATAATCCAGTCCACACATAGAATGACACTTTCACTCTGACATGGAATTACGAGGACCCTTGTGTAAATTATATATTAACAACTTTACATGACAGCACTGAACTGGCAGAATTGAAGACAAATTAAAAAAATAAAAAACCAAAAATCACCAGGAGTAGATAGAATAAATATTGAACTGTCTAAACATGGAGAAGTTATCCTAGAATTAAGAATGCTACATCTCTTTAACATGTGCAGGGTAAAATACGAGATACTAAAAGAATACAAATTAGCAATGGTCATTTCAGTATATTAGAAAGGTGAAAGAAGTAAAACCAGAGGGGCTAAACTAATCTGAATATTTCTTACAAAATCTACAGCAAAATGATAAATTAATGACTGCAAAATTTCTCAGATGTAACTGTAATGTCAGAACAAGTGGGTTTCCAAAAGGGAAGTTCATGCATAGATCATGTTTTTGTATTGAAATAGACAATCCAAAAGTAATGAGAATTTAATCAGCAAACTCAGGCAGCATTTGTGGATTATGAAAGAAAACATTTGACAGAATTAACAGAGACAAGTTGTTGCCAATAATGCAAAAAAGAGGACTGCCTAAATATCTGATCCAAGTTCAAAATCCTACATATGAACCCCAGAATTATGACTGACATAGGTAAAGACATAACCCTGAACTACAAACAAATAAAAGAATAAAAAGAGGGTGTAGTTTGTCACCAACATTATTAAATGTCTATATAGATGAACCATGAACCTTGGCATTGGAGGGTGGTTGCGTGCCTCAGCAATACAGGTAGACATACCATATGTACAACCAGAATAGAGTGAAATTAGTAAGAGGCCAGACAAACATGTGGCCCCTGAAGAGGGCCAACAGCCTTTTCAGTAGTTACTGAGGCAATAGTCTGGGTTATTGACTGATCTGGCCTTGTAACATCACCAGAAGGGTCTTGCTGTGCTGGTACTTTGAACGGCTTTAAGTAAGGAGAAACTACAGCCATAGTTTTTCCCACAGCCATGCAGCTGTGCTTCATGGTTGAATGGTGATGGCTCCTCTTGGGTGAAATATGCTGGAGATAAAATTGTCCCCCATTTGAATCTGTGGGCAGAAACTACTCAGAAGGATGTCATCACTTTATGTAAACGTAATGACCTCCCCTTAAATTTACACAATACTAGAACCTTCATCTTTGCTGATGATAACACACTTACGATATCCAACTCAAATGAACATCTTCAAGACTCAATAAACAGGAGCACAGCACAACTAAACTCATGACTTAATTCAAACAGACTACTCTTAAATGTAAAAAAGACAGCTGGTATTACTTTCCACAGAGTCCAAAACAAAAACCCACCAGTACCAAATATATCACTGAGTGATGATAAAATCAACTATGTAAAGGAAACCAAATTTTGGGGGTTACCATTACTGACACACCTACATGGAAAAGTCATATTGATACAACCTGCACTAATTGAGTAAGTATGTTACATGATTAGACAAATAAGGAATATTATTAATACCAGCTCCCTCACATCAATGTACTTTGCTCTTTGCCACTCTATACTAAGCTATGGAATTATCTTTTGGGGCCACAGTGCAGAAACAGTGATGCTATTTAAACTCCAAAAAATATTAGTTAGAATAATATTATCCAAACAGCAGAAAGAATCCTGTAAACTACTGTTCCAGAATCTGAAGATACTACCCCTCCCATGTCAATACATACTGGACCTACTATGTTTCACCAAGAAAAATATTAGCAACTCAGATATAAACTCAAGCTGGCACCAACATGATACAAGGTCAAAGAAATCTCTACGAGTAATTCCCCATTCAACAAAACTATACAGTAAAGGTGTCAAATACATGGGAATAAAACTCTAAAATCATCTCCCAGTAGCAGTGATGAACATTTCATCTCATTTCTTTTTATTATCTTCCTGTAAATCATTTACATGATGTAGGAATTGTCACAACAAAGTTATCATACTAGTACAAGTACTACAGACATAATAATGGAATATTGTTTTCAAGGCATTTTTTAAAAGTACAAATTTAGACATATAAATTAAAATTTTTGGCAATAAATTTACACACAATCAAAGTACTCATCTACGTCATAGAAAGTTTTGCTTAAAAGATAATTTTTAAGCTCAGTCTTAAATTTTACTTCATCTATTATTTCCTTCATGTACACTGGCAGAGCATTGTAAAGTTTTATTCCAAAATAACTTACATGCTTTTGGGTTTGTGTTGTCCTTACCCTTTCTACATACAAATTCTTATGTGTTCTAGTATTATAATTGTGGCAGTCCTCATTTGTACGTAGATTTTTCATATGTGCTCTTGTAGACAGAATGCTTTTAAAAATATACAGTGATGGTATTGTGAGTATTTGCAGTTCTTTGAAAAGGGGCCTACAATGAGTTCTTGGAGAGTTATGTGTTATGATTCGTATAGCTCTTTTCTGAAATTTGAAGATACCTGTTAAGCTTTGTTTAGTTTTAGCCCAGAACACTATGCTGTAAGACACGATGGACTGAAAGTAAGCAAAATACACTAGTCTAGTACAGTCTGAGCTGCATACTCTAGATAATATCCTCAATGCAAAAAATGCCGAATTGAGCATGTGGGATAAGTACTTGAGATGGTCTTTCCAGCTTAAGTTTTGATCAATGTGCATGCCTAAAAACTTTGTGGATTGTACACTCTCTATCTTCTTATCCATTAGTTTTAACTGGAGGTCCATATCTTGAGTTTCTTTGCCATACTGTATATAATTTGTTTTACTTAGATTAAGTGTTAACTCATTAGCATTAAACCACTATTGAATTTATTTCAGGACTATATCAGTTGTGGTGGTTAATGATTTTTTATCATCAATTATAATTATGCTAGTGTCATCTGCGAACAACATTATTTTGGTAGAAATATTAGGATTTTTTATGTCATTTATATAAAGCAAGAATAATAAGGGACCAAGAACACTGCCCTGTGGGACACCTATTTCCAACTTCTTTGCATCTGTGAAGGATTTTAAACTAAAACTACAGTCGCTACTAATTAAATTCTGCTTCTACAGCATACAGGAATTCCTTTAAAACAACATGCTATAAGGAACTGCTTAACAAAAACATGAGATAATGGATCTCAAAGTACTAACCTTATGTAACATAACTGAATGTAACTTTTATTGATATAAATGCTAAATTCTGGTACAGAATAAATATAAGACCTAAGTACATTACACATGTGATATAAATATTTAATCATTTTATAGATTCATAGACATGTACCTCTTCTTATAAATGCCTCATATGTACCAAATGACCTGTCCTGTATCATGATGGGCATTTATGCACAATGTATGACTCAGAGGATCAAAAGAAATAAACAAACAAATCATCAGGAGAAGCAAAACTGGCATTCTATGGGTTGGAGTGTTGAATGTTAGCTCCCTTAATCAGAGAGATAGGTTAGAAAATGTGAAAAGGGAAACAGATAGGTCAAAGTTAGATATAGTGGGAATTAGCAAAGATCAGTGGCTGTAGGGTAGCAATTCTGGTCAGGTGAATAAAGGGCTATAAGTACAAAGTGAAATGTGGGTAAGGCAGTGATGATTCTAATAATGAATAAGAAAATAGGACTGTGGGTAAGTTACTATGAACAGCATAATGAACACATTCTTGTAGCCAGGTTAGACACACAAAGCCTCCACCATCCACCATATGGTAGCTTGCGGAGTATGTATGTAGATATATATGTAGTACAGTGGTACAAGTTAATATGCCAACTAGTTCCACAGATGATGAAAAGATTGAAGAAATGCATAATGAGATATCAGAAATTATTCAGATAGTTAAAGGAAATGAAAACTAATAGTCATGGAGGACTGGAATTCAACAGTGGGAAAAGAAGAGAAGAAAAAGTACTAGTGAATATAGACTACAAGAAAGGGATGAAAGAGGAAGTTGCCAGGTAGAATTTTGCATGTAGCATAGTTTAATCATCACTAACACTTGGTTTAAGAATCATGAAAGAAGGTTGTATACATGGGAGAGACTGGTGACAGCAAAAGGATTCAGACTGATTATATAATGATTATAAAGAGATTTAGGAGCCAGATTTTAAATTGTAAGGCATTTGCAGATGCACATGTGTACTCTAACCACAATTTATTGGTTATGAACCTGGACAAATTGAAAGAACAAGACGTTGTTGAGAGTTTCAGAGGGAGCAATAGGCACTGGATGACTTGAACAGGGATAAGGAACTGAGTAACATATGAAAGGGTAGCTTTAAGAGAAGAAATACTGAAGGCAGCAGAAGATCAAATAGGTAAAAAGACAAGGTCTAGTAGAAATCCTTGGATACCAAAGCACCTATTCAATTTAACTGATGAAAATAGAAAATTTAAAAATGCAGTAAATGAAGCAGGCAAAGGAGAATGAAGCAATGAGATTGGCAGGAAGTGCAAAATTGCTAAGCAGTAGTCACTAGAGGACAAATATAGGAATTTAGAAGAATATTTCTCTAGGGTAAAGATAGATATTGCCTACAGGAAAATTCAAGAGGACTTTGGAGAAAAAAGAAGCAGATGTATGAATATCAAGAGCTCAGTTGGTAAACCAGTCCTAGGCAAAGAAGGGAAAGCTGAAAGGTGGAAGGAGCATACAGAGTGTATATACAAGTGAGATGAACTTGAAAGCAATATCATAAAAAGGGTAGAAGATGTAGATGAGCTGAGATGAGAGATATGATACTGTGAGAAAAATTTGACAAAGCTCTGAAAGATCTGCGTCAAACCAAGATCCCAGGGATAGACAATATTCCATCAGAACTGCTGATAGCTTTGGGAGAGCCAGCCATGGCAAGACTCTTTCCATTTAGTGTGCAAGATGTATATGACAGGCAAAATACCCTCAGACTTCTAGAAAAAAGCACTCTGTCATCAGGCCACAAGTGGCTCATCGGGATCATCTGACTGCCATGTCATCCTCAGTTGAGGATGCAGATAGGAGTGTGAGGTCAGCACACTGCTCATCCGATCGTTATGATGATTTTCTTTGACTGGAGCCACTACTATTCGGTTGAGTAGCTCCTCAGTTGGGATCACGAGGTTGAGTGCGCCCCGAATCAGACTTCTAGAGGAGTGTATTAATTCCAGTTCCAAAGAAAGCAATTGCTAACAGGTGTGAAAATTACCAAACTATCAGTTTAATAAGTCATAGTTGAAAAATACTAACACAAATTCTTTACAGAAGGGTGGAAAAACTGATAGAACCCAAGCTCTAGGAAGATCAGTTTGGACTCTGGAGACATGTATGAACATGCAAGGCAATACAGACCCTTTGAATTACTTTAGAAGGTAGAACCTAGATTTATACCATTAGTGGACTTAGAGAAGACTTTTGACAAAGCTGACTGGAATACTCTTCTTTAAAGTTATGAAGTTAGCAGGGGTAAAATACAGGGAGCAAAAGCCATGTACAACGTGCACAGAAATCAGATGGCAGTTACAAGATTTGTGGGCACGAAAGGGAGGTAGCGGTTGAAAAGGGAGTGAGACAGGGCTGTAAACTATCGACAGTGTTATTCAATATATACACTGAACAAGCAGTAAAAGAAATAAAATAAAGGTTTGGAGTCAGAATTAAAGTCCAGGAAGAAGAAATAAGACTCTGCGGTTTGCAAATGAGATTGTAATTCTCTCAGAGACAGTAAACGACTTGGAAGAGCAGTTGAATGGAATGGACAGTGTCTTGAAAGGGGTATATAAGATGAACATCAACAAAAGCAAAATAAGGTAATGCAATGTAGTCAAATTATATCAGGTGATGCTAAAGTAATCAGTTAGGACATGAGACACTTACAAGTTGTACATGAGTTTTGCTATGTGGGCAGCAGAAGACCTGATGGAAAAGTAGAGAGGATATAAAATGTTGACTGGCAATGGTAAGAAAAGCATTTCTGAAGAAGAGAAATCTGTTAACACTGAATATAGATTTAAGTGTTAGGAAGTCTTTTCTGAAGGTTTTTGTCTGGAGTTTAGCCATGTATGGAAGTGAAACATGGGCAATAAACAGTTTAGGTAAAAAAGAGAACAGAGTTTTGAAATGTACTGCTACAGAAGAATGCTGAAAATTAAATGGGTTGATCATGCAAGTAATGAGGAAGTACAGAATAGAATTGGGGAGACAAGAAACTTGTGGTACAACTTGGCTAAACAAAGGTATCAGTTGACAGGACACATTCTGAGACATCAAGGGATCATCAATTTATTACTGGAGGCAAATGTGAGGTGTAAAAATTGTAGGGGGAGTGCAAGAAATGAATACAATTAGCAGATTGAGAAAGAAGTATGTTGCAGTAATTATCCAGAGGTGAAGTGGGTCCCACAGAATAGAGTAGCATGGAGAGTTGTATCAAACCAGTCTTCGAAATGAAGACCATAAAAACATAGGTGACATGATCAGGGAATGCAAAAGAGATAGAACACCATCAAGCATAAATATTCAGACAAATAAAAATATTAAGATGATTTTATTCGTGGATGATCAAATCATCATACAAGAGACACTGAAGATAAATTCCAAATGGCATTACATAAAATAAATGAGATAGGTGCAAGCTGCAGTCTGTTTCTATCTATAAATAAAACATTTTAGGTATTAACCCTGTATGAACAAAAACTGTGCACCATAATAACCTGACTGAATAGGTACCGGTACCACATTTCATACCATATGATTAAGATATGGATATACAGAAAAAAACTAATGCTTACCAGTGTATATATGGCATAATAAGAACACTTAAGGGTAAAACAAGGAAAGACACACAACTGAAATTTTATAAAGTCATGGCAATTTCTAATTTATTATGTGGGGCAGAAATTTAGTTGCTGGGAAAGAAAGACTTGCAGCAACTAGAAGCATCAGAAATGAAATTTCTAAGATCTGTAGAAGGCTGCACTAAGGAACACAAAAGTAATAAGGGAAGAATTAGGAATCCAACCAACAACCCAAAAGGCAATCCAATACAAAGAAAAGAGAACATGTACTTCATATGTCACCACAATTACCTTCTAATATGGCAGTGGATTATAAACTGTGGTGCATGAGAAGTGTGGGAAGACCAAGCATGAGATGTTGAGTCTGGAACAAGCCTTAAACCTAATCCTGGAGTGACAAGAGAAAGAGAGGAAGAAGATGAAGAAGAAGAATGACAGAAGGAACTGTTTCCCTAAAACATTCTTTGGATCCCCTTATTTTAAGTTGTATTACAGGCATCTCAGTGAAGACTGGTCTATATTTCACTTTTTCTCTTGATTTTTCTGAAATTCCAGACAGGACTGTCAGTACTTACCAAAAGAGTTACCCTCCTAATTATCAGTTTGAATGTAAATGTAGGGACTCCCATGTACCTCATACTCAATTTTGTTATTTTCTTCATACAATAAGTCACCTTCAGTGTCACTGAAATCCTTATTTTCTACACTATGTTCTGTATGGATGCTTCCCTTTGTGACTGTATTCCATCACTAGGCAAACTAGATACCCATTCATTGTCACAGATTTTATTTGTAGGATAATGGATTGCCCCCACACTGCCCATTACCTAATTTACTTTCCTATTACTTCCCACCAGGATGTTGAAACAGCTTTGATTTTACTGTTATTGTCATTACAATTAGTCCAAACAATTGTCAAAATTCATGTCATACATTATTCTCGTTTTGATCCTTTCTTCACTACTGCTTATGGATTTCCTGATGTTGACCAGCGAAATCTGATTCTTGTGTGCCTTCCTATCAGCATTCTGATCCCCCAAGTACTGTCAATAGACTTTACTAAGTCACTATCTTCTGCAGTTCTTCATTAAATTCAAGATAAATCAATCCATCAGCTGTTTCATCAAAATGAACATCATATCTATTTTTGTCATCATCATCATTTACAACTTAATCATTAATTCAGTGATTGAAATAACCACATCAGCCCCAGCACATGAATATCAGCCCCTCTGTCTCAACAAAAAATCAAGAAAATTACTATCAGTTTCTATTTGCTCATACTCATTAGCTTATTTACATATACAATAGGAAAGTTTTGATCAAATGTAAATTATTCAGGAGAAAAGGGGTCCACTCATCAAATACCAAAAGTTTTTGAAATAATTGCTTTGTCAAGCTGGAGTACACACACACACACACACACACACACACACACACACACACACACACACACAGCCCAATACTGAAGTTTTAACAACAAGTGAGGTGGCACAATGGTCAGCACACTGGACTCCCATTCAGGAGGATGATCATTCAAATCCACATCCATCCATCCAGATTCAGGCTTACTGTGATTTCACTAAATCACTCCAGGCAAATGCCCAGATGGTTCCTTCAAATTGGCATGGCTGATTTTCTTCTCCTTCCTTGAAATATCTGAAGTGTTGTGTTCTACTGTGTCTGTAATGGTCTCAATGTCAGTGTTATGTCAAACCCTAACTTCACATTTTTCCAAGTTTAACCATGTTGGACCAGTCAAAAACCTACTTTCCATCTCCTGATGCCTATAATGGAAACACAACTTTTCCGCCAATCCCTCCAACCAACACCAAACTCATTCCAATATTAAGTGTTGCCTCTCTCATTTCATACCACCATCCAACAATAACCCTGTTCTCTCTCATACAACCTTCCAGGAATTCCTTACCTCCAATTTGGCCTCACCATCCTTCCCCAGGTTCCTTCCCAAGAACACTAACCTCTCAGTGGAAGAAAAGACAGTCATTCGCAATCTTAAAACAGATCCTGACATAGTCATTATCCTTGCAGGCAAAGGTTCATAGCTGTCATAATGAATCATGGTTACTACCCAACAGAAGGCTTGTGTCAGCTGCCTGACTATTCCATCTAGAAGCTCTGCCACAGTGATCCCACCCTAGAAGTCCAACATACCATATTTACTCGAATCTAAGCCACACTCGAATCTAACCCGCACCTGAAAAATGAGACACGAAATCAAGGAAAAAAAAATTCTCAAATCTAAGCCGCATCTGAAATTTGAGACTCGAACTTCAGGGGGAGATAAAAGTTTTAGGCTGCACCTCTAAATCGAAACAATGTTTGTCCATTGTAATATGAGACACAATTTAGGTCGAATGAATGACGATACAGCTACAGTAGTTTGGTTCGACTCGTAAGCTTAGCAGTTAAGCTTCACCAGGTAGCCATTGAGCCATTGCTTGCATCAGGTGGTCCATCCATATTTATACGGGTACCCTTCCTTTTTCACGTGCTTCGTCTGGTTTGAATCGATTGCTTAAATTTCTTTGATCTGATAAGTGCCGTTTTCTTTGTTGTAGGAGTTTACTACGTCACTCTAAGCTGAAAATGCATTACTGTACTGTGTCATGCACTGTTTGTCGCATTCTGAACGGCCTGTCGCCGCTCGCGACATGGCTTGCTTTTGTGTGGGCTACCGCCGCTTTTTTAAAAAAAAAAAAAAAAAAAAAAAAAAAAAGAGGAGGAATTGTCTCATTAGTGAAACAATGGCAAGAGACTGCTCTTTGT
The DNA here is from genome assembly GCF_021461395.2 of Schistocerca americana. Taxonomy (NCBI): domain Eukaryota; kingdom Metazoa; phylum Arthropoda; class Insecta; order Orthoptera; family Acrididae; genus Schistocerca; species Schistocerca americana. Next base: position 605,947,736 of record NC_060124.1, on the reverse strand, counting down.
TGTTACTTACACTGCTGCTTTCTTTGATAATGATCAACAAGAACCAAATAATAAACTGCGTATGATAGAAGATGTTCTGAACGAGAGTTTGGCGAAAACTTTTCTCTGTTTGAAAATCTTTGCAGACGCCTCTTTAGTACATTACATTCTGCACAGAAATTAGAGTCATCTTAGATTTAAAAATCTAGTTAGTTGCCGTGCTTCATTTCTGTATCACTATTAGGCATAAGAATAATACGAATATAAACATGACATGATATGTTTATTCTTCCGCGTTTGCTGTTTTCTCACTAGTTTCGTAGTTTATTAGGCAGACAGGATTTAAATGAGACAGCAGCAAACACGAAAGAATACGTGGCAAAATGTTTATATTCGTATTATTCTTATGGTGAAGAGAATACTGCATGTGATTCACAATTCATAAAAGTTCCTGTCAGCAACCATCTCTTCTCACAGGTAGGAAAAAATTCAGAACGTAAGAGTTGGCCGTATTGACAAACATCCCAAATAGTCTTGCCAGTCGGATTTTCATAGTACATTGAAATGTTGCTACATTCGAAGATGAACAATACGGAATTTGTATTTACTTCGTTGGATAATGTATGAAAATGCAGAGGTCAAAACTCGGGGTGGAGAAAAAAGCTCGTCTTTCACCTTTTTTTTAAATTTATTTACTCACGCAGAGGTTTTGGCGCCAGTATTTATCTTTGTGCCTGCAAAGCATGCCTGTGCAGCGCTACATGTATTAGACATTTAGACGGCAGAAGTTAGTTGTGGCGGCACCTACCAACATTTTTCAGAACTTCTGCTTACTTTGCACTAAGCCGCAGGTGGTTTTTTGGATTACAAAAACAGGAAAAAACGTGCGGCTTATATTCGAGTAAATACGGTAGCCCCAACACCTACCAAAACCCTTAAGTCCATTCCTGAATTTCTACTCTGAGTCAATTGCTCCCATCATCCCAACAGCACCCTGCACACCCACTTTATACATGCTCCCCAAAATCCACAAAACCCAACAATCTAGGATGCCCCAGTGCAGCTGACTTTTTTGCTCCTCCTGAAAGGATTTATGCTCTTGTTGACCAACACATCCAACCATTGCCTGAAATGTAGCCACCCATATCAAAGTTATCAATCCCTTACTTCACCAACTATCCACCATTCCCACCACGTCACTTCTGAACTTGTTACTGTTGTTGCCACCTCCTTAACACCAACATCCCTCATGTCCACAGCCTTGCCACTATTGAACACTACCTCTCCCAGTGTCTTTCAGTCTCCAAACCTACCACCTCATTCCTCATACACCTTACCAACTATATCCACAAGCACAACTACATCTCCTTTGGGGGAAAGGTATTTAAACAAATCCAAAGCCATGGACAACTGCATGGCACTCCTCTATGCCTATCTTTTTATGGACCATCTAAAGGATACCTTCCTAGCATCCCAAAAACCGCAAACCCCTGGTTCCGGTTCATGATCTTCATTCAAGGCCAGGACACCCTATCCTCATTACTCCACAACCTCAACGCCTGATGAGCTCAACATGTCACCTTTCTGGACATTGATATCCAGCACTCTGATGGCTCCATCAACACCTCTGTTCATACTGAAGTCACTAACCATAACTCACTAGGCATAGACAGTACCTGCATTTTGACAGCTGTCACAACTATTATGCCAAAAAATTGCTAACATACTGCCTGGTCACCTGTGCAACACATATATGCAGTGATGAAAACTACTTTGCTCTACATGCTGAAGGTCTCCTGAGGGCCTTCACATACAGGCACTACCCCATAAACCTAGTCTGCAAACAAAAGTATCATCCTGGACTGGAACTACTTAACCGTATCCTTTTCCAGGGCTTTTATTATCTATCAATGTGCCCAGAAATTAGGGAAATTCTACTCAATATCCTTCCCATCAATCTTAAATTAGTGTCCTGTTGCCCACCCAACCAAAACAACATCCTGGCCCATCCCTATGCCACTTATGCTCCCAATCCTTTGCCATATGGATCACAAAACTTTTGAAGAACCACCTGCAAGACCTCCCAGTCCACCCACACTGACTTCCTGCTCCAGTCCTGTGACAATCTTACCCTAACCCATCAGAGGCAGTGCCACCTGTGGAAGAAGCCATATAATAGACAAACTTCACTGCAATAAGTGCATATATTTTTATGGTGGTATGACAACCACCCAGCTGCCCACCAGAATGAATGGACATCACCAAAGTGTTGCAAGAACTAAGTTGACCACTCAGTGGCACAAAATGCAGCTGAACACAACATATTCTATTTAAATGGCTGCTTCACAGCCCAGGTCATCTGTATCTTTCCCTGCACCACCAGATTTTCTGAACTACACAGGTGGGAGTTATGCTGTCAACACATTCTTTGCTTCTGTAAAACCCTCATTGCCTCAGTCTCCATTAACCAGCTGTTCCACACCATCAGTCCAAAAATTTCTCTTATCTCTGTTCAGTTGCCTCATCCCAATCAGTGACTCTAAGTCACTGCAATCAGTGGGACAAAGTTGACCCTTTCTGGGCCACATGCCACTAAAGTTACTGACAAAATTTTTTGCATCAAATTTTTCTTGTAAAACAGCAAGTTTTCTGTTAATATCAGGCACATTATTTTTGCATGCTTCTACATTTCTAGGAACTATTAATTAACAGAAATTTGATCATTTGCTTTACATTCCAAAGTTTCAAATTTCTCTTTGAGATTCTGATTTGTTTCACCTATTTCTGATTCCAAAATTTGATTTTCCTGTTTTGTAATAGTATGAACAATATCAAAATCTTTTGCTGTTTCTTTATTTCATTCACAAGATTTGATTCTTCATTTACAATCTTAGATTCAACTGCACCCACCCAGTACTGAGTTGCTTTTTTCCTAGTTATACATTTGATACTAATAAAATTCCTCTTATACTCCCATTACCTGGATGCTGTTATTTAAGAGTTTAGATGTTAACGCATTTATAGCTTGTAAAAAGTTTCTTGCCATATCTGACACCATTCTCTCTGAACAAAGGAAAATCCAGGATAGAATGTTCTCTCTGAAAAATCCAGGATGAAAGAATGATAGTATTATGAAAAGGATAAATTGCTACTCACCAAATGTCAGAGATGTTGATCACAGACAGCAGCCACTGTAAAAGACTACTAAACAAGTAAACTCTCAGTCAGAAGGCTTTCTTCTGAATTAGACAACATACACTTAATTCAGAAGAAAGCCTTCACGCCAAAAGCTTGTTCCTGTCTGTGTCTAATAATTTTATTTATTTAATTTTATTTACATGTCTAGTTCTGTAGGACCAAATTGAGGAGCAAATCTACAGGGTCATGGATCGTGTCAATATATGAAATTACAACATAAAATTAACAACAGATAAAATAAAATGTTTATGAACCCAAAAAAGTCAAGTCATAAGTTTAAGTAAACACAATCAACAATTTAACATAGGAATCAGCTTAATTTTTAAGGGAACTCCTCAGCAGAATAGAAGAAGTGACCTATGAGGAAGCTCTTCCATTTTGATTCTAAAGCATGTGGATTACTGCTAAGATTTTCGAATTCTTGTGGAAGCTTACTGAAAATAGATGCAGCAGTATATTGCACACCTTCCTGCACAAGAGTTAAGGAAGTGTGAGCCAAAGGCAGATTGGATATCTGAGTAGTATTAACTGAATGAAAGCTGCCAGCCCTTGGGAAAATGCTGACACAATGTCAGAATACCCAGGCTAGTGAACAGAGGTCAACGAAAGGTTCGCGAACTTACACAACTTATTACCTGAAATGCCAGTTTCTGAGCCAAAACTTTTCTTTGAGTATGGGACGAATTACCTAAAAATATACTACCATATGACATAAGTGAATGAAAATAAGCAAAGTAGACTACTTTTCATGTCAAACACTCACTTACTTCAGATACCGTTCGAATAGTAAAAATGGCAGCATTAAGTCTTTGAACAAGATCATGAACGTGGGCTTTCCACAACAGTTTACTATCTATCTGAACACTAGAAATTTGAACTGTTCTATTCCACTAATCACATGCCCATTCTGTGAAATTAAAATGTCTGGTTTTCTTGAATTGTCTGTTAGAAATAGTAAAAACTGAGTCTTACTGTGATTTAGTGTTAGTTTATTTTCTACAAGCCATGAACTTGTGCCATGTACTGCACTATTTGAAAAAGAGCCAATGCTGCACACAACATGCTTTACTAACAAGCTAGTGACATCAGCAAACAGAAATATTTTAGAATTACCTGTGATACTAAAGGGTACATCATTCATATAAATAAGGAACAGGAGTGGCTATTTTATGAGTACCAATCCATCTTTTTGATAGTATTGCTACTGTTGTCTTTGATTTTGCTATTTGTTTCGGTCACTAAATTCCCTAGCTCACTTTTTATAAAGTCAATTTTGTTATTTGTTTCAGTCGCTTGGAGGGATAACTCTTGCTTTGCATCACACTGTAAGACAAAGAAACAATGCATCATGAATGAGTTATGTGAACTGGATGGAAATTGGTAGATGTGATGCACATGCATAGGCAAACAAATGATTACAATTTCAGAAAAATTAGATGATTTATTCAACATAAAGAGCTTCACAAATTGAGCAAGTCAGTAATTCATTGGTCCTCCACTGACCCTTATGCAAGCAGTTATTCAGTTGGCTTTCACTGATAAAGTTGTTGGATGTTGTAAAGGGGCACTCTCCTATAGCATTACTTTTCCTCAACAGAAATAGATAATACCAAAAAAATATTTACGTATTTAAAAAGAGGTTAATATTATCTCAACTGTTATTCTGAAAGAATTGCATATTATTTTGTACAAGATGTACTATATTTCAGGTTAAAATCTATAAAAAGAAGTTTTTTCATTGTTATAATCGATATGTACTATCTTCGTATGTACAGTTATAATAATTTTTTTTTTAGAAATATTTGAAATTGCAAAATATCTGGCACACTTAAAATTCCTATTAATAACTACACAATCTGATGATATTTATTATGTTTACTTCTGGATTCATTTTAAAATAATGATATAAATTGGTGAAGATTCATTTGTCAAGAAAATTTGTAAACTCTTTGGAATATTGTTAGTACCGCAGAATGGGGTAGTGGTGTGATCACACATGTTTTTATTTCTGGCAATAACAATCTAGTTTTTGGTTTTGAAGTGGAAATTGTAAAGACAGTGTGACAGAGAAAAATATTAGAGAATAAAATGAACTATTCAGGCAATTCTTCAGAAGTTATTATGTCAATTGGAACCGTGTGAACCGATGATATCAAAAATTTCATTTATAGAATCAACCTCTAGATGTGAAGAACTGGAGCCAACTATGAGAAAAGAAGATAAGTAAAAAAGTTTATTGTAAATTGTAATCCTCTAGAAACTTATTAAAAGAGTTTATTATGAAGTCAATGACAATCAGCAAATGAGTGAGTGGTAGATTATAATGTCCTCCTGAGGGATATCATGCCAAATTCTGTCAAAATGACATGTTAGAGCGTCAAATTCCTGAGCTGATTGGAGCACCATTTCAATAATGTTCCAAATGTTCTAAATTGGTGAGAAATCTTGCAACTTTGCTGGTCAAGGTAAGGTTTTTCAAGCACAAAGACAAGCAGTAGAAACTCTCACTGTGTGTGGGCAGGCATTATCTTGCTGAAATGTAAACTTAGGTTGGCTTATCATAAGGGGGAATACAATGGAATTTAGGATATTGTCAACTTTCTGTTGTGCTGGAAGAGTCCTGCAATGAAAAGAAATGCCACCCTAGACAATCACTCCCAGTTTCCAGGCCACAGTCAGGCTGGCACACCATCACTCTCTAGGGCATCATCCGACATGCCTTTGGCTTAGAATCTCATTGACTGGAGTGGAATGGTCTTCAGTGATGAGTTACACCACTGGTCAGAGGGGGTGTGCCCCAGACAGCAGTGAGATACCACCTTGACTGTCAGGCCCCATACAACCTGAGAACCAGGAACAATGGTCAACAGAGTCATATCTTTTCATAGCTGGACCCCTTTGATTGTCATCCGTGGCACCCTAATGACACAGCAGTACATTTATCATATTTTATGTCCTGTTTTGTTGCCTTTAATGACAAGCCATCCTGGGCATACATTTCAGCAAAATAATACCTGTCATCCCACTGCAAGAGTTTCTACTGCTTGCCTTCGTGCTTGCCAAGCCCTACCTCAGCCAACAAGATTGCTAGTTCTCTCCCGAACTGAAAAAATTTAGAGCATTATAGGCAGGCCTCTCCAACCAGCTCAGGATTTTGATGATCTAATGCACCAGTTGGAAGGAATCTGGCACAATTTCCCTCAGTAGGGCATCCAACAACTCTGTCAAACAATGTCAAGCTGAATAACTGCTCGGATAAGGGCCAGAGGTGGATCAATATGATATTGACTTGTTCAGTTAGAGAAGTCTGTCTCGAATAAAAATCTAATTTTTCTGAAGTGTGGTACTTTTTTGTCTGTGTAAGTGCATCACATCTACCAATTTTCATCCCATTTGGATAATTCCTTCTTTCATGGTGTCTCTCCCTCTCTCTATTTTTGTCCTTAGCCTGTATAATTGTCCAGTCTTACACTGCCAGAGACAGTTGACATAAAATTTTTCTGCATATGGTATTGCACCATATAATAAAAATATATTACTGTTGGAACCAACATTTTGGCCACAGTTATAGTATTCGCTTTCTGTGTCTACTGGAAAATTTTTTGCATCCAGAGTTACTTATATATCATCGTGACTGTTTACTGAGCATGACATTACATCATAATTTTAAAAATCAATTATAATGTGTCACATGAGGTGGAAGCAGTGGAAAATTTAATATAACAGGTTGTGTGATGGAGGGAGTCTGGATCTGCTGTTGTCTTTTGCTTCTTGTTGTGTGTGCCACAATTGGCAGCCATTGTCAAATGAGGTGTGGACTCCCATTTTGCTTGTGCTGGATGCAGGTCATGTGTTGGCAGTTATTTGCTAGTAATGCTCACCTCTTGTGGTGCCATGCAGCCGGCATCCGGCAGGAGGAAAACGAAAAGAGTCCACATCTCATTCACCAATGACTGCTGGTTTGGCACACACTCTAAGATACAACTGACCTAAGCTGTTAGCAAAGAGTAGCTATCACAGCATTAAAGAAAATCACCAAATTTGTGATATTATAAGCAACAATTGTCACATTGTCCACTGTGCAGTATGAAGAAAAGATGAAAATTTTGTTAAAGGATCCAGTCTACAGTGAACAAAAGACGGGCCCCACAACAAGATAATTTGAAAGTTGCAGACCTTAACCTTGGACTCAAGAACTGATGCTAGTATAGCCAAGGAACTTATTCCCAGAATTCCAATTCTCCCTAGGATTTATGGAGTGAAAGCCATCCTTTAAGGTTGACAATCAATGGGATCAACTCACCTAAATACAATTTGGCAAAGTATCTAGCTTGCAGATTAAGACCTTTACTTGCAAAATGGACTGTTATGTGCAGAACTTGACTCACTTTATAGAACATGTAAAGGGAGAAACAATTTTACCCACAGTCATCACAGTCAGCCTCAATGTAAAGTCACTATTCCCAAAATGTGCCAGTAGGTGAAACTGTTTACATCCTGCAAGAGTGTGTCCCATGAGAAATGAGGTGTATAGTTTCAAAAGTCAACATCCGCTTCCTAAGTCATTCTTAGGAAGAAAAAAGGATTCCATTGTTAACAGTGGATGGGAATTATATTCTATTGTCATTACACTACATTAAGTACACAATACACAAGTGTGAATAAAATAAAGTGCCTATTTTTTGAGTTGTAAGGTCCTTAATTATGGAATATGCTGGAACCAACAACAGCGAAAATGTCAGGCTTTGGAACTTATAATAAAGCCATACGTCCCATTTAAGTTAAGAATTTTCATTTTGTTCAAAATGTTGTACATAAAAACATTTAATAACATATGTTAGTCTCCTCAGTTTAGGTTCTTTTTTATGTTTTCATTACTTAATAACAAGTTGCACAATATGTATATGCACAGATTATATTCATCTTCCTGTGGTTCACAGATGACATAGCTGGATGTGGATGCACATTTTCCCCCTCCTCCTCTTCCTCCTCCTTCTCCTTCTCCTCCTCATAAAAATGATCTAATATATTTTTCTAATACACTCAAGATTTCACTTGCCTCCAGCTCTCTCCAAAATGTTTCCCAAGTAATCACTCAACATCACACAATTTTTCTTTTTTGATGATGGAGGCATCTATGGGAAGTTCTATTTTTTCCATGTTGGAAGTGTATTTCTCCATTTTAGTATTCTTCTGTATACATTCAGGTCACTTCTGTAGTAGTGCCCTCTTCTTACTATAACTGCATTTTTCAACCTTTTTAACATAATTCTCTTGCAAAATTTCATTTTGAAATACCAGGTTCTTGGTGGTCTGAAAACACTTTGTGTGCTTGTTTTCCAATCATAAACTGGACAGTCCACACCTAATTTGTTTTGGGAACCATAGTGGTTGAATATACTGTAAAATTCATCCAGTTTAATAGTGGTGTCCATTTTCTTTATTTCCTTTTCAGTTCTTCTGGATACTTGATGAAGTGGGATAAATGAGAGGCCAACAATGGAAAGAACAACTGAACTTCATTGATATTCTGGGATGTTTCATTTCTCATCCAGGAGTAAATCATGCCAATAATTATGGCATTTTTGTGACATCCTGCAGAGCTGTCAGTAATTAGCTTAGTATTTTTTATGGCACAGAGATCAAGCTAATTTAATCTGTCATAAAATGCCAACACAGTTTTGTTGGATTCTTTAGGCTGACAAGATTCTAGCTACTTGTGGATGATGAGATGAACCAACACATAGGGAAATTGTACATTTACAATTGCTGAGAGTAATAAGCTGCCTGTTGAGGAACTTTTGATAGTATCAAATTTTTTTGGCAATCATAACAAAGAATTTCATTGGTCTCTTCCGTTAGGAAAATGTCATTGAAAGGTTGGGCTCATAACTTATGTACCATTATAGTAGTCATCACTTCTGATTTGTCTTGGAATGTTTTAGAGTACTTTACTTTTTCTTTCAGCTTCTAACAAGTGGACAAACTTCAGTTGGTGGACTTCCAAAGCATACAATGTAATTTGTACAAAAATAATGTCAAACAAAAGCTTTGTTTACTCTGATATCAGGTGCAAGCGATTCATTGAACACTTTCCATAGTTTGGTAACATTCAGATCACTTTGCAAGTACTGCCTTTAATCTGACCTCTGCAATAATGGAGTTCACTTACATTACCTAACTGTTCAATGAAATTTTTCATAGCCATCTTTTTGATCTCATATTTCTTGCTTCATGTATCACATCCTCTTTTTCACTTGCAGACAGGCAAGATCCTTTGAGACCTGCAAGATTCCTAAGACAGTTTGCCAGCTCACTGGAACAACAAGTGATTTCATCCCTGGATGTCTCACTGCTCTTTTTACAAAATGCGTAATGGAGACAATTTTTTTCTTTCTGTTACTACAGTGTTTTTCTCCTGTTTCCTTGGGTGAGCAGCTGATGTGTGTTCCAGAATGAATTGATCCTGAATCATTGTTTTAGGAACACTATAAAACACATTATGAAAATGCTTTATATTGCATAGGAATAAGAGACTGTATTGGATATCTTCTGTTTCATGGTTACAAATCATTAGCTTTGGGACTGATTTTCACTGAGTGTCTACAATAATGAATAAAAACACAATCATAACATAAACAAATGTCTGATGTAGTAGTGATAAGTAAACAGGTCAAAAATACAATAATACAAAATACCTAGCACTTACCTTTCTATATGTTTTCTGTATTTTTTCCATTTAGTGGTATCACAGATACTCTTCCTTCCATGTCCTGGCTCTACTGGTAACTCTTTTTGTACATGAGATTCCATTTTATAAGCTCAGGAAAACACACCAACTCACTCTGAGAAATGATAGACTAGTGCGAATGTGGTTATAATGCAGCTTAATGACATTGAGCTAATGCTACATTGTTAACACTCCATCCAGTGAAAAGTATGCAATAAAGATGTGGTGTTCACATACCTTAAAGAAACACGCATCATGTGAAAAGATGACAGGTTCTGGAATATTACATGCTATCATAGCACACAATCTAAAAGCGAATGTCTGACTTTGGAACTAACTACTTTTGTTGAGTTTTGGAACATTCTATTGTGAGAAAATGCTTATTCCATATAAGAGAAGAAGTGTTTTGAAGAGTACACTGCTGTTTAGTAGACATATTTCAACATAAAGAAACAAGAAATAGCCATATCTCATTTTCAGGCCAAAATGTCATGTTGACTTTTCAAACTATACACCTCATATGCAACTGCCTGAGTATCAACATACATAACATGGCAAGGAAAACAGTATGAGTAGACTGACGGTGCAGCAATGGGTTCTCTCCTATCCTTGTTAGCAGCTAGTACATTCATGGAGGTCTCTGAAGTAAGTGCAGTTTTTTCAACTCCTTTATGCCCTTGCTGCTGATTTAGATATGTTTGCTATATGGCACCATGGTGAGACACAGATATACATGTTTCACAAATATGTGAAAAAATGCAAAGAAAGATCCAGTTCATGTTTGAAGTAAAAAAGATGGCATAATTCATCCCCAGACAAGGAACTGTATAGGACTGTGGTATCAATTAATGATACCACCCCATGGGCAATTTTAAGTGGCAACAGAACTGCAAGTGTCCATCAGATGTCGACAGTGATCATGCGGGCAGACTCATTGAAGCACACCTGCTGAGACACACCTCCACCAGTTTGGTACCACAAGCACCCTCTGCCACTGCAATACAGGACGGATGGCATCAGCCACTTGGCCCACTCACACCTGGAATCCCTTCCTTGTTAACACTGTCATAATTGGGCTCTGTTTCTTACAGCAGTATTTTTAATGGCTCTTTGTACATTTGAAGAAATACAAGTTAAGTAAATCTTCTGTGCTAACTTGCTCGTTAAACATTTCTGATCCTGTCCAGCTTTCCTACAATGGCAGTTGTCACACCACTCTGTGGCTCATCTCTCTTTATCATTGTGTATGAAATCATTCACAATGAGGGCAATGGATGTCATGCTGTGGCACAGAGTACTTCAGAAGCCTATGTGTACACACAGGTATTTGCTTGCCCAGTCCAACCACTGCCCTGTGCAGAAGAACTCAGTCACCCATTCTCTAGCTGTCTGTGCTGTAACAAACCAAGGGTGTTATTCTCTTTACCAAATTGATTCTGTCAAAGCTGTACTCACTGTTTGTGGATCCACCGAAGCCACTTTTCGTCAATATTTGTGCAATTCTTGGCTTTTACTGTGGAGCTTAGTTTTTTAACTACATTTATTGAAGACCACTATTTCTTTATCCTACTGTGTAGTTATGAAAATATTCAGTATGCTTTTTACACATAAATATGTATGCTACAGTAACAAAATAAAACAGTGGAAACTTTAGGTTAGAATATCAAAAAACGTTAGGAAAGGACAAATTGCTACTAACTGTACAGATGACCCACTGAGTTGTAGACAAACACAACAAAAAACCTTCTTCAGATAAGAAAACACGAACATTCATAAAAGCAAGCACACCTCATGCACAACTAACTGTCACTGCTGGCAGCTCTGACTGGAATGTGACTGTCACATGAATGCCAATCTGAAATGGGGTGTGTAAGGGGGAGGGGTAGCAGGGTAGATGCTATACACACTGCAGGTGTGTACAAAATGTACTGTGAGTGCGGAGAAGTATACAGAAGTGAGACCAGCAGGCCAGTAGCAATGTGCATATGCAGGCATGAGTGCTACAGTTGATCTGGATAAACAATTGATCTGCAGTGGTCAAACACCAGGACTGTGGCAGTTTACAGTAACTAGGGGCTGACTTGAACTTGCCAAGAACAGACTGGGAGACCCATGCTGTCAAAACTGGCGCCAGAGACAGGTACCAATGTCACATTATTCAAAATGTTTTGTTCAAAATTTACTTTGTGTAGATAATTAGAGAACCAACTCTTGAAGATAACATCTAATATTTGTTCTGAGCAAGGTGTTAAGGTATGGGAAAGACCCACCACAGTTTAATAGCCAAGTTAGAAAACTGCCATGTAAACAAAGAGAACTTCACTACAAATTCAAGAAAAGTAAAAAAACTAGCTGACAAACAAGTGTGGAATGAAGCAAAAGTGAGTGTAAGGAGAGCAGTGAGAGAAGTGTTCATTGCCTTTGAAAGTAAAACTTTGTCAATCAATCTATCAAAAAACTTTAAAGAGGTTTTGCTCAAACCTAAACCAGTAAGTGGTTGAAAATCATCTATTCAATTACTCAATGACCACAATGGCACCAAAACAGAAAATGGCAAATAGAAGGCCAAAATACTGAAATCAGTTCCTCAAATTGCTTCATTGTGAAAATCATAATATGGTCACTCCTTCCCATCATGGTGTGAACTTCAGAATTGCAGATATTGAAGTAACTGACTGAATAAGAATGGAAAGACAACTACAGTTGCTCTTAATGGAAAAGCATCAGGATCAGATGGTAAACCTGTAAGAATCTACAGAGATTATGTAAAAAAAACTTGTTCTCCTACTAGTGGTAGTTTATCATAGATCCTGGATCAACAAAGGGTACTTAGAGACTGGAAAAGAAATGCAACTCAATCCTATTTTCACAGGATAGATGCACATAATTTTATACCTACATCATTGATATCAATCTCTTGTGGAATTATGGATCATGTTTTATGTTCACCTACTATTACTTTTTGAAGAATTAAAATCTACTCTGTAAACATCAACATGGATTCTGAAAAACGATATCTGCAAACCTCAGCTGACTCTGTTCCATGAGATCCACAGCACTGTAGCCATTGGAAAACAAGTTGATGCCATGTTCATTGACTTTATGAGGGCATCTGACACAACCCCATAACAGAATTTAGCAACACATCACTCTTAATGGAACAAAATTGGAGATGTAGAGGTAACTGTGGAAGTACCTGAAGGAATTGTGATAGGACTGTTACTGTTTACAATGTATATAAATAATCTAGTAGGATCCATAGGAAGCTCTTTAAGGCTGTTTGCAGATGAGATGGTTGTTTGTAAGAAGGTACATATGCAATAAGACAGTAACAAATGTAATATTTTACAGATACATAAGAAAAGAAATCCACAGCTTTAAAACTACATAGTTGGTGACAAATTGCTGGAAACAGTAACCAGTGTAAAATATCTAGAAGCATCTATCCAGGGTGACCATGAGTGGAAAAGCAGATGCCAGACTAAGATTCATAGCAAGAATCTTAAGGAAATGTAATTCATCCACTGAAGAAATGGCTAATAAGGTGCTTGTTTGATGAACTACTGAGTATTGTTCATCAATCTTGAGCCCTTACCAAGTAGGACTGATAGAAGAGATAGAGGAGACCCAATGAGGAGTGGTGCATTTTGTCATAGGATCAATTAGTTGGCACAAGAATATTACAGAGATGCTCAACAAACTCCAGTGGCAGATGATGCATGAGAGGCATTGTGCATCACAGAGAGGTTTATTATAGAAATTTTGAGGCAGTACTTCTTGAGAAGATTCAGACAAAGTATTATTGCCTCCCACATACTACTCCTGGAATGACCACAATGAGAAAATTTGAGAAATTAGAGCCAACAGCATCAATCATTCTTCCCAAAAAACCATTTGTGAATGGAACAGGGAAGGGAGGATCATTTAGTTGTGCAAAAGCAGCCTCCATCACACGCCATCAGGATGTTTGTGGAGTATTGATGTAGATGTAAATGTAGATGTTGATAAGGAAATAAAATTTATCAAAACCTGTATACTTGCCAAGCAACTGTGGATTGTGAAATACAAGACCAGAAAGTTATCAAAATATTAAAAGCAGCCAAACAACATGAGCGGAGATGATGGACTCAGGATCACCTCAACCTGTTAACCTTTTTTCCAGCCCTCCGAGCCCAACTATCTGCACTAGCAATGTGAGATGCAAGTATTACCAGTGAGTAGCTACCACCACATCTCTTGCGAGAAGACAACAGGAGTGTGCACCTCATTTGCCAATAACTACCAACTGTGCCACATGCTGCAAGAAATAATAGACAACAGAAGATTTCCACCGCCTCCATTGCAATAACCTGTAACAATACAGCTTCCTGTTCTTCCACCTCACTTGACCAATTTTTATATGTATGACATAATGTCAAATATAAGTGACTTTGGATGGCAAAAACACACCATTAGATTCAGAATAAGGTTTCAGCAGTAACAGTTTTTTTATAATGTGACACAGTGCCACATTTTGTAATTTTACTCCCAACCCAGTACCTAAGTCAATGTTAGATTTACTGATTTCATAACCCAGTTGACTACTTAGTTAATTATTTAGTTCAGCACTCAGTCTGTTACTCATTTCACTCATTTTAATGTCTGACACTATCAAAAATTGTTCATGCATCATGTTTCCCCCTGTTGATGATCTCTTACAACTTTGTTGATAACTTGAATCCTCCTCTACTTAATTGTCTGACAATGGCTCTTTAAACATTTTGACACAATTATTTCAGTTCAATATTACACACAAAAAATTGGGAGGAGTGATATTGTTTAGAGCAGGTTGAGATCACCTTTCTTGTGCCTATTATAAGGCACATAACTTGATTTAGATGCACATCAGTATGGTGTGACCATTGCAAGTACTATTAAACCAAACAATATTCCACTACCAAATGGAATAGACCTAAACCAAAAGTCTGTAGCATAGTGCCTGAAGACCCTATGGATGCCAAGTTTCAGGGTGACACCTAGGCATTTTGAATGTTGACTGTGGGATAGTAGTTTGTTCTCAAAGTAAATATTAAGTTGTCTGCTGGCTAACTTCTTGTTGAGATAGAAGTCTTAGTGCACCCTATACTTGTACATATAAGCTATTGTGATTTCATGTCTGCAACTACTCTAACCTCTGCACATTATGAACTATTTTGATGGGGTTTCCCCAGCATCTGTACTGATCTAACGGTTTTACTTGGCTCCTGTAGAAGGCATGCTGGGACTGGGAGCTTACAATTAGCTCATAGTACATTGGCTGCAAGTATAAGCACCATCTACTTCTCCCAGGGCAGCCAGTTAACAGCCTGTAAGAAAATGTGTGATACATTAATGGACACAGATGTGACACAAAAGTTGATGAGGAGTTGCTAGAAGGAGTAGGTATTGGTAAAAATTCATTACTTATTTTTATAAATGATATTAACAATCATTAGTTACAATGCACATGACTGAACTTTAATCACACAGTGGCTATTTATTGCTGCTATGACACACTATACTGTTGTATAGCTAATGTATGTAGGTTCTTCAAATGGCCTACACATATAAATGAATACTTGTGTCATCCCTGTGTGGCAAAGATATTGTAGGGAGATATGATTATCTGAGTAAGATAATTGAAGGGTAAACCATCAATTATTTTATGTATCTCTTCTGTCTCTTTCACCTATCATGGTGTCTGTTGGTTTTTGAGCTGGTGTGATACAGGTGTATATGATTACATTATATCAGTATTGTGTTAAGTAAAAGTTACAATATGGGGAAGTCGCAAGATTTCATTCTCACTAAAATGGACGTGGCAAAATATGAATTTGAAACTGAAAATGTTGGTCACAGTGCCAACAACCAATTTTTCAATTAACATGGACACAGATGATAGTAACATTATCATTCAAAATGATACAATGAGGACTCCAGGGAGTACTTTTTTCCTATGGTCGAAATGTAATGCGTAACAGTGTGGACTTATTAAATCATTCTTTGCCTGCCACACTTATGCCTAAGCAAACATGATTGGACAGGGTGCACTGTGCATGCTGGCAACCCTGATCATGATGTAAATGTTACACCAGTTATTTAAATCAAGCTGCAATGATTTTAAGAATGAGATTGAGGAAGAGCAAAAACAAGCACTCAAAGTACTGATGAAAAATTTAATTATTTTTCGAAACAACAAATTGAAAAATTTAATGAGCCTTCAAACAATAGACAGATACACAAACGGAATTACTTGGACAGCAAAAACAAACTCTTCATGTTTTCAAATCTGACAACACAACAAATAGTTCAATGAGTTGGCAAAACATTTGGATGCTGATCTTTCAAATTAATTATCGCATAAACTTGTAAGTATTGGGAAGACCTAAAAACACAATTTCTCAATGGTTTCCTCACAAGATATAAATAATTTAAGCCAAAAAATGTCATCAGTATGCAAAACACGAAAACAGTTAATGGAAAAGGTGAAGGAGCTATCTGAGGCTCAGATAAAAATACAGCATGAGCAGTCACAATTGTGCCAGAATATAAATACACTCACAGGCACACTGACAGGTTCCAAACAGCATACAAAGGTCTACCTGAGCAGGTGCAAGACCTGTCATTGCAACTAAGTATCATAAGTTTAAATAATCAGTTCATTAGAAAGGAGTAAGAAAGGATAGATAAAGACATTATGGAACTCCTGTCCTGTCCTAGATTGAGGCAGTACCCTGACAAAGAAGGTAGTCCACAAACACAAAAGTTATGTAGATGTGATTGAGGAAGCAATGGAGGTACAGAAGGCAGAACTAAGAGCAGAAATATATCAGGGGTTGAGAGCAATGGAGGAAAAATTACAGACCAACATCATTACCAGTTAACATATGTGAGAAATTAATCGCCACTGCTGAGCACTATATAGAAAATTTCCTCTTAGTTCTCAGTCCCATTGATCTTATTTACAATGAGAGATCTGCACAACCACAAAGTGACAGCATGGAGGCACACCCCACAAGAAGTAACAAACAACATGGTGGGAATGGCAATTACAACCAACAGGGCTGGCAGAAATATCAATAGGAACCAATTTGGTAATGGAAAGGGGCAAAGATTCAAGTGAGGATACAAAAATAACCAAGGGCAGAATTTCAATCCGTCAGGATTTAATGGTCAGGGAGGTTGAAGTCAGCAAATGTACAATGTGCCACTGATGAGGACAATGACACGTATAGCCACTGGCAAGGGCAGAATGCAACTGGGTGACAGAATAATCTGCTGCTACCTGACTATAATCAGTAGAATCAAAATTACATTTTGAATAGTAACCAGAGACGATGAAATTTTGAATTGAGAGCCACACAAGATACTAACTGGCAAAACCAGACACATAATGTGCACACAGTTGATGTTACCCCTAACACAGAGGTCTGTATCAGTGTAATTCAGAAAACTTGAACCAGTCTTGATAGGCCCTCATTCAATGGCTGGTAAGAGGGTGGAGACATGGAAGTAGTTAAAAGTTGTTTTCTTAGTTACAACTACTGTGTGGATATTAAATATTCATATTCTTCAGGAAGAAAACCTTGTGTCACAAAGCGCCTAGCATCTAGTGCATGTTGGTCTATCAATTATTCAAATGATGTGACTTACCATACGAAAGCGCTGGCAGTTCGATAGAAACACAAACAGACACATACATACACACAAAATTCGAGCCACCTCAATCCCGGAAGCGGAAAGACCCACCTTAGGGGGAAAAAAGGACGGGTACACACTCGCACACACACACACATCCATCCACACATACACAGACACAAGCAGACATATTTAAAGACAAAGAGTTTAGGTAGAGATGTCAGTCGAGGCGGAAGTGCAGACGCAAAGATGATGTTGAATGACAGGTGAGGTGTGAGTGGCGGCAACTTGAAATTAGCGGAGATTGAGGCCTGGTGGGTAACGGGAAGAGAGGATATATTGAAGAGCAAGTTCCCATCTCCAGAGTTCGGATAGGTTGTGTTGGTGGGAAGTATCCAGATAACCCGAACGAGGTGACACTGTGCCAAGATGTGCTGGCCGTGCACCAAGGCATGAGGATCACCCTGTGGCTAAACATGCCTTGGTGCACGGCCAGCACATCTTGGCATAGTGTTACACCGTCCGGGTTATCTGGATACTTCCCACCAACACCAACCCATCCGAACTCTGGAGATGGGAACTTGCTCTTCAATATATCCTCTCTTCCCGTTACCCACCAGGCCTCAATCTCCGCTAATTTCAAGTTGCCGCCACTCACACCTCACCTGTCATTCAACATCATCTTTGCGTCTGCACTTCTGCCTCGACTGACATCTCTGCCTAAACTCTTTGTCTTTAAATATGTCTGCTTGTGTCTGTGTATGTGTGGATGGATGTGTGTGTGTGTGCAAGTGTGTACCCGTCCTTTTTTCCCCCTAAGGTGGGTCTTTCCTCTCCCGGGATTGGGGTGGCTCGAATTTTGTGTGTATGTATGTGTCTGTTTGTGTTTCTATCGACCTGCCAGCGCTTTAGTATGGTAAGTCACATCATCTTTGTTTTTAAATATATTTTTCCCACGTGGAATGTTTCCCTCTATTATATTGAGATTATTCAAATGATTTTGAAATTCATCTCTGTAGGTTTTGGAAAATTTTTGAACACATTGTAAGTGGATTTCTGAATGAATCATAAGCTGATTTTTGAATGCATGCAGTGTACATGATGTCTCTGCCAGGGGAATCCTCATCACATCTAGAAATAAACTTTCCTGCAGACAAAAGTGGATGGGGGTGTACTAGTTGAGCGGAATAAAGCAGAACAGGTGGATGCCAACTGCTGTTTGTTTATGTTATTGATTGGGTATGTGAATGATCAGCATTGTTTTAATTACCAGCAAAGTCCATAGATTCAGACTACCAGAGTGGAAATAAGCAACTAACAGGAACAACAGGTAAGAAAGATTATGTATAATCTTCTCTGTGTATCCAAGAAAATGAAATTTTGACAGAAAATTTTTGGTCAGATCACTAAACTAGAAAGGGTAAGTTGTACAGTCCCTGGCTATCAGCCACTTAAGTTATATTGTGGGAGTAGCATGCAAAACGTGTTGTACGAACATGTAATAACATCTAACTGGAGAATAATCGCTGGATAATTAAACGGGTGATTCTGGCAGGGTTAGTAGAGTTAACCAGACAATGAGTTTTGATAATGGTATGAATAGTTAAAGAATTAGTGATGAAACGATTGTTTGTTAGAACAAGGAAGTAGAAGAAACAAGGAACATCACACAAATTATGGAAGAATATGACGATTCCAAATTTATCCAAAAATTTTCTACTACTGCTTTTCGATCTCATGCTTGAGAAACTGGATCATATGAATGAAATGTGAAACTATTACCTAACATAAAGCTTTCTGCTTGCAGTAGGCCAGACAGGCATTTGATATTGGTATCTCACAAATTATATTCTGTTGTATTATAAAAATGAACATTATTACCAAAACAGTCTCACTTATTTGTATTTATTTATTTATCCTGTGGATCACATATTGTACAAAGTACACATGATATAGGACAAGTCATTTTTCTTAACAAATATGTAGTTTGGAGAAAAAAATAGGCAATGGACTGCCATTTAAAAAAATGTACACAAAATTGTTCATTGATGAATATAGTAACTTCACATACAGAGAATACAAACAATTTACATGGGGAACTAAGAAACATGTAGGCAATGTAGTGCTACTTTAAATTTACACAAATAATCACTGAGATTACAGAATAGTGAAAATGTCAACTGGAAACACAACAGAAACATGTAGGCAATGTAGTGCTACTTTAAATTTACACAAACAATCACTGAGATTACAGAATAGTGAAAATGTCAACTGGAAACACAACAGAAGGACAATGTCATTTAAAAAACTACATTAAACATGAAATTAACATTGAGATTTCACAGACAATTAAGTTTTAATACTAATAGAATGTGTACTTGTACATTCAAAAAGCGAGTTAAAAAATTTGGGAAGTGAAACTGAAACATAGTTGTGTATAGTAGAAATTAGGTTATTATTTTGCCTACAGAATGTTTTACTTATTACTTTGCCTACAGAATGTTTTACTCTAATTACAGTATTTACAAAGGAACTTTATAATTTTTCATTTCCAGGAATTCTTGTACTGAATAGAAACAGTGCTTTGTCAGAAATGCCTTTAGTTTGTTTTTAAATATTGGATCTGGAGCAGTTTTTATTTGTTCTGAAATTTTATTGTGTAATACGACGCCCAGATGAGTTATATATTTTTAGTATGATGATGTCCTTGAAAAAATTTGATGGATATTAGATTGCCCTCTGGTATAATGAGCGTGTATATCATTGTTTTGGATTAATTTGCCTGTTCTTGAGAGGTATTCCCTGGTGAATAGGATTGTTTCTTGAATGAATAGGGATGGGATGCTTAGAACATTAAGTTTTATAAATTGACATTTACAGGATTCCAGCTTTTTGAAGCCACAGATTATCCTCAGTGCTCTTTTTTGTGGTTTAAATATATTTGTGCTGTGAGTTGAATTTCCCCAAAAGATGATTCCATAGCGGAGCAATGAGTGGAACTGCGCATGGTATGCTTGCATTAGTGTGGATTTACTTGTAGTAGATTTTAGTATTCTTAGTCCATAGCACAATGATGAGAGTTTCTTTGATAAGTTGTTTATATGTGTGTCCCATTTTAAATTTTGTTGGACCCATAGACCCAAAAATTTTGTTGCATTTACATTTTCAATTTTATTATTATTTAACTTTACTTGGATAGTTTTTTGATTGGATGTGGGAATTAGATGGAAGTTGATACATACAGTTTTCCCACTATTAACAATTAGGCCATTTTTGTTAAACCACTCAGAAAGTTTTTTCATGGAGTTATCAGATATTGTCTGAAGGGATTCAGGGCTAGATCCAGTCAACACTATGCTTGTATCATCAGCAAACAGGATAGTTTTTTGTGGGCTCATATGTTCAACAAGACCATCTATGTAAATGAGGAAAAGTAATGGCCCTAGAACAGAACCCTGGGGAACACCATATCTTATTGTTCTTTCCTCCGAGAGGAAAACTGTATTATTTATTTTATTCTGTACATTAATATTGTATTGAAGTGATACCTTCTGTCTGCGGTTTTGTAGGTAAGAGCATAGCCAGTTGTGAGCCACACCTCTTATTCCTCTTCTTTCCAATTTAGCAAGCAGTATTTTATGATCTAGTACGTCAAAGGCTTTAGAGAGATCTAAGAAGATACCTGCAGCTATATTATGTTGGTCAATTGATTTCAGTATGTGGTCCAACAGTTCAAAAATTGCTGTCTGGGTGGATAAAGATTTACTAAAACCATGTTGTTGAATGCTGATTGGTGTGTGGTTTTTTATGAAATTTATAAGCCTGTCATAAAAAAGTTTTTCCAGGATTTTTGAAAAGATGCTTGATATGGTTAATGGTCTATAATTGGATACTAAATCAGGGGAACCTTTCTTTACTAATGGTGAGACTTTAGCTATTTTGAGAGCATCTGGAAAAATGCCAGTTTTTAATGATTGGTTGTAGATGGTTGATAATGGCTTTACTATATGGGGAGCACACACCTTTAATATGCCACTAGAGATTTTACTGGGTAACAATTTTATTATGTTCCTAATTTCATCAGGGTTTGTTTCATAAACAAACATTGTAGCATTAGTGCTGTTTGACGTATTGGTGGAATTGAAGAACGATACCTTGCAGTTTGCCTGAATGAGATCTTCTGCTAGTGAGGTGAAATATGTGTATGGATCTGTGACCTTAGAGTCATTAAGTGTTAGAGAAATGTTTTCCTTTTTAGGTGTTGAACTACAAGTTTCATTTTTAATAACTTTCCACATAGCTTTCATTTTGTTTGAAGAGTTTCTTATGAAATTGTCATTCCATAAAAGTTTTGCCTGTCTAATCACTCTAAGATAAATTTTTTTGTAGGCTTTACAATAGTCAGAAAATTCTTCAGTGACTATGTATTTTTTGGAGCAATATTGGAGAAATCTGTTTCTCTCACTAGAAATTTTGATTCCTTTTGTTACCCACAACTTTCTATTTTGATTGCTTGAAGTTTTTGTTTCAAAAGGAAATGCAGTATTAAAGTAATAAAGGAAGGTGTTATGGAAGCTTAAGAACATATTATCAACAGTTGTTTGCATGTAAACACTGTCCCAATTTTCCTTAGCTAATAGGAAGTTAAAAATCCTAATATTGTCATCTGAAAAGTCTCTTCTTTGAAATACTTTTTTGGGGCTGATTTTACTATTTTCCATGTCAACACTCAGTAGCTGAGCATCATGATCACTGTATCCCATGCTCAGTACTTCGCCAGTGAATTTGCAACCAGTATCAGTTGTGAAGATTTGATCAATTATTGAATCAGTATGCTCTGTTGATCTTGTTGGAGAGTGTATTGTGGGGATCATATTAAAGGATTTGGTCATGTTTAACAAATCAAGTTTAGCATTACTGTTTTTTGATAAATCAATGTTAAAATCGCCACAAAGTATTATTCTCATATTTAATGAGCTGACACTATTCAGCAGAACTTCTAATTTGGTCATAAAATTTGGAATATTACTACTTGGTGTTCTGTATACATTTATAATTATATAGTTTAGTTCAGGCAGCTTAACCATAGAAAGCTCAAATTCCTTATCTTCAGATAATGCAATCTGTTCATTTAGGCCTACCTCACTTAATTTTATCTGGTCTTTTACAAATATAGCAGTACCGCCATGTGTGGAGAAATTCCAACAATAAAAGCTTGTTAATGAATACCTTGGAATAGAGGTTGACTGAATTTCTTCTTTAGACAGCCAGTGTTCGGTAATACATATTACATCTGGATTTATTTGAGACTGAAGTAACACTTCCAGCATTTGAA
The DNA here is from genome assembly GCF_021461395.2 of Schistocerca americana. Taxonomy (NCBI): domain Eukaryota; kingdom Metazoa; phylum Arthropoda; class Insecta; order Orthoptera; family Acrididae; genus Schistocerca; species Schistocerca americana. Next base: position 605,924,838 of record NC_060124.1, on the reverse strand, counting down.
TCTTATTTCTGAATGACTGGACATTATGGTGTAATACAAGAAATGATGGACTTTGCGACTTTTGAGTTAAGGGTTTAATTAATTTCTTTTCTAAAGGTATTTCTGACACAACACTTACCCTAAAAAATTGGCCGAGATTTTATTTTTGTGTGTGGCTTCTTGCACGCAATTTTCAGTAGCAGAGATGGTTTTGAGTGGTTGACACAGTTCTGCTTCCATCAAAGCTTCTGTTTTTGGCCTAAACCATTTTGTAATTTGTGGTTATTTGGCGATCTTGATACTTGGGGCTGATTTCTTCAGGATATGATTTCGGAGTTTTTCTACATGAAATCTTCTTCCTAAATTGTATGTATCAATTATCTCTACATTATGAAATGTAGAACATATTTCTGATATCAGTTTGTTTGCAATGTAAATTTCTTGGTTGACACAGGACCAGGAAGGCAAATCATAACGATGAGGAATGTTAACAACGAGTACATTTGTATGTAATAGGTTGTTTAAGCATTCCTTCATTTCTTTTGCAAACCCTTTTGTTTCATTCCTATATATATCGTTTGAACCACCTAGAAGCTTGACAAAATCACAATTACTTAAGTGAGATACATCAGTAGAGTTTGTTAGTTTATTTACCTCACAAAACTGCGCTCCTGGCTTCACAAAACCTGTTACCATTAAATTACATTTATCTTTCAATAGTGCTGGAAATCCACGTCCATGACTGTCACCAAGCACACAAATTTTTTTGTTTATCACAGTTTTGGGGCTAGAAGGTTTTGAAACATGTTTTTGCTGTGTAGATATATTCTGTTTTTGCACATTCGGTAACCTGTTTTGATAACTATGAACATGTGTTGACTTTGCGGTCTTGGGAGCAAATTTATTGTATGCAGCAGAAGTTTGTTTTTCACTATGACCACCGTTTTGTAGTGGGATATCGAATTTGTTTTTTTGAGCTATTACTGAAGAAGACACACTATTTACGATATCTGCGCACTTTATTTTACACGGACTCTGTTGTGTAGGTTCCACATTTTGCTTAATAACAGGCTTTTCTTTCAGATGGTGCACGATTTGATCTTTTGTTGATAGGCCTACCGTTTTTTGAAGCACGGCAGGAGAATTTATTACTAAAGACGACGAAATGATTGCGCTATGGTTTGCGTTACCGGTACACCCAGAATGTGTTGGAAAACTTGAAATGGCGACGGAATCATCGGTTACTGTGTACACTTTATTTCTGTCGAATTCACTTACGCCCTGCTCGGCGGTTTTTAGTTTTCCATGATCATTTTCAAGACATTTGAGTCTATCAGCTAACACTCTGTTTTCTGCCCAGGATCTGCGCACAATTTCTTGCAACGAATTAATAGTTTCAACTAGTTTTGCTTTCTCAGGATGGACTTCACATGTTACACACTTACGTTTTGATTTGGATGATTTGTCACTGCAGGTTTTTTGCGTGGCACTAGACTTGAAACTTTGCGAAGCACTTTTGTTGATCATCTTCTTGCTATTGATGCCGGATAACATTTGAAAATTCGAAATAACTGGAGGCACAAATTCACTAAACTTCTCAATCGCCGCCATTTTGAATTGGTGTGTGTTACAATTCCTGCAATAGTAGAGAGGCCTATTTTCTTTTATCTAGCCGATAGTGAGAAAATAGGTGTAATCAGATCGAGAAACCACACCAGTCTTTGGTACTATTTGTATTAACAGCTTTTTTCAGTATTAGACAATGATATTTTGATTTTTCATGTAGCAAAACATTTGATGAATTTTGATGAAGTAACAAGTTCTTTTGCAGAAGGGAAAACACGCCATGTAAAGCTGTAGCAAGATTAGAGAGAGAAAAATGCTAGGACCTAAGGATTGAAGAAATGTGTACTGTCTTGCTTGTCTTTACTGGTTTTGCGTATCCTATATTTAATGTCACACACAACAGCAAGTTATTAGCTAATAGGCAATAAAGAGTACAAATTTTCTGAAGCGTTCTCGTTCTTCTGGTTACAAATAATTCCATCCAGTATTAATTGTGAGGTTTTTTTTTTTAAGAGGGGCAGAATGTCAAACCAGCAGACTGGGAGCAGGAGAGACATTTTAATTTCCACTGTCCTGGTGGATCCATGGATGATGGCATCCATTACAAAATATACACATTTGAGTTCCACAATGTGAAATACAGTGAGATGCGGTAGAAGAATGCTGTGTGATGAGGCGTGACACTGCATTTTTCACACTTAAGACGAAATAACATGTCTTACTTTTCCTCCTATCTCAAACACTCGATGGACGGGGCGGGGCGGCACCTCCATCTACCATTGCCTCGGCTCAAAATATCGTAGATCTGGGTCTGATGCACAGAGGAGTCTGAGTTCAAGGGAGCAGGGGGTCGGGGGTGGGGGGTGGGGGGGTAGTCTCCACGTGATGTGATCCGTGTTTACATTTAGTGATTTTGCTGTTTCTTCTTTGTTTACTGCTCTCACTACAAATGAAAACAAAGTGATGTCTGTGGCCAAAGTTACCAAGTGAATTAAAATACATTCACATAATTACAGACAGCTAAAATATGTTATTAGTTTCAGATTTTATTTTATTTTCACCTCTCTGACAGTCAAGCATTAATTGCCTTGCAGAATAATGAAGTTACTTTTTTTGCTTTGCTAAAGAAATTTGGCTTTATCTATCTTTTCCGCTGAGGCAGCCGATTCATTTGAAACGAAGTGCTTACCATGCTATTGGCTAGTTTCAACTGTTCGCTGCATTTCAAATGCACGTTTTGGTCTTCTAGCATCCATGGCATTATGCCATAATAAAGAACTCAACATGAGATAATACAGTATTGGTACTCCAAAAAAATTTACATCCTGAAAACCAAACTGAAGAGCTTAATATCTGGTCGAGGCCTACTCTCTGACAATCTGGACATATGAATGTGCACTTTAAGGTGAATTATTCATTGCAGTATGGTTCACGAAATTCTGATGCTCTTGGGGTATCCTCTGATGTCTTGTTTCTTTTATGACAATGTAAGATCTTTTCACGTTTTACATGAAAGGGCTTCCTACGTCATTGCAGCTGCTCAAGCGTGGTGGTGCCCCTTATCTGCCACTCTCTACCCACTGCTGGAACAAATCTGTTTCTTACAGACTGTGGGAAAATATTGTGCATTGTGGTTTGGAAAGTGTTATTTTCAAAGTTTTCCTTTTATACTAGATGAACTATATGCGAGAATGTATGATGAATTTCTTAAATCACAGAGCATTTGACTCTCATTTAAAAATCAACTCTTTGATGACAATTTATTTGGAAGTATTTTGACCCCAGAAGATCAGAGATTTATGGTGGTATAAAATCTTTTACTGGCACATTTGTGTGATGTATCTTGAAGTGTAAAACGTGCAAAAAACGATCAACAACTTATGTGAAAGCTTAGCTTCTCCTGCAGCTTACTAATCTTAGACACCAATACTATATCTGAAAGCTTTTCTTTCCTTGTAGCAGCACTATGTATATTAACTTTTCCTATTTGTGTGTTCATGTTACTTTATAGTGGTGTTGCTATTGTCCGACTACATCACGTGTTCTAGGCTCCGAATATCCGCTGTCATCGGCTGGCGAGATCATGTGACACGAGCTATGACCGGCTTACAAAAGCACATTGCAATCTCGATTTCAGGGCTTCGGAGAGTACATGCAGTATTTGATGGAATGCGAATTTATACTTTCATAATATGAAAATATGCAGCGTACATGTTGCTGCACATCAAAGAACTTTCCAAAACGTGTTTTTTTCCCCCTGAGTTTCATTTTCTAAAGTGCCAGGAAATCCTAAGCCGCTGTATAAAACCACAACCATTCAAATGATTCATATGTTCTACAGTTCCAAGGGAAAGTACACTGGCACTTAACATGGAAAAAGTGTATTTTCACTTGGGAGAAAGTGTATTTTTAACTGAGAGATCCAGGAAAAATCTGGGAATTTTTTTTCCTCGACTACACGTACACCCCGAAGAAGCTCGATGCTAACACTGGCCTGAACCTCAGAGTAAGAAAGAGTTGAAGGGATATCTTGGATTAGCATCTTTCTTCAGAAAATTTATGGCACAGAAGCTTTTAAATAGTGATGCTCTATCGAATCTTCTACGGAAGAAGGTGGCAAGTTGAATCACGAGTGACAATCGTTGTACACATGGTCATTTATTATATCAAAAATCCCTCAGCCAGTAGCCTATAAATTATTATACTTAAACAATGGTAAGGAAAAAGGGCTCTACCCACACAAAGATTTACATAAATTTGTGCACTAAACAAAATTTGACACAGATTGAGTACGGCTCGGAGCAGTGTATGTAAGAGATGACATATCGTCCACTCGAATACATTTACTACGATTGATATTTAGTGTCAAAAAAAGATTTAATTTTTGCCTATTCCATGTGTATTATGTTATTAGGATGTAAATTTTAGTTACGTAAGATTTTTAGTGAATGCTTATGGGCCAGAGAAGCTCAGAAAACATTACTCTTGTTGAGCACGAGAAATTATTTAATTTGACACTGTACCATTCAAACACATAATATGTGTGTGACTGAGACACAGCACATGAAGTGGTGGAGTAGAGTAAGACAGAACTGCACAAGCATTAAGGCTGCAGTCGCAGTGGCACCGATATTGGGGGATTCGGTGGACAACTGACATCGGCAGACGATGGCTCATCATTTATAGTCAACATGCCAGTATGTGCATAGTCATGATGTAGCTGACCTCATCATTCAAACATACATATTTCAGATGTCAACCTGTTAAATTCAAATAAGTTTGTTTTTTTCTGTGATAATGGCCAACACAACATGAACTGTGAGGAACTGATTAGTTGAGTCAAAGGTGGAGTTTGCGGCATCCTGAGCATAAAAAAATATAACAGGGCTACAGTTCAGAATCTATGGACTGAAATCACAGGTTTTTTGGGAACCACAAATGGGCAAAATCTTTATCAGAAATTTTAGGTGTGGATTATAACATGGAAAAATAATTTGTTCAAGTTACAAGGATGGTTTATCTTTTGCTTAAAGTTACTGTAGTGGATCTTTTTGGGTTGTGGTGGGTGGATATCAGTTATGTGTAAATTAATAGTACTGCTTACTGGCATTGTTTTTATAGCTGTTGCTTGGTGATTCTGTTATTTGAAATGGTTTGTAAATGTGGTGTACATATTTGTTTCCAGTTTTCAGTGCTCTGTGTGTTCAGAGTATGTTACACTAAACTTTATGTTAGTCTTTCACACGTATACTGTGCTGTGTCATCCGAGCAAGGCACAGTCAGGAACAAAGCACCACTAGCACAGAGATGCAAGCTGGTGCCAGTGTCACAGACACTTGCCACTTGTGCAAGTTCCACCGTTGCCACGAGTGGCCTCGAGGATGAAAGTATCGACTTTGCCTCTGCCAATTGCTGGCTGAGTTTGATCCGCTGAAGCCCAGATGGTGGACAGGAGCCTACTTGGAAGAGAGAAGAGCAGCTCTTGCCAACTTGGTTATGGGTCAATGTCCAGGTCTGTTTTAGACAGGTAACATTGTTTGGTGAACTCTTAGAAGTGAACAGACAGTTGTAAACTGCATTTGCTATTTACTGTGAAGTTTACCTACGATTACTTGTATGTAGCCTTTGAGGGCCTTTTTTGTGTTTTTCTCAATCAGTGTTGCAGAATTCATTGTTCAATAAGTCATAAAGATAAATAAACCTTTTTTAACCCATTTGTGTGACTTTGTTACTAATTTGTCAGAGTGTTGTAGAACCTTTGTTCTCCTATCCTGTTACCTGACTCTGTGGCATAGCTGTGTAATAGCAGCAGGGAGAAACTGTCTTAGTGGTGTACTGCACCAGAAGCTGATTCACAAACTCAGCCTCCACAGCAGTAGTGATGAGGCCTTTACAAAACTTGCAATGAGGGTTTAAAAATATTGAATAATAGTCACTGAAGCTATATAGCGTATGCCCGCACATCGTTAAAAAAATTCAGCGAAACAGATTTCGAGTAGGCCCCTACTTGCAGAGGCACGTTTCGAGGTTTATTAAAAACTCCAATTCTCATACTAAAGATGCAGTTCTGGTTCAAGTAAAACCAGAATTGATACTTTGATATTTGACATCTGTTGATTATATCTTTCTAATAATTAGGCCTACACAAAATTTTGAAGCTGTGCAATTGCACTAAAAGACACCAATATTGTTGACTTCCTTTATTAAAAGTTACACTAAATCCGAAATATTACTGCCACCAGAATATTGTCACTTCCTTTCTCAAATCCACTGGGTAAGTGTTTAGAGAGCAGTGAAGTGTACTAGAATCAGATTATCTGAATATCTGCCAGTGCTAATTAATTTTAACCATTTTTAGAATAAAAGACCACAAATCTATGTTTCACTTTTAGATAATACTTGCTTCCTTAATACATATTTTATCCATGCATCATATAATAGAAACATGTATTTTCACCACGAAAATTAACTATTATGTGCTCATAACCTCAATCGCAAAACTTTACTGACCAAAGTCGCATATCCTGCCACTGTAGCATAACAAATGAACCAACCTCTTCTCCTGATGCCATTCTGTTCTTCAGTTACTTGATGTGGTGAGGGATTTCTTCTTGTGTTGGTGGTTCTGGCATCAGGTTTTTTGTTCTCTGGGACTAGGAGTTGGAAATGTATGGTGGTTTGCGGCAGTTGAGGAGGTTTGGAAAAGTACTATGCCAGTACTTCATACTTTTCTTGGTTGGTGAGTGCAAGTTTTCCACCTCGTTTCCTGAAAGTCAGATTTTGCAGTGAGTAACCTTTAATTTTGCTTGGAATAGTCTTGAAATTTCTGCTGTTGAAGTTCTCGAAGTTATCCTCTATTTACTTGTGTTGTTCAGTGATGTAGTCATGTTTTGTGTTCCTGGTGATTCTGTTTGTCTGCTTGCGGATGTTGAAGAAGTGCTGTTGGGTTTTTGGTGATTTGTGGCTGTTGTATTTTTGGAAGGTGAGTCAGCAGTTAATGATGGCTTGATCACAGTCAGAATTCCGCCAGGGGTGTTTTACCTTCTTTTGCAGTGGTATCAGTTCTTTCACTTTTCAGATTATTTTGCTGTGGAAGTCAGTCCAATTATTTGCCAGTTCTTTCTCCCATTCTTCTGTGACTTTTGTTTCTGAATTTTTGATACATTAAACTTTTGGATATGTGCTTTTTTGTGGTGAACTCTATTCAGGGAAAAGTTTACTTAGATTCATGTAAGGTAGTGGTCTGAATCGATGTTCACACTCCGTTGGACTTGGACATCATGGATGGTTCTGTAGTGGGCATGGGAGATGGCTACATTATCAACGTGGTATTCACTGAGTTGTTGGATTTGTGATCACCATGTTTTCTGATCGTGTGCAGGTTTTCTGAAGTGGTTAGACATAATCTTGAGGTCTGATTGCTGGCAGATATAAACCAGCCATGTGGCATTTGTGTTTATGTTTTGGTGTGGAGAATTCTTGCTAGATATTTTCCTTGCCAAGTTGAGCACTGAAGTCTCTCATCAAGATTTTCATGCCATCTTGAATTTTGCTCATGATCTTTTTGAGTTGGTTCCAGAATGTTTCAACGGTTTCACGGTCCTTCTTATTGTTGATGTTGGTGGCAGAATGTGCATTGATGAGGGTATACTTTCTGTTGGTGCTCTGGATGTGCAGTGTCATAAGTCGATTGTTGTTGGGTGGGATTTCCTAGACTGAGTTAATGATAGGTCTATACACAAGAAAAGCCATGCTGAAGATTGGTGCAACTTTCACAACTTTCTGTTGTGTTTTGCTCTCAAAGATGCAGTAATTTCCAAAGTCCATGGTTTCATCATCAGTCAGTAATTTTTCTTGAAGAACAAGAATCAGGATTCATTGTTGGTCAATTTTTTGAGTGAGGTTGTGTAGCTTTCCTGTTTGGATGAGTGTATTGACGTTCAGTTCTCCAATGAATGTTTTCTGTCCATAGGGAAGTTTACCAGAGATCTATGGCATTCTCTACTGTGCTTGCCTACACTCCCCAGAATCCAAAGTCCAGTAGCTGTCTCTTGATGGGTGGGTTGTGTACCACGTGGGGTAAAGTTGTGATTGTGCGCACAGTTTATGTTCACTTGTATTTCAGTGGTTTGGTCTGGTTCGTTCCAAGACTGGCTAGAACGAGAGGTTGTTGAGGCCTTTGGAATATATTGTTTTCAGCTGAGCTCATTGAGCTAGCGGACACTGACCAGAGTACAAGTGATTTTCACACAGATGTGTCTGGATTCCTTGGGTGCACATTAGTATTTCGTCCGCCCTGAGTATTTCATTTCCTCGGTACCACCCATATCTGGGGGGCTTTCCCCTTTCCGCTGCCTGGGGAGGTGCCTGATGGAGGATCTCACAACCTATTATTATTATCATTATCATTATTATTATTATTATTATTATTATTATTATTATTGTCTGAAGTAATACAATCCAAATGACGTACTTCAGTTGCGCGGCATTTACATTAGTAAAAAAAAAAAAAAAAAAAAAAAAAAAAAAAAAAAAAAAAAAAAAAAAAAAAAAAAAAAAATATCCATTTTTCCCCTCTCAGACTACAAGAAGTATGTGGTAAAATTTTGTGTTGGCTGTTGCCATATAGAAAATAACAATCAGAAAAAAGTTTTGTGAAAATCTGAAGCAGGGGTGTCAGGTAAAGATGATATTACTTAGAATTATCTATTTTTTCTTTCATTGCAACACAAAGTATTGTGATTGCAGATTTATTTGTGTGTCCATTTGTAGAAAACCCATTAATAATTTCATTTCTTTATGATGTGTTCTGTATTGAGAATTATTTAAGACCAATTATAAATTCCCACCAGGTTGGAGAAATGCGATATAAACATTTTAAATGTGCCTGTCCTTTTTCCAGAAATTGAAAAGTGGCACATATTAAATTTTTTTGTCCTGTTCTTTGTAACTTTGCTGGTTAAAAAATTACTTGTCTGTTAGTATGTGCTTCTCGTAACTTATAAAAAAATCCAAATCAAAAGCTTCATAAATACGTGAGTTATGGGGATTTATGTAGATGAGTACCATTTTGCATTGACATTATTGAAGAGCCCAGTTATCAGAACATCACTACAATTCAAAATTTGAAATAAAAAAGTTTTAGTCTGGGAGCAAAAAGATTTTGCACAAGTATTTTATTGTAATTACAAGCAAATGTGCAAAGTTTCATGAAAATCTGAGATGATGGGTGATATGACCTGTGTGATTTGATGTGGGATGATCCACCACCAGAATAAAGAGTTATTACCTGGTTGCATGACAAAGACAAACTGGTTACCAAGTGCTAAACAGAATAAAGTGAGAATTAATAGCAACCTCATGAACTGGTTGTATAAAAAGGATTCATAGGTTAATTAAGCACTTAGGTCAGAATTACACACCGTAATTCAAAATACTAGTGCTGAAGTGTTATCTCAGCACAACAAGGAGAATATTGATGTAAAAACAGAATTAGGACAAATTAAAATGATGCTAAAATGTGATCTTCCTAAGTGGAAGCTTGACGTAGAACACATATGCAAACTGCACCATGAGTTGTCAGCTGCATGCAGTAATACAGGGAGAACCCAGCAGCAGTGGCAACAAACAATCTGCATATGTATACATGGTGGTCCACAGGGCCAAATATCTCATGAAATAAGCATCAAACGAAAAAACTACAAAGAACGAAACTCGTCTAGCTTGAAGGGGGAAACCAGATGGTGCTATGGTTGGCCCACTAGATGGCGCTGCCATAGGTCGAACGGATATCAACTACGTTTTTTTTTTTTAAATAGGAAACCCCATTTTTTATTACATATTCGTGTAGTACATAAAGAAATATGAATGTTTTAGTTGGACCACTTTTTTCGCTTTGTGATAGATGGCGCTGTAATAGTCACAAACATATAAGTACGTGGTATCACGTAACATTCCACCAGTGTGGACGGTATTTGCTTTGCGATACATTACCTGTGTTAAAATAGACCATTTACCAATTGCGGAAAAGGTCGATATTGTGTTGATGTATGGCTATTGTGATCAAAATGCCCAACGCGCGTGTGCTATGTATGCTGCTCGGTATACTGGATGACATCATCCAAGAGTCTGGACTGTTCGCCGGATAGTTACGTTATTTAAGGAAACAGGAAGTGTTCAGCCACATGTGAAATGTCAACCACGACCTTCAACAAATGATGATGCCCAAGTTTTAGCTGCTGTTGTGGCTAATCCGCACATCAGTAGCAGACAAATTGTGCAAGAATTGGGAATCTCAAAAACGTTGATGTTGAGAATGCTACATCAACATTGATTGCACCCGTACCATATTTCTATGCCAGGAATTGCATGGCAATGCTAAAATGTGATCTTCCTAAGTGGAAGCTTGACGTAGAACACATATGCAAACTGCACCATGAGTTACAGGATGATGACAGCTTTTTGCACGCGTTCTATTTAGCAACAAAGCAACATTCACCATCAGCGGTGAGGTAAACCGGCATAATATGCACTATTGGGCAACGGAAAATCTGCAATGGCTGCGACAAGTGGAACATCAGCAACCTTCACTGGTTAATGCATGGTGCTGCATTATGGGAGGAAGGATAATTGGCCCCCATTTTATCAATGGCAATCTAAATGGTGCAATGTATGCTGATTTCCTACGTAATGTTCTACCGATGTTACTACAAGATGTTTCACTGCATGACAGAATGGCGATGTACTTCCAACATGAAGGATGCCCAGCACATAGCTCACATGTGGTTGAAGCGGTATTGTATAGCATATTTCATGACAGGTGGATTGGTCATCGAAGCATCATACCATGGCCCACACATTCACCGGATATGAAGGCCCCGGATTTCTTTCTGTGGGGAAAGTTGAAGGATATTTGCTACTGTGATCTACCCACAACGCCTGACACGATGCGTCAGTGCATTATCAATGCATGTGCAAACATTACGGAAGGCGAACTACTCGCTGTTGAGGGGAATGTCATTACACTTATTGGCAAACACATTGAGGTTGAAAGACATCATTTTGAGCATTTATTGCATTAATGTAGTATTTACAGGTAATCACTCTGTAACAGCATGCATTCTTAGAAATGATTAGTTCACAAAGGTACATGTATCACATTGGAACAACCAAAATAAAATATTCAAATGTATGTATGTTCTGTATTTTAATTTAAAAAACCTACCTGTTACCAACTGTTCGTCTAAAATTGTGAGCCATATTTTTGTGACTATTACAGCACCACCTATCACAAAGCGAAAAAAGTGGTCCAACTAAAACATTCATATTTCTTTATGTACTACACAAATATGTAATAAAAAATGGGGTTTCCTATTTTTAAAAATCACAGGTGATATCTGTTTGACCTATGGCAGCACCATCTAGTGGACCAACCATAGTGCCATCTGGTTTCCCCCTTCAAGTTAGACAAGTTTCGTTCTTTGTAGTTTTTTCATTTGACTCTTATTTCGTGAGATATTTGGAGCGGTCACGATCAATGGAGCACCCTGTATACTGACTCCACCAATGGAACACCGTACGACACTTACATGAATGAGGGAAATTCATCATTGTTAGGGGTTGGCAAATGCTTTGACAAACATCTTGTTGCAAGAGCATTTCCTCAAGCACTGTCAGTTTCAGATGTACATCCCACACAAGAAAGGGGGTCATCATATGGAGTTTCAGAGCCCAGATCCTGGACAGACACCCAAAGAATACAATTTGTTGCCTCATGAATATTAGGTGAAGGTGTGCTGTGGGTATCAGAAAGTATAGAGAGGTGCGAAAATGTGAAGAATTCAACAGAGTATTCAAAGCTCTGGTCTTCAGGCCATCAAGAGAGATTAAGGAAAGGAGTGTACTCACCTGAGGTTTACAACAGTAAACAAGGTACTCTAAGGAAGTAGTTTGAGAAATATATCAATAAGACAAGATACTGGAATGAACCCATATCAATAAAAGGTGTTATATGAATTATGAAGGCACAGTTAACTTTAAATTTAAGGGAAAAGTTATTACATCCTCTTGAAAATGATATTGAGCAGCTCATGTCTCATGTTGATTTGATAGACATGAAGAAACAAAGCAGTGGACTTGAAGCAACAGGCAGTCTAATAGAAAGGACAATGCGTACCACAATAACAGTGGTAACGGGAACCAGAACTCAAACCAAAAGAGTATTTGTAAAGGTAATGGGAATGGAAATAACCAAAATGCATCCCAGCAAGGTTATAGAAATAACCATGCACAGGAATGTAACAACCGATAGCATTTCACAAAGAAAAAAAAGTATGATAATAAATTTAATCATGGTTATCAGGGTGACAGTCACAATAATAATCAAGGTAAGAACATAATGCCACAAAAATGGCCAAACAATGAACAAGTGAACTGCCAATCTAATAATGCACCACAAGACAGTGATTTCATACAGAATAACAACCCAAACAAAAGGAATCAGAATAACAATAATAATACTTTGAACTACCAGGTAGAAAACCAACTCGTGAGTTTCATTGAAGTGACTGAAAGTAATCAGCCTTCATATAGCCTGCCAACAAACTAATTTTGATCACATCGAGCCCTCGGATACTTGTTGGGAAAAGTTTAGGGGCAATATGTAAAAACAGATCCATTTGGTCAATTATAAGAATGGTGTGAGACCTTAACTTTTCCCGGCGAATCAAATGTTCAAATAACTTACGGGTTTGCTGCCAGGTGATGTCATAGGACACCGCCGATATTTCGACAGGAGCACACCCTGCCATTCTTAAGGCACAAATGCAAGGAAGAAAAAATGTGCAAGCAAATTTAATACCTCAGTTCATAGAGGAGAAACGTTCAATACACAGGTCTTCCACGTCCTGATTGTCTGACCAATATATGACATGCCACAACTGCAAGGAATACGATAGACACGAGCCTTACGCAAATCGAGATCATCTTTTACGGACGCCAACAGGGCCTTAATCGGTGTTTACCCTACAAAGAGTGTTGATAGAAAGACAAATAGCCTCCTGAAGAAAAGTACTTTGTCACAGGAGACTATCAAGAGTCTTAATTCTTACTGTGCTGTACCACCTAGATTATATGGCCTCCCCAAGGTCCATAAAGAGGCTGTCCCGTAGAGGCCTATTGTTTCTAATATTGGTGCTCCGACATATCGTGTAGCTAAACATCTTGCTAGTTTGTTGAGCCCACTAGTAGGTAGGTGTGAACACCACATTAAGAACTCTGCAGATTTCTTACGTCGATTGCACGGATTGCGTTTGAATGACTCTGATATTTTAGTCAGTTTTTATGTGGTTTCTCTTTTCACTCGCGTTCCTCTCTCTGATTCGTTGCAGCTAATTGAGGTTAAGTTTGGTGTTGAATTAATAAATTTGTTTCGACATGTGCCGACTTCCACTTACTTTTTATTCAATGGTCAGTACTACAGACAAACTGATGAAGTTGCAATGGGAAGCCCGTTATCACCTATTGTGGCCAATTTGTTTATGGAGGATTTTGAGGAATGTGCATTGGAGTCAGCGACCTTGAAACCTGCGTGTTTTTTCAGATATGTAGATGATACTTTTGTTGTGTGGCCTCATGGTAGTGAGAATTTAAACCGGTTTTTGGAACATCTGAATTCAATCCACCCGAATATTCAGTTCACTATGGAGGTGGAAAAGAATGGATGTCTTCCCTTCCTTGATGTGTTGGTCAAAAGGAAGACTGATGGTACGTTGGGACATTCTGTTTATAGGAAGCCCACCCACACTGACTTGTAACTGCGAGCTGATAGTTGTCACCATCCAGCTCAGCATGAAAGAGTACTTCACACCTAGGTTCACAGGGCCCCCGTTATCTCAAACCCTGAAAGTTTGGCAGCTGAGCTAGCACATCTTGAAGTCACGTTTTGTCAGAATGGTTATAGTGAGAGGCAGATCAAATGTGCGTTGCACCATCAGCCTTCTGTGCAACGGGTGTGTGACGATAGCAACAAAGTCGAAATATCGGTGGTGTCCGACGATGTCACCCGGCAGCAAACCCGTAAGTTATTTGAATATAAGAATGGTGTTGATATACGCGTTGAATTGGTCTCTGAGGAAAATTCCTGCAGAGAGGGAACAAGACGGTGATGCAGGCAGCATTTGAAGCTGAAGTAGTTACAGTACATAGAGCAGTGATAATTGACACCAGTGCATTGTGGAGTACTATCTCTTATAATTTGTTTAAGCAAATATGAGAAGTTGTATAACCCCCCCCCCCCCCCCCCCAAATTACCAATCCAGAATAGAATGATTAGTGTAATAGGCACCAGGTTGATGAATATTAGTTGGCAGACTCACTTGGAAATAAAGGTGGGAAATGGAGCATTTTATTGCATGTTCCTGATGGTTGAGAATTTGTCAGCCAACTGTATTATTGATGTAGGATTTCTGCAAGAGACGGATGCAAAAATCAACTTCTCATGAGACAAATGCTATAACACAGTTGATGAAAAAAGTGTGATTCTGGATTTGCTCAAAAAGCTTGCCATGGCGAATTAGCTAGTGAGTGAAAATCAAGTTTGTAGGTACTGAACCTCCACTGACAGTGGCAGTTGCTCTACCTGATGTAACCAAGTGTGCTAATGTTGACAACAACAAGCAACATCTTGAGATGATATTACCAGGCAACATTTTAGTCAGATTACTTAAGTGAGCAGCAGAGAAATGTGCTGTGCAATCTCTTGTGTAGACATCTAAAAGCCTTTGCAGGAAAACCATATATAATAAAAGGATATCATATGCAAGTTAAGCCTCATAAAACATATTGTCACATAACCTGCTCCATTCCCTAGACCAAGAGAGAAGCCATAAACAAAGAACTCAAGAAAATGCTAGAATTTTTCTTATCTCCATTTAGCAGGTCTCTATTACCTGTAGCCATCTCAGGAGGTAATTTACACTTAGTACTGGATGCACAAGCACTCAATGAGATTTTAATACCTGACAGAACAAGGCCAGAAGTGCTAGATCACAAATACAGAAATTTTATGGCATGCAGTATCTATCTTCAATAGATTTATTAATTTATTACTGGCAGATCTTGCTACCCGAGGATTCAAGAAAATATACCACATTCATTTTCCACAGTAGAAATTGTCAGTTTACAGAAACCCTAGTTTGGAGTGGACAAAATAAAATTCTCAGGTCATATTATAATACCTGAAGGTATTAAACCAGTCCCGAATAAGATTGAGCCACTAAAGGACATGCCACCTCCTTGTACTAAAAACAGTTAAAGACATACTTAGTATCAGCTTCTTTCTTTTGTCACTTTGTGCTAAATCAGTTCCTTAAGGGAAGCACTAGTGCCAGATTATGTTTGATAAAATCAGACATGCTCTAGTAAACGCACAAATTCTGCATCACCCAGGTATGAGTAAAGACTTCTGTTGGACGACAGGTGTCAGAGTCTCCAGACTAGGCGCTTGCCTATTCCAGATGGATACTAATGGCAACAATGTTGACATTAGAGTCACAGGGTTTGCAAGTAGGACCCTATCAAAATGTGAGAGACCTTCTCTGCCACAGAAATTGAGACACTGGCTATAATATGGTCACTATAGAAGTTTAATTACTATGAGTGTGATAATGACATCAAGGTGTTTTCTGATTACCAAGTCTTGAGTTTTCTCATGAGCTACAAGTTGTTGCATTAGCATCTGGCATGCTGGTCATTGGCACTTGAAGAATATGACTTAAGATTATTTACATTTGTGGAAAGAAAAACTTGGTAGCAGATGCACTATCTTCCTAGCACAAGGATTGCATGAGTATTCAGAACATGTTGAAGAGACTACTAAATTTAAAGTACTGCTAATCAAAGAACCTATGTGACAAAGCAAACTGGGATATTTTTACTTCATCTCCTGTTTTGCCGTCTGACTCCTTAAATTAGCTACTTCACTTTTAACTAGTTAACAGTAACATACACGAGTATAATCTGCATTTTCATAAAAGAGAAAGGCAGACCCCCAGTTTTAAAGAATATAACACCAGATCTATTTTTGTGCTTAGTTTTATGTTTTTAATTGATTTTCTAATTTATTTTGACTATTCCTAGCTAGTATCTTTCATTATAGAGTGAAATCAGTGATTATTTCGTAACTTAAATTCTATTGTTGATGTATAAACAAATATAAATTCTGTAATAATTGTAAATATTTGGAAGATGAAATGCTAGTATTATTAAAGTATCTATTTTGCTCTAGTCAGAAGCTTGTTACCAAAACCACCCTCTAATTAATTCCAAAGTAATTAACAGTTTTATCAAAAGTATTGTTTGAATAACTATGTATGTTAATTTCATGATTTAAACAAAAATTCAGCTTAACTCTTGTAGCAGAAGAAACTATTAAAATGAACCAATTTTTCAATGTATTCAATTAATTTAATGAGTTAAGTTTTAATTGTGATTTCTGTAAATTTAACTTTGAACAATGTGTAGTTTCAGTATCTATTATTGTGATGATATATAAGCACCCAATTTTTGGTCATGAGGCAGTCAGTCCACAGCCAAGTTTCAGATGAGAAGCCTGTATTGGATAGAACAACAACAACGCTTCAAAATAACTGTGAAATAAGTGTTCTACAATTAGGCCACGTGGAAAACAATGAGAGTGTCTGCTCCATTTGTACCTCATTATTCCAAAAGAATTGTAATTATGTGGTAATGTTTTTACTGCTTATATAATCCATTCATCATAAGAATACACCTGATGTCATCTGGTAATCTCTTAGGTCCTCCCTTACCCAAATCCAAGAAATATGTTTCAGTTCTGGAAGTTCACCTGCTACATTGATAATGAGCCTATCAACAACAGAATCCACGAAGCCAACCAGGTGCAGCATTTTCTATTCTTCCTTTATGACAAGCTGTTTTATATCCCACCAGCGTTTGGCAGTGATGTGTGAAAAAGCTGCGTGCATTAGTTCCAGTATGTCTGGCAGTGTAACAGTGTTATTACTTCTCGGGCAAAATCCCGCAGCTTGGTACCAGATCTTTTCTTTTGGGTTCATATTGTAATGGTACAGTAGCAAATGTAAAAATGCAGCATTTGTATGATGTGCCCGATGCTGTGAAAATGATTGTTTTTCATGTTTCTACAATATGTATCTACCTTTGTGGTATAAAACGATGGACATAGTCCACATAAAGAGGATTTTGTTTTTCAGTTTTGCCTTAAGAAATTAAACTGTTATGTTTTCTTAATTTAAAGAACTTTTAAGAGCAGTCTATAATTAAGAATTTGTATTTGAAATTGAAACAGGAATTTCATGTCCAATATGTAATTAGAAACAAGAAGATGTGCATTATTTATAAGAATGATAATGAGTTTTATAATTACAAGATGTAGGTATTTCAAATTGACCAAGAAAAAACAGATACTGGCGAGATTTGATCCAACGCACATATAATCACATTTGGTTCAAATTCCTTTATTCTACTGATTGTGCTACACCGTCAATGAGGAACAATTTATATACAAAGCATGGACTTCACTTGCAAATGGAATTCAAAGAGAAATTATGTAGATGTTTATACCTAGCAGTAGGTGCCAACCTCCAAATACCAACTCTAACATACGTACAATGTGAAGGCCTTTCAGCAAATATGACAGTGAAAACACAAGAAAAATCAACAGCAAAAACAGACTTATCCAACTCGATAATGATGAAAGATAAACAATGAGCCACAAAAAAGAACTGTACTACACCTTCATCACTCAAAGAAGACACAGCAAAACAAAACTACCACAGACTAAACCAGGCTGTGATACAAGCAAAATCATCTAAAAAAGCAACTGAAGCAAGATCCACACCTGAAGATATTCAAGAGCCAACAAGAAGAACTGAGCACTGGAAACCAGAAGCAGTACCCACAGGAGACCCACTAAGGACAACAGCAAATCCAGTCTCAAAAGTATCACCAAGGACATTTAATTTTACATGTATCAATGAACACCAACAATCAACTACTACAACCCCAGCAACAGGAGGAAGTTCAGCAATTCCAGTGAGAAGAAATGTAAGGCAACCATGTCATCTACAAGATTTTTTATTCCCAAAAGGACTCAAGACCAAATTAGGATAACCAGTGGACCTATCAACACCACCTCCAGTAGCAGTCCCTGCAGCAAAAACAGAAACCTCCTCAACATCGACCACATAAGAAAGATGACCAAAGAGATGGAGAACTGCTCCTTTTCACCATCAGGACATTTTCTGATGACCAATGGAAAAAACCAACTCCCACTTCAAGATGAGAAGGAATATTTTCCATATAATTTAAATTCAGGAATAAAAGTAAGTGGTCAACCAAGTACAATCAGAACAAACCTAAAATCTTACCAGGTCGCTCTTGTTCATCAGAATATACAGTCACTTAGGATTAAAGTAAGAGAGCTGGAAATCTTGTTATCAGGTGAACTCAGACACGTTAATATACTTTACTTAACTGAACACAGGCTGAAAGAAAATGAGTTAAAGACAGTGAAAATAATGGATTATGTGTTAGCAGCACAAACTTGTAGGAATCAGTTTACACATGGAGGGAACTGCATATACATAAAGAAAGATATCAAATTCAATAACTTAGACAATATCGAACCCTTAAACACTGAGAAAGGTTTTACTACTTTACTTTATTATTACTTTATTACTATATCTTCGTCGTTTACCAGCCATGGCTGGACAGACTGCATCACAAATACAATGTTTATCAACTAACATTTATACAACACCATATACAAAATTTAAATTACAAATAAAGAAAATATTTATGCAGTGTACAAAAACACATAGAACATAGAGAAAATGAAATATAACTAAACAGGAAAGTAAAACTTCATAGCAGCAAATGAAAATACCATAAATCAAAATGTTTACAAAGCCATGTAGATCACACACACATAAAGTTTCGTTTTGGCAAAATATGTACTTTAAGTAAAACACAAAATTAAATATGCAGTTAACTGAGAACATAAAAAGAAGATTAAATTTTAGCAAAATTATATATAAAACATAACAATATTTATTATTTTGTCAATTCACTAGAACCACTGTTGAAAAACTCTTCCAAGGAATATAGTGGATGTTGTTTCAAGCCCTGAGCAATTTTCTCCGAAATAATTCAGGTGGCAGGGATTTCACTTCTGGAGGCAGTTGATTGTACATTTTTAAGGCTAGTGTTGGAAAGCTGTCTTATGTACTTGATAGGCAACACCTTGGCACTTCAATGTTCCTCTTACAGCGAGTGTCATGATTATGTATTTCTTGTCTTATGCTAAAATTCCTTTGATTTTCTTTTATATAAATGAGGCAGAAAAACACATATGTGCTAAAAGCAGTCATTATGCATAGCCTGGTGAAAACAAGCTTACATTGGTCCAGTCTTTTGCTAGATAATATGATCCTGATGGCTTTTTTTTTGTAGTAGCAACACATCTTTGTAGCCTGAGGAGTGTCCCCACAACAACAGCCCATAGCTAATGTGACTGTGGAAGAGTGCATGGTAGGCTATTGTGAGAAACTGGTCAGTTATTACCCTCTTCAGATTCCTCAGGAGGTATATCACACGAGAAAGTTTGGTGCATACATATGCAGTGTGATCATTCATGGAGAGTTTTCAGTTAATCTTGAAGCCCAGTAGTCTGACAGTCTCCATGTTTTCTTGCTCTTCAATGTTGGTTAGACTGCATATCAAATGTTGGGTTTTTTCTTCATTGATCTTCATTTTATTTATGATGAACCATTCTTTTATTTCTTCAAACATCAAATTTGATGCACCAAGAGCTTCTGCGGCTCTATGTCCTTTGGCAATAAGGGTAGTGTCATCTGCAAACTGCAACAGTTGACTATTACAGCTCATATCATTGACATATTTGAGGACAAGAGAAGTTCCTCTGTGCACTGATACTACCGGCTTTTGGTTTTCCAAATAAGATTGGAGTGTTGATAGAACAACACCTCCAACACTATTGCATCTTAACTTGGCTATTAGTGTTGTCTGTGAGATGCAGTCAAAGGCTTTGCTGAGGTCACAGAGTGTCAGTGCCACACTCTCTCTCTCTCTCTCTCTCTTCAAAACTCTGTTGAATCGTTTGTAATAAGTCCAGTGTGGCTGTTGCTGTTGATCTCCCTTTGCGGAATCCGTGCTGTGTATTTTGTAATAAGTTGTTTTCCTCAAAGTAATTCAGTACCTGACAGTGCATCACAGACTCAGTAACTTTGGCTAGTACTGGTACCACTGAGATTGGTCTGGAGCTGGACACCTCACATGGATCCCCATTTTTATATATTGGTACTGTGCACGCCAGTTTAAGGAAGTATGGGAAGACACCAGAAGATAGACATTTGTTTATTGCTATGGCTAGTGGCTGAGCTAATTCTGCAAATAATTTTTTTTAGCAGTGTGCAGGGCATGCCATAGATGTCTACACTTTCTGAGTGTTTGAAGGAGTTCACAATTTTTGTCATGTCTTCAGGGTGTACTTCCTTCCAGTTTTGAATACTGCAACTCTCTGCATTTCTTATGTTTGCAGTCAGATCTAGGTCAGAGTGTGGAATTTCACTCACTGTCTTTTCCACTGTTCTGACAAAATATTCATTGAAGTCATCAGGGCTACATGAATTTAAGCAGCAGGTAGTCTTCTCTCTGTTCTCATTTACAAGATTCCAGGCAGCTTTACAAGGATTTTGGGCCTCTCTAATGTATGTATCATTATATTTCTTTTTTGCTTCCTCTACTGCCTTCCTATACGTTTTTTGGCTTTTAGGTAGTTGTGGTGATACAATTCTTTAGCTGGAATGTCTAAAGCTGATTTCATTCCGTCCTTGCACATTGTTACAATACACTTCAATTTATTGAGCTCGGGTGTGTACCATTGTTTCACATTGATAACTTTCTGCCTGCCTTGTGATTTGTCCACAGGATTCTTCACTGGTCTTACCGATAACATGTCATAAAATATTGCTTTTACGGTTTGGAACAGACATAAGAAAGAATCACTGCCTACTAACTCTGCAATTTTCTGCTGCCAGTTTACACAAGACAGAGCTGCTTTGAGATCATTTAGTCTCTCTACTTTAACAAATCTTCTTTTGAATGTGTAGTTTCAATGCCATGTGCTTATCTGCAGTTTGCTCCTCATACTGGTTTCCATTACTAGCGCACAGTGATCTGCTATCATAGGTACAACTACACTGAGTTTATAATCCCAGATGTTGAGGTTGGTGATTATGGTGTCCAAGCATGCACCACCCCTTGTTGGGAGCTTATTTGCAATAAACAGCACATAACTGGTAATTAATCTCATAAAGACCCTCTCTCTGGCATCTCCATCACCTATGGGTATGTTAAAATCTCCACACAGTGAGATTTTTGACTTTAGGCATGTTACGTAAGACAAACAGTTCTCCATATGTCCAATAAATTTCTCAAAGTTACCATCTGGTGAATGGTACACAGCAACAACAATTAAATCAATATTTGTTAATAACAGTGCAGCTAATTCAAGATCGAAATCCACACAAAAACTGCTTAAATCAATTTCCTTGATGCTATGATCTCTGTTGCCATACACAGAGACCCCACCGTGGGTTGCAGTTCTTCAAAAGCAAGCACTGGCCATGTCTAAGTATTCCACAAATTTATAGAAATCACCTTCTGCTTCAGCTAGCCAGTGTTCACAAACACATAAAACATCTGCTTTAATTTCTTCCATAAAAAATGATAGGAGATCCATTTTGGTTCTTATGCACTGCACATTTACACTTGCAATGATTATAGGCGTATTGTTTTCAGTACTAGCAACATTCTTATACAGTGATCCGTGATCCTTGTTTTTAACTTCATAATCTATTTTATTGGCATAATAGTTGGTCTCCGCAACAAAGAACATTTAATTACAACATTTTTGGGCCATACAGCAGTGTCCATTAGCTTGTGTTTTAGATGAAAGTCTACACCAATCTTAAAACTACTATTTACACCCTTAGTTCCAATTTTTCTACGTGAAAGTTGCTATGACCTGGTAGGATTTTCTTCAAAAAGTTAATTATATTTTCCGTTGTCGTTCCACTTTTCACCTTTTGAAATATCAGGCATAGAAATTCCAGCATTCAAGTTAACTGTAATATGTTTATATAGATCTCTAGATAAGCACCTGAAAAAATTCAACACTCGGCTTGATACTTTACTAAAGTAGTAACAAATCGAAAAACAGTTCTTATATGTGATGACCTAAATGTAGCCTTTAATAACTGAAGCAGTTCATAATCTGAACTGATGAACATATTAACAGCCACTAATTTGGACATTACAATCCACTCCCCTGTACATGAAATGAATCAGTCTAGTACTACTATAGACCAAATAATAATTAGCTCCAAAACAAAATATAAGTCAGTGGTAATTAAAGATGGACTTGCAGACCATCATGAACAGGCTATAAGCTTTTGTGTAAACACTAACCCATCCTATAATTATATGAGGAAGACTACACACATGGACAGAACATTCAGTAATACTGCAGTACAAACATTCCACAATTATCTCCAACAAGAATCATGGGAGCTAGTGTATGTACAGATAATATTTCTGATAAGTTTCAGAGATTCATGAAGATTTTTAAATATTATTTTAATCTTGCTTTTCCATTGAATGCCAAAACAACCTAAACCACTAAAAGCAACAAGTGGATTACTAAAGGTATAAGGAAATTGTGTGCTAGAAAACGGTACCTACATAATATTGCAAGAAGCTACAACACAACTCAGGAGTTTGATAGTTATTTGGAAAAATATAAATCTATCTTAAATAAAATAATAAAGGAGGCAAAGAAATGAGACAGTGGCAAATACATAGAAGATGCTTCAAACATAACCAAAGCAATCTGCCAAGTTGTAAAGCAAGAAACCGAATCTTACAAAAATAGAGTTGGTAATATTGTATTAAAGGCTGGCTTGGAAAACATTAATAACCCACAAGAAGTAGCTAATATGTTTAACCACTATTTTATAAATGTAACAGAGAAACTACTACAACAGACCTCCAATAGAAAACAGCATACAGAAACAGGGAAAAAAGTCTCAAGCAAATCAATGTTTCTGCACCCAACAAATGTAGGAGTACAGGTTACAATAAAAAGTCTCAAAATGAAACACACTGCAGGTGTAGATGATATACCTGATTTCATTGTAAAGAAATGTGGGGACTTGATCACTGAACCCTTAACTCACCTATATAACCTATCTTATGCTACAGTAACTTTTCCTTCATGTTTGAAAACAGCAAAAATAAAGCCATTATACAAGAAAAGAAACAAAGATGATATTTTCAGCTACAGACTATTGGTACTTATGTCTGTTTTCTCAAAAATATTAGAAAGGCTCTTCAATAAGAGACTAACAGACTTCTTGAAGGGTAATGGCAATCTGTCAGAATCTCAACATGGATTTAGAGCAATTTGTTCAACCGAATCAGCAGTTCATTACTTTCTGTTAGAGGCACTGATAGCATTAGGCAGCAAAAAACTTACCATGGGCATATTTTTAGATTTGTCAAAGGCATTTGACACCATAAATCATGATAAATTACTATACAAGCTAGAAAATCTTGGCATTAGGGGAACAGCTAACAACTGGCTCAGCTCTTATCTTAAAAACAGCGAAGAATATGTGGAAGTAGATCAGGAGAAGCATAATGTCATTAAGAATTATAATCCCAAGCTACTGTCTGTTAAATATGGAGTGCCACAAGGATCAGTAATGGGTCCTGTTCTGTTCTTACTATATGTAAATGATCTCAACATAAGCAATGACAGCAGTAAAATATTTCAATTTGCTGATGATACGAGTGTTCTAATTATAGGAAACTCAGAAGAAACTCTTGTAAAAAACATAAGAGAAGCCACTGACAGGCTACCATGTTACTTTAATAACAATGACTTAATAATGAACACTGGAAAAACTGTAGCTATGGATATACACACAGCACAAACAAAAAAAAATCAGATATCACCCAATCTAGAGCTATATGGAGAGTCAATTACCAAAACAGCCTGTACCAAATTTCTTGGACTTCATCTACAAGACAATTTGAAATGGAAAGCACATATTGAGCAAAAGAACAAAAAATTAAGTACTTCTTGTTTTGTGTTACATATATTAAACAATTGTATCAGTTACAACACTCTTCAGTGTGTATATTATGAAGTTGTACACTCTCACCTCTGGTATGGAATTATGTTCTTGGGAAATCCTGGAGATGCCATATACAGGGTGAGTCACCTAACATTACTGCTGGATATATTTCGTAAACCACATCAAATACTGACGAATCGATTCCATAGACCAAATGTGAGGAGAGGGGCTAGTGTAGTTGGTTAATACAACCCATAAAAAAATGCACGGAAGTATGTTTTTTAACACAAACCTACGTTTTTTTCAATGGAACCCCATTAGTTTTGTTAGCACATCTGAACATATAAACAAATACGTAATCAGTGCCGTTTGTTGCATTGTAAAATGTTAATTACATCCGGAGATATTGTAACCTAAAGTTGACGCTTGAGTACCACTCCTCCGCTGTTCGATCGTGTGTATCGGAGAGCACCGAATTACGTAGGGATCCAAAGGGAACGGTGATGGACCTTAGGTACAGAAGAGACTGGAACAGCACATTACGTCCACATGCTAACACCTTTTTATTGGTCTTTTTCACTGACGCACATGTACATTACCATGAGGGGTGAGGTACACGTACACACGTGGTTTCCGTTTTAAATTACGGAATGGAATAGGGTGTGTCCCGACATGTCAGGCCAATAGATGTTCAATGTGGTCGCCATCATTTGCTGCACACAATTGCAATCTCTGGCGTAATGAATGTCGACACGTCACAGTACATCTGGTGTAATGTCGCCGCAGGCTGCCACAATACGTTGTTTCACATCCTCTGGGGTTGTAGGCACATCACGGTACACATTCTCCTTCAACATACCCCACAGAAAGAAGTCCAGAGGTGTAAGATCAAGAGAACGGGCTGGCCAATTCTTGCGCCCTCCACGTCCAATGAAAAGTACGTCGAACATCCTGTCAACGGTCAGCCTAGTGTTAATTGCGGAATGTGCAGGTGCACCATCATGCTGATACCACATATGTTGACGTGTTTCCAGTGTAACATTTTCGAGCAACGTTGGCAGATCATTCTGTAGAAACGCGATGTATGTTGCAGCTGTTTGGGCCCCTGCAATGAAGTGAGGACCAATGAGGTGGTCGCCAATGATCTCGCACCATACATTTACAGTCCACGGTCGCTGTCGCTCTACCTGTCTGAGCCAGCGAGGATTGTCCACGGACCAGTAATGCATGTTCCGTAGATTCAATGCCCCGTGGTTTGTGAAACCCACTTCATCGGTAAACAGGTAGAACTGCAACGCATTCTCTGTTAATGCCCATTGATAGAATTGCACTCGATAATTAAAGTCATCACCATGTAATTGCTGATGTAGCGACACATGAAACGGGTGAAAGCGCTGACGATGCAGTATGTGCATGACACTACTTTGACTCAGTCCACCGGCTCTCGCAATGTCCCGTGTACTCATGTGTGGGTTCATGGCAACAGCAGCTAACACACCAACTGCACCCGCTTCTCCTGTGATGGGCCTGTTACGGACTCGTTTGTGTGCTACGACCATACCTGTTGCATACAGTTGGCGGTAGATGTTTTGAAATGTGCGGCACGTTGGATGCTCTCTGTCCGGGTACCGTTCTGTATACACCCTGCAGGCTTCAGCTGCATTTCGTTGACACCCGCCATAGATGAGTATCATCTTCGCCTTTTCAGAGTTCGAATACACCATGGTCACAGTTCCTACAACACTACACTATCACAGACGTCTGGTAACATGGTACACTACAGTTGATCTGCGTGCGGAAGTGAATGCAGAATAACAATAGCAGCAAGCACTACATGCGGACACTGCAACAGCTAGACCAAACCACAACAGTGCACTACAGCCACACTCGTAAACACGGTCGTCAGCGTAAACATGTCCCTGCAGATGCTGCTCACAGACCGTGGCCCGTGTTTGTTACAACATGCAACTGAACATCGGAAGTTTCAAGCGTCAACTTTAGGTTACAATATCTCCGGATGTAATTAACATTTTACAATGCAACAAATGGCATTGATTACGTATTTGTTTATATGTTCAGATGTGCCAACAAAACTAATGTCGTTCCATTTAAAAAAATGTAGGTTTGTGTTAAAAAACATACTTCCGTGCATTTCTGTATGGTTTGTATTAAACAATTACACTAGCCCCTCTCCTCACATTCAGTCTGTGGAATCAGTTCGTCAGTATTTGATGTGGTTTACGAAATACATCCAGCGATAACGTTAGGTGACTCACCCTGTATATATATTAGACTAATGGAAGGGGTAGATAATCGCACATCATGTAGATCATTGTTTCAAAAAAGGATGATCCTACCACTTCCTTGCATATATATACTTGAAAATATAATGTATTTATAGCAAAGCTTACATACAAAAAGACCACTTATCACTCAACATCACACAATACACAGCTATGATACAACACAAAAATTGGATGTACATGTTCAAAGCGCCAACACAAAGTTATTTCAAATCAGTCTTATCCATCCTAGTATCAAACTATACAATGCCTTACCAGATACCATTAAACACATACAAAACAGTGGTCACTTAAAATCTAAATTGAAGTCATACTTGGTTGATCTCTGCTCGTACACAGTAAATGAACACCTACATAAATAAATTTTTCTATGTTAACCCAATGTAGTCTCATACAGAAGGACATCTGTATATTATCTCTCTGTATATAGCATAACAACATTTATTTAAGTATTCATCGTTAACTGATATATTAATGTGTGTTATTATGTACAAAGGTATACGTAAAACTGTTAATATTAACATAAAATTCCTTATATCTCTTGCACATTGTGCAGCTGTAGATGAAAGTGGGTCAATAAATCAAAATAATCAAATATACAAGAAAAACTTTGATGGCAGTTAATACATTTGAATATCTTTAAGTTTCATTCAATGTAACTTAGTAATAAGATATCTAATACATAAGTAGGACCTACTTCGAAGAGCGTAACAACACCAGTGTACATGTGCTATGGCTTCTGACCAACCATTGCGTTTGTGTTTCTTTACATCAAGCTTATTCTTATGATGAAAGGATTATAGATACTCAACAGTAAACTATTCTAGCAGTATGTGGATGTTCACCTGAAAACTATTAATGAGCCTTATCCAAGTTTAAACAATAGTACACTGACCATATAACTGTGTAATATTGGGGGGGGGGGGGGGGGTGTTCTTAACAGTGAAAGTAAAATACTGTGAAACACTACTGTGCATCCGTCGGCTACATCATTTACAGTAGGCAGTAGTTGTACTTGCACAACTCATTTTTCAGCCAGTGTAGCAACTAGTACATCGACACCAAGAACAATCAACAATGAAATAAATGTGGGCAACAGCCATCACACCTACTATAGGAGGTCATATTTGAATATGCATGATAATATGCAGGCCCTAACAGAAGGACGACACAAGTTGGAACACAATTATTGAAGCACAAGCAAAGGCCCTAGCAAATCCACATTTTACTTTACACAAGGGCATTCTATCCCATCATCACAATACATAAAAAGATGAATGTTGTGCATTTATTCCATAGGAATACCAAGAGCATTTGGTATGGTATACATACTATTCCTGGGGCCACTAGACAAACAATGTAATCAGGAACTCAAAGATTATTGTTATTTTCCCAAATGAAACAGTACATCCACCAAATATTGAGAAAGAGCATAATATGTGAAAAGGAACTAAAAAATGTTGTAATTTAATCTCAAAGATACAAGAAGAAAATTTGTTCGACTGTCATACCAGAGGAATACTCTAAAAAACTTTTTTATCATTGAGAGACAAAGGACTGGTTTCGAGATTCTTTTATTACTTCTAGTATTAACTACCCTTTTGTTCTGATGTGCTGGCGTAAAGACATACTGTATAGTTTCATGTCTGTGTGTGTTAAATGAAGGTGTTAAATGATGAAAAATATGTTTTATAATTTCTGTCAAGATCAAGCCTAAATCCCATACCAATGGAGTACAAATTATTCTGTTAATTAGAGAAGGCAAATTTTAGATGGAGGCAACGATCTTTACGACGGCGCTGCTCAACAGTAGAGGTACGTGATTGTGCCAATAAATAAACTGCAATGCTAACTGTAAACAAATAACAATCATAATGCAATCAGAAAGAAACAACAATGTGGACAACAGTACAGATAGTAAAACTTCACTGCATCAAACAGAATGCAAACAAAAGAAATCAATTGACAGGACAGACTGTAAACTATCACCACGAACAGAATATACAACCATTATAAGCATGTGCAGGACAATACATGTACTAATACACCCTCTTTCAGTCAAACTGTGTAATTGCATGCTTGTATATTAATGCTAAATTGATTGTATTCCATGTACCCCATACCCGGCATGACTGTCCTGCAGAAGAGTAAGATGTAGCCACCTGTATCCAGTAACCAGCTGCAAATCTTAGCATGTCTTCCCACGTTCCTTTCCACACCTGAGTGTCTTGGCATCAACTGTCATTTACCAGCAAGAACCATCATTCTTTAAATCTGTCAAAAGATCTATCATTGCATTTACAAATCTTTGTATTCTATGTTGTAAAACTGTGAAAAATCTCTTAATCGAACCCAATTTTGTAAGGACTTACAATTTTGATTTGTGAGGAAGAACATTTATGACATACTCAGGTAATGAGACGTTTAAATGAAAAAAACTATATTATAAAATGGCTGTTGATATACTTTCCGGGATGTGAGGTCATGGTCCAAGAACTTTTCTGCTCCTTACATTTCGTCCAGGACTGCGCTGGACTTCCTCAGAGGCGCTGCTCCGCTGATTCTTGCAGAGTCGGAGTTGGAGTCGGCAAGACTCAGCGGAGCAGCACCTCTGAGGAAGTCCAGCGCAGTCCTGGACGAAACATAAGGAGCAGAAAAGTTCTTGGACCGCGACCTCACATCCCGGAAAGTATATCAACAGCCATGTCACCTGGTCGTGAAAGCCTTCATTCTACTATATTATAACAGACTCTTACACAAAAGAATTGTTTAAAAACTTAACATTTTATGTAATAATCCTGTTTGACAGGTATTATTGCGAACATTTTATGGACTTCACAATTTAATGCATTTTCAACATGACATGACAAAATGCCTACGAAATTCTTCAATATTTGTACTGCCTTTTAACATGCAAGGTAGCATTGTGCTTTGCTGTCCAAACATTCAAACAATTTTCAGTGAAGAAATAGACTGAGGACTATGTCCATCCGTCAGCTTTTTACCCCACTTTACTTGGTACTGCACCTGAATGGGTGGACGAGTAATTACAGTCAAGTTACAATTTAGAACAGAGGCCTTAGTCAAATAACAAGGGCAACACTAAAACATAAATGTAAATGTACTCATATAATCACCTTTTTCCTGAAATGAAAGAAAAGTTATCAATGTAACATGTAAAACTATGAACTTATCCCAATGAATTATGTAAACAACAAATGAAGTGACTATGGATAAATATTGATCTCCAACAGTCAAAACAATGTGATCTCATCATTTAGGAGGCATTTAATAACATTCCCAACTTTTACATGAAATTTACGCAAGGTAATGTAACTATTCCAGACTCCTCTGGATAATATATCAATAATATAGATCATAATGTGTAATTAGTACAAACAGCAGTGAAACAAGGGCACCACTCTCATTTGCTCTCCTCTTTTTCTTTTTCTTTCTTTTTGCTCTTTACTCTCTCGCAACTGTGTTTGCCTCTCTCGGTTTGCTTGATTCATGTTATGCAATTAATTCTGTGGGGTTGCTGAAATGGTCATAGGATATCTTTCTTGGGCTGTTGCTTAATTATTTACAACTGGAACTGTTATTACTATTCAGAATATCAAGTACATGAATTTGAATATCATGTGTTTCAGATAGAGGATTTAAATATTAGGTACAAAATGTTTGCCGTGCGACTTTTATTTCTTTAAAATATACTGTTAAAATTTAACCACATTTAAAAATCTGTCTTTTCTTTAAAGATTCATAATTTTGTTTGTTTTCTTAAATATGAAAGCATTTTTTTTTTATAATTATAGTTTGAGTGCACCATTTCAGGTGCCATAGTATTATGTTTGTAAAATACGATAGAACCTGCAATCATTTTAATATTATGAAGTCGAATAATCAATTTAATACTAATTTCTGCAAGGAAACATATTTATATTCATGGTATATTCTACTAGAAGATATGCTCTCCAAGACAAGACTGTGGGCTGTGCAACTTTCAGAAGATATTGCATTAACTTCTGTAAAAGTTCAGAATTAAGTCAGTCATTTAATCAAAAAGGCCCCAGTTTCTTTTAAGGTAGCCACCACTGCTCTTCATTTTAATATAAAAATATCTCACAGACCGAAAATGTCTTTCATATTAATTGCAAGTATAACAGTTAAATCACAATCAACAAGCAATGATGGTAAAAATTGGTACTGTTAAACAAGTTTCTAGGACTTGATGCATCCTCTGTTGTTGTGGTCTTCAGTCCTGAGATTGGTTTGATGCAGCTCTCCATGTTACTCCATCCTGCGCAAGCTGCTTCATCTCCCAGTACATACTGCAACCTACATCCTTCTGAATCTGCTTAGTGTATTCATCTCTTGGTCTCCCTCTTCAATTTTTACCCCCCACGCTGCCCTCCAATACCAAATTGGTGATCCCTTGATGCCTCAGAACATGTCCTACCAACCGATCCCTTCTTCTAGTCAAGTTGTGCCACAAACTCCTCTTCTCCCCAATTCTATTCAATACCTCCTCATTAGTTACGTGACCTACCCATCTAATCTTCAGCATTCTCCTGTTGGATCACATTTCGGAAGCTTCTATTCTCTTCTTGTTTGAACTATTTATCGTCCATGTTTCACTTCCATACATGGCTACACTCCATACAAATACTTTCAGAAACGACTTCCTGACACTTAAATCTATGCTTGATGTTAACAAAATCCTCTTCCTCAGAAACGCTTTCCTTGCCATTGCCAGTCTACATTTTATATCCTCTCTACTTCAACCGGCATCATTTATTTTGCTCCCCAAATAGCAAAACTCCTTTACTGCTTTAAGTGTCTCATTCCATAATCTAATTCCCTCAGCATCACCCAAGTTAACTCCACTACATTCCATTATCCCCGTTTTGCTTTTGTTGATGTTCATCTTATCTCCTCCTTACACGACACTGTCCATTCTATTCAACTGCTCTTCCAAGTCCTTTGCTGTCTTTGAGAGAATTACAATGTCATCGGCAAACCTTAAATGTTTTATTTCTTCTCCATGGATTTTAATACCTACTCCGAATTTTTCTTTTGGTTTCTTTATTGCTTGCTCAATATACAAATTGAATAACATCGGGGAAAAGCTACAACCCTGTCTCACTCCCTTCCCAACCACTGCTTCCCTTTCATGTCCCTCCACTCTTATAACTGCTATCTGGTTTCTGTACAAATTGTAAATAGCCTTTCTCTAAGTCTACAAATGCTAGAAATGTAGGTTTGACTTTCCTTAATCTTTCTTCTAAGATAAGTTGTAGGGTCAGTATTGCCTCACGTGTTCCAATCTTTCTATGGAATCCGAACTCATCTTCCCCGAGTTCAGCATCTACCAGTTTTTCCATTCGTCTGTAAAGAATTCGCGTTAGTATTTTGCAGCCGTGACTTATTAAACTGATAGTTCGGAAATCTTCACATCTGTCAACACCTGCTTTCTTTGGGATTGGATTATTATTATATTCTTCTTGAAGTCTGAGGGTATTTCACCTGTCTCATAGATTTTGCTCAGCAGATGGTAGAGTTTTGTCAGGACTGGCTCTCCCAAGGCTGTCAGTAGTTCTAATGGAATGTTGTCTACTCCGGGGGCCTTGTTTCGACTTATGACTTTCAGTGTTCTGTTGAAATCTTCATGCAGTATCATATCTCCCATTTCATCTTCATCTACATTCTCTTCCGTTTCCATAATATTGCCCTCAAGTACATCGCCCTTGTATAGACCCTCTATATACTCCTTCCACCTTTCTGCTTTCCCTTCTTTGCTTAGAACTGGGTTCCCATCTGAGCTCTTGATATTCATACAAGTTGTTCTCTTTTCTCCAAAGGTCTCTTTAATTTTCCAGTAGGCAGTATCTATCTTACCCCTAGTGAGATAAGCCTCTACATCCTTACATTTGTCCTCTAGCCATGCCTGCTTAGCCATTTTGCACTTCCTGTCGATCTCATTTTTGAGACGTTTGTATTCCTTTTTGCCTACTTCATTTGCTGCATTTTTAGATTTTCTCCTTTCATCAATTAAATTCAATATTTCTTCTGTTACCCAAGGATTTCTACTAGCCCTCGTCTTTTTACCTACTTGATCCTCCGCTACCTTCACTACATCATCCCTCAAAGCTACCCATTCTTCTTCTACTGTATTTCTTTCCCCCATTCTTGTCAATTATTCCCTTATGCTCTCCCTGAAACTCTGTACAACCTCTGGTTCTTTCAGTTTATCCAGATCGCATTTCCTTAAATTCCCACCTTTTTGCAGTTTCTTCAGATTTAATCTACAGTTCATAACAATAGATTGTGGTCAGAGTCCACATCTGCTCCTGGAAATGTCTTACAATTTAAAACCTGGTTCCTAAATCTCTGTCTTACCATTATATAATCTAACCAAAACCTGTCAGTATCTCCAGGCTTTTTTCCATGTATACAACCTCCTTTTATGATTCTTGAACCAAATGTTAGCTATTATTAAGTTATGCTCTGTGCAAAATTCTATCAGGTGGCTTCCTCTTTCATTTCTTACCCCCAATCCATATTCACGTACTATGTTTCCTTCTCTTCCTTTTCCTACTATCAAATTCCAGTCACCCAGGACTATAAATTTTCGCCTCCATTCACCATCTGAATAATTTCTTTTATCTCATCACACATTTCTTAAATTTCTTCATCATCTGCAGAGCTAGTTGGCATATAAACTTGTACTACTGTAGTAGGCGTGGGCTTCGTATCTATCTTGGCCACAATAACGAGTTCACTATGCTGTTTGTAGTAGCTTACCCGCACGCCTATTTTGTTATTCATAATTAAACCTACTCCTGCATTACCCCTATTTGATTCTGTATTTATAAGCCTGTATTCACCTGTCCAATTAAGGGAACTGACATTCCACGCTCCAATCCGCAGAACGCCAGTTTTCTTTCTTCTGATAGTGACGTCCTCTTGAGTAGTCTCTGCCCGGAGATCCGAATGGGGGACTATTTTACCTCCAGAATATTTTACCCAAGAGGATGCCATCATCATTTAACCATGCAGTAAAGCTGCATGCCCTCGAGAAAAATTATGGCTGTAGCTTCCCCTTGCTTTCAGCTGTTCAGAGTACCATTGCAGCAAGGCCGTTTTGGTTAGTGTTACAAGGTCAGATCAGTCAATCATCCAGACTGTTGCCCCTGTAACTACTGAAAAGGCTGCTGCCCCTCTTCAGGAACCATACGTTTGTCTGGCCTCTCAACAGTTATCCCTCCATTGTGGTTGCACCTACAGTATGGCTATCTGTATCGCTGAGGCACGCAAGCCTCCACACCAACAGCAAGGTCTATGGTTCGTGGGGGGAAGATGCATCCCCTATCAATTGTTATACCAAATTTGTAGCTAAAGTAGCCCCTCTTTTAATCTAAAACTACTATACAACTTGCCACCCCCCCCCCTCCCCCACAAGTAAAAAACAAATAAATAAATAAAATAAAAAAGTACAGGTCACACCTGGCTACAAGAGCAGTATCAGAAGCCTTCTATGAAACAACCATCCAGTACCGTTGAGATCTGTCCGTTCTGAGCTCAAACATAATGGAGTATCTCAAGAAGAATGACTTTCATGCCAACCAGTATGGGCTCTGAAAACACTGGTAACATGAAACTGACGTGACATAATGGTAAGCTGCAGATCGAGGCAGACAGATAGATGCAATATCGGTTGACTTGCAGAAATTTTTTTCAGTAGGAGGACAGAGCATGTTATATTCACTGTTAAGTCATTGGCAGATGTACAGGTAACTTCAGGCATGCACCACGGAAGTGTGTTGAGACCCTTTCGCTTCATGCTATATTTTGTAGCAGCACAGGCTCAAGCCAGGGCCTGACACCTGCATGTTCAGCACCTACATCCTGCCAGTGGTTCTGAAAATCTGACTTGTGCACTGCGGGAATAACGAGTATTTTGAGAGACTTTGACTGGCTGTGTACATGACCTCAACCACAAAAGGCCTGCCTTGTTTGAAAGGAGGCCATCCACCCAGAACAAAAACTCCATTAAGCTCAGTTTCGGAAAGTAGAAGATTTTTTCCAGTCAGTGCAGCTACAGAGATCCAACAGCTAATCACAATGATCAAGCTAAGCAGAAAAAGTGCCCCAACATTTTTTCTGAGTATAGTTGTAAGAGCATTCTGCAAATGAATCCTAGGGCCTTCCAGCTGTATGGTTTTACTGGTTTTACCCAGGCTCCACAAACTAGAAGTGTTAATCTGTCCAACGGTATCTGCAATACAAGCTGCAGTACACAGGATTGCCAGAAGGATCAACACTGTTTTGAAGAAGATACTGAACGAAGGAAACATAGCATTAAGAAAAGTTTATATTTAGTTAACAAGCAAACAGATGTTATGGTTCCAGCAAATGGAAAATTAGTCTCTTCTGATGTGTATAGCTTGTTCACAAGTATTCCAATGAAAGACCATGTAGATATTCATGCACCATTAATCCAGAAGAACAGCTGAGCATTGTTAGTACATTGGAATGCTGTTTAAATCAAAACTACTTCCATTTTCAAGAGAGTTATTATAAGCAAGCAGATGGTCTGGCAATGGCCTCACCTGTATCCCCCTTACTAGCAAAAAACTTCATGGACAAGAGGGAGACTGGTTTTCATAAGAGCGAACCATTGGCTAAACATCTTGCGTATTGACACAGATATGTTGTTGATATTCTTTGTATGTGGAAAGGTTCCAATAGACAATTCAAGAAATTTGCAGAAAATATGAACCAGTGGCATACTAATATAAAGGTCATCATGGAATTAGGTGGACCCAGCATAAATTTGCTGGACATTAGCTTAAAAATAGAAGACAAGAACCATAAACTTAAAATATATCAAAAAGACTCCTTTACTGACACACTCATCCTGGCTGTCTCCCAACATTATACAGCCAATAAACATGCAGCATTTCACCATATGATCCACAGTCTCCTTTCTATCCCTGTGTCCTAAGAAGACTTTGACCAGGAATTTAATACAATTAAAAAAAAAGACACAAGTAATGAATTTGACTCCAGCATCACTGACAAAGTTGTAAGTAAAAATATGAAAAACCAAGCAAGGTCCCTACTGTCCCAAATGAACAATACAGACAAACTGGAAAAGAAATGGTGCAAATTACCTTTTATAGGGAGCACACCATACAAGATAAGTAACATTTTGAGGGCAAAGAGTTTCTCTGTGCCTTTCTATGTCCCTCAGACAATAGGTACTTACTTGTTCAAAGCAAAAGACAAAAAGTCATCACAAAAATTGGGGTTTATAAGGTAATATTCCAGGAGTGTCAATCTTCCTATGTTGTACAGACTGGGAGGTCAATCTGCATCAGGCTTAAAGAACTTAATAGAAATCATGGAAACCGGGGACTGAAGAAGCCTGATTCAGCCTTAATGGAACATTACTATAACAGAAACATAATAAATGTACAAGTCTTAGACGGAGAGCAAAAAGGGGGTGGGGGGAATCAGCCAGTTAGAAATTCTAGGAATTAAAAAACAGACATGTATATTACCCACACCTACTATTAAATGATCAAACCCAATTCAATTATTGTCCTCATTTATATGATATGACAACTTCTAGATAGAAGTACAACTCTGGGCCTCAGTCCATCAGTAGATAAAGAGTTCCTGGCTGATTCATTACTTTATTCATAGGTATGTTCAATCATGTAAGTGTAATTGCAAAATTGAGTAATTCCATATGTAATTTGTCAAACAATGGTCACTGAAGTAAATTTACATTGAGCCAAGGACATATACATTAAGAAGTTGAGAAGTTTATCTTTGCCTTATCATGTTTATCTACGTCTATGCTTTATCATCTTTGCAATCAGTAATTTACTTGAAAATGGGCTTATAACCCAAAACCTATGTTGTGCAGTAACCACAATAAAATTTATGAAAAAAATGCATAAAACTGTTTGTTTAGTTAATTTACAATGTTTCACCAAGGACCCACAGTTGATTCAAATAAAAGATATTTGTCATATCAACAATATCACTTGTTTTATAAACTTTATATGGGAGATTTTAATGCCAAAATAGGAAGGTGATCTGAAGGTGACACTATAGGTCACTATGGACATCATGAAAGGAATGAGAGAGGCAAACTATTCAGTGTATTTGCAGGAGAGTGGAGATTCATAATAACTAACACATTCTTCACACTACAACCCAGACATCTCTACACCTGGAAGTCCCCAAGACATTCAGACAAAAATATTATCTGGAATCAGATTGATTATTTCTTGATAAATCGAAGGTACAGAAGCAGCTGTCTCTCAATGAAAACCTATCCAGGTGCCG
This sequence comes from Schistocerca americana, assembly GCF_021461395.2. NCBI lineage: Eukaryota > Metazoa > Arthropoda > Insecta > Orthoptera > Acrididae > Schistocerca > Schistocerca americana. The sequence goes on along the minus strand of NC_060124.1, from coordinate 605,887,910 downwards.
ACATTAACTTGGACCATGTTTCCCTAGTTGGTGTCTTTAATTTCAGAATGAAGAGAGTCCAAAAGAAAAAAGTAAAAAATCTATGATATCTGCAAACTGAAAGAATCTTCTGTAAGAAAAAATGCAGGAGTCCATCTGAATAATGAACTAAAGTCTCTGTCAGGTAACTTGTGCACCAAAGAGAAAATTAAAAAGATAAACCCTATAGTGGAATCAGTTGAAGAAGAACATTTGAAATCCAATGCCACCAAAAAGAACTCATGGATGACTAAATAGATACTTAAAATGATGGACAGAAGGAGGAAAGTTAAAAGTAATCCTGCTGAATACAAGAATATCAACAAGGAGATCAGGAAACAGATATGAGAAGCTGAAGAGAGAGAAATACAGGAACAGTGCAATGAAATAAAGAAATTACAATTAAAGCATGATAGTTTCAATATTCATAAAAAAAGTCAAGGAAGTGACAGGAAATTAAAGAAAAAGAACAGGAAACAGGTTGGTGAATAATGAAGGAAAAATAATAGTTGGACAAGATGAGCTTAAAGAAACATGGAAAACATACATAAAACAACTCTTTTATCACAACCAGCCAGAACTTCCTCAAATATATTGCAAAACAGGACCTAGAATTCTGCTGGAAGAAGTACAAGCTGCAATTAGATTAGATTAGATTAGTTTTCGTTCCATAGATCCGTGCTGAGGAGATCCTCGTGGATGTGGAACACATAATTTTTTTTTTTTTTTTTAAGCTGAAATAACAATACTAATAGTATGAATATATACAATACATCATTTGTTTCTATTAAAAAATTCGTCAATGGAGTAGAAGGAGTTGACCACTAGTAAGTCTTTCAGGCTCCTTTTAAACTGATCTTTATTTGTAACTAAATTTTTTATGTTTACTGGCAAATTATTGAAGATGAGTGTTCCTGAGTAATGGACCCCTTTTTGAACTAAAGTAAGTGCTTTTAAGTCCTTGTGCAGATCATTTTTGTGCCTGGTATTGTATGTATGAACTGAGCTGTTTGTTGGAAAAAGAGATATATTATTTAGGACAAATTTCATTAATGAGTAAATATACTGAGAGGCAGTAGTTAGTATACCCAGTTCTTTGAAGAGGTTTCTACAGGACGTCCGTGAATTTACTCCACAAATAATACGTATTACATGCTTTTGGACTCTGAAAACTTTTGTTTGACTTGAAGAGTTACCCCAAAATATTATACCATATGACATTATGGAATGAAAGTAGGCAAAGTATGCAAGCTTTTTCATTTTTATGTCGCCTATGTCTGTTAACACTCGAATTGCAAATACAGATTTGTTAAGACGTTTCTGCAGTTCTGTAGTGTGCTCTTCCCAAATGAATTTATTATCAAGTTGTAATCCCAGGAATTTAAGACTGTCAACCTCTTCTATCTGCTCTTCTTCGTATTTTATGCATATGCTGGGTGGAAACCTCTTACAGGTTCTGAATTGCATATAGTGAGTCGATTCGAAGTTTAATGTCAGTGAGTTGGCTTTAAACCATTTATTAGTACCCATGAAAATATCATTAGCAGATCTTTCTAGAACTACACTTGACATACTGTTTATTGCAATACTTGTGTCATCTGCAAACAAAACGAACTCTGATTCTGGCAGTGTAACTGATGAGAGATCATTAATATACACAAGAAAAAGCAATGGCCCTAAGATGGATCCCCGTGGGACACCACATGTAATTTCTTCCCATTCTGATGATGACTGATGACTTAATTCATTAGTCCCTTGCACTGACACCCTTTGTTTCCTGTTAGTGAGGTATGACTTGAACCATTTTGCAGCACTGCCCGTGACACCATAGAACTCTAATTTACTTAAAAGGATGTTGTGGTTCACACAATCAAATGCCTTTGACAAATCACAGAAAATACCTGCTGCTTGTAATTTGTTATTTAATGAATTAAGTACATTTTCACTGTAGGTGTAAATAGCCTTCTTGATATCAGAACCCTTCAGAAATCCAAACTGTGTTCTTGATAATATGTTATTTGTGGTCAGATGGTTGAGCAGCTGCCTGTACATTACTTTTTCTAAAATTTTTGAGAATGCTGGCAAAAGTGAAATCGGTCTGTAGTTTGATGGTATCTCTTCATCCCCTTTCTTGAATAGAGGCTTAACATCTGCATATTTTAGCCAGTCAAGAAATGTCCCAGTTATAATTGACTGGTTACACAAGTAACTTAGAATTGTACTAAACTCATAAGAACATGCCTTAATTAACTTTGTTGATATTTCATCGTACCCACTAGAATGCTTTGTATTTAAAGATTTTATTATGGACGTTATTTCTTTTGGTGAAGTGAGTGATATATTCATGTACTTGAAGCTATTTGTGAAGGCTAGTTTCAGATATTCAAGGGCATTATTTACTGATCCTGAAAGTCCCATTCTATCAGTAATGGATATAAAGTACTTGTTAAATAGATTTGCCACACTATGCCCATCAGTTACTAATGTGTCATCTACCCTTAGTGCTATTTGCTCCTGTTCCTTTCTGGTTCTACCAGTCTGCTCTTTCACTATATCCCATATTGTTTTTATTTTGTTCCCTGACATTGCTATCTTCTTCTCGTAGTGCATTTGTTTAGATGTCTGAATTACTTTTTTTAATGTTTTACAGTATTCCTTGTATTTAGCTAAATAATCAGCATTGGAGCTATTCTTGGTTGACAGATACATTTTCCTTTTTGTCTTACAGGAAATCTTTATTACTTGTGTAATCGATGGTTTTATTATAGACTTCTGTTTAATTTGAGTAACTTTTAGAGGAAAACAGTTTTCAAACATGGAAAGAAAGATAGTAAATCACCTGGTCCCAACAATGTGAATTCCGAAATTCTCAAGCTGCTCTGTGAGGATAATTTAAAATGGTTGACCACAATAGTCATTGACATCTACAACTCTGGTAACATTCCATGGGCATGGCTTAAATTCAAATTTATTACATCGCCCAAAAAGCCCGGAGCTAAGACTTGTGGTGAATACAGCACCATCAGCCTCATGAGTCACCTGCTAAAGATCTTTCTGAGGGTCATTCACCAAAGAATTTACAAGATCTGTGAAGAACAAATTTCACTATTTGGTTTCAGAAATGCATTTGGCATGTGCGAAGCATTTTTTAGTATCCAGGTACTATTTAAAGGTGCAGAGATGTGAATTGTGACATTTATGCCTGCTTTATTGATTATCAGAAGGCTTTTGATAGAGTAAAACACCAGAAGATTGTTGACATTTTAAGAAACATTGGTTTGGATGATAAAGACCAACATATAATTGTGAACCTATATTGGAACCAGTCGGTTTCTGTGAGGCTGGAAAGAGAAAATACAGAAGACATAGACATTCTATGAGGTGTAAGGCAGGGTTGTATATTATCCCCACTGATTTCCAACATCTATTCAAAACACATCTTTTAGGAAGCTGTTGATGAAGTAGAGATGGGAGTGCTTTTAAATGGAAAATATACAAACAGCATCCTGTATGCTGACGACAGAGTAATATTTTCTGATTGTGAAGACAGTTTGCACTACCTTGTTGATAGACTTGCACAAAAAAGCTCTGAATGTGTTCTAGATGTCAACCCCCAAAAAATGAAAACAATGATAATCAGTGAAAACAGAGTACTTGTTTGTCACATTAAGATAGGCCAAAATCACTTAGAGCAAGTGCATAAATACACGTACCTTGGCACTACAATAAATGGCCAGTGGGATCTTTCTGATGAGGTGGGAACTCGAATTGGAAAAGACAAGGCTGTCTTCAATAATATGGGTAACCTTTTCAAGAATCACGACTTAGCAATGACGACGAAAATCACACTTCTACGCTGCTACGTATTTTCCACCTTCTTCTATGGTGTTGAAACATGGACTCTGACAGAATCATTGGGTAAGCGGCTGGAGGCTTTTAAGATGTAGCTGTGCAGGAGAATGTTAAGAATACTGTGGACAGAGCATGTCACAAATGTCGAGGTTCTACAAAGAATAAAGAAAGAGAAAGAAGTACTGGCCAACCTGAAAGCAAGAAAGATCCAGTACCTGGGACACATCATGCAGAACAACAACAGATACCATCTCCTCCAGACCATCCTGTAAGGAAAAATACCAGGGAAGAAAGTGCTGGCTTAAGAACATGAAGACTTGGACCTCTAAAACATCTACAGAGCTATTTAGAGCTGCAAGTAACAGTAAAAGCACTGCCAAGATAGTTGCCAACATCTGGAATGGAAAGGAAACAGAAAAATAAGAAGATAAACTTTATGAAATTCCATTTCAAAATTATGTTGAAACATGTACAATTACTTTATTTCTATAAAGGTTGTTTATATGCAAAATCATGTTATTTAAAAAAAAAAATCAAGTGTGAAAAAAAAAGTTCAAGATTTAATTTGCTTAATTGCCAGTTATGGAAGGATCTAGATTTTCATACTGTAAAATATATCATTTTTCTTTCTTTCTTGCATATTTTGTCTTTATATCTGTTCTTTTACTAAGAAGGGATGACACAAAGAGAGGACAATGATTTTGAACAGGTGATCCCATGAAAGATTTAATGTTTTGATATTGGATTTCAAAATTAGTGATGGTACTAAAATTTAGCTCAAATGGGAGGCTCGGTATAAAGAAGCATCTCAGTTACACAATAGCAGAAGTGTGTGGGACTGGCTGGAAGACTTGTAATTTCATTGAGAAAATGTTACCAGTTGTGCCATTACTTATATAACAAAGGAATGCCATGACCTTGTTATTTGAAACTGAATAATGACAGAATAATTTGAAGGCATTGGTATTTGAAATCCTTGAACTAAACCTTTGTGAAGGCAAAATTCTTAGATATTTTGGCTGTGCCATTTGCAATAGCAGCACTGACAATTTCTGCTGGCCAAATGTATCTCTTTGTTTTCGGCATATGGCATCAGTCCCACAGACAATCTAAAGCTGTGAAGGGAAACAGGGATAATGATTTAATATAGTGATGCTTAATGTTTATTAAATTATTAGAATAACACATTGAATTAACTTAAGTATTTTTTATGATACTTGCATAAATGTTGTACATTACAAAATGGTTATTGCACCTGTAATGGGAAAACTCATCTAGAAGCAACTTGAGGTGTACCAGAAGTGTGTCTTCTTCATAGCAGTGAGGGAGACATAAAACAATCATTCATTTATCTAAACAAAATATATCACAGAGATTAGTCAAATGTTCTTAAATGCAGCTCGTTGCTGCTTTATCAGTATGAGTGTGTTACATGTTTCACATTAAAGAGTTAGACAGTGTTTCACTTTCAAGCAAGGTAGTGCTAGTTTCAAAATGGAGTAAGCAAGAGTTAGTTTAGTATATTTGGTCTGGGTACTGTGAATTAAATGTCCACCAAGTATGACATTTAATTTAAAATAAACTTACATTATATGAGCTAAATCACTGTTTAATTAAACAGTAATGAAAGAAACATTCATTGTATCACTCTGTTGTCATGTGCAAGTGCTATCCCACAGTAGTTCCCCACTTGAAGCATTAATCAGTGTAGTTGCATCAGATCCTAGCAACCCTTTATTTGATTGCTAATCATCTCATAGACAACTGCCTCATTGTAGGATTGTGCTGCTAACTCAGAATAGAGATCATTTTCTTGCACAGATCATAATTTTTTCTCTCTTAGCTCACAGTTTATTTTTCTATAATTGTTGTTCAGTTTGATGCATGACAGCACAACTTATCACTGTGTTAGATGGAGGAATAATGAAGGTATAGGTATGGGCTTACAATTGTAAAACAACAGTGGAACAGTACAATACAATGTTATTTGTCATTGGCATACTTTATATATAGGCAACTCACCAGAGGATTAAAACTAAATTTTCCTGACATATACAAATTTAAAGTGTTGGTTTCTCATTAGGTTGATAAACTTTGTGAATATGAAGTTAAAATAGTTAAAGATAAAAAGATAGAAATTACTGTTGTTTTAGAGAATGTAAGTGCAATTCAGAAATGAAATTTGATTTTCACATAATCGGAAGTCAGACAAAATTTTGTACTGTTCTTTTGTGATTATCAATTGTATTATCAATAACATGAAAACATCTTATGTCCTAGTGAGTGCAAAAAATGTTGATGGGAAATGTAAATATTATATTCTTTGCAAATCTGTCATTCATTGTGTCATTGTGAGAGGAAAATTCTGTAGAGGGAGATGTCTCTCAGACCATCAAGCAAATGAATTATGCGAACTAAAGATCATATGTATACTGCATTGTAATGAGTAAGGTATATGAACTATATTTAGACTACTTTTCTGCATATAGTACTATAATGCTATGCAGAAGTATTGTGTGAGATTTATGGTATTATGATGAGGTTTACGAAGTTTATTGAAGATACTCAGATGAAGTTCTGTGGTGTATTCAGCAATGTTTATGATGCCATTATGATGCTGATATGTTAGAGAGCTAATGGTAACTTGTTTTGTGATTTGTTTTCATACATATATGAGAGTTAATTGTATATGGGTTTAGAAAATAACTAATGTGAGTTCATCAAACAATGGAAATGATATCTTCATGATCTCGACTCAGGGCCAAGACACCCTATCCTCATTCCTTTACAACCTCAACATCAGCTCTCACATTTGCTTCACCTGGTCCTCCTCAGCCAGCATGCCACTTTCCTGGACATTGACCTCCTCTTCTCTGATTTCCATCTACACCTCTGCCTACATTAAACCCTGCAGCCACCATAAGTACCTGCATTTTGACAGCTGTTGTTCCTTCCACACCAACAAAACACTCCCCGGTGATGGCGTATGTGCAATGACAAGAATTCCTTTGCCAAGTATGTTGAAGGTATCACAATGGCCTTCACAGACAGGAAATACCTCCCCCTTCCCAAACCACATTCACAATCAGATTTTCCATCCCATATCCCCCTACAGCCCCAATACTCCCACAACCCGCATGAATTAATGCCAATTACATTGGATCTGCTTCCTACAAGTGGCATGTTGCCAACTAGTATGTAATACAGACCTTTACCTTGTAACCTAACTTTGTGCCATTATTATCTTTATGTTTTAAAATCCATTTGGATGTAGAGTAAGCTTTTTGAGATTTCTGGTCTACAATTTTATTGACAGGTCTACATCATGGCTTGCTCACTGTGATGTTTTCAACTACTTAGAGTCCGCAGCTCGTGGTCGTGCGGTAGCGTTCTCGCTTCCCGCGCCCGGGTTCAATTCCCGGCAGGGTCAGGGATTTTCTCTGCCTCGTGATGACTGGGTGTTGTGTGATGTCCTTAGGTTAGTTAGGTTTAAGTAGTTCTAAGTTCTAGGGGACTGATGACCATAGATGTTAAGTCCCATAGTGCTCAGAGCCATGTGAAGCAACTACTTAGAGCTATTTTTTGGGTACTTACAAACACATGTTGTTGCATGACTACAGCTAATGATGCTTTCCAGTGCTTATTCACCACTTCTTCATATTTTGAATGGTATGTTACCTGATAAGCATTAACATAGTTTATACTAACTGTTAAATGGCTTTGTCAATTGTTCACTTTTACATCTACAATTGGCTCCCCATTATTTTGGGTCAGGTGTTGTACAGTGTTTTTTATTCTACTTGATTGCACATAATTTTCTTTGGCTATGTTTTCTAGATGTTTTACATATCTGAAGATGATTGCAGATAGCAACTGAAACTAGTTATCAAACATTAATGTGATAGGAAAATTGTGGTTTGGGCATTAAAAGTTTTACTTTTAAAGTTTTTTTGTTTAAGAAACCATATTAAAACCACTGTCTCTCCCAACCCCCCTCCACTCTGTGACCATGTCAGGCTTTACTGATCTATGTTATCTATTGAAGTAAAGTTTTGGTCTATGGTTGTGTGGACAAATTTTATGAGATACTTGCATTAGGTGAAGACATAGTATTGGAAGGTGATACATACTAAATGTAATGTAGTAGCTGGCAATAACAAGATAACATTTGAAGATAAATTTTTGAAACTGTCTGGCTTATTAAATTTGTAACTGGAAAGAAATAAAGAGGCAACAGGAAAAATGATGGATGCTACATTTTTGTCAAAAATACGTAAGGAGTGGCAGTGCAAAGCTGAAGAAATGCAGAATGCTTATACAGTCTCATGTGGCAAGAACAGTGATAATTGTTGTGTTGTAATTATCTGAAAACTACTTATGAATGGAAACAATGCTAGATGTCAGTTGTGGGATAGAGAAAAATTACGACTGTCATTCCCACGTTTCTGAATCCATTTCTTTTATTCTGTATTCGTTGCAAAACACTGTTGGCAACCCTGCTTTAATTTTCCTCAGTCTTTATTTTTCATAATTATTATTCTGTGGATGTCGTTTATTTGCAAGACGATAATATGGAAAATGTGGAAGGTGATGTAGAAAGCATTCAAAATTTATCTAATGCAATAAAGTCTTCTAAGAAGAGAAAAAGTTATGGCAGAATGTTCAAGGTAGTTCATCATCTCATGAGGCCAGTCCAGACTGTAAGAGTAAGAGACTAAAATTTTTGAAAATCTATCTGCTGAAAAGAGATCACTAATTTTTAAAGCATTTAATCAAATGAAAAGTTATTATGCACAGAATTCCTACTTATTTGGACTGATGTCTATAAACACAATAAAACAGCATAGACCTAGACAAGATTTTGACCATGCAATTTTCCATGGCACTGGATATTCCTATAAAGTGCATGTGTCAGATGGTCAAAACATGACAAACATAACTCTCTCTCTTAAAGCCTTTACTGACATTCATGGTATCACGTTGCAGGAAACAAACATCAGGAAAGACTCTAGGTGCAGTGTTGACAGATATGTGTGGGAAATATGATCATTTACATAGCAGGAAAGGTTCTGAGATGTTTGAAGTAGCTAAATGGCATAGTGCATCTTTCAGATGCAGTCAGGGTCATTACAGCAGAAGGGTAAGCAAGAAACTGTACCTCCCTGCAGAGATGAATGTTAGAAAAATGCATCAGATGAACAGAGAAAAAGGGTTCCCTAATGTATCTTACCAGTATTACAGAAACAATGTAGGAAAAGACAGATTGCTACTTCCCATAAAGAAGAAATTTCAAGTTTCAGACAGGCACAATTTAAAGACACTCTCATAAAGCTTTTGCCCACAGACTTCATTGATAAAAGAGGTACACACACACACACACACACACACACACACACACACACACACACACACACACACACACACACACACACACACAAGCAACCACATTTTATACATACATTACCATTAACTTGTAATGCACCTCTTTCTCCAGGGGACAAATATTAATTATCATCAGTAGTAGTATATTAAGCTACAAATTATCATTTTAAACCTGTGTGGTCTCCCTGGTGTGCCTAGTCAACCACAAGTCCCTGTCACACTGTTCACTCTAACAACAGAGTACATACAGGGTTGAAGACATGGAGAAAGAAAGGTATCATCACAATTTGAATTTAGAGTAATATAACTTTCTTACCTTTATTGGTCATTGTTGCACGCTTGTGGTCCAGTGATGAATCTTGCCATCCGCTGTTTGTTAAATCAATTTGAGGTCCAGGGTGTGTGTTCTGCTGCATAAGAACTGACACATATTTAAACTTCCAACTTTTATTTTATAAATGCTGATCGTGATGATATTCAATAATTTTCAATGTAACAGCTTTTCCAATACATCATTTCATTCCCTCTATCCTTGACCTTCTCAAAGCAAGCGTATTACAAGATGTCTCACGCTTGTTTACGTAACGAAACGGCCGCTCTTGCAACTATAGTGGACTCCAAAAATGAAATTATAAAATTACTTCAAAAGGACATTCAGGCATTAAAAACTGAAATACTATGTTTAAAGGAAGAAAACTCTAGATTAATACTTGAAAAACAGTCCGATGTGGGTGAAATACATAAAACAAAACAACAACAAGAATTGAAAACCACGTGTGAAAGTGCAACTGCAAATGCAAGTAGTGTCACCAAAACTACAAAAAGTGGTCCTAAGTTTAAACAAGCTCAATTTCAGTCTAAAAAGAATGTTAAAATTTACGGAGATAGTCATGCACGCAATATTTCAGATTGTATGTCTAACTCGACCACAGAAAACGTGCGCATTTCATCCGTTATTAAACCAGGGGCGAAGTTTGTTGATGTAACAAGCTCTGTAAACAACGACTGCACCGATTTTACAGAAAGTGATGTCGTTGTTATTATAGCAGGTTCAAACGACGTTTATTGCAACGAGGCCAGTTCATTTATTAAAAAGTTGATTGTTATGTTAATGATGTTGTCCCATACAAATGTGATCTTGTCAAATATTCCGGCGAGATTTGATCTGCCTGACTGGTCGTGTGTGAACCGAGAAATCCGATCTACAAATAAAAAATTAAAACATTTCTGCTCCAAGTTAAAAAATGTGAGACTGCTGGACCTTAACAGTTATCAAAGAAGCAGCTTCTCTGTACATGGACTACATCTTAATCGTCTGGGCAAGAATACTCTAGCAACTGACATCAACAGAGCTATTGAGGAAACAAAATGCGATAATTCAAATGTGATACCTTGTACCTCAGATGTCATACACACGAAAGACGGAAGTGATAATTATATATGCCTGCAGAGCAAGCAAACCGAAATAATTCCTCACTGCAGTGTCAAGACTGTGGATTTTTTAGGATAAAAAAGTCCCTCAGTGTTCCCAATTTAGAAACTATCAATTTGTGTGATAATGTTAACCTTGAGAAGGATATATCCTCTCATGATTGTACCAATGTATCATTTTTACATTATAATGTTGAGGGCTTAGGTAACAAAATCGATGTATTTGAGGCCTTAGTTACAGATCTAGCTCCACATGTAATCGTGGTTACAGAGCATCAAAAAGCTAACCATAATATTCAGTATTATAAGTTACAGGAGTATAATCTTACATCGTTTTTTTGTAGAACAGAACATAAAGGAGGGGGTGTTGCTACTTACGTAAGGAAATGTAACCTAATAAGTTCTGTAGAAAAAGTATCATGGGTTAAGGATTATTGTATCGAGAAAGACTTTGAAGCAGTGATAATTAAGTTAATGATTGTATCCGTCCCACTTATTGTGCTAGGTATATATCGAGCCCCTTCTGGTAATCTCGAGGTTTTCCTGGAAGCACTGGATAGTGTATTGGGGAAGCTAAGCAAGGGTGGCAATACAGTAAATATTGTAATGTTAGGAGACTTTAATATAAACACACTAAGCAACAGCCAGGAATGCAAAGGTTTACAAGACTGCATAAGATCCTATGATATTAAAGATCTACTTGGTCATGTGCCCACTAGAATAACTGAGTCAAGCAGCAGTTCCATAGATCATGTGATGACCAATTATGAAAATGTTGTTTCGGCACAGACTGTAAACGGGCACATATCTGATCATCTAGGACAATTATTAGTGATTGGTTGTCTTAATAAACTTAAACAAAACAAAAAATTTGAGAATAGAAGATTATTTTCTGAATACAACATCACCTTGCTAAAGAATACTTTGGGTCAAGAATCTTGGGAATCAGTTTATAGAGAAAGGGGAGTTGACAGCAAATGGGAAGTATTTTTAAAAATTTTAACTAGACATATTGATATTACTATCCCGGCAAAGAAGATGAATGTAAATAAAAATAAACCTCCAATAGTCAAACATGTAAAACTTGATGAAAAAACGAAAAGACTCAAAGAAGGAATGGAGTATATGTATAAGCTACACAGAGAAACCAGTCTTGATTCATATAAAGAGGATTATAAAAAATATAAATATGAGTATCGCAAGGAAGTAAAGAGAAGGAAAGTAGAACATATTAGTAAACAGATCCGAAATTCTGACTGTGTCTCAAAGTCGTGCTGGGCAGTAGTTAATGATATGAGGAACACTGATTCAAAAACTAAAATTAATAATATAGAGTTAAGTATACATAATGATAATTTTTCTGATCCTTATATAGTTAGCAATATATTTAATGATTACTTTATAGATGCTATTGAAAATGATACTTGCATGAAACAGGAGAGGCCGTTTAAATATGATAAGGAAAAGGAAAGGGACTCTTGTATGCTACCTACAGTAACCATCAAGGACGTAACTGAGCTAATTGACAACCTAAAAAATAAAAGATCAGCTGGATGGGATGAATTCTCTCCTTTTCTACTGAAAAAATGCAAGGGTGAGCTAGCCAGACCGTTAGTCCATCTAATAAATTGTGTACTTGAAGAAGGTGTGTTTCCGAAGAAACTGAAACTTGCTTTAGTTAAACCTTTATATAAAAAAGGGGAAAGAAAACAACCACAGAACTACAGACCAGTTGCCTTAACGTCAGTGTTTGGTAAATTAATTGAAAAAATAATGCTAGAAATCCTAATTGAGCACTATAATATGAATAACTTAATAGGAGATTTCCAACATGGCTTTAGAAGTGGTCGGAGCACCATATCTGCAGCAGTACAGTTTGTACACTGTCTGATGGAGAAAATAAATGAGGGATACGAAACGGCAGGAGTGTTTTTAGATCTTTCCAAAGCGTTTGACAGAGTCCATCATGGCACTCTTTTAAGTAAACTTGATTATAATGGTGTCAGTGGGAAACTGTTGCTTTTAATAGAATCTTACCTTAAAGATAGACAACAATGCACAGAAGTTGTGTATGATAATGGAGAGGTAATTACAAAAAGAAGATCGAAGATAAGGAACATAAATTTTGGTGTGCCACAAGGCTCTATCTTGGGCCCCTTCTTGTTTATTTGCTACGTGAATGATTTCCCAAAAGTATTAGACACCAGTCATCGTATTACTATGTATGCTGATGACACCTCTGGGGTTTGCTGGGCACATAGTAATGATGGCCTAAATTCAGTGGTACAGAATTTTGTTGAAAAAGCCCAAACACATTTTGAAAAAGAAAACCTGAGGGTCAATATTAACAAAACTAATTTAATTTATTTTAAGACAAGTAGTTCAAATAAAAATACTGTTCTAAATGAGGACATTCAGGAAAATACCTGTTCAGAATGTAAATTTCTGGGGATATATATAGATGACAGACTTTCATGGAATCAGCAAATAGATCATGTCTGTGGTAAAATAACATCTAGTCTGTATTTACTAAGGAGATTAGTTCAATATTTAGATATAGAAGCAATAAAAATAGTGTATTTTGGGTTGGTGTATCCCCATCTATCTTATGGAATTGTATTGTGGCGTGGGTGTAGCCAATACAATATAAAAAGGGTATTTGTATTGCAGAAAAGAGTAATAAGAACTATGGCAAAAGTAAGACCCAGAACTTCATGTAAAAACCTGTTTATTAAGTTTAATATTATGACTATCTATGCAGTATATATGTTTCAATCAATATTATTAGTGAAAAAAGACAAAAAAGTGACAAACAGGAATATGGAAATCCATGATTACAATACAAGACAAAAATCAGACTTTCATATGGTGAGCAGACGATTGAATCTAACAACAAATACCCCATTCATTAAGGGAGCAATATTTTATAATTCTCTGCCAAACAACCTGAAACAGCTTTCTGGTAGAATTTTTAAAAACGAGTTAAAAAAATGGCTTGTATTGAAGTGCCCATACAGTACGGTGCTGACATGATTTGACCTCAGGAATGCTATATTAAATATAATTCAATGATATTTTACTTAGTAGCATGTAATCTATTTATATTGTGTATCAATAATCTGAATGTAATTATTATAACATTGCCCATGCATGTTAAATACATGTTTCGAGCTGTAAGATAAATAAATAAATAAAAACGTCTCAACACCAACTGCCCATTGTCTCTACACACGCCAACCACCAGCTCCTGTTCACAGAGCTTAAAAATTGTGCAGTACCATCAACCTTGTTTGTATATCGATATTTTACACATAGCGCATATACATATATAAAAAAACATACTATGAAAAATGAAAAGTGTTTATAATATAGTTCTGTGGCAATATACCTCGCGATTGTCCTCATATTAACAGTTTTGTAACAAAATAATAATATGTTTATGTTTACATAGTTAAAGTTCACTTGCTCCTTCAAGCTGATTGACAGCACCGCAAACCTTACCAGCTGGTAGTATTGGTAGTTTCGGTAGTCCATTACATTGCAACCCCCCCCCCCCCCCCTCGAGATTTCATGCAAAATTCTTTCGCATAAGATCTTGACAGACATGCAATGCAACAAACCACTGACCCTACTACACAAATACTAACAACCTTCTTCAGATGTCCTCTTGTGCTTGCCAAACCATAGTTGCTACTATCAGTCATCAGACAGAATGGTAATTCAAAATCTGGCCTAAATAATTTTACTATTTATCAATTGATGTTTGATCCCTTCAAAAGCAGTCTGACAATCTTTGTCCCAATCCCATATGGTATTTTTCTTAAGCAAATTCCCCAAACATGGTGCATTAAGCGTCTGAGTAGCACAGAACTTCCTATAAAATCCACACATTCCAAGGAATGACTTCAGCTGTTTCTTATTTCTGGGAGGTGGAAACTTTGCAGAAGCTTCAATTTTCTCATCATCTGGCTCTATTCTATTCTCTGATATAATGTACCCAAGAATTTCAATTGTATTACACCAAATTTACATTTTGATAGCTTGAGAGACATGCCTCCTTTCCTAAACTCCTCACAAATTCTCTTAAGTAACCTAATGTGTTCATCCCAACTTTTTCCTGAAACCAAAATGTCATCCACATATATAGTTAGTCTACTCAACAATTCTTTTCCCAAAACATAATCCAAGGCTCTAATAAACTTTGCAAAGAAACATTAAGTCCAAAAGGTACTACAGTAAATGTGTACCATTTTGCATTGTATAGGAATGCTGTGTATTTCTGAGATTGCCTTTCTAATGGTATCTGATGAAATCCCAAGGTCAAATCCAAACTTCACATAAATTTTACATGTTCAAACTTCTGTAGTAATTCATCAATGTTATCAGGATGATCAGTTTCCCTACATAATAATCTATTGAGAAATCTGGAATCAAGGACAAGTCTTACACTGTTATCTTTATTGGCAATAGCTATAGTCGGATTGTTATATTCACTATTGCATCTTCGAATAACCCCCCAAGTCTCCATCTTCTCCAACTCTTTCTCTACTGCTTTCCTCCTGCTTATTGGAATACCATAAGGTTTCATGAAAAAGGGTTCATGGGGCTTAAATACAAGTTTACATTCATAACCTCTTACTTTGCCTGGTCTGTCACTAAATACATCAGAATATTCCCATTAAAGTTCCCCAAGGTCAGATTGCTTTTCGTGGGTTAAATTCCTTGCTTCTGCAATTTTGTTTTCTACTAAGTTTTGATAATCCACATCATCAGAAGTCTGTTGTTCAAAACAATCTAAATATCCCCCATCATCAGAAAAATTACCCCCCTGATCTGATTATGACTATTGCTGCACTTCTAAATTAAATTCACTTTACACCTCTTATCTTTATCTGTAGGATGAACAAGAACAACAGTTTTGCTTCCCCAGTCAAATCCCACCACCACTGGATCTTCCCGTTGCTCTCCCCCCCCCCCCCCCCCCACCCCTGATTTTAACCCCTACTACTGGCAATTCTGCAAACTCATGGTTTTTATTTATTTTATCCCTTAACTTTTCACTGACTCCTGATATGGGACTCCCTGTGTCAATCAGACAACAACCCGTCCAATCATTAACACAAATTTGTATATAAGGGCAACCTATAATGTCACTGTCTTGCTCATCAACATCTTCATGCAATAAATCATCTTCCACACTTTTCAAATTTAGGTCACCATTTTGTTTAACATAAGCTAAGGTATTTTCAGTCTGCACATTGTGCACAAGACAATCAGGTTTCTCCTCACAAACATAATTAGACACATTATTAATATCATTCTCCATAAGCAATTCTTTACATATTACAGCCACTTTTGCCTGCTCCCACCAAACTGGATAAACCTTCTTCCAAACTTCCAATAATTGCCTCCAAAACATATTATCTTTATTACCCTCATTAAGCTTATCCCAAAACCTACAAATAAGTCTCTGTCCCTGTTTTCTATGTTAATAATTACCTCCTCCTCATTCTCAGCGTCTATCCTGTTGAATACCGATGATCTATTGACCAACATGACTGCTTCCTGATCCTCCTGTACTGAACAATTACTCTCATTACTAACACCCTCCTCCTTAATACCCACATCTGCATCATCCTTAACCACAACAAAAACTTTTACGTCACTTCCATATTCCATAGCATTTCTATCATGAACAGCCTCTTCTTCAGAACCCGTCAATACCTCAACACATGATTCACCTTCCCTAACATCAACCACTTCAATATTATCCCTCACATTAATATTACACCCTTCTTCCTTCAGTTCTACAACTCTATTGTCCAGTACTTGAGTCTCATTCCCACTCACAGAAGTCTCCACATCATTCAGATCACCATTTACTACAAGTTCATCAGAATACATTAATGCATTAATTCCATAAGTATCATAGCTATCATTAGCATTATTAACATAGGAACAACCCCCCACATCACCTCTCACAACATTTTCTTCCTCCATGAACAAATTCTTCATTACATCTCCACTGACTTCTGAATCATCATTACTAATGTGTCTACAATTAGTTTTGCTTGCCCCCCTATCACTTATTTGCCACCAAAATTGTTTATCAAAAGGTCTCTTAATATTTTCAGGTGTCCTTCTTGTATTAATAATCTGTCTTTTTCCATAATTATTCTGCCTATGCCTACTTTGGTTTCTCATAGCCTGATTTCTAAAGATAAATCTGTTTGTCCCAAACTGACAGGCCCTCATCGGGATTGCTCCTAGTTTAACTGGCCTTGTCCATTCCCATCTTGTCTATTCCTGTTCCCGCTATAATTATTGCTTTCCCTGTTCTCATTTCGTCCCCAGTTCCCATTCTCTTGCCTATTGGGGTTTCCCTGATAATTCTAATTTCGATTTTGCTGATAATTTTGATGATTCCCAATATAATTATTTCGATAATTACCATTGTCTCTCCTTAGATTGTTCCCATTATTAAAATTTTGGTTCCACCCCCCGTGGTTTTTTTCATAGTGGTGTCCACTAAACCTTTTGTTTCTCTCCAATGCACTATCTAATTTTTCCACGTAATTCAAAAATTGTTCAACTGAGTCATCTGGTCCATAAACTAAGTCCCATTGAAGTCTGTTTGGTAATCTTCATCTTAATATGTCTATTTGCATTAATTCATCAAAAGATCTGCCCAAATGTGCCAAATTTCATAACTGTTTCTCACAAAATTCTCTCATTGTGCCATCACATTCTTTATAGTGAGGTCCATTAAGGAAATCACTTTTAATTTTAGCCTGAACTGATTCTGAGAAAAATTTGTTCAAACAGCTTTTTTCAAAGTGACTGTATGTTAAATTAGAGGTGGTGGACAAATTTGCCCACGTCAGAGCATCACTATCAAGGAAATATTTAATGAATTTAATCTTTACAGTGTCACTCATTTCAAATGAAAAATTGCCACGACAATTTATGATAAAGTCAAGTGGGTGTAATTTTACGTCTCCTGGAAAATTACGCACGTTAACACCTGGCCAAAATCTGTTAAAAGAAGTCGCCACCAATTTCATGGCTAAATTGTCCTGAATTTCACTTAATTGTTTCTGGAATTTTGTCACCTCATGCTCATTGTCTTTAACTACAGTGTTACAAGAATCAACATTGTGCTCAACAGTCTTAAACTTTTCCATTACATTGTTTTCAAGCACTGACAATTTGCTATCGAAACTTTTTGTATGCAAGTCGACTCTGGTAATCATTTCCCCTCTTTAATTTTTCTTTCATTCACAATGGATTCGAGACATTTTCCTGTTTCTTCCTCATCCCTTTTGATTGTTAATTCAACTTTACTGAGCTTATCTTCCACGTTCCCCACCCTATCTACAATATCATTAGCATGTTCTTCTAAATTGGTTCTGATTAATTCCATTTCTGATTTGATAGTTTCGCTTACTTTAAAGAATTTCTGAGCCAATAGGCTATTTTCTTCCAAAAGTTTTTCTTCCACCCATTTTGAATTTTCTAACAATTCCATTTTCAAATCAGATACTACATTCTTCAAAGAATTAAACTGTTCAGCATTTCATTTTACCTGTTCAGCATTTTGTTTTAACAGTAATCGCAATATCGTGGATGTATCTAATTCTTGAACATTGGTTTCTGATACAGTATCGATTGTTTCTGTACTGGAATTAGCTTCACTATTTGCATTCGATTTTGCCTCCTCCCCCTGATTGTTTGCAAGATCCTCTGTTATTGTCATTTTTAATTAAGAAATTTAGAAACCTATTAACCCACAAAATAGGTTCAACAAGTCACCAATATGAACAAATTAATTACTGCACTTATCTTATTTTCCACATGGTCTCATATCCGTCGTAATTTTAGGCCTACTTTTTGTTGCTGCGTAATTTGCTTCCGTCCTTTAATAAATGTTATTTGCCTTCTTCATTGGATTCATTTTCCTCTTCGTCTTTATTAGTCAATTTACTGTTGCCTGACGTATTGTTACCTGTGAACATACAACAAGTATCAGTTCAAACAATGCAATTGAGATCCCGGACAAAGAGACCCCATATGTAATGCACCTCTCAGTAGTAGTATATTAAGCTACAAATTATCATTTTAAACCTGTGTGGTCTCCCTGGTGTGCCTCTCTCTCTCTCTATTCGTTTAGTCGGTTCCGACTCTTCGTGACCCCATGAACCAAATCACGCCACTTTTTCCTGTCTTGCACTTTCTCCCGTAGACCTTCCAGGTTGGAACACATTGCTTCTGTGATGCCATCGATCCATCTCATCCTCTGACATCCTCTTCTTCTAGTTCCTTCAATCTTCCCCAGCATTAATGTTTTTTCCAGCGAGGCATGCCTTCGCATCGTGTGTCCAAAGTAGGTCAGCTTTTGTTTTAAGATTAGACCTTCCAGGGAGAAATCTGGTTTAATTTGCTCCAATATTGATCTGTTGGTTCTCTTTGCCGTCCATGGAACTCTAAGAAGTTTCCTCCAACACCACAATTTGAAGGAGTCAATTCTTCGCCGTTCAGCCTTTCTAATGGTCCAGGTCTCACATCCATACATCACAACTGGAAAGACCATAGCCCTCACAATACGGATCTTTGTTGCTAGTGTTATATCTCTGGACCTTATAACCTTGTCAAGGTTTGACATCGCCTGTCTACCGAGCAACAGGCGTCTCTGGATTTCATGGCTGCAGTCACCGTCAGCAGAGATCTGGGAACCGAGATAACTGAATGTGGTCAATACCTCCATGGTGTGCCTAGTCAACCACAAGTCCCTGTCACACTGTTCACTCTTACAGCAGAGTACATGCAGGGTTGAAGACATGGAGAAAGAAAGGTATCATCACAATTTGAATTTAGAGTAATATAACTTTCTTACCTTTATTGGTCATTGTTGAATGCTCGTGGTCCAGTGATGAATCTTGCCATCCGCTGTTTGTTAAATCAATTTGAGATCCAGGGTGTGTATTCTGCTGCATAAGAACTGACACATATTTAAACTTCCAACTTTTATTTTATAAATGCTGATCGTGATGATATTCAATAATTTTCAATGTAACAGCTTTTCCAATACATCATTTCATTCCCTCTATCCTTGACCTTCTCAAAGCAAGCGTATTACAAGACGTCTCAACACCAACTGCCCATTGTCTCTACACACGCCAACCACCAGCTCCTGTCCACAGAGCTTAAAAATTGTGCAGTACCATCAACCTTGTTTGTATATCGATATTTTACACATAGCACATATACATACATAAAAAAACATACTATGAAAAATGAAAAGTGTTTATAATATAGTTCTGTGGCAATATACCTCACGATTGTCCTCATATTAACAGTTTTGTAACAAAATAATAATATGTTTATGTTTACATAGTTAAAGTTCACTTGCTCCTTCAAGTTGATTGACGGCACCGCACACCTTACCAGCTGGTGGTATTGGTAGCTTCAGTAGTCCATTACATTACAAACAACCATCTGCACAGTTCAGAGAAGTTGGTAGTGGAGGGAAGGATCCAGCAGGCTCAAGTAGTGAAGCAGCCACTGAAATCAAGTGTGTTATGTTCAGCTGCATGTTGTGCCATAGGGTGGTCTACTTCGTCCTTGGCCACAGTCTGGTGGTGGCCGTTCATCCTGGTGGGCAGTTGGTTGGTTGTCATACCAATATAAAAAGCTGTACAATGATTGCAGCAGAGATGGCCTGATGGGGTAGCAGTCAGATAATTGGCAGGGGCCTTCTGCCAGGCAGTCTCTGAAATTCATAGCAATAGTGGTGGGAACTTTATCTACAGGTAGTATGATTAGATCAGGATTTCTTTTGAGGTTGAATATGGCTGTTCTTTCTCCTACTAGAAGGATCGTCCAGTAACTCCCTGGACTGAAACAACCGAATCACTTTCTTTGTCAGGGCTTTGATTACCTATCATCATGCCCTGAAAAGAGGGTTATCCTACCTGAGATACTTCCCATGCTTCCTAAAGCAGTGTTCCATTTCCCTCACAACCTACACAACATCCTAATTCAACCCCATGCCACTTTCAATCCCAACCCCTTGCCACAAGGGTCACATCCCTGTGAAAGACCCAGGTGCAAGACCTGCCCAGTCCATCCACCTAGGACTTCCTGTTACAGCCCTGTCACCGGTTTTTCCCTGACCACCTGTGAAAGTAGCTACATCATTTACCAGCTCTGCTGCCATCATTGCACAGCTTTTTATGTTGGAATGGCTACCAACCAGCTGTCCACCAGAATGAACAGCCACCACCAAACTGTGACCAACTGCAAAGTAGACCACCCCATGGCACAACATGGAGCTGAACATAACACCCTTGATTTCAATGGCTGTTTCACTACCTGAGCCAGATGGATCCTTCCCTCCACCACCAGCTTTACTGAACTGTGCAAATGGGAGCTATCCTTACAACACATTCTCCACTCCTGTTATTATCCCAGCCTCAACCTACAGTAACATACTGTCCACACATCCTCCACACAACAGTTTCCATCTCCTTCCCATTCTCATGACCCATCCTGTTTATTTGCAGCCCTCTGCCAATGCATCCACCTGCCTTTGCCCACACCTCTGCTTTTTCCTCCTTTTTTTAACCACTACCCTCCCCTGCAATCTCCCAACAACAGTTTCATCCCCTCTGTCCTATCATCTCCTTCCCATTCTCATCACCCACCCTGTTTATTTGCAGCCCTCTGCGTATGCATCCACTTGTCTTTGCCCACACCTCTCCTTTTTCCTCCTTTTTTTAACAACCTCCCTCCCCCACAATCCCCTAATGCTGCACCAGTTGGGAGGCTAGTCCCCATGCACTCCACCAGACAGCATTTGTCTCTCTCCCCACCTGTACACTACCATCCCTTCCCCTTTCACATTCCCTACCCCCTCCAGATTGCTGCTTGCATCCCTTGGGATGTTGCATTCTGGTCTGAGACTCTGGAAGTGGCAGTCATATGTGCATGTTTTGTGCTTGCTTTTGTGTGTGTGTGTGTGTGTGTGTGTGTGTGTGTGTGTGTGTGTGTGTGTGTGTGTCTCTTTCAATGACGTCTGCCTGCTTAGCTGAGGGGTGACGTGCTTGCCTACCATGCAGTGGGCCCGGGGACGATTCCTGGCCAGGTTGGGAATTTTCTCCACCACTGGACTGGGTATTGTCTTGTCCTTATCATCACCAAACGCAGGTCACCCTAAGTGGCGTCACCTGAAATATGACTTGCAGCCGGCTGTGGAACTTCTCCAAATGGGGCCACCGGGCCAACAATACCACATAATCATTTCATTTCATGTCTTTTATTCACAAAGACTGTGGCAAAAAGCTTTATGTGAGTGTCTTTAAATGTGCCTGTCTACAACTTGATGTGTCTTCTTTAGTACGCAGCAATCTGTCTTTTCCTACATTGTTAATTTTTCTACCTAGAGTTTCCATTGTTGGATTCAGAATTACAGAAATGTATTCCCAGTTCAATATAAAATTTGGTTTTCCTAGATGTGGTATGTGCAGCACTTATGACAAATTTCAAGCAGAAATGCAAACCATTAACCAGAGTCTGAAGAGCAGTTCAAATGGTGAAGCGCAAATGAAATTTCTAAGAGAACAATTGCAGCTTAAGACAGAAAGTGATGTACACAAGATGAAAACAGAAACACTCTATAGAAGAAAGAATGCAGCAAAAAGTTGGAGTATGAAACAGAAAGGTTGTGAATGAATTGTCTTGGATTTACTGAAAAATCTCATTATGCCAAAGATTTCCACCAATGATATGTTTTAGAGTAGTCAGTTGTGTTTGTATTCATTCGACATTCATGTTCTGTCTAATAGTTCCTCCATTTTCTGCTGTGATGATGAGACCCGGGAAAGGATCTGATGAAGTTGCATCTGTGTTGCACCACTTTATATTCACAAAGTTGGCATCAGATGAGAAGCATCTGAACATATTCTGTGATGCTTGAAGTGGACAGAATAAAAATTATACTTCTATCGGAGTCTTACATTAAGTTATCAACAACACAGGAAAACTGAACTCAGTTACAGTAATGTTTCCAATTAGGGGTCACTCTTATATGGAGTGTGACTATAATATGCCCTTCATTGGCAGTAAAACACCTGATGAAATTCCTAACCATAGGCTGAGCCACTTTTCTGCAGGTAGAGTGAAACCTTCTTCTTTTGTTGACATTGAAGTAGATTGACCACTTCTCAGCTTTTGGGCCCATTTTTGTCACCGGTATACAAGAAGAAGTATGCTTTTTCCATTCAATCAGTGAAGGAGAGGGTCTTACAAAGGTGCTTGGGAGAGTTCATCAATACAGCAACCTCTCTGTGACCCTTGACCCTAGCTAGTGAGCTAAATTATGGAGAATTCTTCATTCCAGATTATTTGTACAAAGGTAAGATGGTTACTTTCATTTCACACTCTTAAAATAAAATAAAACAAAATACCTGGTAATGTGTTTTTGATGTTAATTTTTCATTACAAAAAATCAGTTTGTGCAGTTATGAAAAAATAATAACCTTTACTTACAGCTGCAAATCTCATCCCAATCTCACTTGATAAGTTTAAGGACCTGCAACACTTAATGCAGTTATGTGGGCCAGCAGAAACGGATTTCTACATGAAAATGCCACTTTTTGAGACAAGAAAGTGAAAAGCAAGTTTTAGGAAAAAGCAAAGTATTTGTTTTAGCAGTGAGAACTAAAGACATTACGAAAAATGTATTATTTCAGTGTAATATATCTAAAAATTCAAACACAAACATACACACAAAATTCAAGCTTTCGCAACAAACTGTTGCCTCATCAGGAAAGAGGGAAGGAGAGGGGAAGACGAAAGGAAGTGGGTTTTAAGGGAGAGGGTAAGGAGTCATTCCAATCCCGGGAGCGGAAAGACTTACCTTAGGGAGAAAAAAGGACGGGTATACACTCGCACACACACACACACACACACACACACACATATCCATCCGCACATACACAGACACAAGCGAAAATGTCTGCTTGTTTTCAGATATATTTTTCCCACGTGGAATGTTTCCCTGAGAAGATGTGACCTACCAAACGAAAGTGCCGGCAGGCCGACAGACACACAAACAAACACAAACATACACACAAAACACCAGCCTTCACAACCAACGGCCGCCCCATCAGGAAAGAGGGAAGGAGAGGGAAAGACGAAAGGATGTGGGTTCCAAGGGAGAGGGCAAGGAGCCACCCCAATTGCGGGAGCGGAAAGACCCACCTTAGGGGGAAAAAAGGACAGGTATACACCCGCGCGCGCGCACACACACACGCACACACACACACACACACACACACACACACACACACACACACACACACACACACACACACAGATATATATCCATCCGCACATACACAGACACAAGCAGACATTTGTAAAGGCAAAGAGTTTGGGCAGAGCTGTCAGTCGAGGCGGAAGTACATAGGCAAAGATGTTGTTGAATGAGAGGTGAGGTATGAGCGGCGGCAACTTGAAATTAGCGGAGGTTGAGGCCTGGTGGGTAACGAGAAGAGAGGATATACTGAAGGGCAAGTTCCCATCTCCGGAGTTCTGACAGGTTGGTGTTAGTGGGAAGTATCCAGATAACCCGGGCGGTGTAACACTGTGCCAAGATGTGCTGGCCGTGCACCAAGGCATGTTTAGCCACAGGGTGATCCTCATTACCAACAAACACAGTCTGCCCGTGTCCATTCATGCGAATGGACAGTTTGTTGCTGGTCATTCCCACATAGAAAGCTTCACAGTGTATGCAGGTCAGTTGGTAAATCACGTGGGTGCTTTCACACGTGGCTCTGCCTTTGATCGTGTACACCTTCCGGGTTACAGGACTGGAGTAGGTGGTGGTGGGAGGGTGCATGGGACAGGCTTTACACCGGGGGCGGTTACAAGGATAGGAGCCAGAGGGTAGGGAAGGTGGTTTGGGGATTTCATAGGGATGAACTAAGAGGTTACGAAGGTTAGGTGGACGGCGGAAAGACACTCTTGGTGGAGTGGGGAGGATTTCATGAAGGATGGATCTCATTTCAGGGCAGGATTTGAGGAAGTCGTATCCCTGCTGGAGAGCCACATTCAGAGTATGATCCAGTCCCGGAAAGTATCCTGTCACAAGTGGGGCACTTTGTGGTTCTTCTGTGGGAGGTTCTGGGTTTGAGGGGATGAGGAAGTGGCTCTGGTTATTTGCTTCTGTACCAGGTCGGGAGGGTAGTTGCGGGATGCGAAAGCTGTTTTCAGGTTGTTGGTGTAATGGTTCAGGGCTTCCGGACTGGAGCAGATTCGTTTGCCACAAAGACCTAGGCTGTAGGGAAGGGACCGTTTGATGTGGAATGGGTGGCAGCTGTCATAATGGAGGTACTGTTGTTTGTTGGTGGGTTTGATGTGGACGGACGTGTGAAGCTGGCCATTGGACAGGTGGAGGTCAACGTCAAGGAAAGTGGCATGGGTTTTGGAGTAGGACCAGGTGAATCTGATGGAACCAAAGGAGTTGAGGTTGGAGAGGAAATTCTGGAGTTCTTCTTCACTGTGGGTCCGGATCATGAAGATGTCATCAATAAATCTGTACCAAACTTTGGGTTGGCAGGCTTGGGTAACCAAGAAAGCTTCCTCTAAGCGACCCATAAATAGGTTGGCGTACGAGGGGGCCATCCTGGTACCCATGACTGTTCCCTTTAGTTGTTGGTATATCTGGCCTTCGAAAGTGAAGAAGTTGTAGGTCAGGATGAAGGTGGCTAAGGTAATGAGAAAAGAGGTTTTGGGTAGGGTGGCAGGTGATCGGCGTGAAAGGAAGTGCTCCATTGCAGCGAGGCCCTGGACGTGCGGAATATTTGTGTATATGGAAGTGGTTTCAATGGTTACAAGGATGGTTTCTGGGGGCAAGAGATTGGGTAAGGATTCCAGGCGTTCGAGAAAGTGGTTGGTGTCTTTGATGAAGGATGGGAGACTGCATGTAATGGGTTGAAGGTGTTGATCTACGTAGGCAGAGATACTTTCTGTGGGGGCTTGGTAACCAGCTACAATGGGGCGGCCGGGATGATTGGGTTTGTGAATTTTAGGGAGAAGGTAGAAGGTAGGGGTGCGGGGTGTCGGTGGGGTCAGGAGGTTGATGGAGTCAGGTGAAAGGTTTTGTAGGGGGCTTAAGGTTCTGAGGATTCCTTGAAGCTCCGCCTGGTCATCAGGAATGGGATTACCTTGGCAAACATTGTATGTGGTGTTGTCTGAATGCTGACGCAGTGCCTCAGCCACACACTTCCCACGATCAAGTACCACGGTCGTGGAACCCTTGTCCACCGGAAGAATGACGATGGAATGGTCAGCCTTCAGATCACGGATAGCTTGGGCTTCAGCAGTGGTGATGTTGGGAGTAGGATTAAGGTTTTTTATGAAGGATTGAGAGGCAAGGCTGGAAGTCAGAAATTCCTGGAAAGTTTGGAGAGGGTGATTTTGAGGAAGAGGAGGTGGGTCCCGTTGTGACGGAGGACGGAACTGTTCCAGGCAGGGTTCAATTTGGATAGTGTCCTGGGGAGTTGGATCATTAGGAGTAGGATTAGGATCAATTTTCTTCGTGGCAAAGTGATATTTCCAGCAGAGAGTACGAGTGTAGGACAGTAAATCTTTGACGAGGGCTGTTTGGTTGAATCTGGGAGTGGGGCTGAAGGTGAGGCCTTTGGATAGGACAGAGGTTTCGGATTGGGGGAGAGGTTTGGAGGAAAGGTTAACTACTGAATTAGGGTGTTGTCATTCCAGATTGTGTTGATTCGAATTTTGAGGTTTTGGGGGGAGTGGAGCAGGAAGTGGGAGATTGAGTAGATGGGAGAGACTTGGTTTGTGTGCAATGAGAGGAGGTTGAGGTTTGCTGGAAATGTTGTGAAGGGTGAGTGAGTTGCCTTCCTGGAGGTGGGAAACCAGGAGATTGGATAGTTTTTTGAGGTGGAGGGTGGCATGATGTTCTAATTTGCGGTTGGCCTGTAGGAGGATGCTCTGAACAGCCAGTGTGGATGTGGGAGAGGAAAGATTGAGGGCTTTTATTAAGGATAGGAGTTGACGGGTTTGTTCATTGGCTGAGTTGATGTGTAGGTGAAGGATTAGGTGGTTGAGGGCAAAGGATTGTTCAGTTTGGAACTGGTATATGGACTGATGGAAAGAAGGGTTACAGCCAGAGATGGGAACTTTAAGTGTGAGGCCTTAGGGGGTAATGCCAAATGTCAGACAGGGCTGGGAAAATAAAATGTGGGAGCGTAATCTGGCTAGGGCAAAGGCATGTTTGCGGAGGGAATGTAAATAAAATTTAATGGGGTCATTGTGAGGATGTTGTGAGGGTGACATGGTATTAGAAGGTGGAAAGTGTGACATGAGGCTGAAATGAAAATGAAAATAAAAATATATGGGGAGAGATAAAGGTGAACTGGAAAGCAACTGGAGATCTGGTGTGAAAAAAGGCGAAAAAGTGTTGGTAAAAGCTGAGCTATGTTGATCCTGTGGTGAACTTGGGTTGGTACACAACGATGTGCACAAAGGTTAGGTGGTTGTGTTGCCTCCAAAACACGTTAAAGGTTGGAGAAATTCGGCAAAATTTCGAAAAAACTGCGTGCAAATGTATCAAAAGGAGTGGTTTTGTGGTGGAAGATTATGAAAATGAGGCTAACAATTGTCTGACGAAGAAATAATTACGTTAAAACATGTGGGAAGCGGCTAAATACGATCAGTGATGTGGGAAAAAAAGCGAAAGTTATTAGAACTAGACGAAATGGTTGTTTACTAGGTGAAAGGAACTGTTTGTGAATTGGAAACTGTGGATTTTATAGCAGCAGTAGTGTTGAAATCGGAAAAAAGAAATTTTTGGTCATGGTTTGGAAGTGGGTTACGTATTATTGAGTATATATAGGCGGGATAAAATTCTATGGTAGATTATGGTAAAAAGGAGATGGTAAATACGAAGCGAAACTACTTGCAAAAACAGAAAGTGAAAATAAGATGACAGAAAAGATTTCGAAATGCAACAGCGACAATAACAGACGTAATTGTTGGGTTCAAATTAATGATATGAATATAATAGAGGGAAACATTCCACGTGGGAAAAATATATCCAAAAACAGAGAAGATGTGACCCACCAAACGAAAGCGCTGGTAGGTCGACAGACACACAAACAAACACAAACATACACACAAACAAACACAAACATACACACAAAATTCAAGCCTTCGCAACCAACGGCCACCCCGCCAGGAAAGAGGGAAGGAGAGGGAAACACGAAAGGTTGTGAGTTTCAAGGGAGAGGGCAAGGGGCCACTCGAATCCCGGGAGCGGAAAGACCCACCCTAGGGGGAAAAAAGGACAGGCACACACCCGCGCGCGCGCACACACACACACACACACACACACACACACACACACACACACACACACACACGCACACACACACACACCTGCAAACACACAGACACAAGCAAACATTTGTAAAGGCCTTCACAAATATCTGCCTATGCCCGTGCATGCAGGGACGGACATTTTTGTGCACATCGTTGTTTACCAACCCAAGTTCACCACAAGATCAACATAGCTCAGCTTTTACCAACACTTTTTCGCCTTTTTTCACACCAGATCTCCAGTTGCTTTCCAGTTCACCTTTATCTCTCCCCATATATTTTTATTTTCATTTTCATTTCAGCCTCATGTCACACTTTCCACCTTCTAATACCATGTCACCCTCACAACATCCTCACAATGACCCCATTAAGTTTTATTTACATTCCCTCCGCAAACATGCCTTCGACCTAGCCAGATTACGCTCCCACATTTTATTTTCCCAGCCCTGTCTGACATTTGGCATTACCCCCTAAGGCCTCACACTTAACGTTCCCATCTCTGGCTGTAACCCCTCTTTCCATCAGTCCCTGTACCAGTTCCAAACTGAACAATCCATTGCCCACACCCACCTAATCCATCACCTACACATCAACTCAGCCAATGAACACACCCGTCAACTCCTATCCTTAATAAAAGCCCTCAATCTTTCCTCTCCCACATCCACACCGGCTGTTCAGAGCATCCTCCTACAGGCCAACCGCAAATTAGAACAGCATGCCACCCTCCACCTCAAAAAACTATCCAATCTCCTGGTTTCCCACCACCGGAAAGGCAACTCACACACCCTTCACAACCTTTCCAGCAACCTCCTCTCATTGCACACAAACCCAGTCTCTCCCATCTACTCAATCTCCCACTTCCTGCTCCACTCCCCCCAAAAACCTCAAAATTCGAATCAACACAATCTGGAATCACAACACCCTAATTCAGTAATTAACCTTTCCTCCAAACCTCTCTCCCAATCCGAAACCTCTGTCCTATCCAAAGTCCTCACCTTCAGCCCCACTCCCAGATTCAACCAAACAGCCCTCGTCAAAGATTTACTGTCTTACACTCGTACTCTCTGCTGGAAATATCACTTTGCCACGAAGAGAAATGATCCTAATCCTACTCCTAATGAGCCAACTCCCCAAGACACTATCCAAATTGAACCCTGCCTGGAACAGTTCCGTCCTCCGTCACAGCGGGACCCACCTCCTCTTCCTCAAAATCACCCTCTCCAAACCTTCCAGGAATTTCTGACTTCCTGCCTTGCCTCTCAATCCTTCTTAAGAAACCTTAATCCTGCTCCCAACATCACCACTGCTGAAGCCCAGGCTATCCGTGATCTGAAGGCTGACCGATCCATTGTCATTCTTTCGGCGGACAAGGTTTCCACGACCGTGGTACTTGATCGTCTGGAGTATGTGGCTGAAGGACTGCGGCAGCTTTCAGACAACACTACTTACAAAGTATGCCAAGGTAATCCCATTCCTGATGTCCAGGCGGAGCTTCAAGGAATCCTCAGAACTTTAGGCCCCTACAAAACCTTTCACCTGACTCCATCAACCTCCTGACCCCACCGACACCCCGCACCCCTACCTTCTACCTTCTCCCTAAAATTCACAAACCCAATCATCCCGGCCGCCCCATTGTAGCTGGTTACCAAGCCCCCACAGAACGTATCTCTGCCTACGTAGATCAACACCTTCAACCCATTACATGCAGTCTCCCATCCTTCATCAAAGACACCAACCACTTTCTCGAACGCCTGGAATCCTTACCCAATCTGTTGCCCCCTGAAACAATCCTTGTAACCATTGAAACCACTTCCCTATACACAAATATTCCGCACGTCCAGGGCCTCGCTGCAATGGAGCACTTCCTTTCACGCCGATCACCTGCCACCCTACCCAAAACCTCTTTTCTCATTACCTTAGCCACCTTCATCCTGACCCACTTCTTCACCTTCGAAGGCCAGATATACCAACAACTAAAGGGAACAGCCATGGGTACCAGGATGGCCCCCTCGTATGCCAACCTATTTATGGGTCGCTTAGAGGAAGCCTTCTTGGTTACCCAAGCCTGCCAACCCAAAGTTTGGTACAGATTTATTGATGACATCTTCATGATCTGGACCCACAGTGAAGAAGAACTCCAGAATTTCCTCTCCAACCTCAACTCCTTTGGTTCCATCAGATTCACCTGGTCCTACTCCAAAACCCATGCCACTTTCCTTGACGTTGACCTCCACCTGTCCAATGGCCAGCTTCATACGTCCGTCCACATCAAACCCACCAACAAACAACAGTACCTCCATTATGACAGCTGCCACCCATTCCACATCAAACGGTCCCTTCCTTACAGCCTAGGTCTTTGTGGCAAACGAATCTGCTCCAGTCTGGAAGCCATGAACCATTACACCAACAACCTGAAAACAGCTTTCGCATCCCGCAACTACCCTCCCGACCTGGTACAGAAGCAAATAACCAGAGCCACTTCCTCATCCCCTCAAACCCAGAACCTCCCACAGAAGAACCACAAAAGTGCCCCACTTGTGACAGGATACTTTCCGGGACTGGATCATACTCTGAATGTGGCTCTCCAGCAGGGATACGACTTCCTCAAATCCTGCCCTGAAATGAGATCCATCCTTCATGAAATCCTCCCCACTCCACCAAGAGTGTCTTTCCGCCGTCCACCTAACCTTCGTAACCTCTTAGTTCATCCCTATGAAATCGCCAAACCACCTTCCCTACCCTCTGGCTCCTATCCTTGTAACCGCCCCCGGTGTAAAACCTGTCCCATGCACCCTCCCACCACCACCTACTCCTGTCCTGTAACCCGGAAGGTGTACACGATCAAAGGCAGAGCTACGTGTGAAAGCACCCACGTGATTTACCAACTGACCTGCCTACACTGTGAAGCTTTCTATGTGGGAATGACCAGCAACAAACTGTCCATTCGCATGAATGGACACGGGCAGACTGTGTTTGTTGGTAATGAGGATCACCCTGTGGCTAAACATGCCTTGGTGCACGGCCAGCACATCTTGGCACAGTGTTACACCGTCCGGGTTATCTGGATACTTCCCACTAACACCAACCTGTCAGAACTCCGAAGATGGGAACTTGCCCTTCAGTATATCCTCTCTTCTCGTTATCCGCCAGGCCTCAACCTCCGCTAATTTCAAATTTCAAGATGCCGCCACTCATGCCTCACCTGTCTTTCAACAACATCTTTGCCTCTTTACTTCCGCCTTGACTGACATCTCTGTCCAAACTCTTTGCCTTTACAAATGTCTGCTTGTGTCTGTGAATGTGCAGATGGATATGAGTGTGTGTGTGCGCGAGTGTATACCTGTCCTTTTTTCCCCCTAAGGTAAGTCTTTCCGCTCCCGGGATTTGAATGACTCCTTGCCCTCTCCCTTAACCAACATCCTTTCATCTTTCCCTCTCCTTCCCTCTTTCCTTATGAAGCAACTGTTTGTTGCGAAAGCTTGAATTTTGTGTGTATGTTTGTGTTTGTTTGTGTGTCTATCGACCTGCCAGCACTTTTGTTTGCTAAGTCTCATCATCTTTGTTTTTAGATATATATAAAAACAATATGGGATAGTAAAATACTCTAACTACTTCATTTTACATACTCAAGCTTTGATCACAAAGCATTTCAAACTTTAAATTGCTTCTTCTGAAAACAGTTTCCAAATGACATCCATCATCATACCTGCTGCCACTTCTCTAAAATTGGGGGGCTGTCACTGTTGGAAAAATGTAAAGATAATTCATGGTTACAATACATTTGAAGTGAACACAGGGAAACTTGATGTTACATATTCCACTACTAATTATACTATGAGTTCATTTAAGTTTTGTCTTAATAGCAAAGTAGGAATCTTTTTCTTTTTCAGTACTGTTTGTACAGTATATTCAGTTTTGTATAGGCTAGATGATTAAGTTGGTTTCTTTGAATTTGAGATGTTTTTCTGAGTATTTGTTTACCTGAAAGGTTTCAGGTAGCTCTATTCCTGTAAAGTCCAAATATCTGTCTTACTGACTGATGAAAACCTCAAGTATCATTTATCAAATTCTTGAACGGAAGAAATGAAATCAAAGTTTAGGTGCATATTAAGAGGACCAGAGGAGAGGTTTATCCATGTGTCTCTCTCTCTTTTTTTATTTTCTTTTTTTTAAGAACTACCTGGTTTATTTATAAGCAGCCAGAAAGTCAAAGGGTGGGGAAGACATCCATTTATACTACTACTGGTAAAGAACTGATAAAGGGAAGATGTGTCTTTTATAAATAGTCTTCCTGATATATGGGTCCCCAATTGATGCAGATTTCTACAGGGAAGTCATTGTCCTGCATAGGTTGTTTATTTCTTGAATTAACAATCCATGTTTAGAAATTATGAAATATTCTTATTTTATCTATACTTTGTTCTTTTGTAAAATGTATAATTTAAAATATAAGTAAATGTGTGTCTTGTTAAATTGTATATGGGATTTCATTGCTTTGGGGCAGATAGAATAAGCTGAATTTTGTTGTTTGCTCAAATCATTTTTTGCCATGAATATCAAGAAGTGTTTTTCAAATTAATTAATTTTATTGATTATGCTAATTGTCTTATAATCAGTAGAAATTTGTAACATATGTACTATCTAGAAGGAATTTATATTTTTTCTTCTGTCTCATTTTACTTAAAATGCAAGGATTTATAGAAAACACACCCATTTTTACACTTCCAATCTTTTAATAAATGTAGTGATAAAATATTTCCAAAATTTGTATATAAGATACTAGAGGATGAAATTGTTGGGAAATAACCTAATGAAGGTTACTTCAGCTGCTGTACATGTATCAGATGTAGAAAGGGGAAAAGGGCAAGGTAACAGACATGACAACAGTGAGTGAATGAGACCCAGTATGGAGTGTAGAAAAACTTAAACATTCTTACAAACTGATCAAAATGTAAAACATTGTTTGCTTCTGGATGAATGATAAAGGACAGAAATGGAGAATAAAAAACTATTTCAGATTTTGTAATTAATTATTTCCTTAACCTTTTCTTGTATCAAAGTAACTGTGTACTAGTTTCATAGACATTGATACAAATATGAAATGTCTAGTCTGCAAATGTTTGCTAAATGTTTTTAATCTTTTATTTGAGCTAAAGTGAATCTTAATTAGTTGTCACATGGATGTTTTCTGTCAAAACACAAATTAAATTTTGTGAAGGTACCAAAGTTTTTGCACATTCTAAACATAGTCCATATATACTTAAAATTTTGGCTACAACTAAGTAAATTGACTTTATTGATGATCTTCAGTGAGTTGTGTAACTGTGCATTGTGTCATT
This sequence comes from Schistocerca americana, assembly GCF_021461395.2. Taxonomy (NCBI): domain Eukaryota; kingdom Metazoa; phylum Arthropoda; class Insecta; order Orthoptera; family Acrididae; genus Schistocerca; species Schistocerca americana. The sequence continues at coordinate 605,854,485 of NC_060124.1, read as the reverse complement.
TCCTCCACCTGTACTGTAATCTGGGTCATTTTATTGTACAACAGGCACTGATTATCTAGTTAATCAGTTAAATAATGAATCCAAAAGAGTTGAGTTACTTTAATAACTTGTTTATTGCATCAAAAACTGACACAGATTTGGTGTCTAAAAGATTATGTAAGGCTGACCCTGTGACTTCTGCTGCTTTCCCTGATATAGCTTCTAACAATAACAAAAGTATATTGTTTCAGTTTTGTTCAGACCTTTTAGAGTTAATGATTAAGATTTCATTGCTTTTCAAATTTGGTTACAAAATTTGGTTCTGCGGTTGTTTACAATTTGTATGATACAATTAGCATGCAAAAATATTGTGATCCTCTTGACCAAATTACATGAAATACGTATTCACAATAATGTTCTAACTATTTTCTGTGCTAATTTTATAAGTACAGCTTTGATTTTGCTACTAACATAGATCTTGTCTCTTTATGGTTAGCATGATTAGCTGAATGTTAATTACTATCAGATTTTTGGTTAGTGACTAGATATTCTTATAAATTAATTACATTTCATCTTACTTGGTCTAAAAATATCTTTGGACAACTTAACGTCATCAATACAATAAACCAATAATGTTACAACATATCCTTGAATATCTACTTACATTCATGTAAACTTTCTGATGTAGTACTGGATTCTTCAAAATGGTTGGAATCACTGTTTGCATTAAATGTCATACCTTGCTGCTGCTTTACATCCCCCTCCCTTCATCTGAAATATTGCACATAACAATTATGGGCGAGACTTTGCCAAAGCAAGCATGTACCACAATAGGAGTAGGTTGTATTATGATTTTGGTGTATGTATATTTCTGCATAGAAAAATGCTGATAAATGCTATTAATTAATTCATATTACATAGATCTATTAAATAAAGATGAGTTTTCACAGAAAGTTGCTTTTTACACATTCTTCCTGCATGCCCTTTTTCTTCACCATGGATTCACAAGCACAATGAAAACTCACATATGTTGCCACACATCACATTTCTCCTCAGCTGCTTTGTCTTTCTCTGAAATAACACACAGTCTTCATTACCAATAGTTCAGTTAGAAAGCAGCTACAGAAATTTTTTAAAGTTTCGTACGATTGATGCATGATTTTGCCTTACAGTTTTGAATGTCATACAGCTAAAATTCAAATGACACAGGTAATTACTTTGTCAACAAGAACCATGTCGTGAAACTCAATTACATACACAAATTCTTAACAATTATAGTATTTTGTTCTAGCATTTGTGATGCATGTAGTGTATTTGGAGCTAAAGTTTATAAGATAAATTGGTAATTAGATGTACTGATGATTAAAATCAATTCTTGTTTCATTAATTCACCTAGTAGCATTCACAGTATAATAGCAAAGGAAATTCATGTACGATATAACTTTCACACACATGACGTGGTGATACCTTTAACATATAAATCTTAATTGAGAAAATCATCTGTTTAACATTATAATTGGCCTTTTTCATGTAGAAGAGATATGAATTATAATTACTTTCAATAAAATGTTATGGAATATTCTTTAAAAAGGTACTTCATTCAAGTATGTGTCAGTGTGTAATGAGCAATAATTGCAAGTTCCATAGCTTATTCAAGAATGGTCTTGATGTGTAATCTTCATTTTATGTTACTATATTAAATTTGTCATCAACAATTAAGATAGGAATAATTTCAGGGTGTGATAAAACACATTTCAATATGAATTAGAGTATAAATCATTCCTCTTTACTTGAGTATAAACTTATGTTAGCGTTCCTTTCGCAAAGGTAAAAATCAATAGTTATAACAACAAACCATATTTTACACACTATAAGATCCACCTTAATTTTTAAGCATTTATTTAAAAATAATGTTTTTACCATTTTTCATTTTTGTTGTTAGACTGCAAAACCAAACAAAAAAATTCATAATTTATAAAAATGAACTGGCCTTTAAAATCCCTGAAAATTGTCATCTGAACTTTCTACTTCTTCTTCTTCCTCTTTGTCATCATCATCATTGTCCTCTTCATATATATGAGATTGTATGCACTGCCATTGACTGATTACTTATGTCACACTTCTTGAAGGATTTAACAATAATGTCATCCCTCACCCTAGACGACAACTGTTTTATCCACTGACACACCTGTTTGATTGTAGGTCATTTTAAGATCCCTTTGGTGTGAATTCATGTTGGGTTTCATCCATCATCCTTTTGTTCCATTTCTCTCTAATATTCACTTTAAATGGTTAATTTATCAAGACATCAAGAGGTTATGATTGTGAAGTAAGTCCTCACAGAATAACTGCAAGCTGTATTTTCCTGTCTCAGTTTCTCTTTCACAGAATTTTTCAACTGACTAACAAACTGATCTAGTACAGGAAGAGAACTCTTCTTCAATAAAGCGCCTTTGCTTCTCTCCCAGACTCTGTTAAGCCATAATTTCATACCATCCTCATCCATCAAGTTCTTGTCCTGTACATGAATCACAACACCTGGCAGTACTTCAGAAGGTCTTGGCACTCTTTTATGTTGTAAACTGATCATTGGATTAAGTCTGTCAGCACAACATGAAAGGACAACAGCATAATGCATTTTTTCATATCCATTTGTTTTCACAGTTTCAGCTTAAGCACCTTTCATGGCAACAGTTCTGTTACCTTGCACATCAAGTGTCAGAGGAGTTTTGTCCATATCTGCTATTTGGCTTAGTTCAACACTGGTTTTCTTTTGATGTTGAATAATAAAATGACCAAAAGGTAATATTTTCTCTGCATACTTCTGTTGCATTTTCTGGGATATTTTGGTTTTGGTTCACATGCTGAGTCCATGACACTTTATAAACCTGTAGCAAAGTCTGTTAAATCCCACTGTAGTGCTGGCTTATGAGCATGTATTTGAATCATTGTTGTGTAATTCCAATGCCATTTTTACAGTGTCCATAAATCTGTTTCAATACATGATCATGTAGTTCTGGCCATTTTGCATTCACTCCTCTATTTACACACTTAGTCTTCCTCATTTTTTATAGCTCTTCATTACTAGCCCATCAATTTGGAATGGTTTTTTCTGTTGGCGGTGGCTGAAATGCGGCTCAGTTACCCAGTTTCCATGTTCTTCTGCATATGCTATTACTTTCAAGTTATAGCCTGCTTCATATGAATACCTTTTATTTTTTTCCATTAAGAAACTAGCTAGTAACAAAAATATTGTACTGTTACCAATAACACAAATCACTTTCAGTTCAAGTTCACTGGCACCATAGGCTAGACAGTGTGCTGAGTTTGTGATGTTGGAGTAGGAAGAAGACAGTGCTAGCAAGCTTGTGAATCCCCACAACTCATGTTTGTTGCATCGGTGCACTGCTGCTGCCAGTTGAATACAATGTAGCCAGATAGAGGTAAGTTTCCTGTGGCATCGAGTACATGGCCATATTTAAGACTGACAGGAATTTTAAATTAAGCACTGGACACTTTTATATTAATTTTTAGTATACGTGTACTTGAATTTTGGAGGCAAGTTTTCAAAGAAAAAAAGTGCATCTTGTAATCCATAAAACACGCTAGCTGATTTTTCCTTAATATGTCTTCATACATGTAATATGACTATTGTATCTAAGCTGAAAGTGAATCACACCTCACTCATTCCTTTTACACTGGATGTAGCTGGGGTTGGTGGGAACTAATAAGTGAAAACTTTCAGACTCTTTGTTACAGATCAATGTGTTAATTATTCATTTGGAAATAGACACATTTCATTTCAAGATAGATATTTTTTATTTCATATGATAAGTATGATTATAAATGGTAATATGATTACTTGTGTAGCTTTATGATCATTAGTCAATGTATAGGTATATCATCCATTACATTATGGTAGGAACAGCCAGGAAGGTCAGAAATAACAAAGCTGATATCCTTTCCAAATAGAATAATCATCAGATTGATGTACTAAAATGCATAAAGAAAATTCATATGTATGCTTGTTCTTACTTTGTAATGTGCATGACTTAACAATTCTTCTTGATTTAACATGAATAAATTTTCATACAAATTGTAGTTAAATAGGATAGTAGTGTATCTTCTAAGTGAAACAGTCATATAAACTCTCATTTAAGTTAAATGTGTTCAACAATCCATCTGTATATGTAAAATAAACTACAATCTGTTGAATATAGAAAGCTACATGTCAAGCTATGCTTCCAACAGGAACAAGTTCTAGTTCAAAGTACCTGACAACATGATAAAGTGGCAAAACCAGTGAAACTTGTTGCATTATGTGGTCCAGCCTTGGACACATTTGAAAAACCTTGTCACCTTCCATACCATGCACAGTCTGTCACTCTGATGGCTGTTTTTGTGATCACAAGAGCTCAAACATGCTGCAGCCTGGGAGGTGGCTTTCTCTTGCAGAATGTGTTTCAGTATGAAACTAGCTGGTACCAGTGATCAAGTTTTCCACATTAAGTCACTGAGGCAGTAGTGATGTATTTAGGTGTTCATGTGATAGGCATGATATCAGGACATTATGGGCAATGTAGTAAACTTGTGTACCATTTAGCATTCTGCTTACTCGCTATGGTCAGCTAAGTGTTTATTCAGTTCTCCACTTGTCCTTCACAGATTTCAGTGTTTGAACTGTTCGGCTGGATTTTTGTTGTCCATTTATGCCTGCTATCATAAGAATTTGTTTAATTGAGAAAGTTATGCATTGGTGGTACAGTACATGGCTGGAAGCGTGTAAACGCTGAAACTAGGGAAGCCAACTCACAATTTCAGGAAATACGCAAAATGTATCCAAATACAAACTTTCTTTGTACAGATTTTCTTAAGAGAGACTGTTTCACGAAACATGGGATGCATCTGAACAAAAAGGGCAAGAAACTTTTGTGTGGGAAAATCAGTGAAATGTTAGAGAGGCTAAACAAACATAGTGACAGCATGTCATTACCATTAGCTCCAACAGTCCATTCTTCCAAGCATAAATTCTCAACAAATACTCCTTCCATTAAAGACACAAAAGAAGCAGAGCCAGAAATCCTGTGTGAAGAAGGGCAAACTATGATGAGCACCCTACCTCCATCAGTTTTAAAGCAAGCACCAGCAGAAGTATTTCCACAAAAAATGCTAAAAGCATCAGAAACAATCACAGCAACAACAACAACAACAAAAGCAGCAACAGCAGTTACATCAACAGCAGAACCACCTCTGGTACCAGCAGTGGCAACAGAATCAATGGTAGCAGGACCAACTCCACCAAAAGTAGAAAAAACATGAAGAACAGTTACACTAACAACAACAAATGCAGTAACAGCACCATCAACCTAATACCAGCAGGAAAATCAACAGAAAAAGCAACAGAACCATCATTAGCAACAGCAGAACCATCCACAATAGTAGCAGAATTAACTCCAACATTAGCAGAACCAGTACTGTGGACTAAAAAAACTTCAGACAGCATACGGAAGCCAGTACCTCCATTCCATCTAAATGATTTTTTAGTGGAAACCAGAAAGAGGAGGAAGCCCACAAGAGAAACAGAAGTATGACCTTATTTAGGTTGGTAAAGCAGAGAAATCTACAACAAGGTATTTACAACTTTAAAATAATCCACCAGAATGTACAGGGCTTGAGCAAGAAATATGAACAATTACATGTGTTTGTAAATGAAACTATGCCTGATGTGCTTGGTATTTGTGAACACTGGCTATCTGATGCCAAATTAGAATTTTTTAAACCTCTAAACATGGTACTAGCTAATATGTTTCCAGATCTACTATCAGAGGTGAAGGTGTGTCAATGTATGTAAAAAGCACATTTGATTTTAATTCTGTATATGTAAGTAAATATTCATTAGAAGGAACAACTGAATTATGTGCAGCATGTATAAAGGTACCAAATGACGAAATTTATGTTATATGTTTATATAGACCACCAGGTGGAAACTTTGAAGTTTTCTTAACAAAGTTTTGTGACATGATAGAGAATGTTTTTATATCACACCTGAACAAGTTAGTAATTATAGGAGATTTCACCATAAATGTATTAGCAGATAAGTTACACACTAGATTATTCAAGAATACTCTGCTTGAATATAATGTAAGATACCTGATAAACACTGCAACCAGGGAGACTGAAACATGCACAGTCTGCAATAGATAACATAATCACTGATATTCATCTTTACAATCTTACACCTTCTGTTATTATAAGTGCTTTGCAGACCACCATGCTGTAGAACTAAGTGTGTACATAAAAAAGGTTCCTACAGACAGTTGCTATAGATATATTAGGATGAATAATATGCTAAGGAATGTAGATTGGAACTGTGTTCTAACGACTGTTCATAGTTATGGCACATTCTCAAATGAACTATTGTACATTCTTAACCAAGCCTGCCCATTAATAGAAAAGAGAATTCAGTCACATGCTGTAACCCAAAACTGGATATCAAGTTCAGTCACTGAAGCTAGAGAAAAACTAAGATGGTATGAGCATGCCATGTTAAATCACTTGAGCAATAAAAAATTAAAAGAAGAGTTCAAAAAGTATCAGAAATACTACGTAGACATCCTAATTTTGGAAAAAAGAAACATTTTGAAAGTGTCATTCAGAGCTCAAATAATGTCTCCAAAACATCATGCTCACTAGTAAATGGAGTCATAGGTAAGTCTGGGAAACATACAACTGAAAATCACTTGCTGATAAATGGCAGAATAGAAACTGATCAAATAAGATAGCAGATCTATTTAACAATTACTTTGCTTCTGTTGGCTCCAGCATAAACAATGAGCTTAAAAATCATAAATACAAATTCGGAGGAACACCAGTGTCAGAAACTATATTTTTGATGCCAACAAGTGAAGAAGTAATAATTAAAATAGTGAGTAGCTTAAAGAATTCCCATGCAGCAGGATATGATGGTCTTAGTCTGGACACTCTTAAGAAATGTATACATAAAATTGCATCACCTTTATCAACAGTTATCAACGCTCATATGGAAGATTGACTATTTCCAGATGAGTTGAAAATTGCTCGAGTTGTACCTATTTTAAAAAAAGGAAACAGGAACCTAGTAGAAAACTTTCGACCCATTTCTGTTCTTCCAATAATATCCAAAATCTTTGAGAAAGTAATATACATAAGAATCTGGAACTTCCTGGTATGCAAAAAGTGATTTCTAAGGGGCAGTATGGGTTTGTCAAGGGTCATTCACCATTACAGCAGCATCCACCTTAATCAGAGGTGTCACTCAAGCAATAGATAATAAAGAACATCTTTCTGGACTTATAAAAAGCATTTGACTGTTGATACAACCATATTGCTGGACAAACTGTGGAGGTACAGCTCATAATCTGATGAGGTCCTACTTGACAAATAGGAGGCACTACAGAGGGAGCATACAAATCAAACACCACTGAGATAAATTTTGGTATTCCACAGGGGTCAATATTAGGACCACTTCTTTTTATTATTTATGTTAATGATATTCAGTCCATAACAAACCATGCAACAGCTATCTTATATGCAGATGATACCACATTAATATGTTGCAATCCAAGCTATTTGCAGCTTGAAGTGGAATCCAATATTGCAGCAGGCTTAATTCTGCAGTATTTTAATGAAAACAAACTAAAATTAAACACAAATAAATCTGTCTATATTGAATTTTATCTTGGGAGACAAAAAACTCATGAAAACCAAATTTTAATGGGTGATGAATACATTAAAAAACAATACTCGAACAAATTTCTTGGCCTGTCACTTGATGCAGAGTTAAACTGGTCTGATCATGTGAATGATATTTGCAAAAAGCTATGTACTAACATATATGTCCTAAGAAAACTGACACCTTTTTGTAACATCACCACTCTGGGGCAAATATATTTTGCACTATTTGAATCCCATCTAAGCTATGGGACAGAGGTATGGGGATCCAGCAGTAAAGGTAATATGAAAAGTGTGCTTATCTTACAAAAGAAGGCTATGGGAAGGCTATGGGAAAGAAATGTTCCAGGGAGTCCTGCAGAAATTTGTTTAAAGAATTTAAAATATTAAGTGTTCATAACCTGTATGTGCTGAAGATAATCATTATGGCAGTAAACAATAACAAAACACTTAATAAAGAAATATACGATCAGAACACTAGAGGTAGAGAGAGACCCCACATCATCTCTCATGGAACAACACTTTATGAGAAAAGCCCTCACTCTGAATTGCTTCCATCCTAATATCTCCAAATTGTCCATTACAAAACTAAAAATGAAATTAAAATTATGGCTCCTAAACAATCCTGTATATTCAATAGATGAGTTTCTAGATTTACTACACTTTTATGATGGAAGACCATCTGTCTAAAAATATATGTAATCTCAGATCTTAGGCTGTGTCACAAACTGTAAATATTTGAATGTCAGATATGAATACTGTGTCGAAAACTGTAGATTCCTTAATCTAAGTATGGCAAAAACCATTTTTTTTACGTATAGTCCATATATGTAACTCTGTTCTCTCAACTAAATTTAGAAAAAGTTGTGTAGATAAAAGTGTCAGCCAATAATATGTAACTCTAGTAAGTAAGGCTTTCTTTGGGATTGGAATTATTATATTCTTCTTGAAGTCTGAGGGTATTTCGCCTGTTTCATACATTTTGCTCACCAGATGGTAGAATTTTGTCAGGACTGGCTCTCCCGAGGCTGTCAGTAGTTCTGATGGAATGTTCTCTATTCCCGGGGCCTTGTTTCGACTTAGGTCTTTCAGTGCTCTATCAGACTCTTCACGCAGTATCATATCTCCCACTTCATCTTCATCTACCTCCTCTTCCATTTCTATAACATTGCCCTTAAGTACATCGCCCTTGTATAGACCCTCTATATACTCCTTCCACCTTTCTGCTTTCCCTTCTTTGCTTAGAACTGGGTTCCCATCTGAGCTCTTGATACTCTTGATACTCATACAAGTCATTCTCTTTTCTCCAAAGGTCTCTCTAATTTTCCTGTAGGCAGTATCTATCTTACCACTAGTGAGATAAGCCTCTACATCCTTACATTTGTTCTCTAGCCATGCCTGCTTCGCCATTTTGCACTTCCTGTCGATCTCATTTTTGAGATGTTTGTATTCCTTTTTGCCTGCTTCATTTACTGCATTTTTATATTTACTCGTTTCGTCAAATAAATTCAATATTTCTTCTGTCACCCAAGGATTTCTACTAGCCCTCATCTTTTCACCTACTTGATCCTCTGCTGCCTTCACTACTTCATCCCTTAAAGCTACCCATTCTTCTTCTACTGTATTTCTTTCCCCCATTCTTGTCAATTGTTCCGTTATGCTCTCCCTGAAACTCTGTAAAACCTCTGGTTCTTTCAGTTTATCCAGGTCCCATCTCCTTAAATTCGCACCTTTTTGCAGTTTCTTCAGTTTTAATCTACAGTTCATAACCAATAGATTGTGGTCAGAGTGCACATCTGCCCCTGGAAATGTCTTACAATTTAACACCTGGTTCCTAAATCTCTGTCTTACCATTATATAATCTATCTGAAACCTATCAGTATCTCCAGGCTTCTTCCATGTATACAACCTCCTTTTATGATTCTTGAACCAAGTGTTAGCTATGATTAAGTTGTGGTCTGTGCAAAATTCCACCAGGCAGCTTCCTCTTTCATTTCTTAGCCCCAATCCATATTCACCTACTACGTTTCCTTCTCTCCCTTTTGCTACTACCGAATTCCAGTCACCCATGACTATTAAATTTTCGTCTCCCTTCACTATCTGAATAATTTGTTTTATTTCATCATACATTTCTTCAATTTCTTCGTCATCTGCAGAGCTAGTTGGCATATAGACTTGTACTACTGTCGTACGCATGGACTTAGTGTCTATCTTGGCCACAACAATGCGTTCGCTGTGCTATTTGTAGTAGCTTACCCGCATTCCTATTGTTTTATTCATTATTAAAACCTACTCCTGCATTACCCCTATTTGATTTTGTATTTATAACCCTGTATTCACCTGACCAAAAGTCTTGTTCCTCCCGCCACCGAATTTCACTAATTCCCACTATATCTAACTTTAACCTATCCATTTCTCTTTTTAAATTTTCTAACCTGCCTGCCCGATTAAGGGATCTGACATTCCACGCTCCGATCCGTAGAACGCCAGTTTTCTTTCTCCTGATAACGACATCCTCTTGAGTAGTCCCCGCCCGGAGATCCGAATGGGGGACTATTTTAGCTCCGGAATATTTCACCCAAGAGGACGCCATCATCATTTATCCATACAGTAATGCTGCATGCCCTCAGGAAAAATTATGGCCGTAGTTTCCCCTTGCTTTGGTTAGTGTTACAAGACCAGATCAGTCTATCATCCAGACGGTTGCCCCTGCAACTCTTCAGGAACCATATGTTTGTCTGGCCTCTCAACAGATACCCCTCCGTTGTGGTTGCACCTACGGTACCGCTATCTGTATCGCCGAGGCACACAAGCCTCCCCACCAACAGCAAGGTCTATGGTTCGTGGGGGGGAGGATGTGTTGGGCATGTGTTGGCAATTCCACAACTAGAATTCTTGGGGGTTACACGTGCTCAATGCTGAGGTTGTGCTAGAATCCCTCCTGTGGTTGCTACCCACAAGCTGTTGTCAGAGTCACTGTGTAGTAAATGGCAATGGCATATTCATAAGTGTTCCTCATCTGCTGAGAATCAGTGATAGCTCCACTGGGAGGGGTTCCACTGTGATGTGTGACTGGTAATGATGCACACATGTGTCACTTGTTGGCTAGTTCAACCATGTGAAAGATAATGCTGCATAATTTGGCTGTCTGTTGTGTTGTATTAGCTTGTGTTAATATGAGGCAGCTGTTGTTTGAAATCTGGTTGATTCAGTGTCTTAGTGATAGGACACAAGTGTAGTGTTTACTGATGAGCAAATAAATTGCATATTCTCAAGAAAGTGTAGTATGTGTACGTGAAGCATGATACTGATCACTAAAATGAGGCAGGAGGTACCATTGTTCATTAGATGCCCACTTAGTGCTGTGATCTGTGAATATGTTATTTGTGAGAGCTGTGTCTGACATAGTGCTGTATTTCTCTGGTTGGATTTTAGTTTGTTGTGATCTCTTCATTCCTATAATAGAATCTGACTTTTGTACCACAGATAAAGTACCTGTTGGAAATGTTGCTGAGAACAATTCTGAAGCTAATCAACTCCATGAACTTGAAATCAAGGACATTTTTCAGCTAATCAGAAAATGTAGAAACAAAATATCTGCTGGCTGGGATGAAATTTCTCCATTTTTACTAAACAGTACAAAAACATTCTAGCATATCCTTTGGTGCATATAATAAATAGTGTCTTAAAAGAAGGAATGTTCCCTGTAAGTTAGCCATTGTTAAAATGCTCTACAAAAAAGGTGATAAACAACTAGTAGAAAATTACAGACCACTTGCTTTAACTTCCATTTTTAGCAAGTTAATTGAAAAAATAATTCTGAAATATATGTTAGAGCATTATAATAAGCACAACATCCTGGGAGATTTTCAGCATGGTTTCAGAGGTGGTCGTAGCACCATGACTGCAACACTTCAACCTATGCTGAAAGCTCTTGGCAAAATTGATGAAGGCATGCAAGTAGCTGGAGTTTTCCTGGACCTATCAAAGGCTTTTCATAGGGTTGATCATAAGGTACTTCTGTCAAAACTGGCATAAGTGGAAAACTACTGCACATCACATCGTATTTTAAAAAACAAAAGACAATGTACCTCAATCTCACAAAATAATGGAGAAACAGTAAAAAGTTCTACATCAAGGGTCAGGAATATTAAATTGGGTGAGCCTCAGGGATCGATAATTGGTCCCTTCCTTTTTATATGTTATGTTAATGACATTAAAATGTATACCCAGATGACACTTCAGGCCTTTGTTGGGGAAATGATATTCGCAATCTCAGCACAGAAGTAAAGAAATTTGTAGATATTGCAAAAGAAAAGTTTGAAAATGACAATCTAAAAGTCAACTTACAAAAAACAAATATAATCCCCTTCAGTGTTGGTGATTTGCAAACTTGTATTGATTCTTAAGATAGTAATATTTTAAGGAAAATCTGCAGTGAGTGTAAATTCCTAGGTATATGCATAGATAGCAAACTACTATGGACACAACAGATTGACAATGTATGTGCGAAGCTATCATCTACCCTATATGTTTTAAGAAGAATAGCTCCATATGTCAATACCCAAACACTGAGGATGAAGTATTTTGGTTTAATACATCGATTTCTAGAATGTGATCTTTCATTGTGGGGCGGGGCTTCCAAAACTCATGTAGACTGAGTATTTAAACTGCAGAAAAGAGCCTCCAGAATATTAGGCAAAAAAGATGCTAGAACATCATGTAAGGGATTGTTTATAGAATTTAAAATTCTGACTATCTATTCTATGTATATGTTTGAAACAATAGTATTAACTGTAGAAGATAAGAAATATACATGTTGTAATGCAGAAATTCACTATCACAATACAAGTACAAAATTACCATATGATACACAAAAGACTGAAAAAACAGCAAACAGTCCATATAATAATGGAGCAAAATACTTCAATGCACTGCCAAATGAACTGAAGGTAATAACTGGAGAGACATTCAAAAGAACCTCTAAAATCGTGGCTCATTGAGCACTGCTACACTAGCCTAATTTAGAAACTAAAATCTAAAGTATTATTATGCCAAATAATTTAAACTACATTCTTAAGTCCTACTGTAAAGTAAAATTAGATTGTATACTGTTGTATTGTACTACCAATTGCTATGCAAGTAAGTACATCTTTCACACAAATAAATTACAATATACAAATTACTTGTAAGTATATTGGCATGTTGAAAGGTGTTGCCATCACGTTTCCTTGTGAGGGGGATGTTCAGCTCGGTTACTCCAAACAACACTCCCATTTTGCAGTAGTTCATTTATTCACCTAAACACACCAAAGGCTCACAAAGAACTGACATGGCGGAACTGCTCAAAGATAATGCCTAGCTTAGTTCAAAGATGATACTCAGATCAATGCTGGTGTCGACCTAATCGGCGGCGGCACACACCGCCCCCCCCCCTCCCCCCTGAAGTATGGAGTACTCTTGAGAGGCTGGGGTGGCGGGGGGGGGGGGAGGGGGGGTGAAGGGGATGACTATGGCATCAGCAGGGGTGCTCTGCGGGGGCCAGACCACAGTCGGCTCGACAGCATCGTCAGGGAGCTGTGTGGGTAGATGTCGTGAAGGAAGGTTTGGCCACCGAACCTGGAAGTCATTGAAGCAAGCCAGGCTCCATACTGGGCATGCTGGTCGTTCGGCAACAGGCAGGCCAGTGGTTTGCGGGTGGAATGGAGCGATGACGACGATGTCTCCGGTGGGCGTGGCAAACACATGAAGCATGTCCAGGTCGACGTTGGGTGAGAGGGGAACACATTTCGCCAGGTGGCAGGGAATAGCAGGGGTTGTGTCATGAGCACTGGATGAAGGGAAACACACGATGAACAGTGTATAATCACGTAGTATTATTGAGATGTCATGGATTATGTCTGGGGGGACAGGCACAAACACCTCGAGCGAGGGCACGTTCAAGATGGGGGCGTGAGAAACCTCGACAGGGCAAGGGAGGCGACAGGGGAGAGGTCGAAGGGACTGGCGAAGGGCCCAGCAGTGATGGTTTGATTGTAGATAAGCTCGACATGGGGAGCAGTGGTCACTCGACTGAGTGTGTGAGACCGGAGTAGGGGCGAGGTCGGAGGAGAGCTCGACGATTGGAGATGGAAGTCACACAATTGAGTGTGTAAGTCTGACATGGAGGGGTGGTCGGAGTGTCGTGAGCCACGACAGGGAGTGGCGTGGTCGTGGCCTGAAGCAGGGGAGGGGGGGGGTTGAAGAAGGCTAGACATGAGCAGGCTTAAGTCTGTTGAGAGAGACTGTGACAGCTGAACCTTTCATCTGGATGTCATAGGTGTTGGCTGAGCACTGGAAAACTCAGTATGGGCCGGTATATGGAGTTTGGAGGGGAGCGCTGACAGTGTCATCTCGGAGCATGACGTACTCGCAATTGTCCAGAGATTTCATTGCATGAACCTCAGGGGCAGGAATGGCTGGTGGGTAGAGGGATATGGAGGTTGATGAAGTGGCGTCTGACATGCTCAACGAATGAAGGTAAGTCAGACTGAGGGAGAGAAGTGGAAGGGTTCACAAGTTTGCCAGGGAGAACAATGTTCTGGCCGTATACAAACTCGGCTATTGTGCCTTTGAGGTCTTCCTTATAGATCGCACGAATGCCGAGTAGCACAAGGGGAAGGGCCTCCATCCATAGAGAGTCATGGCATCGAAGAGCCTCCATGAAAGTGCGGTGCCAGCGCTCAACTAACCCGTTACTTTGCGGGTGATATGCTGTGGTATGGATGCGCCGGATGCCGCAAATGTTACAAATCTCGTTGAACAGGGCCGACAAATTGTCTGCCCTGGTCAGTCGTGATGATAGCTGGACATCCGAAACGCGATACCCATGACTCGACAAAAGCTCGTGCAACAGTTTCTGCCACAATATTGGGGAGGGGGACAGCCTCGACCCAGCGAGTTGTTCGGTCGATAGACGAGAGAACATAACGAAAGCCGTTAGAGGGGGGAGAGGGCCGACAATGTCAATATGAATACGCTGGAAACGCCCAGGAGGGATCGAAAAGGTGCCGAGGAGGGGTGAAATGTGCTTGTGTACTTTGCAGCATTGGCACACGACGCAGGAGCGTGCACATTGCTGGCAGTCCTTGTTGACATTTCTCCACACAAAGCGCTCCGCTACAAGGTGGCCAGACACATGAACAGCGGGGTGGGCTAAATTATGGAATGCGTTGAAGACAGCTCGACAGAGCATGGTTGGGATGAGGGGGCGTAACGTGCTTGTACTGTCGTCGCACCAGATCTCACCAGAAATGCCTGGGAAGGTGCTGCGGACCAAGTGTAGTGCAGAGGTAGAGTCTGAAATCAGGTTTTGTGTCTCCTTGTTGGCGGGTTGGAGGTTAGGCATTTCAGAGAGGTCTAACAGGGAATGGACGGCGTTGACTCGTGAAAGGAAATCAGTACCTATATTGTCAGCACCCATTATGTGTCTGACATCGGTGGTGAACTGAGATAAGAAGTCCACGTATCTGAAGCGGCGAGGAGGGGGTCAGCTGGTGGGTTTGTAATGGCCGCAGTCAGGGGTTTGTGGTCCGTTAAAACATAGAAAGGGCGTCCCGCAACATCAGTCTTAAAATGCTTGAGTGCTTCATAGACCGTGAGCAACTCCCTGTCAAATGTGGAATATTTCTGTTGTGCATTGGCGAGCTTGCGCGAGAAGAACTGCAGAGGCGAAGTCTGGCCGTCGATTGTCTGGCTAAGGACAGCGCTGATGGCAGTATCGCTTGCGTCTGTGGTGATGAAAAGCTGCACATTGGGATCTGGATGGGTGATGGTGCAGGCCTCGGCGAGAAGATTTTTGAGGGCAGTGAAAGACTCAGTCATAGCAGGGGTCCATGGAACGGGCCGAGATCCAGAAGTATTGGTGCCTGCAAGGCATCCGTCAGTGGAGCCTGAATCTCCGCAGCTTGAGGTAAACGTCGGCGGTAATAATTAACCATCCCCAGAAAGCCCCGGAGCCCTTTGAATGACGAAGGTCTGGGTAGATTTAGTATTGTTTGTACTTTCTCAGGGGGCGGAGAAATGTCATCAGCAGAGACCCGAAAACCAAGAAAAGTGACAGCAGGTTGATGTAGCTGCAATTTGTCATGGTTGGTCTCGATGGCTGCTGCGGCGAGAGTGTTCATAACAGTTTGCACATGTCAAATGTTGTCCTCGACGGAGGAGCTGAACACAAGAATGTCATCAAGATATGCAAAGCAGAATTTTAGGTCGAATAGCATTTCATTGATGAAGCGTTGCCAGGTCTGGGTTGCATTTTTCAGACCAAAGGACATGAATTGAAACTGAAATAACCCAATTGGGGTGGTGATTGCTGTCCTCTCGATGTTTTCAGGTGCCATGGGGATCTGGTTGTAGGCCCATTTGCAATCAATGACAGAGAACGTGGTCGCACCTGCAAGGGAACTGGTAAAGTCGCCAAGGTTGGGTATGGGGTAGGTGTCCATAATTGTTTGTGTGTTTAGATGATGGTAGTCTCCACACATGCACCAGGACCCGTCTTTCTTGGGTGTCATATGTATGGGCGTAGACCATCTACTGGCAGAGGGTTCAATGACACCGGAGTTTAGTAATTCAGAAATCTGATTTTTAAAACGGAGAGGAGCTTGGGACAAAGTCAACGTGGTTTACTGGAGATCGGGGTACCTGGCACGAGGCGAAGCTTGTGAACCATGCCGTTGGCGACAACAGAAATGTTGCCAGCGGCGCGGGAGGCGGTTTGTTTACAATGTGTGGCAGGTGGGGCAGACAAGGCGTAATCGTGGTGTTCGGAGCCACTCGGCGGATCCGACGGGAGCCAAGGCAGCAAAGTGTCCCAGGAGTCAATGCGACAAGATGGCCGCTGGCCCGAAGCAGTGGCACACTGGTCGGGTGAACTCGGTATAGCTCGGTGGCCGTTAGTGAGTGCATTGTCTGAGGGCACGGCCTGTGGTACCACGGTCGCGGGCAAAATGCTTGGCGCGAGTGCAGTGTTTGTGATGTCAGTGGTGGTCACACGGTGACTTGCAGGAGCCAAAGTTGCATAATTTGAGGTGCTGTCCCCGAGGGGCGGGGTAGGAGCAGTCAGTTCGGGAACACATGATGCTCGTCGCGCATGCGCACTTGTGTCCGGTCGAGTGTCAAACGCTGCCGTGTTAGGAGGGTGTGGCCCTGTGGAGCTGTCAGTACATGTTATGGAAGTCTTGATAGCACAGTTGCGAGGGGTAGTGGGAGGTAAACACACGGAGGCTCGATTACTGAGACTGCAAGCAGATTCGGCGCACTTACTGACTTTGCTTTGTCCTTGCTGTAGTGTCTGTAATTTCTTTGCTGCATCGAAGAGCTGGAGCTGAGTTTCTGTGGTGTGCGTACTGTAAGACCTTCGGTACATACACCATTACATTATTTGACTTGTCGCTCTAACGAAGTAGGTGACTGTCAGCAATATGTTTCGTGGTCTTATCGTGGCGTGTTTATCTTCTGCCGTTAGGTCAGACGTAGAAATGCCACTTGCACGCTTAGAGTAGCAGATTGACGGTGACCAACTTTAAAAAGAACTTGATTAATTTTCACACACATTTATTAAAATAATAAAAATCATAGACATTATGTAACTGGATTCTGGATGCTGTTTACAATTGACAATCTACAGTTCCTTTGGTCTTGGTACGTTAATCTTATTCTCACATTTCTCTGATACTTGACAAAGTGTCTATACATTTATCTTCATGGCTATGTACAAGAATATGATAATCTTATTAGGTGCAGACTGAAACTTGACTATAGACTAATGCAGACTGATGCAGACTGACTAATCGGAGGTCTGTACACTCGTTATAATACCTCGCACGATCAGGTATCACTGCGCGAGTGTGGTCCGCAAGGAGAAAAGGTTCTACGTTAGCAGCAATCTCATTGGCTGCGTTACATATTAATATGCGGATCGGCGGAAGCAGAATTTGGTCCGTCTCTAAGACAGCGCCATCTCGTAGTGCGGAGATGGACGAGCGCTGCGCCTGCGCTGTTGTGCTTAGCGGGGCACGCTTTATTGAGAAAGTTGTGTACTCGCTGACTATGCGGAACTATGTACACAACAGTTTCATGGAGCCAGAGGCAGAGATCAAAGTTTTCCTTGCATAGGCGAGTGATGTTTTTGTTTTCAAGCACGACAAGGCACTTGTGCGTTGTTTCTTGTAATGTCGTCGACAGAGACGAGCATGTACGGATGAGATGAGCCCGGACCGATGTGTCAGTGGGGGTTTGCTCAAAGGAGCACAGGGCAAGTGAGTCTTGGGTGGGTGATGAAACACAGTGTTTCACACTAGGTCCGGTGAAAGTTTGCGGTGTTGCAAGAAGTCAATGCCTAGTATAGGTTCATCAATTTGGCACACTAAAAAAGTCCACTCGAATTTGCAGTTTGCAGGGAGTAAGACAACGTGGGAAGTTGAACCTGAGCATTGTAGTTTAGTTGAATTCACGGCCTGCAGTAAAGTACGATGAGGGCGGATGTTTGACGATGCTAAGGACGTAGGTAGCAATGAAACATCAGCGCCTGTGTCCACTAGGAAAAGATATCCCAACGAAATGTCTTTAATGTAATGTTGTCTGCAATTACCCAGTCATTCCTGGACAGAATGGAGCACTGGAGGGTGCCTGTCATATGTGCGCAGGAGGCGTTTGGGAAGTAGCAGGGTGGTCTACAGTTCCGTGCCCCCTCGCCAAACCGTGTATGGAAGTAACAGTATGGGTAGTGCGGTAGGCGTTTGGGAAATAGCAGGGTGGTCTACAGTTCCGTGCCCCCTCGCCAAACCGTGTATGGAAGTAACAGTATGGGTAGTGCGGTTGTATTTCCTGTGGAAAGTTCGTTGCCAGTGGCGGTGGCCG
The DNA here is from genome assembly GCF_021461395.2 of Schistocerca americana. Taxonomy (NCBI): domain Eukaryota; kingdom Metazoa; phylum Arthropoda; class Insecta; order Orthoptera; family Acrididae; genus Schistocerca; species Schistocerca americana. Next base: position 605,835,894 of record NC_060124.1, on the reverse strand, counting down.
AGGTTTGATGGCCACAGCAGGTTCAGTTGTAGGAGGGGGACGTGACCGTGGGCGGAGCCGGTGACGTCCCAGTTGCTTGTTTACTGCTTCCCGGAGCGAGCGGAACGGTCGGCAGAGTACAGCCCCGGCCGCGTCCAGCCACAGGGCGATGAGCCTGAACCTAAGACTTGTCAGGTAGGCAGTGGCTGGCGAAATAGAGCAGTGAGGCATTGTGTAGCTTGTCAGCAATTGTCATTCTTTGCTCAACAGGTTCAGGAGACCACTGAGCCAGAGCAAAGCGGATGTGAGGAGATAGTTTATCTGACCAGATGGCGAGAAGAGCTGTGTCAGAGAATAGGTCGTTGCTGACCAGGGCCTGTAGGCACTGGGAAGGTTTGTCGTTGCCTAGTTGCTCAACGTGGAGCACTTGCCGTATTGCTGCCTCAGTTGAGCGTGCAAGCTGACGCAGAACTGTCTTTTTGGCTAGAGTGCACTGGATAGCTGAGTCCAGGGCGTCGACCAGGTCAGCAATCAAGTCCTCCTGGTCGTGCAGGTGGGTGATGAGGCACAGAAACCTGGTTAACTCGTCGAGTTTGTAATGGTCGAACACTTCGTCCACAATTTTGAACAAGGTTGTTGCTCTGTTGGGATTAAATGGTGGCAGCGTCGGTAAGTGTTGTAGAATGTTCGGAAGAACAGGTTGAGTTGAGTTTGTCAGGCCACTGTCTGAAACGAGCTGTAGTCGCTGTAGTATTCCAGGAGAGTGTGCCTCCAGGGGATGTGGCGACAACCGCTGGTCGGGTGACAGCGTGAAGGTGACGCGTTGTGGTTGAGCGCGATCCGTCGTGACGCGGAAGGCCGACATGGGTGAGACACCGTAATGTGTTGATGGCGGTTGCGGAAGCTCAACACGTTGTGGGTGTGTTCAGATTGACGCGTCGTGGAAGACCGACATGGATGAGGCACCGAGATGTGCCAAGAACGGTAGCAGAAGCTCGACTGGATCTGGCGCAGAGCCGACAGGTGAGAAAAAGTTCAAAATTTGAGAACGCATGTTAGTCCATGGAAAGCTCAACTTATGATCAGAGCCAGGGCCACCTGTGCTGCACGGAGGCTGCGGAGGTGCAGGCTGTCCAGAAGCACAGTGTGGGAAATTATATTGAACATGGGATGGAATGTGTGAATGTTCACTGTTAATAGTCACTCCACTCAAAATGGTGTGCTGATAAGGTGAATGCTGTGGCATAAAACACTGAGGTGTAGCAGTGGGACAGAGATGGAGGTCAGGCACAGATAACAAGTTATTGTTCCTGTCGTAGGCCAAGGTATCTAAGCAGGAAGGCATGTGCTGATGCTTATCCGAGGCACGCGTGGGCGTGGTCAAATGCTAAGGAGGTTGACCTGTGGATGAAGCAGTTCCGACCATGTGGCTGGAATCCGCGTGGTACTGGACGGATTGCCGCATGGCAAATGATTGTCCTGGCGGTGGTAGGTTGTCCAACAAAGCATTTGCAGAAATCGGCATTGGTCCATACTGCATAGCAAATGATTGTCCTGGCGGTGGTAGGTTGTCCAACAAAGCATTTGCAGAAATTGGCATTGGTCCATACTGCACGGAGATCTGTGAGAGGTAACTGCACCGTCAATGAGGGTGGGAACAAAGGCGTCTGATAGCCAGAATCATGCACACTCCTAACCTCACTTATTGTTGCGAGAGTCGAAAACGTCAGGCGAAATCAGCGTAATCGTCAAGTGAGAGGCATCGTGTTGCAGTCCTGGTGGGTGTACATCGCCCACAACATGATGCATGTTGATAACAAAATTCGGCGTTAGCTGAGCCGAAGTCATTGTTCTAATGCTGTGTCGATGTAATACACGGTGAAAACGGAAGACGTTACAACTCGGGGTCACCAGTGAGGGGGATGCTTGGGTCGGTTACACCAAACAACAATCCCATTTTGCAGTAGTTCATTTACTCACCTAAACACACCAAAGGCTCACAAAGAACTGACATGACAGAACTGTTCAAAGATAATGCTTGTTGTTGTTGTTGTTGTTGTTGTGGTCTTCAGTCTTGAGGCTGGTTTGATGCAGCTCTCCATGCTACTCTATCCTGTGCAAGCTTCTTCATCTCCCAGTACCTACTGCAGCCTACATCCTTCTGAATCTGCTTAGTGTATTCATCTCTTGGTCTCCCTCTACGATTTTTACCCTCCACGCTGCCCTCCAATACTAAATTGGTGATCCCTAGATGTTTCAGAACATGTCCTACCAACCAATCCCTTCTTCTAGTCAAGCTGTGCCACAAGCTCCTCTTCTCCCCAATTCTATTCAATACCTCCTCATTAGTTATGTGATCTACCCATCTAATATTCAGCATTCTTCTGTAGCACCACATTTCAAAAGCTTTTATTCTCTTCTTGTCCGAACTATTTATCGTCCATGTTTCACTTCCATACATGGCTACACTATATACATATACTTTCAGAAACAACTTCCTCACATTTAAATCTATACTCAATGTTAACAAATTACTCTTCTTCAGAAACGTTTTCCTTGCCATTGCCAGTCTACGTTTTATATCCTCTCTACTTTGACCATCATCAGTTATTTTGCTCCCCAAATAGCTAAGGTCCTTTACTACTTTAAGTGTCTCATTTCCTAATCTGATTCCCTCAGCATCACCCGACTTAATTCGACTACATTCCATTATCTTCATTTTGCTTTTGTTGATGTTCATCTTATACCCTCATTTCAAGACACTGTCCATTCCATTCAACTGCTCTTCCAAGTCCTTTGCTGTATCTGACAGAATTACAATGTCATCGGCGAACCTTAAAGTTTTTATTTCTTCTCCGTGGATTTTAATACCCACTCCGAACTTTTCTTTTGTTTCCTTTACTGCTTGCTCAATATACAGATTGAATAACATCGGGGATAGGCTACAACCCTGTCTCACTCCCTTCCCAACCACTGCTTCCCTTTCATGTCCCTCGACTCTTATAACTGCCATCTGATTTCTGTACAAATTGTAAATAGCCTTTCTCTCCCTGTATTTTACCCCTGACACCTTCAGATTTTGAAAGAGAGTATTCCAATCAACATCGTTAAAAGCTTTCTCTAAGTCTACAAATGCTAGAAACGTAGGTTTGCCTTTCCCTAATCTTTCTTCTATGATATGTCGTAGGGTCAGTATTGCCTCATGTGCTCCAACATTTCTACGGAATCCAAACTGATCTTCCCCGAGGTCGGCTTCTATCAGTTTTTCCATTCGTCTGTAAAGAATTTGCGTTAGTATTTTGCAGCTGTGACTTATTAAACTGATAGTACAGGAATTTTCACATCTGTCAACACCTGCTTTCTTAGGGATTGGAATTATTATATTCTTCTTGAAGTCTGAGGGTATTTTGCCTTTCTCGTACATCTTGCTCACCAGATGGTAGAGTTTTGTCAGGACTGGCTCTCCCAAGGCTATCAGTAGTTCTAATGGAATGTTGTCTACTCCCAGGGCCTTGTTTCAACTCAGGTCTTTCAGTGCTCTATCAGACTCTTCACGCAGTATCATATCTCCCATTTCATCTTCATCTATATCCCCTTCCATTTCTATAATATTGTCCTCAAGTACATCGCCCTTGTATAGACCCTCTATATACTCCTTCGACCCTTCTGCTTTCCCCTCTTTGCTTAGAACTGAGTTTCCATCAAACCTCTTGATATTCATGAAAGTGGTTCTCCTTTCTCCAAAGGTCTCTTTAATTTTTCTGTAGGCAATATCTATCTTACCGCTAGTGAGATAAGCCTCTACATCCTTACATTTGTCCTCTAGCCATCCCTGCTTAGCCATTTTGCACTGCCTGTTGATATCATTTTTGAGACATTTGTATTCCTTTTTGCCTGCTTCATTTACTGCATTTTTATATTTTCTCCTTTCATCAATTAAATTCAATATTTCTTCTGTTACTCAAGGGTTTCTACTGGCCCTCGTCTTTTTACTTATTTGATCCTCTGCTGCCTTCACTATTTCATCCCTCAAAGCTTCTTCTACTGTATTTCTTTCCCCCATTCTTGTCAGTTGTTCCCTTATGCTCTCCCTGAAACTCTGTACAACCTCTGGTTCTTTCAGTTTATCCAGGTCCCATCTCCTTATATTCCCACCTTTTTGCAGTTTCTTCAGTTTCAATCTACAGTTCATAAGCAATAGATTGTGGTCAGAGTCCACATCTGCTCTGGGAAGTTCTTACAATTTAAAACCTGGTTCCTAAATCTCTGTCTTACCATTATATAATGTATCTGATACCTTTTAGTATCTCCAGGGCTCTACCATGTATACAACCTTCTTTCATGATTTTTAAACCAAGTGTTAGCTATGATTAAGTTATGCTCTGCGCAAAATTCTACCAGGCGCCTTTCTCTTTCATTTATTAGCCCCAATCCATATTCACCTACTATGTTTCCTTCTCTTCCTTTGCCTACTCTTGAATTCCAGTCTCCCATGACTATTAAATTTTCGTCTCCCTTCACTACTACTCTTGAATTCCATCTCCCATGGCTATTAAATTTTCGTCTCCCTTCACTACCTGAATAATTTCTTTCATCTCATCATACATTTCATCAATTTCTTTGCCATCTGCAGAGCTAGTTGGCATATAAACTTGTACTACTGTAGTAGGTGTGGGCTTCATGCCTATCTTGGCCACAATAATACATTCACTATGCTGTTTGTAGTAGCTTACACATCCTCCAATTTTTTTATTCATTATTAAACTTACTCCTGCATTACTCCTATTTGATTTTGTATTTATAACCTTGTATTCACCTGACCAAAAGTCTTGTTCCTCCTGCCACCAAACTTCACTAATTCCCACTATATGTAACTTTAACCTATCCATTTCCCTTTATAAATTTTCTAACCTACCTGCCAGATTAAGGGATCTGACATTCCACGCTCCGATCCGTAGAACACCAGTTTTATTTCTCCTGATAACAACTTCCTCTTGAGTAGTCCCCACCTGGAGATTCGAATGGGGGACTATTTTACCTCCGGAATATTTTACCCAAGAGGACGCCATCATCATTTAATCATACAGTAAAGCTGCATGCCCTCGGGAAAAATTACGGCTGTAGTTTCCCCTTGCTTTCAGCTGTTCGCAGTACCAGAACAGCAAGCCCATTTTGGTTAGTGTTACAAGGCCAGATCAGTCAATCATCCAGACTGTTGCCCCTGCAACTACTGAAAAGGCTGCTGCCCCTCTTCAGGAACCACAGGTTTGTCTGGCCTCTCAACAGATAACCCTCTGTTGTGGTTGAACCTACGCTACGGCTATCTGTATCATTGCGGCATGCAAGCCTCCCCAATTCACTACCTGAATAATTAGTTCAAAGACGATACTCAGATCAATGCTGGTGTCGACATCATCGGCGCTATACTAGTATTGGTTTCATGTGTTCCCATTATGAATTGGGGATGACTTGTCTCTGATACATGTGTGGTCTCAGAATTGTGGTTGCACATTTTGACTGCTTTTAAAAATGTAATGGCCTTGTGGCTCATTTTATAAACACATGTTATGCTTGTCCATGTTGTTTGTTATGGACATCTCCACAGTTATCTAGTTGACCTCATGTTGTACTAGGGAGCAGCAGTGGTGTGTTTGTTGCCACTGTCATTCTCGTCTTTCAGTGGCAGACCTTATGTTTCGTTTTTAAAGTCCTACACCAAGAATTATACTCACCTGGTGGTGAGTGTAATGTGTACCTTACTATTATAGGGCATTTGACCATAAGTTATGGCTAGTGCCTATTTAGTTTTAAAGGGGCTAGGTCCCCACCTTGAACTGAAACCTAGTTTAAGTGATGGCTAGTGCCTGTAAGAGCAGACACGATTTGTTATAAAGGCCAGTTGACGTAGTTGTAAGTGGCGAACTGGTGCCTGGCTAACTGAGGTACCAATTGCCAATTCACTAATTTGGGTGCAGCTTAGAGTGGCCAGTTTGCTTGTTATGTGTGCTACTTCGGATTACTAACTGTTTTAATGGTGAATGCTCATTTGTATTCATTCGGTGTGTTTTTATGCCAATTTTAGGCCAGGCAACTAAATAGGTGCTGCATCCGGCAAACTGTTGATGTACTTTAAGAGAATAGGAAAGAAACATAAAATAATGAAAAAGTAATTTTATAATATAAATAATAGTGCAAAGTCTCTTTAGTGTAATCATGTTGCAAAATTTCTTTATTTTAACCAACCAATTGCAACCTGCATTTAAAACCATACATGACCTTTTGTCAAATACAGCAATAAGCAAACTGCTCATTAATACTGCTGTGAGAGTACATTTGTAATATTTTACTATATGTTCATGAATACCTACTGAAGAAGGATCGCAAGACAGTAGAAGATATCTTGAAAGATTTACAGACTAGTTACAGGATAAATGTGGTTCTGGAAATCAAAATTGTTTGAAGGAATATACACATTAGCTCAAGGCTCTGTGTTCACCAGACACATTGTATACAACTGAACATATACTCCCATGAAGTCTTTAATGTTATGGTGTACATAAATTGTCATTATTTTTGAAATCATCTGACTCCTATTTTTAACATGAATTTCTTTGAAAGCACTTTCTTTAACTTGACATCACATGCACACACTGAAAAATATAAAATTTGGCTGGAACATGCTGTTGACTTTGTAGTTTGTTAATACAACTGTACACTATGTACCCAATACTTAGTATTGCATTACAAAGTTCCATAATACCAAGGGCTTGCATACAATAGTTTGAAGGGATTGGGGAGGGAGGGGCTGGACCTGTGGGTATGGAGTATTCTGAATATCTTTGAAGATTAATTCCGACTTTTAAGTTGCCATAAAGAAGATCCAATCTGAATCCTGTTAAAATCTTAAATGATAATTTTGAAAGAAAAGTACCCGATTTCGCTACATTTTCTCCTTTCCATGAAAACTAAAGGGGGAGGGGGAGGTAGGTGCAGCCACCCCTTACCTCCAGGTATGGGCACCCTTGTGTAACACTTTTAGACTCGTAATTAGTCTAAAATATCTTCAGAGGACTCAATTTCATCTGGGTTTTTAGGAAGGATTCCTCTAGATGGCCCATGAATAACTTAGCATAGTATGGTGCCATGCGGGTGCCCATAGCCGTACCGTGGATTTGTTTGTAGGTAATGCCTTCAAAGGAGAAGTAATTATGGGTAAGGATATAGTTGACCATTGAGACTAGGAAGGAGGTTGTTGGTTTGGAATCCATAGGACGTCTGGAAAGGTAGTGTTTGATAGCAGTAAGGCCATGGACATTAGGAATGTTAGTTTACAGGGAAGTGGCATCAATAGTGATGAGCAGGGCACTGTGTGGTAAAGGGAGAGGAACTGTAGAGAGTTGGTCGAGGAAATGGTTGGTATCTTTTATATAGGAGGATAGGTTCCAGGTGATAGGTTGAAGATGTTGGTCTACGAGAGCAGAGATTCTCTCAGTGGGGGCACAGTAACCGGCCACAATGGGGCATCCGGGGTGGTTGGGTTTATGGACTTTAGGAAGTATGTAGGAGGTGAGAGTGCGGGGGGTGGTAGGGAGAGGTTTTGGGATGGGCCTAATGATTTGAGTAGTGAATGGAGATCCTGCTGGATTGCTGGAATGGGATCACTGTGGCTTGTTTGTAGGTGGAAGTATCTAACAGCTGACAGAGTCCTTCTGCCACGTAATCCTTGCGGTTCAAAACTACGGTGGTGGAGCCTTTGTCTGCAGGTAGGATTATAAGATCGGGATCAGTTTTTAGATGGTGGACTGCAGTTCTTTCTGTGGATGTAAGGTTAGTATACATGTTGAGGGATTTGGGGAATCATGGTGAGGCAAGGTTCGAGGATAAGAAATTCTGGAAAGTTAACAGGGGGTGGTTTGGAGGTAGTGGGGGTAGATCACGGTTGGATGGATGAGTGAACTGAGTTAAGCAAGGTTCAATGTTGGTCTTTGGTTGAGTCTGATTGGTTGGGTTGGTGGCGAAAAAGTGTTTCCACTGTAGGAACCAGGAGAAGGAGAGAAGGTCTTTAACTAGTCCCAGAATTTCGTATCCTCGAACCTTGCCTCACCGTCATTCCCCAAATCCCTCAACGTGCATACTAACTCTACATCCACAGAAAGAACTGCAGTCCACCATCTAAAAACTGATCACAATCTTATAATCCTACCTGCAGACAAAGGCTCCGTCACCGTAGTTTTGAACCACAATGATTATGTGGCAGAAGGACTCCGTCAGCTGTCAGATACTTCCACCTACAAACCAAGCCACAGTAATGCCATTCCAGCAATCCAGCAGGATCTCCAGTCACTGCTCAAATCATTAGGCCCATCCCAGAACCTCTCCCCAGAGTCCACCTCTCTACTTACCCCTACCACTCCCCGCACTCCCACCTTCTACATACTTCCTAAAGTCCATAAACCCAATCACCCAGGATGCCCCATTGTGGCCGGTTACTGTGGCTCCACTGAGAGAATCTCTGCTCTTGTAGACCAACACCTTCAACCTATCGCCCGGAACCTATCCTCCTATATAAAAGATACCAACCATTTCCTCGACCGTGTAGCGGGACTTCCAATTTCGCCACGCTACACTCGTTGCCTCAGATATAAATTATACTGTCGCAGCTGTATGAGCGCTCGATGGCAGAGAAAATATATAAAAAAAGGAAAGTACTAAAAAGTAACTCTTTGTTATCCATCTGTCTTTTGTCTCTCGAGAGCGGAAGCTTAATGCAGACGCAAAAAGTTATTAGCAGTCTTGGTCTGATTAAGACGTAAAACAACTTATTGATGTGCAGATGTATTGTGGAAATTTGTATGAAATTCAGAGAATGGAAGCAGCAACATAAAATACATTGCATTTAACCTCAAGACGATTTTTATTTGTATAAATTAGTGATTCCTGGTCGATTGCAAGATTTCGGAGCAGCTACTACTTTTCATGCAGAAATGAAGTAGGATATTTTTGAAGACCTGGACGCCGCACGAAAGAAGACATGTTAACATGGTAAAGGATGAACTCTTATCTACGCCATTTCCCCCTGTTAATCACATTTTGTTATTCTCTGTTCTTTTTCAAATAATTATTGTAGTGGTAATTGGTTTGACTTTTGCTCAGAAATGCCACAAGGACCACCCCAACAACAGCTTTTCCGAATCACGAAGTCCGATAACTTTTTCTGTAATACGAAGTCCGATTTGCATTTCATTCTTTCCCTTTTTCACGGTCATTAACGATTTTAAACCCCCCTTTTTATTCACCATTTCTTCCCATATTTTCAACCTCGTCTTTAACCACTACAACTGGCTCGCGCGACAGGACGCAATTTTCGGATGTGTCGTCGTATGTGTCGTTTTTGAGCAAATTTGAAACTTTAATTTGTATTTTTTCCCAACAGAGAATAACCAAAAATCCTGAAGTTTAAAGGGTAACCAAAAGACCAACTTTATTGCACCCAAGCAAATGATTATACAACAATATTGTAAAGAAATTTTGTAACTAATTCAGTCTGTTTTTCTTTCCATGGCATATATTGTTGCAAAACTGTTATTTTGAGACCTTTTGGTGATTATCCGATGGAGATGTATTAAGAAAATTCATATTTTGACGAATACGATTTACGCAGAAGTGATTGACCAGCCGCTGCAGGACAGAAAATTTAATGGTGAGTCCCACAATTATGTTTCATTCAAACAGTCGATAGCCAACTGCAGAATCCATTTTTCCCTTTCCACACATCCTGTAGTTTTCTTCTAGATTTTTTCAAAATTATCTATCTCTGTTGCAGTTTGTGGTAATTATAGTATTGTTGTAGCATATGAAGATGGTGAATTTGACCGCCAAACAGTCATTTGTTATGAAAAATTTTGTCCGCCCTGCTGCATCTTTCTCAACCATTGTTGGCAATAGAGCAATCATATACACTGACGAGAAAATATTTCAACCTAAATTTGAGTCAAATCTTTATTAATCAGACTTATATTATTCCCTTTTTGACTTACGATTATACATCCTATTACAATGGAACGCGGTAAGGTCGAGATAGTTTCGGCAGATGAGTTAAGTGAACCAGATTCATCGTTCAGCCAACAAGAAAGACCGCGTTTCTCTCCATGGACGAGTTCACAGATCAGTGCAATGATTTTGCCTCAAACTCGCAACATTTGTGATAATGCACAGATGGCGACTTTAAATGACGAAATGTGGAACGGACCCGAGACTAGACAGTCAGCGCCATTGTTAACATCAGTGTCAGAACCGAATATGAGACAAATTCAGCAACGTGACACAAAACGGACACAGGAGGCTGACAAACTGGACCGACTGTTAAAGTTATTTGCAGACATGAAACGAGACGTTAGTCAGAAAATTGACGCAAAACTGGATGCACTTGGTCAGGACTTTAAACAAAGGCTAGATAAAAGGGACGAAAAATTTGACGTATTAAACCGTACTATGACCGAAAATTTTGAACGAACAAGAAAACAGATGACAGAACTAAATAACACCACTCAACAGCTCAGCCAGCGATTTGAGACATTGTCCGACCGAGTCACTAAACAGGAAGAAACTTTGGTTACATTCACACATGAAACAAAAAACAATATCACCCGATGTGAGAATCGGTTAACTCAAATAGTTAATGTGCAGCAGGGAGTGAACACCCATGTGGAAGAGTTAGCTCTGGCCCACACTTCAGCTAGCTCCACCCAAGAAAAGCTGACTGAAGAAGTGGGAAATATTACCCAACAGCTCACAATGGTAGTTCTTGAACAAACCCACCTCAAAGAAAAGATAGAAAAATTAGAAGACCGAGCGGACCTCGCATCACTAAACAACGACATCAACATGGCAGGAAGAATTGTACATGAATGTAAATTGTGTGACGACTATCTGGACAAAAAACTTGAAACAATTACACAGGACATACTTTCAAAAACAAAGACACATGTTAAAGACGAGACAAAACACATAGAAGACGAAGTGACAAAATTACGACGCATCGTCAGGGAACGACAAAACAGCTAAAACCATGGCTAATGACCCAGACAGAGCATCTATTGTGGAATCACCTATTTCAAATCAAAATTACAATGTGCCGCTTTCTTTTCCACTAAACGAGCAATATTACGGTACGACACCTAGAGTAGCAAGTGCCACAAACCACGTCAATACAGTTATGCCAACCGGCATGGCCGATGACACGTTTGTAAGGCATGGGTATTTCTAGACATTTTCCAGTGAGGACAAGCACAAAGTCCGCCCTATTGTGTTTATTAGATCATTTGACGGTGTTTTTCCACATAGTTGGTCAGAAGTCGATAAAATCAGATACGTCACCAATCTCATGAGAGGACGAGCAGCTAAGTGGGGCGCCGCTAAGAACCGGCGGTGCCTTACGTTTGAACAGTTCGAACAAGCCTTCTTTGACGAATTCTGGTCCGAGAATGAGCAACAGAGTCTAAGGAGAGAAGTGTGCAACCCCGAGACCTATGACCCTAAAAAGAGACATTAAGACAATACTTTGAGAGGTACCTATACAAGACACTGTACTGGTCCAAACCAGCCGACTTGCCAGCGATAATTGACACTTTAAAGAGCCACCGAGACAGATTAATAGGAGTACCGGAGACTGACATTAAGACTTTCTAAAACTTCTTAGATCAAATGGACGTAGTTTACGGAGGCGATTCACGCCATTCAAATTTTACTCATATTAGTAACCAAAATCAGCACCCACTCCAAAGGAACCGTAGTGACGGTGGTTGGTGGAACCATCCGTCCGCGCCGCGACACAATACGATGCCTGTGCGCGAAACATATTCAAATGGAAACTTGTATGACGGTAGGAACAACCGCAGAAATTCGTGGAATAATAGTAATAACAACAATAATTATCACCCATATCAAAATGGTAACTACATGCAAAATGAAAAACACAGACAGTACAACAACAACCGCAATAGCAGACGTGAGAATAACCGGTACAACCCGGGCTACTTTGACAGGAACATGCCATATAACAGACATAATTACCACCAAAACAATAACAATCCCAACAATCACCGACAGAATATGTGGAACACAAAATTCACGCATTACAAATCATAACCCTCCACGGAATCCGCCGCCGTTCCCCAGTACAGTTATGCACTCCCCGCCACGAAGTAGCAATAACAATTGCGGCGCACCATCAGCTGACGCGTGGGCGCCAACCGGCCGGAATGTAAACATAGTGGAGCTGGTCAATGAACCCAGCCAAACACAGCAGACGACGAAAAACGGTCGACGACCGAGCTAAGCGCTCGTGCTTCGGTCGTGAGGTGTTGTAAGAGCGCAACGGCTAAGACGGTTTGTTTCCTCAGGTACGATAACAAAATGACAGCAGAACAGCAATTAACCGACGAGAAAAACAGTAAATCAGACAGTTGTGTTAAAGAATTCATACAAGCTAGGGCATGGGTTAAGTTTAACGATTATGATGAACAAATTTTATTCTATACTGGAGCTGCTGCAAGTGTGATGACAACCTCATTCTATAATGAATTGAAACAAATTATAAACATACCTACTTTACCCGCACAGAATTGCCACTTGGTTAGTGCCACAGGTACTAAATAAGAACATACGCATGCAAGGCCTTGTTAACTTCACATTTTCCAATACACAGTTCAGGTGTAATTTTCTGATTGTAGACAAGCTTATTGTACACTGCATCCTAGGGATGGATTTGTTGAATGAACACAAAGCAATCATAGATTTAAGTAATGGCATATGTCAATTATCTGTAGGAGAACCACTAATCAATGTTGAACTTAACAAGACGATTGAACCACGACAAAAACATTACGAAGTAAGTCAATTTCAATTGGAATATCCTACCATAGTTAGCGTATGTAGATTGAAGATTCAGACTATCAGGAAACTGAGCAGGATTTATTGTATCAGAAATGTGTCGAATCTATTTAACGAAACAACAGCAAGAAGAATTGTACAAATTATTATGTTATTATGCACAAGTTTTCAGTGAGAGGCCTGGTGTAATCAGAGGTTATAGCTACAAAATGGATGTTAAGCCACATAAGACTTATTGTAGGACACATTGTAATATTTCATGGGCGAAGAAACCTGCAGTCTTACGTGAAATCGAGCGTATGTTGACCTGAGGTGTCATAGAAAAATCACATTCCCCTTATTGCAGTCCTATCCTGGCGGTAGGCAAGCAAGATGGCAATGACAGATTGGTGATAGACGCACGTGAAATCAACAAAATTATTATACCTGTTAACACAAGACCCGTCAACTTGGACGAACAGTTGCTAAAATTTTATAATGTACAATACCTAACTGATATTGACCTCCGCTTATCGTACTGGCAGGTGTCCCTTCACAATGACAGTCGTAAATACACTGCTTTCCTTTGTGAAGGACGCAGTTATCAGTTTTGTGTGTTGCCTTTTGGTTTGCGCGTAAGCGCGGGCGTGTTCATCGAGGCGCTTGACGCCGTTCTCGGCCCGTGTTTGTTGTCACGTGTCACGGCGTACGTTGATGACGTTGTCGTGGCAACAAATACGTGGGAGGAACATATTGATCTGGTACAGCAAAATTTATTTAAATTTTCACAAGCTGGAGTCACAGTAAATCTTTCGAAGTCCCAAGTAGGAAGGCGTGAAATCAAGTTTTTAGGCCATATAGTCTCGCCGGAAGGCATTCGTCCCGATTCTAAGAAGATTGATGCTATTCGTAATTTCCCTCCTCCACAAAACCGCAAACAGTTGAAAGCATTCTTAGGATTATCTTCTTTCTTTCGGAAGTTTGTTTACAACAGCTTCTGGACAGCTCTCACCTGCTAACTCTACTGAAAAAGAACGCAATTTGGAGATGGACAGAGTTTTGCCAAGCTGATATTCAGGCTATTAAAGATGCATTGGTGAACGCACCCCTCCTCTGCCACCCTGAGATGACGTCAGATTTTTGCCTAGCCACGGATTCGTCATCATATGGCCTTGGAACTTTTCTATTTCAAATTCAATCCGAATCAAGACAATCTGTCATCAAACCGATAAGTTTTGCGAGCCGCACGCTCACTGAGTGTGAGAGGTCGTACTCGGTGACGGAGCGGGAGGCTCTTGCCATTATTTGGGCATTCCGTAAGTTTCGCTACTTTCTTTGGGGTAAACATACTCGCATATACACAGACCATCAAGCCCTTTCTTTCTTGCTATCATGCAAATTGCTTCATTCGCGGCTCATCCGGTGGTGTCTTTCACTCCAAGAATACAGCTTCGAAATTATTTACATTAAAGGTAAATCAAACGTAGTAGCCGATGCCCTGTCCCGTTTGCCCCAAGGCATACAGGATTTTTCGGACCTTTCCGAGCAAACATCAGACTTTAACATCTTACTTATGTACGATGGTACCTACGCCCCATACTACCGAAATATGTGCAAGAAATTTGCTTCACTTCAGGGCAGCGACCCCAGGTGGTCAAACATCAAAAAGAAATTACGTACAGATCCTTCTCCCACTTGCAAAAATATTACACAATACACAAAAATGTACTTTTTCGTAGGCGTACCCCAGACTCGCACCATTGGTGTGTTTGTCTACCAGACGCACATGTTGACGATTTTATTCTGTTCACACACAAAACTTGGGGGCACTACGGAGTCACCAAATGCACTGATAAAATAGTACAGTATTGTTATTTTCCAAATCTGCGTCGGAGAGTGTTGCAAATTGTTCGTAAACGCATCATCTGCCAAAAAGCAAAATTTTCCAACCGATCATCTTTGAATTAATTACATCCTATTGTACCAACCCGACCTTTGGAATTAGTATCGTTGGATATCGCCGGACCTTATCCCAGAGCTCGTGGAGGTGTGAAATACATCGTTGCTGTACTTGATATCTTCTCAAAATACTTAAAATTGTATGCTATCCGTACTGTCAACGCATCTGCTATAGCTAGACGTTTGACTAACAGCTACTTTACAAGGTTTGGCAAACCCCACAGCATTATTATGGATAATGCACACTATTTTACGGGAAGAAAATGGAAATCTTTTGTTGCCAAACATAACATCAAACATATTCTTAAATCAGCATTTCACCCGGAAGGGAAACCAGTAGAACTGATTTTTAGAGAGTTTGGTCAATTCATGAGAATACATTCACCTCGCAAACACACACAGTGGATTTATTTATTTATTTATTTATTTGATTAGCCATCCGTAGACATTTTGCAATGTATGGATGTTGTCAGTTTGGATACAGTGATTTTTGCAGATACATTGACACTTTTATATGCATTTACAGAGTATACAAATACAATGACATTTATCACTTAAATTACATTCAGACAATTAAATATTCACTTATTGTTTAGAAACAGTGTTCCTGAAAATATAGTTTAAGGGTTTTCTGTAACAGTACATGTTGTTAATTTCTTTGATGTCCTGTGCAGCTTGTTATACATTTACAGAATATACAATACAATGTCATTATGTCACTTAAATTACATTCAAACATTTAAATATTCACTTACTGTGTAAAAACAGTGTTCCTGAAAATACAGTTTAAGAGTTTTTCTGAAACAGTACATGCTGTTAATTTCTTTGATTTCCTGTGGCAGCTTCTTATACAATTTTACACCCTGATACAAGAAACTTTTTTGGGTCTTATGCTTGTTTCTCCTATCTAGATGAAGGCAGTGGCTTGTTCTTGTGCTATAGCTGTGTAAAATGCTGTTTGTACTATAATTCACTATATTTTTCTTTATATATACTATAGTGTGGAACATAAATAAACAGGGAACAGTTAGAATACCAAGTATTTTGAATAGTTCTCTGCAGTGAGCCCACTTACTGCTTTTAGTTATAATTCTCACTGCTCTCTTCTGCACTTTAAAAACTGTTTGTAAGTTGAGTACATTATTTCCCCAGAAAATTATCCCATAGCTTATGACTGAATGTACATAGCTAAAATATACAGTTCTTAGACATTCATCGCTGCATACTGAGGAGAGAACTCTAAGTGCGTAACACGTTGTAGATATCTTTTTTGTGAGTTTTTTAACATGTTCACTCCACCTAAGCTGGCTGTCAATATGCAACCCTAGGAATTTTGTGGTGGGCACTTCATCTACAGAGGTGTTATGTAGCTTTAACTTTAGGGGACTGTTTTTTCTGTTTATTCTAAAGCGTATGCTATTTGTTTTCTTAATATTTAAGGTCACTTTATTCTCTGTAGACCATTTGTAGACATCTTTCAGTGATTCATTACAATTTTCCAACATTTGTGCTGATGTCTCACTGGTGATTATAATATTGCTGTCATCGGCAAACAATATCTTCTCTCCATGTCGGATATATTGTGGAAAGTCATTTATATAAATCAAGAACAACACCGGACCCAGCACACTTCCCTGAGGGACCCCAATATTAATATGCTGTGGATCTGACAGGTGTTTTTCTATGAACTTTGATCTACTGGAGACATGCGAGATCTCTACCCACTGTACTCTATTTTTAAGGTATGAATGGAACCATTTGTTGATTACCCCTCTTACTCCTAGTGCTTCTAACTTAAGTAATAGATTCTGGTGGTCAACTGTATCAAAGGCCTTTGACAGGTCAAGGAATATGCCAGATACATAGTTGCCTTCATCCAGTGCTTCTAGAACCACTTTAGTGAAATGTGCTATTGCCATTTCTGTATCTCTGCCTGGTCTGAAACCAAATTGGTCATTTGAAAGAAGATTGTATTTGTTTAGATAGCTCATAAGTCTGTTCTTCATTATGGACTCTATTATTTTGGAAAATGATGACAGTAGGGCAATTGGCCTGTAGTTCTCAATGTTTTCTACATCATCTTTTTTGTGTAGCGGTAAAATTTTTGCATGTTTCAGATAATCAGGGAAACAACCGGCTTTGAAAGATTCATTTACGATATTGGTTAGGGGGGATTTGATACTATTTATGCATTTTTTCAGCACAGACATTGGAATTTCATCTAAACCTGCTGAATTTTTGCTCTTTAATTTCCTTACCACATTACATACTTCTTCCTCAGTAGTGGGTAGCAATACCATTGAATTTGATGTATATTCCCGTGTTCGTGGATTATGAGATTTTGAAAAATTTTCCTGTAACTTTGTAGCTATACTACTAAAGTAAGAATTAACAAAGTTTGCTAGTTCTTTTGGGGTACTTGTTAGGTTTTCTTTGTTCCTGATTTGGGTGTTTATTTGCCTTTGTGTTGCTGTTCCTGTCTCTTGTTTCACTATAGTCCATGTAGCTTTACTTTTATTTTTAGCTAGATTTATTAGTCTATCATTGGCCTTTTTTTTTGCAACATTGAGCACCTTCCTATAGATTTTTTTGTAGTTTCTGTAGTAATGAAGAAAATCTGGATAACTGTTGTTGATTTTTATAGAGTTTAGGTATTTAAAAGTTTGGGCAGATTTTCTAATTCCTGTGGTAATCCACTTATTTTTGGTGGATGTTCCAGTAGAACTTAGTGCTTTGGGGAAGGCTTCTTCGAATATTATCTTAAACTCCGACATGAATTTGGAGAATTTCTGATTCACATTATTTTCTGAATATACTTCTTCCCATCTTTCATGTCTTAATTGTAAGCAAAATTTTTGTATTGCTGCGTCTGAGTAGACTCTTTTAAACATGTGGAGGTTTACTGGTTTTTCTACAGAAGCTTTTACTTTTATGATTTGGCATAAATGATCTGACAGCCCAAGATTTTTGACAGTTATGACACAGTTTTCCTCACCTATATCTGTAGCTACATGGTCAATGGTAGATGTTGAGTGTTTGGTTATTCTTGTTGCACAATTAACTAAAGAGGACATGCCAAAACTATTCAGAATATTCAGAAAAGTGTTACTGGTTTCATCTGCCTTAGCTGTGTTAATGTTTAAGTCACCACACAAGAGTATATTACTTTTCAGGGATGACACTTGTTCTAGGCTTTGCATAAGTTTTGAAAAGAATGTTTCTAAATCACCACTGGGAGAACGGTATACACATAGTACAATTAGTTTTTTGGGCATATCTACAGCTGGTATCTCTACTGCTGACACTTCAAAATGCTTGTCTACACTTAGTAGGATAATATCATTCCTGACTTTAAATGAAATACCACTCTTAACAAAAATACATGATCCTCCACCTTTCATTGAGTTTCTGCAATAAGAACAAGCTAGTACATATGAGGGCAAATTTATGTATTGAATTTCATTGACTTTGCACCAGTGCTCTGTGATGCAGATAACTGGACTGTCTAAGGATTGTAACTAAACTTCAAATTTTTAGCACCCTTTGAGCAGATAGTAAACAATTTGCCTCATGCCTCAACAGGATACCCACCACAGGAATTATTATTAAACAAACCTGAACAGAACAAGTGAGCTATGCCCATTCCAAAGCTAACCGCATCCACAACACATACAACTTTGGAAGAGAAAGTAAGACAGGTATACACTACGTTGTGCAATAAAGCCAAGATCAGGAAAGAGAAGTATGACGAACATGTTACAAATACACTAACCTATCAGGCTGATGACCTTGTTCTTTTGCGTTCACATCCCAAGTCAACAAAATTAAAACAACTGAACAGAAAATGGCAGCTATTATATTCAGGTCCTTTCAGAACAGCAAGCGTACCTCACCCAGGTTGTTACTCCCTAGAATACCCGTTATCTCACAAGCCGAGGGGGCTGCATCACCACAGACATTTGAAACCCTTTGTGCACTAAAACTATATAATATAATGAGAACTAAGTTGAACATGAGCAAGTTGCTGTGAAAACAAGATCGTAAATATTTGTATTGAATACACGGACATTAAGTTATACAGCCTAAGAACACAAACGTTAATTTACGGAAATTATATACTGCAGTTACACTTGTACACATAATTATGAAGAGAATGTAAACCCAGGTGAGTACACTTACTGAATGAGAAAAGATATTCATACAGGAATGAGATCTATGCAGGTTACATTTGTTGTTAATTGTAAATTATAAGGTGAATCAACAATTAGTTAGTTATTTCAAGGCACTCTAATGACAGGAGATAATAGCTATTGAGATCAGCAATGACATAAGTATGTAGCAGAATGAATGAGGATGTAAGAATGAATGATCAGTATGAATCAGTTAATATTTAAGTTAATATAAGAAGGTAAGTTACTGCGAAGTAGTTGATGGAGACAAGAGATTATTTGAGGAAAATATTATTGGAGTTTTATGAGAATGGAAGTGCCAAATGTTTTGGTAATATTGTGCTACATAGAGAAGTGAGTAAATAGTCTACATCTTTCAGATTACATAAGAATTTCAGTTTGAAAGAAGACATTTGTGATGAGTTAGAACACGTGAGTACAAGACGTTAAATGTGACTCTATTTACAGTGCCCTTGAAAATGAATGAATGCAAGAAAAGTAGAGTGAACATAATGATGATTACAGCTGTTGAAAGAAGTGTAATAAGAATGTAACTTGGAAACAAATTAGCTTTAATTTATTTCAGAAGTCTAACTTAGTAGCCTTTTGTTAAGTTTTGTTAAGCCACTGTGTGGAAGAAAACATTTATAGTGCGTATTCAGATAGGAGAATAATATTTTAAGGAACTTAAGTTTAAATATAGTTTCTACACAGCCCTCATGTGAATACATTTGTATAAAAATTTTTTTACGAAAGTGAAATTTAGTGCCATGTTAGCCTTTATTATACTTACACACAACAGAAAACCCTGAGGAAGCAAAAGATAGGAGAGTTATTAAGGCCGTTTTGCGACTCATACAACACCTCCACTTAAGCAAACAGATGACAAAATTACATCTACGTTGACGACAACATTTGACTTTTCAGGCTATGCAAGGTGAGTGCAAAAGAGCAGTGACCACCCGTGCAGCCGACGTCGAGCAACGGACACTGAGAAAGAGATATTTTACTGTCAATTATAATACTATGTTCTTTATTTGTGTTTTATAGAAAGAAATGATATATATACACAACATACATGATGTTTAACCTTCACTAAAGTAGAAGGAAGTTCATCGTTGAACTCGTGAGAGGAAATCTGGTATGTTATTATATAATACACATTATGAGAGAGACAATCTCTGCGAGATATATTTTCCATTTGTATAGACGGTATTCCCAAGAAATGGAGATATCGAAGAAGTACTGAGCAGATATGTGATTTATTCATGCAAGGATTTGTTAAGGTATAATGCACTCAGTCATATGAACAGTCAGAACACAAACAGAGAATCTATCATGATTTTACACTACACAGACTTGACGTAAGGACACTTACATTTACCCATGATTTGGTAAATGGTAAGCACCTCCTTTCACACACCCCCTGCAGGTGATGCAAACGTTATAATGTAGTATGTTCTCTTTCTATGTCATAGCTGTAGGATTGGTAGTTTATAGATAGTGAATAGTTTCTTCCATTCTATCTTTTTTTTCTTTCTCCATTATCCTACCACCTCCTGCAGCTGGGTATTGTTTGTTTATTGAATGTAAGAGTATGTTGTGTGACGGTAAACTTTCAGGTATGAATAAAAAGACATGAATATTGATGGCATTACAAGCCGGGTCAACCACTAGCTAAGATAAGAAATAATAAATGAAGGAAAGCCTGTGCTTTAAATATTAAGTCTGATACCCCTTGGCACGCCCAAACCTGAATAAAGAAACTCAAAATGACCATACACCCCAGTAAAAAAAAAAAAAAAAAAAAAAAAAAAAAAAAAAAAAAAAAAAAAAAAAAAAAAAAAAAAGGCCAATGGGACTTAGTATAATTTTTTTAGTGTAAATATTTCACATGCATATTCTTGTAAATTTATATGTATTCGTATGTGTTAAAACTTTGCATATTGTCAACATATTTTGAAATGTGACCACAAAATGTAAGCTTTCATAATTAATGATGTAAACATGCTGGGACACAGCGAACTTTGTTAAAATGTAAATAAGGCGAAAAGTGTTGCAAACTGTGTACGTTATAAACGACGAAATTTGTGTTATTTGTGAAACTTATGGTGCATAAACCAAATAACTGTTTGTAAACCGATATAAACTGCAATTTACTTTGACGATAATGAGGATTTTCGTACTGCAGATGAACGTTTGTTGGCGAGTGTAAACAACATGATGAAACACCTACCTTTGCGAACTTCGACGCCGCTGTTCCTGGCCGGCCTTCAGATGCTTTAGAGACAACAAACTCAGCACCTGTCGTAGGCGATGTGGAGCCTAAAACTACATCGACCACATATGCCCCGGGAACAATAGTCATGAAAACGCACAAGGACCTGGTGTGTTGTGTCCTAACAGAAGACATTGACATTGCTTCAGATCAAGCACACGCTCAATCTTATGGTGTCACCGGACTTAACAAGCCATTTATGCTGGAATAATAATTTGTAATAAACACTATGTGAAAGTGAATGCTGTGCAAGACTGTCATAACACAGTGATTTTGAAACTGCCGCACGCGGAATTCAGTGATGCTATTGCGCATGCGCAAAGACTACGTGCTGCCAGAGACGCATTGGGAAACCAACGCTGGAAGCGCACACCATTAACTGCGCTGGCGAGCAGCTTGCTCAAACAAACTCTATGTAAATATATGTATATTAATTTTGTAAAAGGGATCAAATCTGTAACAATTGTATTTAGTATATAGTTTTATAAGGTAAGTATTGACAAAGATTATCCCATATGAATGCACGTGGGCTTTCCTATGAAAATATGTATATATTGACATTTAGGTATACCTATTATATTGTTTGCTAGCCTGCCACGCTAGCAAGACAGTCGAGGGGCGATGTAGCGGGACTTTGAATTTCGCCGCGCTACATTCGTTCCCTCAGATATAAATTATACTGTCGCAGCTGTATGAGCGCTCGACGGCAGAGAAAATATGTAAGAAAAGGAAAGTACTAAAAATGTAACTCTTTTTGTTATCCATCCGTCTTTTGTCTCTCGAGAGCGGAAGCTTAATGCAGACGCAAAAACTTATTAGCTAGTCTTGGTCTGATTAAGATGAAAAACAACTTATTGATGTGCAGACGTATTGTGAAAATTTGTATGAAATTCAGAGGATGGAAGCAGCAACATAAAATACATTGCATTTAATCTCAAGACGATTTTTATTTGCATAAATTAGTGATTCCTGGTCGTTTGTAGCTACTACTTTTCACGCAGAAATGAAATAGGAGATTTTTGAAGACCTGGATGCCGCACGAAAGAAGACATGTTAACATGGTAAAGGATGAACTCTTATCTACGCCATTTCCCCCTGTTAATCGCATTTTTTTATTCTCTGTTCCCTTTCAAATAATTTTTGTAGAGGAAATTGGTTTGACGTTTGCTCAGAAACGCCACAAGGACCACCCCAACAATAGCTTTTCCGAATCACGAAGTCCGATAACTTTTCTGTAATACGAAGTCCAATTTGCATTTCATTCTTTCCCTTTTTCACGGTCATTAACGATTTTAAAAACCCCTTTTTATTCACCATTTCTTCCCACATTTTCAACCTCTCCTTTTCTTTTCTTTTTTGTTAACTACTACAACCGACTCTCCACAGTTCCCGTCCCTTTACCACACAGTGCCCTGCTCGTCACTGTTGATGCCACCACCCTAAACACTAACATTCTCAATACCCATGGCCTTACTGCTATTGAACACTACCTTTCCAGGCGCCCTATGGATTCCAAACCAACAACCTCCTTCCTAGTCTCCATGACCAACTATATCCTCACCCACAATTACTTCTCCTTTGAAGGCATTACCTACAAACAAATCCGCGATATGGCTATGGCACCCGCATGGCACCATCCTATGCTAACCTATTCATGGGCCATCTAGAGGAATCCTTCCTAAAAACCCAGAATCCTAAACCCCTCACCTGGTTCAGATTCACTGATGACATCTTTGCTATCTGGATTGAAGGTGAGGACACCTTATTCTCATCCCTCCAGAACCTCAATAACTTCTCCCCCATTTGCTTCACCTGGTTCTACTCAACCCAACAAGCCACCTTCCTATACGTTGACCTCCACCTCAGAGATGGCTACATCAGTACCTCCATCCATGTCAAACCTACTAACCACCAGCAATACCTCCACTTTGACAGCTGCCACCCATTTCATACCAAGAAGTCCCTTCCGTACAGCCTAGCCACCCGTGGTCATCGCATCTGCAGTGACGAGCAGTCTCTCTCTAAATATACCGAGGGTCTCACTGAAGCCTTCACTGACTGTAATTATCTTCCCATCCTTGTACAAAAACAAATCTCATTTGCCTTATCTTTCCAGTCTCCCGCCACCTCCCAAAGTCCCACAGTCCGGCCACAGAGGAGCATTCCCCTCTTAACTCAGTACCATCCGGGACTGGAGCAACTCAATTACATTCTCCGCCAGGGTTTCGACTACCTCTCATCATGCCCTGAAATGAGAAATGTCCTACCCACTATCCTTCCCACCCCTCCTACCGTGGTATGCCACCATCCACCAAACCTACACAATATACTCGTCCATCCTTACACAACCTCTGCTCCCAATCCCTTACCTCATGGCTCATACCCCTGTAATAGACCTACATGCAAGACCTGTCCCATACATCCTCCTACCACCACCTACTCCAGTCCAGTCACTAACCTTACCTATCACATCAGAGGCAGGGCTACCTGTGAAACCAGTCACGCGATCTACAAGCTAAGCTGCAACCACTATGCTGCATTCTATGTAGGCATGACAACCAACAAGCTGTCTGTCTGCATGAACAGCCACCTACAAACTGTGGCCAAAAAACAAGTGGACCACCCTGTAGCTGAACACGCTGCCAAACATGATACCTCTCATTTCAATGACTGCTTCACAGTGTGTGCCATATGGATCCTTCCCACCAACACCAGCTTTTCTGAATTGCACAGGTGGGAACTTTCCCTGCAATACATCCTACGTTTCCGTAACCTTCCTAGCCTCAACCTTCGTTAGTCACTGTGCTCAACTATCCAGCCCCCTCCCTGTTCCCATTCCAGCACTACACAGCTGTCATTTCACTGCCATACCCAGTCTTTCAATTTCTTTTATTTTTATTTCTCTCCTTTCCGCTACTTATCCCGTCCCCCGTCCCCCCTCCCCCCTCCGCACCTTCTCTCCTACCCTCTGTCTAAACTGCAACACTTCACTGTCTTCCACTCCTACCATACTATCCCTCCCCCTCCCTGCCCCAGCCTCCTCCTTACCCCCACCCAGTCGCCACTCCCATCATGCACTGGTGTTGCTGCTTGCAGTGTAGTTTCAGCTCTCTGAGGCTGCAGATGTGTGTGTAATTTGCACTTGCGTGAGTGTGTGTGTGTGCGTGTGTGTATGTGTGTCTACTGCTGACAAAGATATTAGTGGCCAAAAGCTATGATTGTGTTAATCTTTTTATTGTGCCTATCGCGGCTCAGCATCTCTGCTATATTGTGAGTAGGAACTTTCCTTCTCTTATACTGTTACATTCCATCCTGGATTTTCCATTGTTTAATTATCTTCTAAATGCCATTTGTTTCATTTGGCCATAATTGGCACACATTTTGATTTTGCAATATTTAGTTTCAAAAATCCCTCATAACTTTTAACTGTGTGCTAAATAATTAACTGTCATTATGTTTCATAAACATGAGTCTCATGGAAGGAACTATAAGACACTTGTTGTCTTAGCCATATGATATTCTCCATAGACTCTACAAACATTACATTCCAAAATTATGTTCAAATATATATAACTACTTTATTTCTACAAATTTTGTTTATATCAAGAGCCATGTTTTCTCGGTAAATGTTGGCTTGATTATGCAGAAAATATATGCATAAGATTTAATTTGCTTAACTGCTGATTATGGAAAGATATAGATTTTCATGTTGTGAACTATATCACTAGTGTTACACGCAAAAGAGTTAGACAGTATTTGATTCACTTTCAACTTGGACATTGTTGGTTGGAACTGGAGTGAGCGAGGTTTTGTTTTTAACTGGGGCAGAACACTGTATGTCTTTAGAGTTGTATAACATATTTCATCCATGTACTGAGAGTTAAATGTGCACATCCTTTTTTTGAAAACAGTGACTTTTACTAGAATATGAAAGAACATAATGTTGTCATGTAAAAGGCTCACTTTAGCATAGCATGTAATGCTGAAACATGAAGCTGATTGTTTGCCATGTGTGCAGTGGAAATAAACCACTATGTCTTAAAACTGTCAATAAGTATCTTCACACACATTTAAAACCCAGTACCTGAAAATCATTTCTTAGACATCAAGTAGATGATAACTAGAGCTACAAATATTGCACCAAAATGAGATGAGTGCTAAACAACCTATAAATCAGTTGCTGTGGCACCAGAAAGAAAAGTGGGTCATTGTTACCCACAATTGTGGATAGTTTGACCCACTCACTCATTTCTTCATCAAAAAGTGGTAATAATGTTAGAACATAATAAAGTCAATTGATACCTCTACAGTAGACATTCAGGAGCATGAGGAACGAGTAAAATACTAAATTTTGGGGGCAAGGACTTTCTTTCAGAAAGCAACACAGTAAATACGCAAGTGTAGTATGCTTCATCAATTGACTAATTAATTTTCAAATTACATTTTAGACTATGCTAAGTATATGCAAAGAGAATGTATAATATGTTAAAAATACTGCACAGTATAAACATAGTCTTATTACACAAATTACTAAAGCTCTGGTGCTTGAAAATTTTCATGTTTTCTTACTTGTGTTGGACTGATAATTCTAATCAAATCCTTCAAAGAATAAAGGAGTTTATCTTTTTGTTCTGGAAATTTGCACTAGGACTTTGTTTTCCCATAGAGTTCATTTAAGCATCCTCATCAATCACCTCAGTCCCAATATCGATGTATTCTTGTTTGTCATATACAACTGTAACATATCATCCAAATATTAATTTCTCTTTCAACATTTTGATGCTGGTCATTATCTTGCAGGTCAGAGAAACTTTCAGAATCAATATCTGATTTTAGCACTACTTCATCTTCATTCTGAGGTTACTTTGGCCCAGCATAAAGTAACTTCATATTTTGCAAAAATGTGCACCAATATATCATCTAAATCAAATTTCACACAAATGACAGATTCTCGTCCTATTAACTAATACTGACATAATGCAGAGTTACACTCACTGCATCTTTAGCTTAATTGATGTAAACCCTACAGACAGAAGTTATTGGCATGTAATAGCTGTCAAAATATTTATGTTCAACATTGAGCCCAGTGTTACCAATACAATACTGCATCATGGAACTCAAAAAATTTTAGATTGTTGTTGGCATGTAATAGCTGTCAAAATATTTATTTTCAACACTGAGCCCAGTGTTACCAATACAGTACTGCATCATGGAACTCAAAAACTTGTAGATTGTTGTTCATGCTGTGTTGTTTACTGTATGCTAACGATGCAGTTTTAGCTAAATCTAACCCCAGTGTATGGTGTGCTAGTATCGTCAGCAATGTAATAGGATAACTCAGAGACAGGGAGTGTCCATGGAGTGTTTAATGTATCACATAAGGTACGTAAACATTAGTACATATAGAAAGACAGATAATAACAACAGTTACAAGGCAATATTACAGGAGGCAGGACAAAGCGGCACTAGATGCATTTTCGGGGGGTTTGGCTGAGGAGGTGTCATGTAAAGTGGACACAGAGTTTCCAAACTTTGAATCAGACTGGAACAGCTGCAGCAGCTTTCCTCAAAATTGATGTGGTGACCAAACTTATAGAAATGAAAGAAGAAGACCATGTTCTGTAGATGTGATCTATTGGAATACATTCTGCATTACTGTAGGAAGTCACAAAGTAAGAAGTTTAAACAGGTTGGACATACTGAAAGTGACTGTCAAAGTAGGGTATGCAAAATGAGGGTGAGGATAACAGGGTAGATCTTGCACCTCATTGTTAAATGAAAGAGGGGACTGTAGTACTACAGTTCTTTATAAGCAGCATCAACAAACAAGAATATGCAATGTGGTGAGCTGAACACTGGAATTACACAATCATGGGAGAATATTAACTGCAGAATACAAGTCCAGGTTGAGGCCAATCACATGCAGTGTTCATCCTAAAATCACATAACAGACAAAATTGGTGAATAGAGATTTAATCCAGCAAGGATTGTGCACAAGAGGTAAGGCCTTGCTGCCAACATGCTACCCATATCACTCATCAAGCACTGGCACTGCCATAGAGTGAATCATTGTTGCATTCTTGCAAGCAGCTCAAACAACACTGCAGTTCCAGTGACAGTGCACCTGTGCACACTGCCACATCCCTCCCCTCATCTGTGGAGCCAGTGTGGCAGGCATCAGTGAATGAGATCAGAAAGTCAACCACATGCAGCTGCCTGTGACGGGTAGGCACGGCCGAGGGAGACACAGTATCCACCCAGGTTACCCTACAGCAGCATCCGTTGATGAGTGGCAGCTAATGTCTCCACCAGCTCAGCTGCTCTGAAAGCGGCATCACTATCACCAGGCTGCACAGTTAGCTTTCTGCAGTTCAGTGGGGCATAAGCTGACAGTGGCTCAGACAGTGGCAAGCTGGGCACAGTAATGACCCTGAAGATGGTGAGAGTGCAGACAAAGTGGAGATGGACAGAGGTTGTGATGACAGGGAAGGGGCCGTCCAGTTCTACTGCAGAGGGTGGCACGCATAAGCCGGGCCCCCGGGGTTGGGCAGTGTTCGTGGGAGGGTTCCCCGCCAGCCACTGCTGCAGCTGAGTGAGGTAGTTCAGGCATCTGTCAAGAAAGAAACTGGTTCTGATAGGGGGAGGGGGGGCACTCTGCCGGCATGCACCATGAACACCTGTCAACTGCACATCACGTGCACCATCACCATTGCCCACCCAGGCTGGCTGCCAAAAGTATGGACCCAGACAGAGTTGCTCAGAGTGTAATGTGTAGGATGTGAATGCACCACAAGTTGGGCAGACAGCATAAAAGATGAAGCAGCATCCGAGGCTGTGGCCATTCAGCTAGGTGGTCTCATATGTGCTGAGAAACACAGACATTGCCGAGTCTGCAAAAATCTTGACCAAGTATATCTTTAATTGAGTCTTAAATGTCTTCATCACTTGCTCCACCTGACTATTCACTGCATCACGTGCTCCACCTCACAATATATTGCTGGTGAAACAATGCAGCAGTAAGGTGGGTAATAACAAAGTCAGCTGGTCTTGGGAGTACCTCTCTGTGTAGAATTTCTACTAATGAAGTGCAAATGTCTTCCTTATATGCAGAATGCACGCCTAAAAGTACCCACCATAAGGATTCTGTTCAGTCACCAACATGACACTTGAGTACTACTTTTAGTGTGTGTTGCCAGCAATCTTTCAATCTGATGCTGTGAGGATGATACACTATAGTGTGGAAATGCTGGTCACCTCAAATATTACAGAATTAATGACAATCTTGGATGGCCATGATGGAGGCAGGATAACTGAAAAATGTGAGATCCATAATTGTACAAATGCTCTTGCCATAGTTTCTCTGTGATGTGAGGGAGAGGTACGGCATCAGCCCAGCCAGTGACCACCTGATCAGCTGCAGAGTGAATGTACCAGAAGCCTCCAACTCTGCGAGAGGTCAGAACAGGTACAGGTGAACATGTTGAAAGTGGTCCTTAGGTATTGTAAACTGACCATGTTTCATCTATGTATCCTATTGTATCATGCAGTGTTTGCAACCTGTCCAAGTTTGTGTCCAATTTTTGCTTCCTCATTTGACATTTGGCTATATGAAATAATCTGTGATTAGTTTGGTCATGGAGCATAAACCTAGGTGTGATAGAACATGTAGTCAATTGAAAATAGCCTTCCACACATTGAGTGGGACAAAAGGTCTGTGTGATTTTGTGATGCATAACAGCACTATTTTTAACCAAGTTGTGACATTATCCAGTATGCTACATGTTCATTAAAATCATTGTTGCACTCTGGTTACTTCATTATAGTCAACATCCATGGAGAGTGTTTATCTCAGAGAGATAGTCTGCAAGGATCTAGATCTGTATAATGATGAAGGCTTGACTGAAGTCACAGGTGTTGAAATCCATATCAAAGGTTGTGGAAAGGGCATGATGAAACAGAAAATTATTGGGATTTATCATCCACCTAAATCAGAGGTAGGTCGTTTCATAGATATTTTTAGTAGAATAGTGGGACACTGTGACCCAAACGAGGTAACAATACTTGGTGACTTGAATATATATGTAACATCTTGCAATAAACATAACAGCAAGCTAATAGACACCCTTAACTCCTATAATCCTCCCCATCAACCATGGACCTTGCCATTGGTGGGGAGCCGTGCATGCCTCAGCAATACAGATGGCCGTACCTTAGGTGCAACCACAACGGAGGGGTATCTGTTGAGAGGCCAGACAAACGTGTGGTTCCTGAAGAGGGGCAGCAGCCTTTTCAGTAGTTGCAGGGGCAACAGTCTGGATGATTGACTGATCTGGCCTGGTAACACTAACCAAAACGGCTTGCTGTGCTGGTACTGCGAACGGCTGAAAGTAAGGGGAAACTACAGCCGTAATTTTTCCCGAGGGCATGCAGCTTTACTGTATGGTTAAATGATGATGGCGCCCTCTTGTGTAAAATACTCCGGAGGTAAAATAGTCTCCCATTCGGATCTCTGGGCGGGGACTACTCGAGAGGACGTCGTTATCAGGAGAAAGAAAACTGGCGTTCTGCGGATCGGAGCGTTGAATGTCAGATCCCTTAGTCGGGCAAGTAGGTTAGAAAATTTAAAAAGGGAAATGGATAGGTTAAAGTTAGATATAGTGGGAATTAGTGAAGTTCGGTGGCAGGAGGAATAAGGCTTTTGGTCAGGTGATTACAGGGTTATAAATACAAAATCAAATAGGGGTAATGCAGGAGTAGGTTTAATAATGAATAGGAAAATAGGAATGCGAGTAAGCTACTACAAACAGCATAGTGAATGCATTATTGTGGCCAAGATAGATACGAAGCCCACACCTACTACAGTAGTACAAGTTTATATGCCAACTAGCTCTGCAGACGACAAAGAAATTGAAGAAATGTATGATGAAATAAAAGACATTATTCAGATAGTGAAAGGAGATGAATATTTAATAGTCATGGGTGACTGAATTCGAGTGTAGGAAAAGGGAGAGAAGGAAACGTAGTAGGTGGATATGGATTGGGGGTAAGAAATGAAAGAAGAAGCCGCCTGGTAGAATTTTGCACAGAGCACAACTTAATCATAGCTAACACTTGGTTTAAGAATCATGAAAGAAGGTTGTATACATGGAAAAATCCTGGAGATACTAAAAGGTATCAGATAGATTATATAATGGTAAGACAGAGATTTAGGAACCAGGTTTTAAATTGTAAGACATTTCCAGGGGCAGATGTGTACTCTGACCACAATCTATTGGTTATGAACTGTAGATTAAAACTGAAGAAACTGCAAAAAGGTGGGAATTTAAGGAGATGGGACCTGGATAAACTGAAAGAACCAGAGGTTGTACAGAGTTTCAGGGTGAGCATAAGGGAGCAATTGACAGGAATGGGGGAAAGAAATACAGTAGAAGAAGAATGGGTAGCTTTGAGGGATGAAGTAGTGAAGGCAGCAGAGGATCAAGTAGGTAAAAAGATGAGGGCTAGTAGAAATCCTTGGGTAACACAAGAAATATTGAATTTAATTGATGAAAGGAGAAAATATAGAAATGCAGTAAATGAAGCAGGCAAAAAGGAATACAAATGTCTCAAAAATGAGGTCGACAGGGAGTGCAAAATGGCTAAGCAGGGATGGCTAGAGGACAAATGTAAGGATGTAGAGGCTTATCTCACTAGGGGTAAGATAGATACTGCCTACAGGAAAATTAAAGAGACCTTTGGAGACAAGAGAACCACTTGTATGAACATCAAGAGCTCAGATGGAAACCCAGTTCTAAGCAAAGAAGGGAAAGCACAAAGGTGGAAGGAGTATATAGAGGATCCATACAAGGGCGATGTACTTGAGGACAATATTATGGAAATGGAAGAGGCTGTAGATGAAGATGAAATGGTAGATACGGTACTGCGTGAAGAGTTTGACAGAGCACTGAAAGACCTGAGTCGAAACAAGGCCCCCGGAGTAGACAACATTCCATTGGAACTACAGACTTCCTTGGGAGAGCCAGTCCTGACAAAACTCTACCATCTGGTGAGCAAGATGTATGAAACAGGCGAAATACCCTCAGACTTCAAGAAGGATATAATAATTCCAATCCCAAAGAAAGCAGGTGTTGACAGATGTGAAAATTACCGAACAATCAGTTTAATAAGCCACAGCTGCAAAATACTAATGTGAATTCTTTACAGACGAATGGAAAAACTGATAGAAGCCAACCTCGGGGGAGATCAGTTTGGATTCCGTAGAAATGTTGGAACACGAGAGGCAATACTGACCTTACGACTTATCTTAGAAGATAGATTAGGGAAAGTCAAACCTACGTTTCTAGCATTTGTAGATGTAGAGAAAGCTTTTGACAATGTTGACTGGAATACTCTCTTTCAACTTTAAAGGTGGCAGGAGTAAAATACAGGGAGCGAAAGGCTATTTACAATTTGTACAGAAACTAGATGGCAGTTATAAGAGTCAAGGGACATGAAAGGGAAGCAGCGGTTGGGAAGAGAGTGAGACAGGGTTGTAGCCTCTCCCTGATATTATTCAATCTGTATATTGAGCAAGCAGTAAAGTAATCAAAAGAAAAATTCGGAGTAGGTATTAATATCCATGGAGAAGAAATAAAAACTTTGAGGTACGCCGATGACTTTGTAATTCTGTCAGAGACAGCAAAGGTCTTGGAAGAGCAATTGAATGGAATAGACAGTGTCTTGAAAGGAGGATATAAGATGAACATCGACAAAGCAAAACAAGGATAATGGAATGTAGTCGAGTTAACTCAGGTGACGTTGAGGGTATTAGATTAGGAAATGAGACACTTAAAGTAGTAAAGGAGTTTTGCTATTTGGGGAGCAAAATAACTGATGATGGTTGAAGTAGAGAGGACATAAAATGTAGACTGGCAATAGGAAGAAAAGCGTTTCTGAAGAGGAGAAATTTGTTAACATTGAGTATAGATTTAAGTGTCAGGAAGTCATTTCTGAAAGTATTTGTATGGAGTGTAGCCATGTATGGAAGTGAAACATGGATGATAAATAGTTTGGACAAGAAGAGAATAGAAGCTTTCAAAATGTGTTGCTACAGAAGAATGCTGAAGATTAGGTGGGTAGATCACATAACTAATGAGGAGGTATTGAATAGAATTGGGGAGAAGGGGAGTTTGTGGCACAACTTGACAAGAAGAAGGGACCGGTTGGTAGGACATGTTCTGAGGCATCAAGGGATCACAAATTTAGCATTTGAGGGCAGTTTGGAGGGTAAAAATCATAGAGGGAGACCAAAAGATGAATACATTAAGCAGATTCAGAAGGACATAGGTTGCAGTAAGTACTGGGAGATGAAGAAGCTTGCACAGGATAGAGTAGCATGGAGAGCTGCATCAAACCAGTCTCAGGACTGAAGACCACAACTACAACAACAACTCCTATAATCTTAAGAATGCCATAAATTCAGATACAACAGTAACTCACTCTCCTTCTAGTGGAATAGACTACATAATACTAAGTAAAGAGGTAAAAGATAGTATTAGATGCTGGAATGTGGACTTCCGCTACTCAGACCACATATGTCAATTTGTAGACTATGAACACACAAGCATCCAAGAAAGAACTCAGGTCATGGAATATAAAAGAGTGCTTAAAGAGAAAAAACATTAATGCTTTTAAAAGTAAACTAGAATCTGAGGAATGGCAACTAGTTCTTCAGCAAAAAGGGTCCAAATGCAAATGGGCCAAATTTTATGATATTATTTTATAATAGTAACTCACATCCAAAATGTAAAAATGACTGACTCTTCCAACTTACATGATTAAACTCAGGCAAAATATCAAGGAGCTAAGTGTGCTACATAAGTCAACTAAACTGCAAATATTTAGGGATAAGTACAATCAAGCTAAAAAACAATTTCAGTAACAGCTCTCAAATTTAAGAAAACAGATCATAGATAAGGAAATAGCTCAGTCATCAAATATAGGGAAGACTTCATGGAATATAATAAATATATATCACAAAGCCACCCCTAAGTTAGATGCTCATATTGACAGAATCCAACATGAAGGAAACCATATTAATGATCCAGATAAAATCTGAAATATATTTAATGAATATTTTATATCTTCAGCTGTGAATTCAGTTAATAACTAGGCCTTACCCTAGGCTGGAAACTGCTTTTGAATTTAAGGAAGTGAATATGGAAGAAATAGGAAAAATAATAAATAACAAAAAGAATAAGACCTCATCTGGCTGGGATGGACTGAGTACTATTATAATTAAAAAAATGCAATAAGGAATTTGTTGGAATAATTACCTATATGATCAACAGTAGAATCAGGGAGCACACATTTCCAAATATACTGAAGAAAAGTACAGTTAAACCTGTACATAGAAAAGGATTGAAAGAAGAGCTATCAAACTTCAGGCCCATATCACTAATACCAATTTTCAGTAAAATATTTGAAACTGTTTTGTTGACACAACTTATTGATTATTTCACAAAGAATAATTTACTAGGAAAAACACAGCATGGCTTCAGAAAGCATCACAGTACCATTATGGCAATTATAGAATTTCTCCATAGGGTGTATGATGCCCTGGATGAGGGAATGCAGACAGTAGAGATAGTTCTAGACCTTACTAAAGCATTTGACTCAGTGAACCATGAGCTACTACTAAGCAAACTGAAACTTACAATATAAATGCCACATCCACACAACTACTGACCACTTATTTAACCAATTATAAGCAGGGTACAAAGCTGAGTTACAAAATTAATAGTCAGATCAAACATTTCCAATCCAGCTATGAAACAGTAAAACAAGGTGTACCTCAGGGTTCCATATTGGGCCCTTTCCTTTTCCTGGTCTACATTAATAATTTAGAAGCACCTCTGTACTCCCAACTAGTAAGTTATGCAGATGATACCTCACTTTTGTTCTTTTGAAAACAAACTAATGACTTGATGTTGGCTGCAACTGATGGCTTAAGTCAAATAGCTACTTACTTGCATGATCAAGGTCTGAAAGTCAATGTTAGCAAATCCCAGCTATTAACATTTAAACTTGGTAATTCATTACAAACCTGTATTGATAATATAAGTGGCATCAAAAAAGTAGACACTGACAAATGTACATTTTTGCAGATATACCTAGGCAAAAATCTTAGATTGGTAGAACATATCAATGTTGTATGCAATGAAACCAGCAGTTTACTGCACTTAATTAGCAAACTATCAAAATTAGTCTCTGAACAAACATTAAAAACTGCTTATTATGAGACAATATTTGCATATATTAATTATGGAATAGAGGTATGGGGATGTGTTGCTAATAGACACATGAACAGAATCCTAACACTGCAGAAAAGAGCAATCAGGACCATGCATCGACTAGGATACAGAGACTCATGTAGGAAAATCTTTGTACAACATAAATATCTAACAGTATACTCCATGTATCTGTACAAATTAATAACATTCTTTGTAGACCATAAAAATAATGAAGCTAAGTGCTCTGTTGTGCATACCCATAACACAAGACAAAAAGATTGCTTCTTCAGAAACAGAAGTAAACTAAATCCAACAGATCATCGTCCTTGGATAAATGTCCAAATATGCTTTAACAAACTGCCAAGTGCTATAAGATGCCATTCAAAAGGGAATTATAATCATTCTTAACTCTCAAATGTTTGGACTCACTGAATGAATACTGATATTAAAGTGTAGCTATTCTTAAATGTAGGCCTAACTCTTCTATCTATATGATGTACTATTCTGAGGTGATTGTTATATATATTATTTTTTTAACAACATGCTGTAAATTCAGATACCTATACTATGTAACAACTATATGTTGCATTGTAAATTACTGTACCATATATTGCCAAGTGTGTCACCCTTAAGTGGCTTCTCATAATTTGAAATGTAATTCCTACTGTTTGTACAAAAATTGTATAAAAATGCTATGACATATGCAAAAGTCACTAGTTGGTGTCTATATGCAAAAAAAAAAGACTATAAATAAATAAAATAAAATAAGTATGTTGTCTGCCCTTTGGATGTGTTAGAGATTAGTAATTAAGTGTGAGATATAATACAGGTGTCGAATATGTTGTGGGCAGCAGTTTTTCAATGGGTGTGAAATGGAATGCACCAGTGGCCAGTAATTGGTGTAAATGGTAATTGCCTGCCCTCTGTGTTATCTTTGAAATGACACACTGCTGCATTTACTGCCAACTCCTTATTGTATCCTGGTCACTTCAACTTAGATAGTTTCTGTAGGGAAAAAAAAGACACAACAGTTTGTAGCATAACGTATTTACCTGTGCAAATATGACCTCAGTAGCTGCACCTCTGTTGAATCTGACTGAAAAGTTGGTGGTTGGAACAATAAACTTCTAATAATGTGGCCCACACCAAATTTGTGGATGAAACACTTTACTTCATCTTAGATGATGAATGAACTACTGTTTATGTCCAGATCACATCTCATTTTCTTAAATTCAGCACAGATAACTGGCTGGCCATGTACTGCACTGATGTTCTGCTATATTCAAGTGCAGCAATCTAACATAGACTTACTGAGTCACAATAATTAATATGTAGTAAGTAAGTCATTAATACAGTCATTAATTATAATGTCCTTCCATGTAGATAATCATATCACAATGAACGTGATGTGCACAGTTAGTATAATTAGGAAATAATACAGTTCACAATCTGATTCTGTTGTCATAGTAGCTGATGTTTGCTATTGAAGATTAGCACTGTTGATGAGAATAATTACTAGTTCACAATCAGCCATTAAAAAAGCAGTCATTGAACCATGGAGAGAACTCCCAGACTAAAAAACTAGATAAATTACATTTCATTTTTCAAGTTAGAGTTTGTACTAAATTATCTGCTGTACATTGTCCATCACATTTGGGCACAAATCTTGCTTGTATCATAACCTTCCACAGACTGGCCAAAATGGTTTCCACATTGTTTGTTATATAAGATTACAATCATTAGAACTACAAACACTAATGTTGTACACTGGCTTTTTATGATTTTCAATTAGAGATTTGTGTTTCTGAGCAAATGAATAGTTCAGGAAGATTCTTCCGAATGAGGCCCGTAGATACAACAATAACCTCTATTAAATCATGCTTGTTAGTTTGCTTAAATAGGAGATTCTATACCAGTAACAATGTTTCGACTACAGATTTTAATTGCTCTGAAACTAAATGCGTGCAAAAGTTACTATATTGTTTTCATCGTTGTAGACATGATATGGTTATTTATGTCTGTTCATCTACTCAGACAGGAAGTTAGTAGAACTCAGTATACATTTACACTTGAACAATGATAAGAATGTTTTAGATTACAGATATTTTGTAATTAGTGTAGTTTTCTAGTAAAGTAGTCACATTAATGGATATTGAATAACCAAAAGGATGTAAAATAAAGCTAATTCCGTAAGTTCTGATTGAATTTTTTAAATATATACGTACTGTGCACATTCCACATAATTGATCATATTTGCAAACGATTTAATAATTTTGGGGGAAGGGGGAGGTAATCACAAGAGATAGAAAGGATCCAACCACAAGAATTGAAATACAAAAAACTTCCTTTGTTACAAGGTGCTGTTCTCCTGCTAGTTTGTTGAAACACTTCTCCAGTCGCCATATTGCTTGTTGCTTGTGTCAAATGTGAAAATGTGATTGATAGGGAAGTAGTTGCCTACAGATGTGCCAACATTTAATATAAAACAGACTGTCCTTAATCTGATGAAACATTTATTGCACTGGTGGGGTCCATATAAGATGATTTATTTATTTATTTATTTTTTGTTGGCAGCTGTGTGGGCTGTCATCGATAAAAGTTTATCATGCTGAGAAATTGGCATAATTTGTGGTAGTTCTGGGTTCATGGCAGCTGGCTTGTGATTTCCCTACATTGCATAGTTGGTAGGATGCCATCATTGCTAATGGAATAGCCGAGAAAGATCTCCAAATTTTTGCAGCTGGATTTTGTTGTTATTGACAACAATACCAAAATGTTTCAGCGCTTTGAAAATGATTTTGAGATGTTCTTTATTTCTGCATGTGGGAGTGGAAGAAACAAAAACATTGCCCATGAACAGAAGAAAGGTAACCTGGAGAATATTGTCAATAAAAAGGTGCCAACTTTGTGCCACATTTTTAAGGCCATACATCATGAACAGAAATTCATAAAATCAAAATGGTGTGAACATTCAGTGTACGTACTCATGGTCCATACTGATTTTCAGGAAAGCTTTTCTATAGGCTAAAGCACTGAACATAGAAGCACCTTGTTAAGGTATGGTGGAAATCTCAAATGTTTGGGATCGAGTAGCCATTGAGCATTGTATGAGTGTCCATCACCAAATAATCACCACATGATCAATATGTGCTTTGGTTTTTGGTGACAAGATGATTGGGTGAGGCCCTAGACGGTCATTCTGGCTTGCAGTAATTTGTCTGTAGCTAACTGCATGAAGTAAGACTGTACATTCGTCCACTGTGAGAAACATTTCCGTGAGCTGACCCATATCCGTGGTGGGGCAGGTTTTGTTGCAGAGAGAGAGAGAGAGAGAGAGAGAGAGAGAGAGAGAGAGAGAGAGAGAGAGAGAGAGAGAGAGAGACAAGCCTGCATATAGTAAATTAAAAAGTGATCTAACAGGTAGGATCCAGAGAAAAACTGTGGAACTCATCAGGAAGAGCTCAATTCCAGTGAAAGTCACTAAGGGTTTGCGTCAACAGGCTGCAGTTCCTCCTAGCCTCTATGGCCTACCCAAGATCCATAAGAATGGAGTGCCTCTCCATCCCATTGTAAGTAACATAGGAGCACCTATTTATTTTGGACCTCTCATAGGCAAGTGTGACCATCACATTCAAAACTCTGAAGATTTCATAGGTCACCTGAAAACTCTTAGATTGCAATCATCGGATCCGTTAGTAAGTTTTGATGTTGTGTCTTTATTTACAAAGGTGCCCTTGCAGGGCTCTTTGGAGCTCATTAGCAACACATTTGAGGAGGACATAGTAGCATTATTTAAATATGTGCTTACTTTCAAGATACTTCTTATTTCATGACCAATATTTTGAACAAGTGGATGGTGTCACCATGGGAAGTCCTCTGTCTCCTGTGGTGGCCAATTATATTATGGAGGCCCATGCTATGGTTAACACTTTGAGTTTGTCAGCTGAGTATGATCTTTCACATTCGTCCAGTCAAAAAAATGTTCAAACGTGTGTGAAATCTTATGGGACTTAGCTGCTAAGGCCATCAGTCCCTAAGCTTACACACAACTTAACCTAAATTATCCTAAGGACAAACACATACACCCATGCCTGAGGGAGGACTCGAACCTCCGCCGGGATCAGCCGCACAGCGCAGCTCCTTAGACTGCTCGGCTAATCCCACGCGGCTGTCAACAAAAGAGATGAAGCTTGGCAGTTAGAATAAACTTGTGTGTGTTTTCTCCACAAATAGTTTTCAAACAATTAAAGGCCCATATTATGGTTGATACTTTGAGTTCAGTAGCCAGGTATGATCTTCCCCACTCATTGAACATTTGCCTGCTCTTTCCATTTATTTCTCTAATCTGAAACAGACATGCATCAAGACCCTGAAATGATTCATCTGTATGTAAGCAGAAAATCTTGTGTCACGTCTGGACGGTGTAAAATATCTCCATTTACTGATGTTTCCTTTGTGGCTTGGAAGGTTTTCTGGCATACTTCAGTCTCTAACCATATATTGTTTTTTCTTAACAGTGTCAGGAGGGGATTATTTTTAACAATTGTTTAGGTATAAACATCCTAACGAATTAAGTTAGTCCTAGAAGTGCCTTTAATTGTTTTCTGTTCTGTGGTGTAGAAAAGTGTTTGAGAGCCATAGTCTTTCTGGGACTGGGTAAAATACCTGTGGGAGAGGTAATTTGGCCCAAAAATGTTGTTTATTCTCTTCAAAATTTGGACTTTTGTGAATTAAATGTAATCCCATATTCAAGAATTTTTAAGTACTTCCTCTAACAAATCTGAATGTTCCTTCCATGAACTTGCTGCAATAAATGTATCAACATACACGGTGATTCTCTTGCTCAGTGCTAGTCCCAATGCAGTATACAGTGCTGCTATACAGACAACCGCACTAACACTGAGTCTGAAAGGTAATACACGAAACTGGTAACTGTGGTCAGAACATAAAAATGGGGTACATTTCAGACTTTCCAGATGCAGTGACACCTGCCAGTACAAAGAGCACAGATCCAGTGAAGTTAAATGCTCAACACCATGAAATAGCAAGAGTTGTTCATCAGTATATTCAGGTTTCATCTGTACAGGAACAACAATTTCATTAATGGATTGTGCATCAAATACTACTGTTTGCCTTGTTGAGGGCCAACAATGGGCTGCAATGTTGAGAATTTGAAGATTCATTTATTCACCAAATTATTCTTTCTGTGGAGGGGCATCTGTTCAGAGGCCACACTAACAGTTGCAGGGGCTACAGTCTGGGTGATTGACTGATCAGGCCTTGTAACATCAACAAAAATGGCCTTGCTGTGGTGGTACTGTAAACAGCTAAAAGCAAGGGGAAACTACAGCTATAATTTTCCCCAATAACATGCAGCTATACTGTATGGTTAAACGATGATGGCATCCTCTTGAGTAAAATATTCTGGAGATAAAATAGTCCCACATTCAGATCTCTGGAGGGGACAATTCGGGAGGATATTGTTATGAGGAGAATTAAAAACTGGCATTCTACAGATCGAAGCGTGGAATGTCAGATCCCTTAATCGGGCATGTAGGTTAGAAAATTTAAAAATGGAACTGGATAGGTTATAGTTAGATGTAGTAGGAATTAGTGATGTTTAGTGGCAGGAGAAACAGGACTTCCGGTAAGGTGAATATAGGGTTGTAAATACAAAATCATATAGGGGTAAAGCAGGACAACATTTAATTATGAATAAAAAAAATAGGAATACAGATAAGATACTACAAACAGCATAGTGAATGCACTATTGTAGCCAAGATAGACATGAATTCCACACCCACCACAGTAGTAAAAGTTTATATGCCAATTAGATCTGTATATGAATAGCGGATTGAGGAAATTTATGACAAGTTAAAAGAAATTATTCAGATATTTTAGGGAGATGAAAAATTAATAGTCTTGGAGGACTGGAATTTGGTAGTAGGAAAAGGAAGATAAGAAAAAGTAGTAGATGAATATGGACTGGGGGAAAAGAGTGAAAGAGGAAGCCACCTGTGGAATTTTTCACAGAGCATAATTAAATCATACCTAACATTTGGTTTAAGAATCATGAAAGCAGGTTATATATATGGAAGAGACCTGGAGACACTGGAATGTTTCAGACTGATTGTATTATGGTAAGACAGGGATTCCACAACCATGTTTTAAATTATAAGACATTTACAGGGGCAGATGTGGACTCTGACCACAATTTATTGTTTATGAACTGTAGTTTAAAACTGAAGAAATTCAGGAATTTACGGACATCGGACCTAGATAAACTGAAAGACCAGAGATTGTAGAGAGGTTCAGAGGGAGCTTTAGGGAATGAGTTACAAGAACAGGGGAAAGGAATACACTAGAAGAAGAATGGGTAGTTTTGAGGGATAAAATAGTGAAGGCAGCACAGCAAAGATAAAGTAGGTAAAAAGATGAGGGCTACTAGAAATCCTTGGGCAATGCAAGAGATATTGAATTTAACTGATGAAAGAAGAAAATATGAAAATGCAATAAATGAAGCAGATGAAAAGGAATCATACATCTAAAAGATGAGATTGACAGGAAGTGCAAAATGACTAAGCAGGAATGGCTAGAGGACAAATGTAACAATGTAGCAGCATATGTTACTAGGTGTAAGGTAGATGCTGACTACAGGAAAGTTAGAGAGACCTTTGGAGGAAAGAGAACCACCTGTATGAATATCAAGAACTCAGATGGAAAGCTGGTCCTAAGCAAAGAAGAGAAAGCAGAAAGGTGGAAGGAGTATATAGAGGGTCTATACAAGGGAGATTTACTTGAGGGCAATATTGTGTAAATAGAAGAGGACATAGATGAAAATGAAAAGGGAAGTATGATACTGTGTGAAGGATTTGACAAAGCATTGAAAGACTTAAGTCGAAACAAGGCCCCAGGAGTAGACAACATTCCATTAGAGCTATTGATAGCCTTGGGGAAGCCATCCATGACAAAGCTGTTCCATCTCGTGAGCGAGATGTATGAGGCAGACAAAATACCCACAGACTTCAGGAAGAATATAATACCAATTCCAAAGAAAGTAGGTGCTAACAGATATGAAAATTACCGAACTATCAATGTACTAAGTCACAGTTGCAAAATAGTAACATGAATACTTTACAGAAGAATGGAAAAACAGGTAGAAGCTGACCTCAGGGAAGATCAGTTTGGATTCTGAAGACATTTAGGAATATTCAAGGCTATACTGACCCTATGACTTCTCATAGAAGAAGAAAAGGCAAACCTATATTTACATCACTTGTAGACTTAGAAAAAACTTCTGACAATGTTGGCTGGAATACTCTTTCATCTGTAAAGGTAGTAGGGGTAAAACACAGGGAGTGAAAGGCTATTTACAATTTGTACAGAAACCAGATACCAGTTACAAGAGTCGAGGGCCATGAAAGAGAAGCATTAGTTGAGGAGAGAGTGAGACAGAGTTGTAGGCCTATCCCTGATATTATTCAATCTGCATGTTGAGCAAGCAGTAAAGAAAACAAAAGAAAAATTAGCAGTAGAAATTAAAATGCATAGAGAAGAAATAAAAAGTCTGAGGTTTGCCAGTGATGCCGTTATTCTGTCAGAAACAGCAAATAACTTGGAAGAGCAGTGGACTGGAATGAACAGTGTCTTGAATGGAGGATATAAGATGAACATCAACAAAAGCAAAACGATGGTAATGGAACGTAATCAAATTAAGCTGGTTGGTGCTGAGGGAACTAGATTAAGAAATGAGACATTTAAAGTCATGAGTTTTACTATTTGGGAAGCAAAATAACTGATAATGGTCAAAGGAGGGAGGATTTGAAATGTAGACTGGCAATGGCAATGGGAAGAGATATTCGTTAACATTGAGTACAGATTTAAGTGTCTGGAAGTCCTTTCTGAAAGCATTTGCATGGAGTGTGGCTATGTATGGGAGTGAAAGATGGATGATAGATAGTGTAGACAAGGAGAGAATAGAAGCTTTTCAAATGTGGTGCTATAGAAGAATGCTGAAGATTAGATGGGTACATCACATGCCTAATGAGGAGATACTGAATAGAATTGGGGAGAAGAGAAATTTGTGGTACAATCTGACTAGAAGAAGGGATTGGTTGGTAGGACACATTCTGAGGCATCAAGGAATCACCAATTTAGCACTGGAGGGGTTCAGATGGATGTAGGTTGCAGTAGTTACTCAGAGGTGGTAAGGCTTGCACAAAATAGAGCAGCAGGGAATGCTGCATCAAACCAGTGTTTGGACTGAAGACCATGACAACAACAAGAACAACAACAACAACAACAACAACAACATGGCTGTGAAACTTCCTGGCAGATTAAAACTGTGTGCCAGACCGAGACTCGAACTCGGGGGCCTTTGTCTTTCACAGGGAAGTGCTCTGGTGGAAGTAAAATTGTGAGGAAGGGTCATGAGACATGTTTGGGTAGCTCAGAAGGTAGAGCACTTGCCCGTGAAAGACAAAGGTCCTGAGTTCGAGTTTCGGTTTGGCACACAGTTTTAATCTGCCAGGAAGTTTCAAATCAGTGCACACACTGCTGCAGAGTGAAAATTTCATTCTGGAATCATGGCAGTGTGTAACATAATGATATCAATGCTTCAGAAACAACATGCAATCATTGAGTTCCTAATCACAGAAAATTTTCCTCTACACAAAATCTAGAGAAGAATGAAAGCTGTACTGTGATGACCATATCAACATCAATAATGTGTGATGTCAAGTTTAAACCTGC
Organism: Schistocerca americana; assembly: GCF_021461395.2. Taxonomy (NCBI): domain Eukaryota; kingdom Metazoa; phylum Arthropoda; class Insecta; order Orthoptera; family Acrididae; genus Schistocerca; species Schistocerca americana. The sequence goes on along the minus strand of NC_060124.1, from coordinate 605,792,617 downwards.
AACAAAGGACATGGTGGTACTAACCTCAATGTGTGTCAGTCTGCTGAGCTAGGCAGGGGAGGGAGAGGAGGGAGAGGAGGGAGGGGAGGGAGAATAGTGGCATTTTTCAAAGTTGTGATAACGCAGATTTTCTCGGCGTATCAAATACTGATGATTTTCACGGGTTTGCATCCGGGTTCCATCACCCTGACGACAACACGATATTTCGGCAGACCATCTGGCTGCCATCTTCTGGTGAGATTGGGTGCACAATCACACCAGAACTGAAGAGACCTCAGATTCGGCGGTTCCTTTATACCGCAGGTACTGGCGGTTGCGCGTTCGTGAGCAATGGAAGAGCTGCCCTCTGTGAGGCAAAGAATTGCAGCAGCGCCAGCGATGAAAACTGTCAAAAGCAAGGAATCACAAAATTAAAATGCAGCCAGTTGGAAACTAGAGCATTGTTGTTTTATCTGTACAGTTCAAGATCGATGTGTGGAACATCGATGGCATACACGTCTGTTCAAGCCGGAAAAATCAGCCGTTGCTGAACACTGTCTTAATGAAGGTCACAATATGTCATATAATGAGATGCAAATTATTGCCTCGGCTTTCTGTTACTGGGATTGCGTATTGAAAGAATCAATTGAAATACGTCCGTCTGATGATATCATTAATAGAGATAAAGGTTTCCCTTTAAGTAAGACATGGAATCCTATTTTATCACAGATAAAACAACAACGGTCTGGTTTCCGACTCGCTGCATTTCAATTTTGTGATTCCTTGCTTTTGACAGTTTTCACCACTGGCACTGCTGCAATTCTTTGCCTCACAGAGGGCAGCTCTTCTGTTGCTCATGCATGCACAACGGCCAGTACCCGCGGTATGAAGGAGCCGCCGAATCTGAGGTCTCTTCAGTTCCGGCGTGATCGTGCACTCAATCTCACCTGAAGATGACGGCCAGATGGTCCGCTGAAATATCGTTTTGTCATCAGGACAATGGAACCCGGCCTGCAAACCTGTGAAAATCATCATTTTTCAAAGTTTCATAATTATCAGTTTGAGTAAATTGTATTAGTTATACTTTTTTGGTATTTGTTAGAAAGGCTGCTCTTAGTGTCTGCTTATGTGTCTTAATACAGGGTGACTATTTTACTATATGGGAAAAAAAACAAATTTCCTACAAACTGCAGTGTGCACAATCTTTATTCAATATGTAAAAATCACTAGAGATATTTGGATCTAGGTTATGACATGTTCGATGTGCCTACCATCATTGGTGATGAAGTGGTACAGATGAACAGCAAAATTCTGCATGACCTGCTGAAGTGTCAGAACGCTGATGTTGTCAGTGGTCTCCTGAATAACTGTTTTAGCTCAGAAGTCTTTCTGGAGTTACTGCTGTACACCTTGTCTTTGATGTAGCCCCCACAAAAAGGAGTCACATTTGTTCAGATTTGAAGAATATGGCAGCCAATTGAGGCCCATGCCAGTGGCCTCTGGGTACCCCAGAGCCACAATTTAATCCTCATAGAGCTCCTTCAGGACATAAAAAACCTTCGCTTCGATGGGCTAGAGCTCCACCTTACATGAACCACATCTTGTCGATCAGGGTTACTTTGGGTAATGGGGACAAAATCGTCTTCCAAAACCTTCACATACCATTCTGTAGTCACTGTGCCATCAAGGAATATTGCACCCATTATTCCGTGACTGGACATTGCCCACCACATAGTCACCCGGGGAGAGTGAAGAGACTTCTTGATCATGAAATGTGGTTTCTCAGTGTGCCAATTTTGCTTATTGATGAACCCCTCCAAATGAAAGTGGGCTTCTTCACTAAACCAAACCATACAGTGCATATTAATTCTGATCATGTCCTGTAGCCAACCATGCAGTTTGAACATTGTGAAACCATTCAGAAGTTATAATGATTTTATTTCATATAGTTCAATAATTGTCACCTTGTATATAACTTGACCATTCTACATCACTGAAGGTTCTCCTTCACAATTGGTTTTTCAGAATGCAATGTCAGAGAGGATAGATTGTTTCACAAAAATTCAATCAAGTTACAAGGGAGACTGCTCCCAAAACTCTAATGTGAGCTGTTACAGAATACTGCTCAAGTTAGTGGAACCCCAGTCTGACAGGACTGACAGGAGATCAGTTATGAGGGAATAGTCTAGAAATTTACTAGAACCCTCTATGTGCCAGTCCCACAGGGATCGTAATGACAGTATTAGACCAATTACAGTGCACACAGGCTCACTTAAGCAGTCATCTTTCTGGACTCAATCTGAGAAAAGCTCTAATAAGTGGTACAGCAGGAAGTACTATCATGCACTTCACAGTGGTTTGTGGCATATAGATCTAAATGTAAATGTAATACAGCTGCATTCAATAGTACTTTACTTGTTTGTGTTTCTAGTTATTGTTAGAAGAAGACAATAAATTTAAGGAACAATGATTTTAATTTATCATCATCTGTCTCACTGCAGCTGCTACCAGGGAGTTGAATATCATTCACAGTGTTGTTTATCTGTTTTATTACTAATTCTTAATTGTTTTTCATTGTTCATGAAATTTTAAATTTTTGGTCTTGCAGAATTAGCTCCAGGGGTAGTGCACATAAAATACAAGTATTTGTTTCTGCATCTACATCAGTACGGTGCTCTGAAAAACACTGAAATATATGGCAGAGGGTACTTCCTATTGTAACATTTATTATGGTTTCTTCACTTCCAATTTTGATATGGAGCATGAGAAGGAAGAGCCTTTAAACATATTTGTGCATACTGTAATCAGTATATTCTTGTCTTCACAGTCCCTATGGGAGCAAAATGTAGGGAATTGTACCACATTTCTATATTATTGATTTAATACTGTGTCTTTATGTTTTCTAAATAGGTTTTTGCAGAATAGTTTTCATCTATCTTCATCAGCCTGCCACTTCAGAGTCTTCGTTTCTGTGGCAGTTTCCCATGAATCAAACGAACCTGTGACTGTATTAGCAATCCTCCTTTGTACACATTCAGTACTCTTGTTAGCCCTATTTGGTATGGGCTCTAAACACCTGGCAGTACTCTAGGATAGGTCACACAAGAGTTTTGAAAACAGTCTCTTTTGTAGACTCATGGACTTACCTAGAGCAAACGTACGTACATCTAGAGGAAATAAGAATCATCAAAAAGAACTAAACAAATACCAGTGAGACTGTACCATCATTTTCAAAACAAAATATGTGAAATTTCTGTTTTATACTTACATTTAAATCGTATATGGAACACCACTGGTAAGTCCCTATCGAAGATTACATCAAAATAAATAATTTTAAGCCTTTACTGATGGAAATTCTAGCACATCCTGATTTTTACTCAGTTGTCTGGAATGTTTGAGCATTATTTTGAAAATGTCCTTGATATGGTTAAAAATAATTATCATCATAGTGAGTATGTTATTGTAGCCAAGACAGAGAAACCAAAGATTTCGAAATCCAATTTGAAACTGTCAGTCAGTTCTAGAGGTACACAGTGACGATGACTTAATTTATTGGTTAGAAGGTGGACAAGGGTAGAAAGTTAATAGTTTGGGACTTTAATAAATTGAATGAGCTTGAGTTGGTGACAATTTAAAAGAAGTGTAAGGAAACATTTGACTGAAACAAAGCAAAGGAATACATACAAGATGAATAGGTAGCTTTGAAACATGAAAATAATCAAGGCAGCAGAGAATGAAATAGGCAAAAAGAAAAATCCTAGTAGAATTCCTAGGATAAATCACACATTAGCTGTCAAAGGAGAAAATATAAAAATGTACAAGGTGTACAACTTTGCTTCTGCCATTTTTTGCCCAACATTTGAGGTTTTAATGAAACAAATTGGTTACACATGTATCATTCAAAGTATTTTCCATCACTGGCAACTACTTTCTCCCATCCTTAGGGCAGTGTATGAATCCCATGTCGAAAAAATTGTTCATCTTTTGAAGCGATCCATGAATTGATCCAATTTGTGACTTCTTTGTGAGATCAGAAGTGTTGGAAGCCAGGCCATGCACCATTGGTCTAAACAGGTGATAGAGGGATCAACATCTGGAGAATATGGTGGGTGGGGTAGGACTTCCCATTTTAACATTTCCAAGTACTTTTTGACCTCTTTTGCAATGTGGAGATGAGCACTGTCACGCTGCAAAATCACTTTATCGTGCCTCTCACTGTATTGCAGCCATTTGTCTTTTAATGCTCTTCTCAAACACATTAATTGCATTTGATAATGAGCGCCTGTGATTGTTTCACATGGTTTAGACACCTCATAGTACATGACACTGAGCTGGCCCCACCAAATGCAGAGCACGACCTTGGAGCTGTGAATATTCAGTTTGCCTGTCGACGTGGAAGCATGGCCGGGATATCCCCATGATTTATTTAGGGTTATTGTAATGAACCAATTTTTCATCCCTTGTCACAATGCAATGCAGAAATCCCTTCCGTTTTTGCCTCTGAAGCAACTGTTCACAAACACACAAATGCTGTTCAACGTCTCTCGGTTTCAGCTCACATAGGACTCTAGTTCCTTGTTTCCGATTCATGCCCATAACCTTGAGACATTTTGAAATGGCTTGCTGTGCCACTCCCACTAATTGTGCCAATTATTCTTGAGTTTGATGTGAGCCTTCACTCAGCAACATCTCCAATTCTGCATCTTGGAAAACATTCTCTCTTCCACCGCTACGCTAGTCTATGACGTTAAAACCACCGTTCTTGAAGCATTGAAGCCACTCACAACACATTATTTCAGTAATAGCGTCCTTACCATATGTACTTAAGAGCATTTGATGAGACTCAGCTGCTGTTTTCTCCATACTGAAACAAAACAGTAACACCTCCTGCAAATGATGAGAATTGGGCTTGTAAACTGAAATTTTCCATCTAGAACAACTTTATGATGCAGACACAAGTCGACTAATGTTTGAATGATACGTTGACCAAGGTCCAAGCTAACTGCCTGACGTCTGCAAACTGTTTCTTTCGACCGCTACTTACCGTTGTCGCCACCTATTGGCAAACAGCGGAAGCAAAGTTGTATACCTTGTAGCAAATGAAGCAGACTAAAGGGAACGCAGACATCTATAAAATGAATGCAAAACAGTGAAGCAAAATAGGCTAGAGGATAAATGCAAAATTGTAGAAGCATGTATGGCTATAGGAAAGATAATTGGCAGACAGTTGGCATTTATAGGAAAACTTAACAAGGAAATCCATATGAATATCAGGAGTTCAAATGGTGAACCTGTACTAAGCAAAGAAGGGAAGACTGGGAGTTACAGGGGATATACAGAGAATCTATACAAGGGAAATAAACTTGAAAATAGCATTATAGAAAGAGAATATGAAATAGATGATAACATAATAGATATAACACTTCTAGGAGAATTTGACAGAACACTGAGAGACCTAAGTTAAAATAAGGCTTCCAGAGTAAATACCACTCCCTCACAAGTAATTCATTTTCTAAGGAAGACAGGTGCAGATGTGCGATTTTACAGAACCACCTATTTAATAAGTCATGGTTGCAAAATATTGACATGAATTATTTACAGAAGTACAAAATTACTGACAGACACCAACCTTGGGAGGGTTCAGTTTTGATTCTGGGGAAACATAGGAACAGACAAGGTAGTACCAAATCTTTTACTTTTGCTAGAAGGTACGTTAAAGACAAATAAATGTTCATAGCAGCTTCAGATTTTGAGAAAGCTTTTGGCAATACTGAATGGACTACACTCTTTGAAATTATGAAGACAGCAGGTACAAGATAGAGGGAAAAAAGTTATCTACATCTTGTACAAAAATCAGACTGCAATTAGAAAAGTCAAAAGACTTGAAAAGGGAGCAGTAGTTGAAAATGGAGTAAGACATAGTTGTAGCCTATTCACAATATTATTCAGCTTGTACAATGAACAATCAGTAGAGGAAATCAAAAACTAATTTGGGAAAGTTCAGGGGAGTTTTGCCAACAACATTGTGGTTCTGTAGGACTGGTAAACAACACTGAACATCAATTAAACAGAATGGAAATTGTCTTGAAAAAGAGGAACATTAGCCAGAGTAAAATGAGCAATGGAGTGTAGTTAAATTATCCAGGTTTTACAGGTGTGCATAGATTAGGAATTGAAAACACCAACAGTAGTCTTTCTTATTGTTTTTCTATCCCTTCTTCCATTTCTATAGCATTTAAGCATTGTTACAAGATTTTTGCAATGTCAGTGACAGTTGGTGGCCATATATCCTTCCTGATGCCACAAAACCCCTACAGGACAGAATCTGTAAAACCATCTGTCTGTGTCAAGGATAAATTTCATGTTCAGGTGTGAGAATGTTTAAAAATGTTTGCACAGCATGTGTGAGGTGGGATGTGGATATCAGCCTGGTATTTGCATAGTCAAATGTAGTAAATCACGTAAAAGTCAGCCCCTTCCCTCCCTTGGGCTGGCTGGTTTACCAGCCCTCATTTTTAATGCACAAGGCAGATTTGATCTGGAGAAAGGCTTGTCTCCCCATTGGGAGGGATGTATTAATGCACTCTGCTATCTGGATGGCTTAAAATAGTAGTATCCAGAATGAGATTTTCACTCTGCAGTGGAGTGTTCACTGATATGAAACTTCCTGGCAGATTAAAACTCTGTGCCAGATGAAGACTCGAACTCGGGACTCGCCTGCGAAAGGCAAAGGTCCCGAGTTCGAGTCTCGGTCCAGCACACAGTTTTGATCTAAAATAATAATAGTTTGGGCAGTGGAATAACTGATGATGGCTGAAGCATAAACAGGAAGAAAATTATGGCACAACTTGGCTAAATGCAGGGCCTAGTTTCAAGGACCTTTTTTAAGGCAGTGAATCATCAGTATGTTAATGAGAAGTGAGGGAGGGGGGGGGGAGGGGGGTGTAAAAATTTTAGAGGGAAATCAAGTCTAATCTACAGTAAGAAGGCTCACAATGCTGTGTATTGCAATACTGAAGAGGCTTGCACAGGATGGAGCAGCATGGAGAGCTGCAACAAATCACTATGACTGAAGACCACAATGATGATGACACTGTTTGTTAAAGTGAACCCCTGTTCTCTGTTGTTAAACTACGATTCTATCCACGCAAGGGGAAGACTTTATGCACAAAATTTTAATTCCTCTAGCAGAGTTTTATGACGTACACAGTCAAAGACCTGGGAAAAACCACAGAAAATACCATTCTTATTGTTTAGTTATACTGTGATTTAGTTTGAGAGAACATATACTGCTTTTTAATAGAGAATCATTAATTTAAACCAACTGAGCTGTTGTTAACACTTTATTCTCAGCAAGATGTTTCACTATTCTACTGTAAACTACTTCCTTAAAATAAAAAAATAAAAATAAAAAATGGGGAAGATAGGTCAGTGTGTAATTACAGTTCAGTTGCTTACCTCCATTCCTACCAGTGCCACTTGCTTTATTTATGACATCTTCTCCCTATAGCTTAGGTATGAGTCAGTAAAGTTAAGAGCTTTCTCTCCAATTCTGTAATACTTGAGCGTTTTGGTAAGTATAATAGAGAGACAGTATCAAAAGCTTTTCTCAAACCAAGAAGAGTTTCACAGGTTGTTTTCTTGCTCTTAGTTGTATCATTTTTGTGGTGGTCTTAACTTCTTTGACAGTGGAAGGATGAAAAACCATGTTGTAAGGTGCTAAACAGATTATTTTGCTTGAAGTGCTGGTTTATCTGTGTCCGCATAGAGTATTCTATGTTTCACTTGACTGGTACAAGTGAGGGTGGATAATAGTTATGAGGGGTTGCTTTATCTTTGTTATGGAAAGGTTTTACAACAGAAATTTTTGAGCAATCTGGGAAGATTCCTTAGTGTTTAGCTGCTGATTTCGGTTAGTGATAGCAGAATTTCTTTATATGTGATTTGGAAGCCCACAGAAATTTTCTAAATAGTTTGACTAATTTTCTGTTGGATAAACAAGACCAGCAGAAGTTATCATGTGGCTCACTATCTAGAGCTTGGAGCAAAACTGCAGCTTTATTTGGAACCTCTGTGAGCTTTGTATATGAGCCAGTGCTAGCATTTAATGTGATTGGCTGAATTGGAATGCTGTTGTGCTTATTTTCAGGGCTCACACCTGTTTCAATAACTTTCCAAGCTGCTTTACACTTGTCAAATCAAGTATATAGTTGTCATTAGCTTTCCTTTTGGCTGCTCTAATTTCTGATCTATACAGCCTTCTCGCTGCTGTGCAAGTTTCCTTCTCACCTTGACTGTTGTCATATCGTCGTGCCCCAATATTTCCTTCCTAAGTTTGCTCAGGGGTGGCGTGTAGCATTTGCTCAGTTCTTGCGATTTATTACATGGATTCTCCTTTGTGTATTTTCTGTAACACTTGGGTCAATATGAGACTAGGTTTCCTAAAAGTAATTCTAAAAATATCTGTGATGATTCATTGACAGATGTGTCATTAGTCAGTTGTTGTTTGTTGTTGTTGTTGTTGTTGTTGTTGTTGTTGTTGTTGTTGTCGTCGTCTTCAGTCCTGAGACTGGTTTGATGCAGCTCTCCATGCAATTCTATCCTGTGCAAGCTTCTTCATCTCCCAGTACGTACTGCAGCCTACATCCCTCTGAATCTGCTTAGTGTATTCATCTCTTTGCCTCCCTCTATGATTTTTACCCTCCACGCTGCCCTCCAATACTAAATTGGTGATCCCTTGATGCCTCAGAACATGTCCTACCAACCGATCCCTTCTTATAGTCAAGTTGTGCCACAAACTCCTCTTCTCCCCAATTCTATTCAGTGCCTCCTCATTAGTTATGTGATCTACCCATCTAATCTTCAGCATTCTTCAGTAGCACCACATTTCGAAAGCTTCTATTCTCTTCTTGTCCGAACTATTTATTGTCCATGTTTCACTTTCATACATGGCTACACTCCATACAATTAATTTCAGAAACAACTTCCTAACACTTAAATCTATACTCTATGTTAACAAATTTCTCTTCTTCAGTAACGCTTTCCTTGCCATTGCCAGTCTACATTTGATATCCTCTCTACTTTGATCATCATCAGTTATTTTGCTCCCCAAATAGCAGAACTCCTTTACTACTTTAAGTGTCTCATTTCCTAATCTAATTCCCTCAGCATCACCCGACTTAATTTGACTACATTCCATTATCCTCGTTTTGCTTTTGTTGATGTTCATCTTAGGCCTTCCTTTCAAGACACTGTCCATTCTGTTCAACTGCTCATCCAAGTCCTTTGCTGTCTCTGACAGAATTACCATTTTTTCATTTCCTCTCCATGGATTTTAATCCTACTCCGAATTTTTCTTTTGTTTCCTTGCTCAATACACAGATTGAACAACATTGGGGATAGGCTACAACCCTGTCTCACTCCCTTCCCCACCCCTGCTTCCCTATGATGCCCCTTGACTCTTATAACTGCCACCTGGTTTCTGTACAAATTGTAAATAGCCTTTCGCTCCCTGTATTTTACCCCTGCCACCTTCAGAATTTGAAAGAGAGTATTCCAGTCAACATTGTCAAAAGCTTTCTCTATGACTACAAATGCTAGAAATGTAGGTTTGCCTTTTCTTAATCTAGCGATACAGATAGCCGTACCATAGGTACAACCACAACAGAGGGGTATCTGTTGAGAGGCCAGACAAACATATAGTTCCTGAAGAGGGGCAGCAGCCTTTTCAGTAGTTGCAAGGGCAACAGTCTGGATGATTGACTGATCTGGCCTTGTAACAATAACCAAAATGGCCTTGCTGTGCTGGTACTGTGAATGGCTGAAAGCAAGGGGAAACTACAGCTGTAATTTTTCCCAAGGGCATGCAGCTATACTGTATGATTAAATGATGATGGCGTCCTCTTGGGTAAAATATTCCGGAGGTAAAATAGTCCCCCATTCAGATCTCTGGGCGGGGACTACTCAAGAGGATGTCGTTATCAGGAGAAAGAAAACTGGCGTTCTACGGATCGGAGCGTTGAATGTCAGATCTCTTAATCAGGCAGGTAGGTTAGAAAATTTAAAAAGGGAAATGGATAGGTTAAAGTTAGATATAGTGGGAATTAGTGAAGTTCGGTGGCAGGAGGAACAAGACTTTTGGTCAGGTGACTACAGGGTTATAAACACAAGATCAAATAGGGGTAATGCAGGAGTAGGTTTAATAATGAATAGGAAAATAGGAATGCGGGTAAGCTACTACAAACAGCATAGTGAACGCAATATTGTGGCCAAAATTGATACGAAGCCCACACCTACTACAGTAGTACAAGTTTATATGCCAACTAGCGCTGCAGATGACAAAGAAATTGAAGAAATGTATGATGAAATAAAAGAAATTATTCAGATAGTGAAGGGAGATGAAAATTTAATAGTCATGGGTGACTGAATTCGAGTGTAGGAAAAGGGAGAGAAGGAAACGTAGTAGGTGGATATGGATTGGGGCTAAGAAATGAAAGAGGAAGCCACCTGGTAGAATTTTGCACAGAGCACAACTTAATCATAGCTAACACTTGGTTTAAGAATCATGAAAGAAGGTTGTATACATGGAAAAATCCTGGAGATACTAAAAGGTATCAGATAGATTATACACTCCTGGAAATGGAAAAAAGAACACATTGACACCGGTGTGTCAGACCCACCATACTTGCTCCGGACACTGCGAGAGGGCTGTACAAGCAATGATCACACGCACGGCACAGCGGACACACCAGGAACCGCGGTGTTGGCCGTCGAATGGCACTAGCTGCGCAGCATTTGTGCACCGCCGCCGTCAGTGTCAGCCAGTTTGCCGTGGCATACGGAGCTCCATCGCAGTCTTTAACACTGGTAGCATGCCGCGACAGCGTGGACCTGAACCGTATGTGCAGTTGACGGACTTTGAGCGAGGGCGTATAGTGGGCATGCGGGAGGCCGGGTGGACGTACCGCCGAATTGCTCAACACGTGGGGCGTGAGGTCTCCACAGTACATCGATGTTGTCGCCAGTGGTCGGCGGAAGGTGCACGTGCCCGACGACCTGGGACCGGACCGCAGCGACGCACGGATGCACGCCAAGACCGTAGCATCCTACGCAGTGCCGTAGGGGACCGCACCGCCACTTCCCAGCAAATTAGGGACACTGTTGCTCCTGGGGTATCGGCGAGGACCATTCGCAACCGTCTCCATGAAGCTGGGCTACGGTCCCGCACACCGTTAGGCCGTCTTCCGCTCACGCCCCAACATCGTGCAGCCCGCCTCCAGTGGTGTCGCGACAGGCGTGAATGGAGGGAAGAATGGAGACGTGTCGTCTTCAGCGATGAGAGTCGCTTCTGCCTTGGTGCCAATGATGGTCGTATGCGTGTTTGGCGCCGTGCAGGTGAGCGCCACAATCAGGACTGCATACGACCGAGGCACACAGGGCCAACACCCGGCATCATGGTGTGGGGAGCGATCTCCTACACTGGCCGTACACCACTGGTGATCGTCGAGGGGACACTGAATAGTGCACGGTACATCCAAACCGTCATCGAACCCATCGTTCTACCATTCCTAGACCGGCAAGGGAACTTGCTGTTCCAACAGGACAATGCACGTCCGCATGTATCCCGAGCCACCCAACGTGCTCTAGAAGGTGTAAGTCAACTACCCTGGCCAGCAAGATCTCCGGATGTGTCCCCCATTGAGCATGTTTGGGACTGGATGAAGCGTCGTCTCACGCGGTCTGCACGCCCAGCACGAACGCTGGTCCAACTGAGGCGCCAGGTGGAAATGGCATGGCAAACCGTTCCACAGGACTACATCCAGCATCTCTACGATCGTCTCCATGGGAGAATAGGAGCCTGCATTGCTGCGAAAGGAGGATATACACTGTACTAGTGCCGACATTGTGCATGCTCTGTTGCCTGTGTCTATGTGCCTGTGGTTCTGTCAGTGTGATCATGTGATGTATCTGACCCCAGGAATGTGTCAATAAAGTTTCCCCTTCCTGGGACAATGAATTCACGGTGTTCTTATTTCAATTTCCAGGAGTGTATAATGGCAAGACAGAGATTTAGGAACCAGGTTTTAAATTGTAAGACATTTCCAGGGGCAGATGTGTACTCTGACCACAATCTATTGGTTATGAACTGTAGATTAAAACTGAAGAAACTGCAAAAAGGTGTGAATTTAAGGAGATAGGACCTGGATAAACTGAAAGAACCAGAGGTTGTACAGAGTTTCAGGGTGAGCATAAGGGAGCAATTGACAGGAATGGGGGAAAGAAATACAGTAGAAGAAGAATGGGTAGCTTTGAGAGATGAAGTAGTGAAGGCAGCAGAGGATCAAGTAGGTAAAAAGATGAGGGCTAGTAGAAATCCTTGGGTAACACAAGAAATATTGAATTTAATTGATGAAAGGAGAAAATATAGAAATGCAGTAAATGAAGCAGGCAAAAAGGAATACAAATGTCTCAAAAATGAGGTCGACAGGGAGTGCAAAATGGCTAAGCAGGGATGGCTAGAGGACAAATGTAAGGATGTAGAGGCTTATCTCACTAGGGGTAAGATAGATACTGCCTACAGGAAAATTAAAGAGACCTTTGGAGACAAGAGAACCACTTGTATGAACATCAAGAGCTCAGATGGAAACCCAGTTCTAAGCAAAGAAGGGAAAGCACAAAGGTGGAAGGAGTATATAGAGGATCCATACAAGGGCGATGTACTTGAGGACAATATTATGGAAATGGAAGAGGCTGTAGATGAAGATGAAATGGTAGATATGGTACTGCGTGAAGAGTTTGACAGAGCACTGAAAGACCTGAGTCGAAACAAGGCCCACAGAGTAGACAACATTCCATTGGAACTACTGACGGCCTTGGGAGAGCCAGTCCTGACAAAACTCTACCATCTGGTGAGCAAGATGTATGAAACAGGCGAAATACCCTCAGATGTCAAGAAGAATATAATAATTCCAATCCCAAAGAAAGCAGGTGTTGACAGATGTGAAAATTACCGAACAATCAGTTTAATAAGCCACAGCTGCAAAATACTAATACAAATTCTTTACAGACGAATGGAAAAACTAGTAGAAGCCAACCTCGGGGAAGATCAGTTTGGATTTTGTAGAAATACTGGAACATGTGAGGCAATACTGACCTTATGACTTATCTTAGAAGAAAGATTAAGGAAAGGCAAACCTACATTTCTAGCATTTGTAGACTTAGAGAAAGCTTTTGACAATGTTGACTGGAATACTCTCTTTCAAATTCTAAAGGTGGCAGGGGCCAAATACAGAATGGGAAAGGCTATTTACAATTTCTACATAAAGCAGATGGCAGGTATAAGAGTCGAGGGCATGAAAGGGAAGCAGTGGTTGGGAAGGGAGTAAGACAGGTTTGTAGCCTCTCCCCGATGTTATTCAACCTGCATATTGAGCAAGCAGTAAAGGAAACAAAAGAAAAATTTGGAGTAGGTATTAAAGTCCATGGAGAACAAATAAAAAAGTTGAGGTTCGCTGATGACATTGTAATTCTGTCAGAGACAGCAAAGGGTTTGGAAGAGCAGTTGAATGGAATGGACAGTGTCTTGAGAGGAGTCTATAAGATAAACATCAACAAAAGCAAAACGAGGACAATGGAATGTAGTAGAATTAAGTCAGGTGATGCTGAGGGAATTAGATTAGGAAATGAGACACTTAAAGTAGTAAAGGAGTTTCGCTATTTGGGGAGCAAAATAACTGATGATGGTCAAAGTAGAGAGGATATCAAATGTAGACTGGCAATGGCAAGGAAAGTGTTTCTGAAGAAGAGAAATTTGTTAACATTGAGTATAGATTTAAGTGACAGGAAGTCTTTTCTGAAAGTATTTGTATGGAGTGTAGCCACGTATGGAAGTGAAACATGGACGATAAATAGTTTGGACAATAAGAGAATAGAAGCTTTCAAAATGTGGTGCTACACAAGAATGCTGAAGATTAGATGGGTAGATCACATAACTAATGAGGAAGTATTGAATAGGATTGGGGAGAAGAGAAGTTTGTGGCACAACTTGACCAGAAGAAGGGATCAGTTGGTAGGACATGTTCTGAGGCATCAAGGGATCACAAATTTAGTATTGGAGGCCAGCGTATAGGGTAAAAATCGTAGAGGGAGACCAAGAGATGAATACACTAAGCAGATTCAGAAGGATGTAGGTTGCAGTACATACTGGGAGATGAAGAACCTTGCACAGGATAGAGTAGCATGGAGAGCTACATCAAACCAGTCTCAGGACTGAAGACCACAACATCATCAACAACAACAACAACAACAACAACATTTTGCAGCTGTGACTTATTAAACTGATAGTTCGGTAATTTTCACATCTGTTGACGCCTGCTTGCTTTGGGATTGGAATTATTATATTCTTCTTGAAGTCTGAGGGTATTTCGCCTGTCTCATACATTTTGCTCACCAGATGGTAGAGTTTTGTCAGGACTGGCTCTCCCGAGGCTGTCAGTAGTTCTAATGGAATGTTGTCTACTACCGGGGCCTTGTTTCGACTCAGGTCTTCCAGTTCTCTATCAAACTCTTCACGCAGTATCATATCTCCCATTTCATCTTCATCTACATCCTCTTATTTCTATAACATTGCCCTCAAGTACATCGCCCTTGTACAGACCCTCTATGTACTATCTGAGCTCTTGATATTCATACCAGTGGTTCACTTTTCTCCAAAGGTCTCTTTAATTTTCCTGTAGGCAGTATCTGTCTTACCCCTAAGAGATAAGCCTCTACATCCTTACATTTGTCCTCTAGCCATCCCTGCTTAGCCATTTTGCACTTCCTGTCAATCTCATTTTTGAGATGTTTGTATTCCTTTTTGCCTGCTCCATTTACTGCATTTTTGTATTTTCTCCTTTCATCAATTAAATTCAATATTTCTTCTGTCACCCAAGGATTTCTACTAGCCCTCATCTTTTTACCTACTTGATCCTCTGCTGCCTTCACTACTACATAGGGTGGTGGGGTTTCGGGTTCCGCTGGATAGGTCAGGAGTCCACTACGCGCAACAAGCAACTACACGGGTAGCAGGGGTTGTGTGGCGTGGGCTGGGTGGTTTTTTAGGTTAGATGGCCTTGGGCAAGTACAGAAAGGGCAACAGCCTCAACGGGTGCGGGGCGAAGTCAGGACATGCAGGGACCAAGCAGCAATCGGTATTGTAATTGTAAACTGTCGAAGCTGCATTGGTAAAGTACCAGAACTTCAAGCGCTGATAGAAAGCATCGAAGCTGAAATCGTTATAGGTACAGCCAGAGATAATTTCTGCCAAAATTTTTACAAAGGTACAGACGGTGTTTAGAAAGGATAGATTGCATGCAACCAGTGGTGGAGTGTTCATCGCTGTTAGTAGCAGTTTATCCTGTAGTGAAGTAGAAGTGGATAGTTCCTGTGAATTATTACGGGTGGAGGTTACACTCAACAACCGAGCTAGGTTAATAATTGGCTCCTTTTACCAACCTCCCAACCCAGCAGCATTAGTGGCAGAACAACTGAGAGAAAATTTGGAATACATTTCACATAAATTTTCTCAGCATGTGATAGTCTTAGGTGGAGATTTCAATTTACCGGATATAGACTGGGACACTCAGATGTTTAGGACGGGTGGTAGAGACATAGCATCGAGTGACATTATACTGAGTACACTATCCGAAAATTACCTCGAGCAATTAAACAGAGAACTGAGTCATGGAGATAACATCTTGGACCTACAGATAACAAATAGACCCGAACTTTTCGACTCTGTATGTGCAGAACAGGGAATCAGTGATCATAAGGCCATTGCAGCACCCCTGAATATGGAAGTTAATAGGAATATAAAAAAGGGAGGTAGGTTTATCTGTTTAGCAAGAGTAATAGAAGGCAGATTTCAGACTACCTAACAGATCAAAACGAAAATTTCTGTTCCGACACTGACAATGTTGAGTGTTTATGGAAAAAGTTCAAGGCAATCGTAAAATGCGTTTTAGACAGGTATGTGCCGAGTAAAACTGTGAGGGACGGGAAAAACCCACCGTGGTTCAACAACAAAGTTAGGAAACTACTGCGAAAGAAAAGAGAGCTTCACTCCAAGTTTAAACACAGCCAAAACCTCTCAGACAAACAGAAGTTAAACGATGTCAAAGTTAGCGTAAGGAGGGCTATGCGTGAAGCGTTCAGTGAATTCGAAAGTAAAATTCTATGTACCGACTTGACAGAAAATCCTAGGAAGTTCTGGTCTTACGTTAAATCAGTAAGTGGCTTGAAACAGCATATCCAGACACTCTGGGATGATGATGGCATTGAAACAGAGGATGACACACGTAAAGCTGAAATACTAAACACCTTTTTCCAAAGCTGTTTCACAGAGGAAGACCGCACTGCAGTTCCTTCTCTAAATCTTCGCACAAACAAAAAAATGGCTGACATCGAAATAAGTGTCCAAGGAATAGAAAAGCAACTGGAATCACTCAACAGAGGAAAGTCCACTGGACCTGATGGGATACCAATTCGATTCTACACAGAGTATGCGAAGGAACTTGCCCCCCTTCTAACAGCCGTGTACCGCAAGTCTCTAGAGGAACGGAAGGTTCCAAATGACTGGAAAAGAGCACAGGTAGTCCCAGTCTTCAAGGAGGATCATCGAGCAGATGCGCAAAACTATAGACCTATATCCCTGACATCGATCTGTTGTAGAATTTTAGAACATGTTTTTTGCTCGAGCATCAGGTCGTTTTTGGAAAGCCAGAATCTACTATGTAGGAATCAACATAGATTCCAGAAACAGCGATCGTGTGAGACCCAACTCGCTTTATTTGTTCATGAGACCCAGAAATTATTAGATACAGGCTCCCAGGTAGATGCTATTTTTCTTGACTTCTGGAAGGCGTTCGATACAGTTCCGCACTGTCGCCTGATAAAAAAAGTAAGAGCCTACAGAATATCGGACCAGCTGTGTGGCTGGATTGAAGAGTTTTTAGCAAACACAACACAGCATGTTGTTATCAATGGAGAGATGTCTACAGACAAAGTAACCTCTGGCATGCCACAGGGGAGTGTTATGGGACCATTGCTTTTCACAAGATATATAAATGACCTAATAGATAGTGTCGGAAGTTCCATGCGGCTTTTCGCGGATGATGCTGTAGTTTTCAGAGAAGTTGCAGCATTAGAAAATTGTAGCGAAATGCAGGAAGATCTGCAGCGGATAGGCACTTGGTGCAGGGAGTGGCAACTGACCCTTAACATAGACAAATGTAATGTATTGGGAATACATAGAAAGAAGGATCCTTTATTGTATGATTATATGCTAGCGGAACAAACACTGGTAGCACTTACTTCTGTAAAATATCTGGGAGTATGCGTGCGGAACGATTTGAAGTGGAATGATCATATAAAATTAATTGTTGGTAAGGCGGGTACCAGGTTGAGATTCATTGGGAGAGTCCTTAGAAAATGTAGTCCACCAACAAAGGAGGTGGCTTACAAAACACTCGTTCGACCTATACTTGAGTATTGCTCATCAGTGTGGGATCTGTACCAGATCGGGTTGACGGAGGAGATAGAGAAGATCCAAAGAACAGTGGCCCGTTTAGTCACAGTGTTATTTGATAACCGTGATAGCATTACGGAGATGTTTAGCAAACTCAAGTGGCAGACTCTGCAAGAGAGGCGCTCTGCATCGCAGTGTAGCTTGCTCGCCAGGTTTTGAGAGGGTGTGCTTCTGGATGAGGTATCGAATATATTGCTTCCCCCTACTTATACCTCCCGAGGAGATCACAAACGTAAAATTAGAGAGCTTAGAGCGCACACGGAGGCTTTCAGACAGTCGTTCTTCCCACGAACCATACGCGACAGGAACAGGAAAGGGAGGTAACGACAGTGGCACGTAAAGTGCCCTCCGCTACACACCGTTGGGTGGCTTGCGGAGTATAAATGTAGATGTAGATGTACATCCCTCAAAGCTACCCATTCTTCTTCTACTGTATTTCTTTCCCCCATTCTTGTCAATTGTTCCCTTATGCTCTCCCTGGAACTCTTACAACCTCTGGTTTATTCAGTTTATCCAGGTCCCACCTCCTTAAATTCCCACCTTTTTGCAGTTTCTTCAGTTTCAATCTACAGTTCATAACCAACAGATTCTGGTCAGAGTCCACATCTGGCCCTGTAAATGTCTTACAATTTAAAACCTGGTTCCTAAACCTCTGTCTTACCATTATATAATCTATCTGATACCTTTTAGTATCTCCAGGCTTTTTCCATGTATACAGCCTTCTCTTATGATTCTTGAACCAAGTGTTAGCTATGATTAAGTTATGCTCTGTCCAAAATTCCACCATACGGCTTCCTCTCATTTCTTACTCCCAACCCATATTCTCCTACTACGTTTCCTTCTCTTCCTTTTCCTACTACCGAATTCCAGTCACCCATGACTATTAAATTTCCATCTCCCTTCACTATCTGAATAATTTCTTTTATCTCATCATACATTTCTTCAATTTCTTCGTCATCTGCAGAGCTAGTAGGCATATAGACTTTTACTACTGTTGTAGGCGTGAGCTTCGTGTCTATCTTCGCCACAACAATGCGTTCACTGTGCTGTTTGTAGAAGCTTACCCACATTCCTATTGTTTTATTCATTATTAAACCTACTCCTGCATTACCCCTATTTGATTTTGTATTTATAACCCTGTATTCAACTGACCAGAAGTCTTGTTCCTCCTGCCACCAAACTTCACTAATTCCCACTATATCTCTCTTTAACCTATCCATTTCCCTTTTTAAATTTCTAACCTACCTGCCCGATTAAGGGATCTGACATTCCACGCTCCGATCCAAAGAACATCAGTTTTCTTTCTCCTGATAACGACATCCTCCTGAGTAGTCCCCGCCCAGAGATCCGAATGGGGGACTATTTTACCTCCAGAATATTTTACCCAAGAGGGCGCCATCATCATTTATCCATACAGTAAAGCTGCATGCCCTCGGGAAAAATTACAGCCGTAGTTTCCGTTTGCTTTCAGCCGTTCGCAGTACCAGCACAGCAAGGCCGTTTTGGTTAGTGTTACAAGGCCAGATCAGTCAATCATCCAGACTGTTGCCCTTGCAATTACTGAAGAGGCTGCTGCCCCTCTTCAGGAACCACATGTTTGTCTGGCCTCTCAACAAATACCCCTCCATTGTGGTTGCACCTACGGTACGGCTATGTGTATCACTGAGGCACACAAGCCTCGCCACCAACAGCAAGGTCTATGGTTCATGGGGTGGGGGGGGGGGGGGGGGCATTAGCCAGCATGCTATCAAAATTTATAAGGGAAAGATTTGTTTTTAACTGGTTCAGTTTATGTTAACAGGTTGGTCTGATTACCCTTTCTAGAACAGTTGAACCACATTTTGTTGTTCAGACGGTTTCTAAGCCTCAGGCCTGCCTGATCTGAAATCCTGATATTTATGTTCTGTCTCCAAACACATCTCACAACCTCTGACGAGGTCTCAGAGTGGCCAAATTGTGTGGTACTCAAATTGTGTGACACATGCCACATTAGTAGTGGTGAAGATACAATAATGAAAGTGTTACTACAGTGTACAGTATGAAATTCAATTTTATTTGGGTGAAAGTTGCAGATTGAACTACCTAAGCAGGCACTGTGATTCACCTTTTTAGTCTTATACGTGACAACTATGTTAATATTACCAAATATCAGAACTCCACACTTTTTATGTCTTAAGAGTTATCAATTTTTCGAGTTTTCTGTAAATAATTAATCATTAATACTAGGCAAGTAGTATACTGACACACCTATTAGTTTCTTATTTGGTATCCACATTGCTAAATCTTCAAAAACTGCTACCATACGTAAATAACATACATCTAACACTTCACGTTCTAAATTATTTGTTTCTTTGATAAAGACAACCACTACCATACTTCCTATTTGTTCCACACTAAAATTTTTCTAGTTGGTATTGACAAGGTATGCTCAATTCGAGTTCACTATGTGTGCATCAATATTCCTTTAGTAGCGAAATTTTAATTTAATTTTTTCAACCTGTATTCCATTACCATAATTTTAGTTTCAAGTTATCATGCATCAATATGCAAAAATACATTTTTGCCTTAATGTTTTTTGTCTGTTTGTTAGGCTGATTGGACAAACAGAATTCATGACAACTGTTACCTGGCTGCCCCAAGTGAAACACATCAGACTACAGCCTACACTTCCATTGGTTGGCTCACCATAAGTATGCTAAGTTTCCTTCCTTGTGAATGTCATAGGGGGTGTTATTTCTGCTGGCATTGTTGATGGAGGTGTTGGTGCTGTCTCAGCTGTAATGTGGAAGTGCCAGTTTAAAATGATTTCCCTTTTAGATGTTTAAGTCCTGTTGTTGATAATCTTGTTTATGCTTGTAACAAACTATTTTTTTCCCTAGGCTTGTACATGCACATGTGTAATCTATGTGAAGCATGGAATCTATGGCCAACATTGCTAACATCCAGTATTTTTACATTTTGCAAATGTTTACGTATCACTGACATTTGTTCATTGGTGGCAGCAATTTCCTTGTTCACCCATGGCCATGACATTAAGTCTGGTATATTCAGCACAAAAAATGTGTGTGTTTCAGCTGTTCTAAGAACTTTGTTTTTTAATTCCAGTTTTGCTTTGTAAGTTTCCTTTTTGTTTATACCATTTGGTGCCCTACAGAGACAAAATCATTACACCTTCAGACCACAAGTGATTACAAATTATGGACACAGATGCACCAAGCTTTATGAAGCAATTTCATTTACCACGGGCTGTTTGTTAAGAAGAGGAGCAGATCCATGTCAATGGCCATCTGTCACTACAGTTATGCCATTCCTCTGCTCAAGACACATACTGCTTTTAGATAATACACTTGTATAGTTATTAACAACAGCAACAACATGTACAGTTTTTGCAACCATACTTTCACAGTTTTTGTCATTTTCAAGTCTAGCACTTCAGATTTATTAGAATCTAAGATATTGTCATGTTCCTGGGATTTGCCTACTGTATTCTTTAGGAAACAAAATCAGGTTCATCATTTTGAGAATTATTTTTTTTTTTTTTTTTTCATTCAAATCTGATGACATTCCTCACACTGACACTCCATACATGGTCATTGGTTTAATCATGCTTTGAAGAATCAGCCGTTTCTAAAAATCTCAAGTTACCAGTATTTTTCATTCCTAAATCTAATTTTTACCAAAATACAATTTCCATGTTGTGTAAAGCACATCATGAGGTTCTTAGTTCATCCAGGTATTGAAAGCTGACTCCTACACATTTTTCATACAGCCAGAAGTTGCTCTGTGTACACATCAGTCGCTTCATCACTTTTATACACTTCCTACAATATTGCTATGCAGAGAAAGTATATTTTGTGCTACGCATTGGTTACATGTCTACATCTACATCGTTACTCTGCAAGTCACACTTAAGTGCCTGGCAGAGGGTTCATCGAACCATTTTCATACTACTTCTCTACCATTCCACTCTATAATGGCGCATGGGAAAAGGAACACCTAATTTTTTCTGTCCAAGCTCTGATTTCTCTAATTTTATTATGATGATCATTTCACCCTACGTAGGTGGGTGTCAACAAAATATTTTCTCATTCGGAAGAGACAGTTGGTGATTGAAATTTCATAAATAGATCTCGCCGCAAAGAGAACCACCTTTGTTTCAGTTAGTGCCACCCCAACTCACATATCAGTGACACTCTGACCCCTATTGTGCAATAACACAAATTGAGCTGTCCCTTGCACTTTTTTGATGTCCTCTTTCAATCTGACCTGGCAAGCATCCCACAATGCACAGCAATATCCCAGCAGAGGATGTACAAGTGTAATGTAGGCTGTCTCTTTAGTGGGTTTGTCGCATCTTCTAAGTGTTCTGCCAACAAAGCACAGTCTGTTTTGCCTTCCCCACAATATTATCTATGAGGTCTTTCCAATTTAAGTTGCTCATAATTGTAATTCATAGGTATTTAGTTGAATTGGCAGCCCTTAGATTTGTGCGATTTATTGTATACCCAAAATTTATTGGATTTCTTTTAGTACACATGTGGATGACTTCGCACTTTTCTTTGTTTAGTGCCAACTACCACTTTTCACATCATACAGAAATTCTCTCTAGATCATTTTGTAATTGGAATTGATCATCTGATGATTTTAGTAGAGGGTAAATTACAGCATCATCTGCAAACAATCGAAGGGGGCTGCTCAGATTATCACCTAGATCATTTATGTAAACGGCAGAGGGCCTATGACACTACCTTGCAGAAAAATTCTGTTCCACTCGACGATTTACCATCTATCACTACAAACTGTGATCTCTCTGAGAGGAAATCACAAATCCAGTCACACAACTGAGATGATACTCCATATGCACGCAGTTTGATTAATAGTCACTTGTGAGGAATGGTACCAAAAGCCTTCTGGAAATCTAGGAATATGGAATCAATCTGGATCCCTTGTCAACAGCACTCATTACTTCGTGGGAATAAAGAGCTAGCTGTGTTGCACAAGAACAATATTTTCTGAATGTGTTGGTTATGTATCAATAAGTCATTTTCTTCAAGGGGATTCATAATGTTTGAGTACAGTATATGCTCCAAAATCCTACTGCAAATTGAGGTCAGTGATATGGGTCTGTAATTCAATGGGTTACTCCTATTTCCTTTCTTGAATATTGGTGTGACCTGTGCTACTTCCCAGCCTTTAGGAACAGACCTTTCATCAAGTGAGCAGTTGTACAAGATTGCTAAGAAAGGTGCTATTGTGTCTGCATACTCTGAAAAGAACCTGATTGGTATACCATGTGGACAGGAAGACTTGCCTTTCTTAAGTGGTTTGAGTTGTTTCGCAACACCTAAGATATCTACTTTTAAGTCACTCATGCTAACAGATGTTCTGGTTTTGAATTCTAGAATTTTTACTACTTCTTTCGTGAAGGAATTACGGAAAACTGTATTTAATAACTCTGCTTTAGTGGCACCATCATCGGTAACATTTCCATTGCTATTGCGCAGTGATGGTATTGACTTTTTTTTTTTTACCACTGGTGTACTTTACATATGACTACAATCTCTTTGGGTTTTCTACCATATTTTGGGACAATGTTTCATTGTGGAAACTACTAAAAGCATCTTGCACTGATGTCCGCACTAAATTTCGAGTTTCCATGAAACACAGCCTAGGGAAAAAACTACTTGTAAAAACATTTATATCACATGTATTTACTTCTTTACAGGTAGATGCAGCATCTGCAAGAAGTCTGAAGTTGCAATTACATTGCCTGCTAGGTCCTTAATGTACAAGATCAACAGCAAGAGCCCGAACACAGCTCCATGGAACATGCCTGAACTTACTTCTAAATCTCCATCCAAGAGCAAAGATCAATGAGCAATATGCAATGAACTGCAGCTGGTGATATTAACTTTTGTCAGGGGCCCCTTTAACAGCTGAAGAGTTCATAGAATCTGTATGTTTTATTTTGATTTTTTTATGCCACTTTTAAGCTGATTTATAGGCATCAGTGCCTAAACATTGACAACATTGTAAAATTTCTGCTGAACTTCATTTCATTATTATGAAACCTGGAGCTTCATAATACCCACATTTGTTCCACTAGCATAAAAAAATTCAAGTGAGTACTTTTGTTTGAGTACAGTACAGATGTCAATGTGCAGGAAGCAATACTCTTTGCAACTACAGGAATGTCACAAGGCAATATCTTTTAGTATTGAAAATTGTGTTTTTCTGGAATATGCTACTTAGAACAGGGAGATTGATATGTGTTTAGTGAGTCACAAATCCCTCATATCTGATTGCTTATTTTAACAAATGCAATACAAAGAAATATGGTGTTTATGCCTTTATTATGTGACATGCAAACTTCCTTTTTATTATTAAAAATTCCATAACAGTACAATTTATAAATACATGCATGACAGTATATTGTTAAAAGGCTTAAAATATGTAGTGAAATTTGTGTTTCCTGTTTGTGTGAATCCATGATTCAATTTAATGACAAATATTCTACAGAGCATAAATAAACTAAGGTCTTTACTGCATACTAACTTATGGCTTTCTGAACAACCAAGAAAAAGAAGTACATGTCCAAATCTTCATTTAAATATTTTTTATGGTGTATTCTAAAGCTCATAATGTTCTCTTTCCTCATCCCCATGTTGGCTTAGGTTCTTTAAATCTTTCATCTTGATCCACACTTGGTGGTGGTATGGCAATGTTTATAAATTTATTTTCTTCTAACTGCTTATCAATCCAGTCTCTGAAATAGGATAAGCTGGCATAGACTGCTGGTGTCCTGCTGCCTCCACAGCCGATGCCCCACGACACGATACCAACCTGAACATAGCGTCCGTCGTCGTCGGTGATGGGGCACATGAGTGGGCCACCACCATCCCCCTGCAACAAAGGGATTTGCTACTTTACTGATTGGCACATACTCTAAGCAGAGGGCTAAATCATTAATATACTCATAAAATGTAGTACTCTCGAAGTATCTTCTCTAAATGAAAATTAGGACTGCAACATGTTCTACATCTTGAAGGAACTCCTCACTGCAGATCAATTGGAATGAAAGTAAATCTAATCTAATCTAATCTAAATCATGTTGCGGCACACCTCAGTCCACCAGGGGACAAGGACATGACAAAGTGCAGATTAAGTGCAAGGTATGGAACTTTCTGTGATGGTAAGGATAACATTTATACGGTACTCTACCTGGTCATCATAACTGGGGAAATGCTGTTCATTAAAGGTCACTAGGGAGGAATAAAGCCTCCAGTCAGTATTAGAAGACTGTGAATTAGGTTTACACACATGTGGGGTACGAGTGAGCAAACTCATAGTGCTCAGAAAATGGTTGCTTGAGTACATTTCAGAGACAATGGACCACTCAACCAACAGGCAAGTATGTCAGTGCAAGTCCAAATGGAAGAAAAGAGGTCCAAATGGAAGAAAAGAGGTCCAAATGGAAGAAAAGAGGTCCTGTGTGTGTGTGTGTGTGTGTGTGTGTGTAGACTGAAAGGAATGTGGGTGCTCCAGTGTTAAGAAGTTGAGTTGATTTAGAAGGTCACCAAACTGATAGGGCACCAAACTGATAGGTTCTGAGAGAGCCCCAAAGGGGATAGTGTGCATTAAAGTCACCAAACAGTGAAAAATGAGTGAGGGAACTGACCAATAAACTGGAGTATGTACCGATGATAGCAAATGACTGGAGGATGCAAAGAGAAAAGATAAAGTGAGGAAGAATAATACGAACTGCAACAGCTTACAGTTGGGTGTTCAATGAGCTGGTTTGGCTATGGTTGTCATACCAGGTGAGCAGTGTGGTTCCCCATGAGATGGAATTCCATCTTTGGGGGGAGGGGTCAAACCAGATCGGAAAGAAATGCAAGACGTCAAAGTGGTTCTGAAGACACAATTTTGTTTCTTGGAGGAAGGAAACAAATGGACATTGCAATTCCAAGAGCAGCCATAATTCCTCATTGTGGGATCTAATGTTGCAAACATTTGATTGGAGGAGAGTCATGGAGGGAATGGGGAGGAGGGAGCAAATGAAGGGTAGCCACATCAGCTGCTACTGAGTACCAGCCTTTGAAGACTCACTGCTATGGTGTGCATAGGCTAGAGGATCCTGTTCCACAAGATCTACAAAGGTGTCTGAATTCTCCCTGGGTTGGCGTGTGAATTCCAGGGCAGAAAAACAGTAGGTAGTGTGCACTGGTGAAATGTAGGTCAGCTGCTTGTGGGTATCAGGTGGCAACACCATTTAAGAGCATTTCTGAGTGGGGGGAGTGACTCATTTCTTAGAGCCTTTGCAGTTGGCGGATGAAGAATTTGATGTTTGTTAGCTCAAGGAATGTGAAAAGTGTTCGCAGGAGTATTCCTTCTGTCCTTTCTAGCCTTCCGGTTGTGTAGTACGTTGTTTTTGCAGCCGGGGCGAAGGTTTGGTGGCTTGTTGCACACTGTAGGAGAAGGAAACAAGGATGCTACCATGAACTGGGAAATTTTACCACTGCAGTGCTGAATTTGAAGTCACAAGTCTGTGTGGCCATGTCCTTTGTGGAGCAAGGCATAGCAAGAATGGTACTGTAAGTGCCAGATGGAAAAATGCAGGGCTTTCAACTAGCCAACAACTTACAAGTGACAGAGTAAGGTAAGGTTTCCTTCATCTGGAACTCCCAGACAGCCTGGTCATTGAGATACACAGGATATTCAAGGGATGAGGTGGCATGGTCACCATTACAATTGATACAGCGAGGAGAAAGAGGTGGGCAATCGCCCACAAATAACACATTTGGCCATGTTTTGACAGCACATGCAAGTGCGGTTGTAATGGTGGCACTGGTAGCAATTCATCAGGTTTGGAATGTATGGCTGGACCATGATATCATAGCCTGCCTTCATCTCCAATGAAAGCACTACTCAATGAAACTTGAGGAAAAGAGTGATGTAGGTACTAAGGATACATCAGTCTTTTTCATTACCTGATGGACTGCAGTGACACACTAATCAGAGAAGTAATTCAGGATTTCTTCCTCAGTCAGACCACCAAGTGGCTGACTGTCAATAACACCACACAAAGAATTGAACTTACAAAGGGCCTCAACACGAACAGGATGCCATGGAGGAGCAAAGCTGTAAGCAGTTATTGGGCTTGAAAGTCAAAATTGGTCTCCAGAAGCTAAGTCCTTTTATGTAAACAAGAGCACAATTTCACAGGGTCTGCATTGCATCAACACCTGTCTGAATAATAAGTGGATTAGCTGCAGCAAAGCACAGACCAGTATGGGGTAACGCACTGAACCAAGGTGCAGCTGGGAAAGTCTTTGAATCTTTAGCCTCATTCTGTTTAGGTTTAGTAGATGTATACAGATGATGACTGCATTATTGTGAAAAAAATCCCCACGACTGATAGCGTCTCCAATGGTGCGCTCCTTCAACTAGGATCTGCCCCATCTCAGAGGGAGGCTCACCTGCCTTATGTGATTGACTACATCTCCCAAACTCCT
The DNA here is from genome assembly GCF_021461395.2 of Schistocerca americana. Taxonomy (NCBI): domain Eukaryota; kingdom Metazoa; phylum Arthropoda; class Insecta; order Orthoptera; family Acrididae; genus Schistocerca; species Schistocerca americana. Next base: position 605,765,557 of record NC_060124.1, on the reverse strand, counting down.
GACAGAGGACCAACTGTCAATTTGGGAAGGTAACAGCTCAGTCAGTCACCGCTCTGGCCCAGGCCTGTACAAGGGGGTACATGCAAACCCTACTTGTTGACCTTGGGCTGGGAATTGTGTGTTACCTAGTCACCTGTTACATGTCAAATGCAAGGTCTGGTCTTCAGGGCCATATAGGAGCGGTGGGGGTGGGGGGGGGGGGGGTGGGGGGGGGGGGGAGGTGGAAGAAGAAGAAGAAGAAGAAGAAGAAGAAGAATGGAGAAAGGATAGAAAATGCATGAAGAAAGAAAAGACAGATGAGGGACTGTTCTGATGCCAGGATACCTAAAGTTCAGAACACATTCCTAAAAAATATCCCAGACACATTCCCCAAGGGAGAGGAAGAAGAATAGGAGGAGGATAGATATGCAGCATGGAAAGGCAACAGGTGTTGCAAAGACTTAGGCCCTTTGGTAGCCAAACACAAACTCACCATAAAGTAGTGAGACAGTGGGAGGGGGGGAGTATATTGAATGTGATTCTTCCTCTAATTCTTGCACTTATGTCAAAATGATATATCAAAGTAAGTTACCATGAGGAAAAACAGCTACTGAAATTGCTCGAAAGAGGAAAAGTCTGAATTTTATGGAAAACCATTATGATTCTAACACAGTATAGAAAAGAATATTGCACCTCTTCTGATAGCAGTGTGCCAGAGGTCTCTGAAGGTGCAAAGTGTTCCTAATGATTGGAAAAAGTGTAAGACAACCCATTTTTAAGAAAAGATGTCCAACAAATGCACAAAACTGTAGGCCTGTATCTTCAACATCTGCCTGTGTGGAATTTTGGAATACTTTTTATGCTTGTGTATTTTAGCATTACTGGAGAATAGAAATCTCCTCTGTATGAATCAACACAAATTCCAAAATACACCGGAAGCAGTCTATAACAGCATGCAGATTGATTCCGTATTCCTTAACTTGCAGAAGGCAAGTGACAGTTCTGTGCTACCATCTAATCAACGAAATAACGAAAGAAGTGTTACAGGGTAGACTTTTCACCTTTCTCCTCATGTAACCCCCCCACCCGACCCGAACTGACCCCGTGCGTGTGTGTGTGTGTGTGTGTGTGTGTGTGTGTGTGTGTGTGTGTGTGTGTGTGTTTCAATTTAGTCTGCAATGACACACACACACACACACACATTTATTCTAATTATTATTACCAGTGACCATTCCTCAACTATGGAAATGTGTTAGCACATTGAACCAGATCATCCCCACAATTACAGTGGCAAAGTGGACCAAAACATAGTTCACGTTTACTCAAGAAAATGACAGTTCACACTTATCACTGCACAATAATACTTTATTGGAGAAGTTAACACTTCAGTAGTTCAATTAATCCAGTCCAAAATGAGTTTAATTGAGACCAACAATTACTAGTTTTGATGACAATAAGATACCATACCCTTGATAATCATAAAGCAATGTGTAGCCACAAACTGACAATTTTGGGTGAGATCAAACTACTTATAGGATGGTGTAAAGGGCATAAGAACATACATTTCTTGTATTATACTTTGAAAATTTGCTGTGTTAGATTTCACTGTTTTGAGTGAACTGCAAGAACTAATGTGATTCTGGCTTACAGAAAATGTTGCTGGTCAAAAATTTAGAACAATACATGCACACTACTCTTCTTAAGGAATGTGAATCCCCTTGTTTCTAAGTATGAATGCCATATTGAAAATCATGGTGTATTACATTAAAATAAGAATTAGTGAGTTAATTCAAAAATGGCTCTGAGCACTATGGGACTCAACTGCTGAGGTCATTAGTCCCCTAGAACTTAGAACTAGTTAAACCTAACTAACCTAAGGACATCACAAACATCCATGCCCGAGGCAGGATTCGAACCTGCGACCATAGCGGTCTTGCGGTTCCAGACTGCAGCGCCTTTAACCGCACGGCCACTTCGGCCGGCAGTGAGTTAATTAATCAATGCTGTAAGTTATTGTGCAGAAAAATTAAAATAACAAACAAATAGTAAAAATTTGGAATTTCACAGTGGTTACAATGAAATCTACAATGGAAAATTGGGCTGTTTGTAAACTTAAATGATAATTATCCCTTCAGTTAGTTTGACAATTTAAAGAACTTTCATGTAAAGTTGGAATGCTTGGCTTTCTTTTGGCGTGTATAATCTTATAGAATTATGCCAGTTAGTTCACAAAGTCTTCCACATATCTTGTTGTAGTGTTAACTTTAATTAAGCAAACTATTAATTAATCTGATCTATATCCAATCTAATGGTACCAGTGGAATCAGAATCTGAATAATAAATTCAAGCAAAATTTAGTCTAAATAAGAAATGGAGATTATTAAGCAAGTGTCAATAGATAAATGGTTGGAAAATAAGAATTAGCAAAAACATTTGGCTAATTATGTGGTCAGAAAGCAAGAGGTCTGGCACTTTGTGCAGGGATTTGCAGTTTTGTTTAGTTTTGCTTTAGGGTGCAAAAACAACTGGGATCATGTGTGTCCAAGTTGAAACTATAGAACACATAGACAGAGGAGTTAAAACTACTATACGTCAATACCAATTGAAGTGAGAGAAGACAGCTAAAACAGGGATGTGGAGAAAGGGCTACAAAAGACACCATTATAGAAACAGTGGTCCAGAACTGAAAATTAAATGGCCTTTGCCATATTTCTACGATGGAGACAAAAGTACAATGCGGTCAACAGCCAAAGCGTCTTTTCTAAAATGGCTGATAACTCAGGCGGCAAACCCAAGTGGGAAAATAAATGATTAAAAAATGGGCGTTCCATCAGCAAGTGGTGGACAGTTAAAACTTGGATGCAATGTGTACTAAATGGTGGGTTAGTGACCCTCAACAAATGACGATGGCTAAAAAGGCAGTGCCCAATATGCAACCGAGTTAAAATGACGACCTCACAGTGGGAGGGCTGAGAGGAGGTCATCCAAACTGCAGGGAGAGGCTTAAGAATCCAGAGCTGATTCCCATGAGGGGAGTACCAATGGCAATGCCAAAGTGAGAACACCTCCCGACAGACAGCAACACAGAGATCATCAGAAGGATTATAGGAACTAATGGGCTGGGGTATGAGGACTGCAGCCTTGGCAGCAGCATCAGCAGCCTCATTTCCTGGCGGACTGACATGACCAGGAACCCACAAACATCACAGTGGCTACATTGAGAGTGAGCAAATGACAGTTTTCGTGGACCAGTTTCACTAAGGGATAGACGGCGTACAGTGCACACATACTTTCAAGGTGCTGAGAGAGTCTGAGCAGAGGACACAGTTGGAAAGTCACGTTGCTGGATGCATTCCGTGGCCTGATACAGGGTGAAGAGCTCTGCTGTAAATACTGAGCAGTGTGCCGGAAGCTGATATCGAAAAATGTTGGCGCCAATGACAAAGGCAGGATTTGCAGTTGACCCTGAACATAAAAAAATGTAGTGTGTCTTGCAGGAAAAGGCAGAAATACCAATTATTGTATTATTATATGATTACAGAACAGTCACTGGAAGACATTACATTCATACAATATCTAGGATTAAGTGTGCATAACAATTTGAAGAGGAATAACCATGTACAACTGTTAAGGTACATGACAGACAGATTCATTGGAAGAATCCTCAGAAGTGTACTTAAATGATGAAGGAGGTAGCTTACAAAAATCCTCATTTGATTACACTTTAATATTACTTGTCAGTCTTAGTTCCTTACCATACAGGATTCATGGAGAAAAGAGAAGATCAAAATAAGGCCAGAGCATTTCATTACACATTCATTTAGTTAGTATGTAGGCAATGAGGAGAATCCCAGCTAACTCCTCTGGCAGATGTGGCAAGATTTTCTATGTGATGGTGTGGTTTACTGATACATTTCTGTGAGAGTGGGTTCTTAAAGAGGGGCAACAAACACATTGCTTCCACCTACATCTGCCTTGTGGAATGACTATTAAGGTAAAAATATATTCCTGCTCACACTGAGCTTTATCAACAATCCTTCTTCCCACAAAAACATTCTTAATTGGAACAGGAAAATAGGAAAGTGGTACACAAAGTATGCTCCAACACATACCACAAGGTATCTTGCAGAGTATAGATGTACACACAGATGTAAAATTAAATATAAGGACCCTGTACTAAGTTTCATTTACACCAATTAATATTTTGGAGACTATAGTTACAAATAAATCTTTAATGCACTCATTGGAAGCATGGCTCCAATTTTTAATTTTTGGATTTGACAACATTAGTGTAGAGAAGTGGGAGGGAGAAGGATAGGCGGTGGATGTGCTTCCTATTGCCACCCTTTTCCTCCACTAGGACAGAATGTGTGTACCCTGTCTGTATGTCTAGTGTTATCCAATATGAAAGTGTATGAACATTCTCTAAATTTCCTAGGAAATTTTCTAAATGTTTGCAGGTATGCAACTGAGATGGAGCATGGGTGCCAGCCCAGTATTCACTTAGTCAAATGTGGGAAACTATTTACAAACCATATCCAGACTGGCTAGTAGATGAGGTGACATCATTAATCCACCTGGTGAATTTTATCCTGGTGTTGACATGCTTACTCTTATAACAGAAGTAGTGTGCTATCATGCACAGCTACTCAGTTGGGTCTTTGCCAGAGCCACCTGTGATCAGCATTATCTTCTCATGGTCTTTCACTAGGGAGAATTATGGCAGATATACTCAAATGTACTAGCTGTCTTACAATCACCCTTGTGCCTCAAACTATCAAGATGATAAAATGTAGAAGCAGTTTATTGAACCCTCCAGATTAAATTCAAACGAGTTGAAACCTGAGAAGTGTAAAAATGGTACACAAATGTGAACAGCAATCAGTTAGCTGATAACTCAAGGGTATTATAATTATTGTCCCAAATACTCATAATAGAAAGGCCTGTGGCATGGTCAACTGATTGAGCTCTTACATGGGACCTCTTGTGTATAACCTAAAATGAAGATATTTTGACTCAATACCCCGCTGATTTTGAGAAAAACTATCTGAACAGTCCTCAGAAGGCCCGACAGTTCTGTCTGACTGCAGTGTCATCCTCAGCTGATAGGCATCACTGGATGCGGGTATGGAGAGGCACGAGGTCAGCACACCACTCTCCTGGCCGTTTTCAGTTTTTGTGATCAAAGGCACTGTTTCTTGATCAAGTAGCTCCTCACTTGGCCTTACAAGGGTGGAGTGCACCTGATTTGCCAACAGCACTCAGCAGATCTGTGTGGTCACCCAGTTGAATGCTAGCCAAGCCTGACAGCACTTCAGTGATCTGGTGGAAACTGGTGTTACCACTGTGGCAATGCCATTCACAGTTTTGACAAAGCTGAACTTTAAATTTATAACACTCAACTCAAAATCCACAGGATAAAGATGACTGAAAACTGAGCATTTTCATCATATATAGGGTCCACAACCACATATTTTAATAGAAATCAAAATACCTTTGAGCCTTTCATTTCAGATTGTACACAAGTGACCTGCCAAATACGAGCTAATTCGGTTGGCTATGCCTGAAGCCTTCCCCTTGTCAATCTCATCAAATGTTCATTACATACCTTTCAGGCCTTTAAAATAATACTAGGTATTCACAGAATGGCTACAGTTACATGCATGCTGCTAACTGAGATGTTTTAGTAATGACAGACCATGTCATACATATCACTCAAAATTTATGACAAAAGAAACATTACACTGAGAACACCCACTATCAGTTTACTAAATATACATTTGACAAAGTCAGCAAAGATGTGACTGATTAAAGGCAAAATTAATTCAAAACAAATCGAAATTTCTTTTGACTGTGTCACCTACTTCGCAAATTAATATTTATTTAGAATCTCTCAACATATGCTGTTTGAATTAATAACGCAACTTACTATTGTCAGCAAACTACCATATCTTTCCAAATTTTAAACTATTATCAGGACACCGGCAAATGTGTGTAGCAAAAACAGTGCACAATCTCTGATTTTAAATAATTTTTCTGTGTGTGCAAACTTGGCTAAGAATTATCTTTCACAGCTCAACTACAGTCTTATGAGATTTACCATTAATGTACTAATGTGACTATCGATACGCAAGAGGCAAAATGCTCTATGTGATCACATACAAATAATGTCCTCGAGTCACATATCAATCCCTTATACCAATATCTATAAAAACTAACTGCTGATATTATGTGTAGTAAACAATTTTTGCTGGAAGCAGAGATCAGAATTACAGAAGTATTTAATACTGATTGATGCTGCAGCTTTTGATTAGCTAAGAGGACTGGGACTGCCACACACTATATAATTCTAATTTATGGCTTATTTAAGGGCAGTCAAATGAAAACAAGAAAAATGTACAAAAAGAGTAAATTTTTTGTTATTGCAAATGTAATCACTGTCACTGTTAATACATTTATCCCACTGTGAGACAAGACTGTTAATGGCTTCACAGGCAAGTGTTTGCAGCTGCCTACAGAACCTCAGCTGTATGCAGGAGTGTACACAGTCATCTGAAGCAAATCGATGGTCAGCAGCTTCTTTGTTACAGGCTTCAAAAATATGGAAATCTCATAGGAAGAGGATGGGACTGTGTGGAGGATGTGTAAGGGCTTCCCAGTGAAACTTCTAAATGTGGGTGCCCACATGCTGCCAAGAATGTTTTGACTTTACTGCAGAAGTTTCACTCTGGAGCCCTTACACATCCTCCATAGAATCTCCGTGTCCATTCTTTCGGTGCCCCGAAGAAAGGTGTTTGTGGCCATTAATTTGCTTTGGACAAAAAGGTAGGCATCCACAAACATTTTTCCATGAAGGAATTGACTGTCTTGCCTCACAGCAGGATAAATGTGTTAACAGTTATGGTGATTACTTTTGAAAGAACAAACAATCCATTTATTTTTTTCCCATGTATTTTGTTTCTGTTTGACTTCCCATTACACTTTCAAATTAAGTTATGAAAAATGATAGAGTCTATAAAATTAAAACTATATAGTGCATTAATTAATAGTACCAATTACTACTCTGAAATGAGCATAGTCTTCTTCTAGAAAAAAGTGCATATTTTGCTCAGAAAGTACTGGCATGTTTTAGAGTGACTATGTTTTCAGTCCACATGCATAGTAACACCCTAGCTGAAATGTCAGATAGTGAGGTGAAATTCATTCACCATAGGAACTTACATCAATTGGTGTCACTTCAGTTGAACTCTCTTTGGAATCCTGTGGCCAGGAGTGAGCACTGTCATTTGTTTGTGGCCCTGTGACACCTCCAGTGTAGAGAGGTGTCACTGTATTAGTTGCAGCAGTTGGTGACCATGGATTTTTATGCTCATCCTTGTTTGCATTTTCTTGATATATGTTCGGGCCAGGGTAGTTCTGGTTCGGGCCAGGGTAGTTCTGGTTCGGGCCAGGGTAGTTCTGGTTCGGGCCAGGGTAGTTCTGGTTCGGGCCAGGGTAGTTCTGGTTCGGGCCAGGGTAGTTCTGGTTCGGGCCAGGGTAGTTCTGGTTCGGGCCAGGGTAGTTCTGGTTCGGGCCAGGGTAGTTCTGGTTCGGGCCAGGGTAGTTCTGGTTCGGGCCAGGGTAGTTCTGGTTCGGGCCAGGGTAGTTCTGGTTCGGGCCAGGGTAGTTCTGGTTCGGGCCAGGGTAGTTCTGGTTCGGGCCAGGGTAGTTCTGGTTCGGGCCAGGGTAGTTCTGGTTCGGGCCAGGGTAGTTCTGGTTCGGGCCAGGGTAGTTCTGGTTCGGGCCAGGGTAGTTCTGGTTCGGGCCAGGGTAGTTCTGGTTCGGGCCAGGGTAGTTCTGGTTCGGGCCAGGGTAGTTCTGGTTCGGGCCAGGGTAGTTCTGGTTCGGGCCAGGGTAGTTCTGGTTCGGGCCAGGGTAGTTCTGGTTCGGGCCAGGGTAGTTCTGGTTCGGGCCAGGGTAGTTCTGGTTCGGGCCAGGGTAGTTCTGGTTCGGGCCAGGGTAGTTCTGGTTCGGGCCAGGGATTTTGTACTTCCACCTAAAAGACTGTGGATTACTACTAGTGACATGTGGGTTCCCACTGTTGATGTTAGACCCATGTAAGTTGTTACCATTGTAAAAGTTCCCAGAATTTGTGTCTGGGTATCCATTATAACTGTACAAGGCTCCACCAGAGTTTGGTACATTTTCAGCAGAGTTCTGAGGGCCATTTTTGCTATCAAACTGCTTATCATTTTTCTGAGGAAATTTTCCAGGGGTCAGGGGGTTCGGGTGAACTGTAGAATGTGTGCCTTGAAGGAAGGGGTTCCAGCCATAGAAGACTTGGTTACGCTGATCAGTTAATGGGTTGCCTTGATGACTAAATGGCAGATACTGTGAGAGCCACTGCAGTGAAGGTGTATTTGGATTTATTCCCAGAGCGTTAAAGAAATGTGCGTATATTCCTGGAGTACCATAGTTGGGTATATTCTCTCTTGAGCTTACTGCATGTCTTTTATGTCTACCAGAGCCATAAAGACTACTCCCATGATATGTACTGTCAGATAGGTTGTGAATGTCAGTTTTCAATTTGACAGAATCATCGTCATTTTCCTGTAGATGGTTCCTAACGAACGGATGTTCTGCTGGCACTGCTTCAGTGTAACTGGTATTGTGCAGAAGAGAACCCTGAAAAACCACAGGCAAATAGTAGTTTTTATGCTTCCACACCAATTATTTAATTCTGAGAGTGTACCATTGGTATAGAAAAATATGTATGAATTATTAAAATTACAGCACAGTGTCATGCTACTGAAACATTCATCATATGATTATGCTAGAGACAATGATGATTATGCTGGTAGTAATTATTTGGAAAACTGAATTTCAGAAATTTTAGCATGAAAGGGCACAATATAAAGCACAAAAAAATTTGTTTGCTGCAAGAAGACATATCTTAGCACAGCAGTGAATGACAGACATGTGCTACACTGCATAGAGATTAATATATTCCAGTTAATGATTTTAAATACTGATGGTGGACACATGGCATTCATTTGGTGAGAATGTCTGCAACTTTCTTATTGCCTGGTACAACCTTAATGTCTAGATTTCTGCCTTGAATTTTTTCAGGAATATAGTGCATGAAAACATCAATATGTTTATGTCTCATGAAATTCAGGTTTTTTAGCCAGTTCCATGCCATGGGCATTATCAACAAGACGAGCAGGAACAGAAGTGAAATTTCTTCATAGATCTTTGATAGCCATATTCCTATTCTTGGCACTCCACTGGCAGTCACATGTTCTGACTCTATTGTTGACAGTTATATGCACTGTTTCCACTCAGTAGCCTAGGTAACTGCTGCTCCAATAAATCTTGCAACCACTTCACTGAGTGTCAAGTTGCTGTTTCACTAACAATCAGCATCAGTATACATCAGTATACATTTCAGCCTTCTGTTTGTCTGGCTAGCATTGTACTTCACACTCAATGACAATGACCTTTTTATATACTTCAGAATCCTTTTTACCAAAGACTAGTGATTTAATTGAGGATTCTCTAAAAATTTTTATGCATAACTCACTCCTAATGGTCCATCAAGACCTTGTACTATCAAGCCAAATGAGACGACCAATTGCTTTTTAGTTTGGAGTTAACTGGTTTATCATGGTTCAACTCACATAGCTGTAGATATTGCTCAACTGGAACTGACACAGGATTTGCTTCTGTCACATTAAATGGCTGAAGAATGTCTTTAGTATAACTTTCTCTACTAAACTCTATAGGTCCATTCTCATGATATATTAATATTTAAGAAATATCCTACTACCTCAACTTTAATCTTGCACTCTTCTTGAACATCCCTTAGGAATACTTCAGGATCTTTCATACTTGCAGATATTAATCCATTGTCAACATACAGAACTACCGTCAACCTGTCACTGCAGTCTTCTTGATAGACCAGGTAGCTAAGGGTATGCCTAAGTTTCTATGGGCACCAGTGATGACCACAGCCATCTGTTTGTTAAATAGAAATGGTAAGAGACATGTGAGTGACAAAACACCCTATGAGGTATTCTGTTGGTGTTTGCCATTGCTGTCCACATAAACTTAGACCTTTAGCTAGCAATATGGTTTGAGCTAGTTCCACAACAGTTCTGTTGGTATGCTCAGCACATCCATTTTTCTCTGTGGTATAAGGATTTGTGATGATGAGTTGTGAGTTGTATAACACATATATGATTTATTGTCATCTAATCTTTAACTCCAGTATCATCAAATTCTAACTCGCCATTACAGTGAAATGTTTTTTGTGAATGATCCAAAGATCCTTCACAGTGCTCACCATTTATGCAATCTTCTCTGGAGTCTCAGCCCTCTGCTTGAAAAAATATGCTATGCATAATCTTGAAAAATCACAAGTAAAGCAGAAAAATATTCATCTCCACCAAGTGATCTATACTCCATACGTCCACATTTCTCCAGGTTGTGTGGCACACTACTATTGTGACTGAAAACTGCTGCAATGCTACTTCACTGTAACAGAAGACTGACAATATTCCTCACCAAAGCCTTCAGCACCACATTGTTTCAAGAATTGTTGGATATGACATTTGTTCATATGACCTAAGTGTTCATGCCAAATTTGCAGGTATTCCTTTCATGCAAGATTTACTCCAGGGTTACAAGAACGAATTTTTTTTACTTGAATAATCATCTTCAATAAGTTTCCATTGAATATGCTACATGCTTTACTATGCCCTTGTTTTGGAACTCACTTGTCTTTTAATAAATAGAAGTAATCTATTGTCCATAGCAGATGATACAGGAAAAAGATTTTTTCTCCCATCTGCAGTACACAAAACAATATCCATATAGCATAAATTCCATTCTACATAAAAAAACTTTCAAAATACATAGGCAGCCCCTTTTCCTAGTGTTTTCATTTCCAAATCATTGCTCATGCAGAGCTGAAGTGGTTTTGCAAATTTAGTAAACTACGTATACCACTCAATTTTCTTATAAAATGTGATATGTTGCTCCACAACCAGTGATCCATGAGTCCTCTATCAATTCTGAACTCCTTACTTCAGCAATGAAAGCCTTTTTATTCAGCTAACTTTTATTTTGGTTATGGACTTTTTTTTTACAGTTCTGTACTTCTTTTAATATGGCCAGGTATACCACAACTAAAACATTTCACTCCTTTTTGTCTACCCCCTTTTCATAATTATTTGATGAAGTAACATTCCTGCTAGTGGTACCATCTGCATTTTTCATTTCTTAAGGTTTTTTTTTTTTGTAGCAAAGAGTGCAACTCACTCATCTCATTCCTCTCAATGATAAGCAAGATGACTCATTAGATGGTAACGTGTCCATTAAATGTTTTAGTGTCTTGATTTTCAGACCTTGTCCACCATGACTGCCTTAGACTTTCATAGCTGTCAGGCAGTATGTCAAGTAGTCATGCCATTAATGTTTTATCAGGTTTCAAACTGAGTTGCTGCATTCAAAGAACTAAGTTATCAAAATGATCAAGCTGTGTCACCCTCTCATTGCCTGGTCGCCAGGGAAAATGGAATTCTGGCTCAAAGAGTGTGCAGATTGCTTTGTTTTCTGTTCAAACATGGCATGTAGCTTGTCACTCACTCACTCACACACTACCAGCAATGCCATGACAATTCCGGCAATGATATGACTTGCTACACAATCAACCTTGTCCCAAGCTCTTAGCACAGCATTAAACACACCTATTTCTCAAGACACAAATGAATTAATGACATTAGCTGCCAATGGGCATTGATTTCAATCAATCGGTAAAGTTGAGAATTTGTTCTGGACCGGAATTTGAACCATGGTCTCCCACTTACCAGGCAGATGTACTGACCACTGCACCATCCAGACACAATGGTAATTGCAACTGCATGGGCTATCCTAGTACGACTCCTGTCAGACCCAAATTCTCAACTTAACCACACACTATTGATGTAGGACCACTGACTTATTTTCATTACACGTGGCATTTTGCCCATTCCTGTACGAGTTAAAACATGGTGTGGCATCTGTAATGAAGCAAACGCAATGCGGTGAAGAGACGCTCCAGAGACCATTTTGAGTCAGCAGCCACCATGAACCAAGACACAGAGGAATTAAAAACATCAGCTGCCCATGTGCATTTATTTAACTTTCCCCATTGATTTAAATCAGTGGCCACTGGCAACTAATGTCATTAAAATGGTCTCTTCTTTCAGACATGTTCAAAAGAACAGATACCACATCTATAGCATCTGTTTACGTTTATGTCATATACACTGGCAAAGCCACTGGTTTTTGTATATGCTTTTAATGTGCCATCTGACACACCTAATAAGTGTCTTTCTGAAAACTTCCATATGGTCTGATTTTCAGTCCCACTCATTTTCTCAATACCACAGGAATCTAATGCAGCCTCATGGTACCCAAATTTACAGCTGTAAAAATTCAACATGAGAATGTGCAGTAATTTTTCACTTGTTCACAACACAAACTGAAGGCATTGCACAACACATGCTAAAGCATTTCTGGCCTCACATAATGCAAAGTTACATCATCCACTTTCTTGAACCACAGACTGGGCCCATGACCTATTGCAGGGGGGGAAAAAAAAGACAAAACAAAGCACAGACACGATACGGTTTTAGGTTAGTAACAAAACACACTTATGTTACACTGCATAGAGATTAACATTAAATATTTAATTTCAACAGAGTTAACACTATCTCATTACAGCTTCTTTCACTGATTATTTCCGTGTTACATTAGTAAAATAATTAAAGTAAGTGTAGATACAAATCTTATTTGATGTTATACCATGAACTGAACAGCTTGCTGCGAATTTGATGGCAGAACTGTACCTGCAGCTCTGGCAGAAATCTTAACGTTTCATGTGTGCATGCTGAACACTAATATTTTCTGTAAAGCTGAGAAAGCCCATATTTTCTACTGAATGTTACCTTTGATTTGAATTCTTTGATTTATTAAATTTTTTGTGCATGATGCAAATTTCTAACTCAATCTGATAATGCAGTATACAAGTTTAAATTACTGTCCAAGTTGTTTGGTAACCAAATGGCTCTGAGCACTATGGGACTTAACATCTATGGCCATCAGTCCCCTAGAACTTAGAACTACTTAAACCTAACTAACCTAAGGACATCACACAACACCCAGTCATCACAAGACAGAGAAAATTCTTGACCCCACCGGGAATCAAACCCAGGAACCCGGGGTTTGGTAACCTTTCATTCTTTAGTCTGCCAAACTAATTGCTAGCACATGATTCTCATTGCAGACTCATCCTTTTTTTCCATTATATTTATGTTGACAGTAGTAAGTTAGGAACCTGAATGTGTTCGTGAGGCAACTATATCCCCTTCTATCCCAAATGTGTTCGAAGTCCAAGAATTTAATAATTGCAGATGATTTTAATGTAAATTTTCTAAATGAGATCAACAGGAAAGTAGATTTAGAGCATCTACTTGAGTCTTTTAAACAGATGACTCTAGTAGATTTTCTGACTGTGGTTAATAATAACTGTGAATCTCTGACAATTGACTTATCTAAATCGAGAGTAATCTCTATCAGGGTATGTCCAATTTTAAGTGCCCTTACTGATCACGACAGGAGTTTTCTACACTCACTGACATCAGTCTGTGCATTCTTGGAAATCTTTTGGAATAGTAAGTGAGGATACAACTATAGTCTGCATGAGAGACTAAAGTATAGTTTTCAGTGAAACAGATGTAAATAAAAAGTATTATAATTCTTAAATGAATTAATGTGTCTCTTTGAAGCTACCTTTCCCAATAAATAATTACAAAGAGCCCTATAATCACTGACAAGAAAACATTGGTCACTGCAGGAATAAAAACATTCTGCAGAACAAAGGGTTTGCTATACAGACATCTCAAAACTGGTAATGACCCAAGAAACAGCAACACTACAGACTTTACTGTAGCACTTTAAAGAAATCTAAGAGTATGTGCATTAATATAAACTGAAACGTCAGAAACACAACAAAAACCAATTTAGACTGTGCTAAAGAGGGAAAACTGACACAAAAAAAAAAAAACATGAAACACATCACAAGTAGAAATTAAATAATCTTAAATGGTTGCAGAAATAATGAAATATTTTCTGACAGCAGCAGAGAAGGTGAGCTGTAAAGGAACTGTGGATGAAACAATGGACCTTCACAAATTGTCAACCATATCAAAAGCCACAATAGCCTCAACAATGGTCAGTTTTGGTTGCATTCTGGTTTTTGTACTGACCAAGGAATATTCTCTTTTAATAATGAAACCTATAATGGAAAAAATTTCTCTAGTAGGTATTTTTGTGGTATCTTGAAAGCTTTCTACTGTGTAAACCATCAAATTTTTTACAATAGGAGAGAGTAATGGTTTAGGCAGATTAAAGAAATAAATAAATAAACAATGATATGAATTAATAGAGGGAAACATTCCACATGGGAAAAATATACCTAAAAACAAAGATGATGTGACTTACCAAACGAAAGCGCTGGCACGTTGATAGACACGCAAACAAACACAAACACACACACAAAATTCAAGCTTTCGCAACAAACTGTTGCCTCATCAGGAAAGAGGGAAGGAGAGGGAAGGACGAAAGGATGTGGGTTTTAAGGGAGAGGGTAAGGAGTCATTCCAATCCTGGGAGCGGAAAGACTTACCTTAGGGGGGAAAAAGGACAGGTATACACTCGCACACACACTCATATCCATCCGCACATACACAGACACAAGCTTGTGTCTGTGTATAGCATTCCTGCAAGGTTCGCAGGAGAGCTTCTGTAAAGTTTGGAAGGTAGGATACGAGGTACTGGCAGAAGTAAAGCTGTGAGTACCGGGCGTGAGTCGTGCTTCGGTAGCTCAGTTGGTAGAGCAATTGCCCGCGAAAGGCAAAGATCCCGAGTTCGAGTCTCGGTTGGGCACACAGTTTTAATCTGCCAGGAAGTTTCATATTCTGTCTTTTTAACACATGCATTATGCCATCAAACTTTCACAGGTAAGCAATGTTTCCAGACATTACTAGCATCCTATTGTTTTTCCATAGCAAAAATGTGCCCACAACACAACAAAAATAATAATACAGCATCTATTAAGTACATGTGTAAAACTGGTGTGACAATTTACCACTGATTGGCAAGCCTGTTTAGAATGAAGAATGCCAAGCAGCTAGCTCCAACACCATCTGTT
The DNA here is from genome assembly GCF_021461395.2 of Schistocerca americana. NCBI lineage: Eukaryota > Metazoa > Arthropoda > Insecta > Orthoptera > Acrididae > Schistocerca > Schistocerca americana. The sequence goes on along the minus strand of NC_060124.1, from coordinate 605,750,343 downwards.
GGTCACTATTAAAACTTCTTACCTTCACCGTATAATGAAAAACTTCTAATATTATATACTTGCATGAATGTATCTCCTTTACGGTGAATAAAATAAATTTTTAAAAAATGGCACTTAGCACATTTAGAACATTAGGTCTTCAATTACTAGTAAGCAAAACATGAATGAAAAAAAAAAAATTGTAGTTACAATTTATGCTGTACTTACACGGCAGGTATCTACTTGTGGCTCACCACCAGCACATATAAAGCTCCCATGGAGTTCAAAGTAGCGTCCAAGTCTTGTCATGCGTAGCTCATTTTCACAGTGATCACGGGAAACTACTGGCAGCTCCACTTTCTTCATTGTAGTCTGGACAATCTCAGCATCTTAAAACAATAAATGAAAACTTAAGTTATATCTCAACAAAATCCTCTCCCATAGACGTGAAGGAAAATGTTTTTAGATTGTAATGTACATTGCAGGTCAAAGAACTAGAATGATGTTAACAAAACAGTAGAATAATGTATATTGATTTTTTTGTTTTGGTGACTGGAAATATTTTCACCACATACTAAAGATAACTAAATAAGCAATGTGAAGATTCTGTATCACATTTCTACTTATGTACCAGTTCCTAGTATTGGTAAATACTTCATGAGCATGCTGGTGATGGGGAAGGAAGAGTGGGGAGGAGTGAGTGCTGCAGGTAGGGCTGACTGAGGGTGGGCTGTGGGCTTTCAGTGCAAAGGGAAAGGAGAAAGTCAAAGTGTCAAAACCATGGGTTAGAATTGCCCTAATTTGCAGTGCATGATGAATTCTATAAGAATATTCATATTTTTTCATTGCAAATAGTAGAAATAAGTTATTTCTAAATGTGTAAATTGTTCTTTGTTTCATGTCCTCAGTAGCTGTGTTGTAGACATCCCACTTTTCACATGTTAATATTTATCCAACTTACAGTCAGTAGATTAAGGAGAAATGGTGTAATGCTTTCTGTTGTAGCCTCTACCATTTGGTTATTACAAAAATAAAGATGTCCTGATTATTCCTACAATTACCTGTTCTGATAAGTAAAACCTCATTCAGAATTTACTTTCTATTATCCACTCTTTCCCCATATCTATAGACATTCATGTGCAATATTTCCCCTTCTGGGAACACCATATTTCCCCTTCTGGGAACATCTTTGACTTGTGGCTAATAACAGTTTCTATTTTGAGAAAGATGTCATTTGGATGACTAATTACCAGGAGATGATGTGCCCCATCCAGTTGCAATACATCGAAGGCCTGTGAAATCTACTGAAGGGGGAGGCACACAAATAACTTCAACATTCATTGCTTCATCAAAATGTTTATCCAGCACTAGGAGTGCTATGTCATTGAAGAGTGTCTTCTCTTCAAATTGAGGATGTCTTATTATTTTTATCACCCTGCGCTCCTGGTGTGGTAAAGGTTCCGTTGCTGCTGTTAAGTCCCATATTCCAGCTCTGACTTTTATATCTGATGGAATCAACCTGAAATCAGGAGCAATATTTTGTTACTAAAATTTATCACAAAGTAACGTACCCTCTTTAATAGTGAAACAGAATTATTACTCGGAAACACAGCCCCTTACCTTTTAACGCAGTGTGCAGCAGTGAGAGCAACTTGTGGGTGCAGAAGTGAAGCTCCACATTTGAAGACAAAGGCGGGTGGTTTTCCATCCCCTGGGAATACAGCTACTTGGACAACCAGCATCCACGGGAACTCTGCAAATGTTGTGCTGTTGTCTGTCGCTGGTGATAGCCCACGCCTCACTCCGCAACCAGACTTGACAGGTCCCACAGGAACTTGGATGGGAGGCTTTGGAGTCGGTGTCACAGGTCCAGGCTCCACATACGGTGGTGTTGACGGCGTCGGTGGTGTAGTAGGAGTTTGACTTCCTGTGGTTTTCCGAGGTGGCTCCTGGCAGCAGTGTTGTACTCCAGGGCACATTTCAACTTTTGGTGTGTTTATTCTAAAAAGAGAAAAAGTAATGGTTAACTATTGTTTTAGTATCATCTGGGAATAAACTGACACTTTATTTGTGGAAAAATTCTATCTACTTTAATGACTGTATAGAAAGAAGATTTTCTTAGATACTAGGAGGACACAGTAATCAAATCTCTGGCATCATCTGTCAACTGCCAACTATGATAGTGTTATCCACTAGTGGTAACAAGTCTGGAGTGAATAAAGCTATCAGAGCTATGTCAGTGATGTATCTCAATTCTGTCAAATTAATGGATGATGACCTCGGTCATTGTATTTCTCAAGATGTAAAAATTCTAACTGAGGAAACATCTAGCATCCACATATAAATTTTACATCTACAAATAACAAGACATAACAATTTATCGTTATATGAAATTTGACTATGACAGATTTAATATTAGTTAAGGCCAATGGTAGTTTTTCAAACAATGTAAAGCCCATGACTAAATAACAACAGTATTATGAAAAGCATAGATTACTTCTCAAGCACATAGACAAGCACAGTGAAAAGACTGCTATTCATTTAACCTTCTAGCCAAAAGTCCTTGTTCCAAAATATAAACTGATTTGTGCTTGTGTGGATGGGTGTGTGTTTTCTATTTCAAAAGAATGCCTTCCAGCCAAAAGTTTAATGGTATAGCAGTCTTTTCATTGTGGCTGTTTACAACTCAATGTCTCTTACACCGTACCCTTTTTAAAATATTTCCTTCATTGGTAGAATACTAGCGAAGTGCAATCAATGTAGAAAGGATAAGCGTTACAGAACATTCATGTGACCCACCTTAGAATATTTCTCATAAAAATGGGATCCATAATAAATTGGACTAACAAGGGATATTTAATGTACTCAAAGAAGAGGAACACAAATTGCTACAGATTTGTTTGACTCCTGGGAGATAGTATCTTCACTATCTCTTCTTGTATGACTGCTGCAGATATACTATCTAAAAAAGATGGTACTGCGGCTCTTCTTAAGCATGTTTTTCACTGTATCAAATCTTAAGATTATACTGTCACTATAAAATATTCTGTTATCTACATATGTTTGTAGGGTTTCACAGCCAGTGTCACTTTGGAAAAATAATTTTGGGTATTGAGCCACATCATTATAAACTACCTAAAGAACTAGACTGCTGACATTTAAACCAGTTTTCTGTGGTCCTCGTCAAAAGAGTGCCTCTTTCTTAAGAGGAATGCAGTGAATCAGTCAAAACGGTGGCAATTTAGTTGCTTTAGTAGTTTATAATTATGTGGCCCAATACACAAAATTATTTTATTTAAAATGCTGTCACCTTCTCTTCCCATTCCAGCATATCGCAAGCCCTACAAATGAGATGTGAAAGGATTTGTTACTGTTTCAATTGTCACACACAACTCCAAAAGTAGAGCAAAGGTGTACTCTATCTTTCACTCTCAGTATGGTGTACACTTATTACCATGTTTACAACAACTTGCAACATTTATTTCAGGAGTAAACAGTTCATTATGAATCCATATCAAATCACAATTGTTGAATTTCTCAGTCGTTTCCTGATGTCCAAACTGCGATTTCTTTTTAAATGCTGTGTGTGCTAGGGGAGCTTTTGAAGAAAACTTTAAGTCTGAACATTTTAGATTTGGCTCCAGTGTGACTTTAGTACTGTACATGAACTGAACATTTTAGTCTATTGTAACCATTCTCTCTATTTTCACTACCAGTTTCAATGGTTTAAACTTCCACTGGGTGGATTTATGTCACTTAATAAGACACGTGTGTTTACTTTTGGGTAAACTGTGGCACTGGATTCAGTGGTCACACTTTTGCTTGTCATATTTACACCACGTACTATTTGCATGCATAGCACACAGATATGGCAATATTGCTATATCCATAAATGCACTAAAACTTCTGTAACTAATGTACTGTAAACATCAGTGTTTACATTATTAAATTACAGTATTAATTTAGCTGCTTTGAACAGCAGATTAATAAACACAATTGCTTGGAAACTTTTGCTTTATCTGCACTTTTTGACTGTAGCTGCATTGGCACAGAACACAGTTTCATACCACACTGGGAGAGAAAGTATGTCAAATAAACCACCACCCTGGCCTCCAGATCAGCACACAGAGAGACTGTCAAGTGGAAAACATTCTAGATTGCGTTTCATGATTAGTTTCTCTTCTTGATCACAGAAACAAAAAGCAATGTAATTTTTTTAACCTCTCTGTGGACATTTGCACAGATTAATGATATGAGAGGGGTTATCAGAAGTAAAGAGGAAGGAAGTACCAACTGAAGATTAACATTTTATCAGTTGCATAAGTTCACAACAACTAATACAAATGACAATTTCAGATACATGTGTAAGTTTTATAACATTTTTGTGTGTCAGCAAGGCAAAATGCATGTTTACTCTCTGTAAACAGACCAAATGCTGTAGACATCCTACACTCACAGCGAACTCAGTTGTAGACAGTCACAGTGTTAATCACTTCTGTCACCATAGCAACAAACATTTGGTGCCTCACATAGCAGAGAGATTGTCAGTCAAATGTTGTTCCAAATGGTATGTAAAAGTCAACCACACAAAAAGCAAGAGGTGTGATGTCAGTACATTTTGATCACACTCATTTTTCTAATGGCTAAGACATGAGAAATCTTGCTTTCAGAATTTGGTCACCCAGTGGACTTCCGACACGCCACTATCATTAGTACTGAGGATACCTCTGCTCTGAGTGAACTGCTGGCTCCAGGCCAATTGACTGTGGGGTGACATGTTAAAGAAAGGGCCATTGGCAACTATTCCAAACTGTAATATCAGACAGACAGATCACAGTGCAGCACATGACACTCACTATTCGTTCTGACCAGCAACTACCAGTGAGCAGCTGTACTGTCCAGAGATACAGCCTCTTTGTAGTGTACAGTGGACACCAATCAACGAATATAGTTTTGGCCACAGTTTTCCTTTAGACACTGATGAGCACAGTTACAGCAACACTGCTGGTGCATGCTTTGAGCTGTATAAATGGTTTCCTGGACTGATGAGTCTGAGTACATTGGTAAATATCAATAAATGAGTGGATATAAGACCATATGATGTGCTATGTATACCAAAATCGTCTCAGTGGCTAAAAATGTGGGACACACTGATGGTATGCATCCATTTGTTCACCAAAAGCACCCTGAAAACAGTCTGGATCTTCAGCAAGTTAACTCACAGCAGAAGAAGATGCTTGTGTGACCTCTCTTATCACATTATCTCAGTTTTCTTGAGAAGACCTGGGGTGCTATCAAGCAAGATGAGTGCTCCCTTCAGATCCAGTGTCAGTCACTAAGGTGTGAGCAGTGGATTAGTGGTCACAAATCTGAAGAACTCCAAATCCCATTCAGCCCACACACACAACATGTCATAGCTGCCAGGACAAATGGAGTTTGCATACACAATAATGAATAAGCACGTGTAATTCAGTTGCACAGGAATGTACCGTCATCACCACTGAGTGATATGGCATGGTGTCAAATCACTTTACTTTTGTTTGGGAGGATGGTGGTTTAATCTCCACCTGGCCATCCAGGCTTAGAGCTCACATAGTCACTGGAACCAAATACTGAGAGGGTTGTTTTGAGATATGGTCTATTCCTTTACTTGTCTTTCTCCAGCCAGGTCATGTTATCTTTGTCTAATGACTTTTCTCTTTCTAGTCACTTGCTACAGCAACTGAAGCAAACAGTGTACCATTTCAGTTTATTAACATTACTTGCATTTCACAAATTGTGTTCTTAGCTTTTTCTATGCTATCAATGACTGAATGCTTAAATACAGTAATCTGATAGACTAGATGTGTTGCACATTCAGTTTTTCACCTTTTTGTTCAGTAACAAATTTCTTATTCTTTGAAGTATGTACCATATTTTTAAGGAATAAATATAGATCTATTTTGTATTCCACTATCGGATTTTCTTATGTCAACTACAACTGGTTACTATGACACCAATTTGGAAGTCAAAACTGTCTTTTTTCTGGCTCACTACTCATCAGTGTGCACTGTCAATGTACTTTATTTCAAAGTGTCTGTAATATCTCTGCAGATGTAGCTGAGACTTCCCAGGTGAACGTTATTTAAACTGGAATGCCAGGGGTGGAACCTGACCTCCACCCAGAGCAACTTTAAGTCCCTCCTGGGTATCAAACATGGTGGTATATAACTCCTCTCCCCAACTGGCAGCCAGCTGAACTACAGCAATAAGGGATTCAGATGAGAGTAAACAAATCACTCTTAGAGATATTCAGATAGGATCTGCACAACTGTCAGTAGGGTTCCACAGCTGCAGCAAGGCCACAAGATTTATTTGTGGGTCATGGGGGTCAGGCTGGTGTGATCGATAATGTGGCAGCACAAGGAGGTGGATTCACCAGAAGACCAAAGTCCTAGACTATTTCATAATCTGAAAGTTATTGGCTGCAGCTGTGGCACTCCGTTTTCTATTCCAGGCAAGAGTGTCAATGGTACAATGTTGGTCTCGTGTGGTATTCTGATATCTTTGTTTCTCTGAATGGAAGGTAATCTGATGAAGGATGTTTGAGTTTGTGACAGTGAGAGGATTGGAGAAGGTAATCAAATGTCTGAGCTGATTGACTTTAACCAAGCCAATACTGAATGTTTTAACTGAGGCCACTTTTCTGGAAGTAAAGAGAAGGTGTTGATTTGAATGCTTCAGATTGCTATGCATTTGTATAGTGTAATTGAGTAATTGGTGGTGTCTGATCCATAAAGTAGGAGTATCTGTCATTACTTGGAGGCTGTCTGTCTTGTCCAGAATGCATCATTTTCAAGCTGACCCCACATTGGCAGTTCAAGTCTACAAGTCCCAATGCTGATAGTGCTTCTGATCCATTGGCCACACTTTCACACCCTGATTTTAATAAAATTAGAGCTGTGTGGGGGTAGTTAGATGGTGGAATGATCAGCAAATCATGATCTGTTACTGAGGAAAAGGAATGAAGTTTTAATTTTCACATCTGCTTAAAGTATTATATGAGTGGCAATGAACTTCACTTTACGTAAGATACAAATACTAAGAACAGTTAGGTCACAAGCACATGAAGCATTTCATTATGCAGTTATTGTTCTGTGTGTAGATGAGCAGTCCTACATTGGCACCAATGTATGACCCAAGTTTCTCCAGGTAAACTGGAAAGCACATGGATGTACCTCATATCCTGATTTCCTTGTAATGTCATAGTCGGCACTTTGGGACCCTTAATGCTGGGAGAACTATGGCAGTTGCAGAAGTCAACATATAAGGATGGTGAGACTATAGATCCAACTTCCTGTAAGACCATTGGTCACTACTGAGAAGAGGTTTGTACACAGGATAGGAATTAATGATTTGTACTCTTAAAGATCGCTGGAACAGAAATTTTGTATCACAGACATCATAGTGAACCTTCTGTTCAATAACAGGACAAAAGCTTGGGCTACACAGCATAAATTTGAGGAGACTTATGTCACTGCTGAGTAAGTTGCTAGAATAACTTGTCACTTGCTATTCAAAACTCCTTATTAACTGATGCATTTTGGGCACAGACCATGACCAAAATATCATATTCTGATAATGGGCTGTGCTTGAAATGAATCAATAAACATTAATTTTTGAATAGCAATTGACCAGTTATACAACAACTTGTTTACCAGTAGTAAAAGTCTCCTCAAGTTTACATCACTGTACAGGCCTCTTGTGTGACTGTGTTGCACCTTGTGTACACAGCGTAAGGTGGATGCCCAGAAAGGATTCGTGTGCTGTATCATAGTGAGTAGGGGGCAACCATTATTCAGCACAAGGAGTGCGAGATTTGAAAACACTTGTTCTAATAATTTCCCATGGTTACCAGTCTTAGAACTACCCCTTGAAGTGTTATGGACATTAAAATAACGCTGTAAAAGAAAAGTCAGAGATACCCAGGAGACCACGATGATCTGATGGTATGATGGTATGTCATGTCTCCCTCTGGAAGTAGGTGCTGCAAAGGTCAGTGCTGCAAAGGTCAAATTCTGTGTTTGTTCAAATGCATTCTGTGACCACTTCTATCTTGGCTTTAATAGGTCACCAGAGGTGGTCTCAAGAGCCATTGCAAACAGACACAAGGGACTCCCACAGGGTCAATTCAGTTCTTGTAACAGGCTCAATAATAATGTACAGTAGATGAATGTGTTGTACATCATCTCGTTTTGCTTTGCAAGCCACTGAGTGAATTGGGAGCAAGTGCTTCAGTTCAACAAGGGGAGCAGTTCCACTGGTTTGTGTTTGCATGTGAGACCAATAGCATTGCTAATGGGATGGAATAGTCAATTGCGATTCCATTTGAGTTAGTACCATCTGTTTGTTGCCCTCTAATTGCATGATTTTGATCATGATGGAAGGGGGAAGGAGATCCAGGATAGTGGTGGGGGTCTACTATCACCGTTGGTTTCATTGTCTTTATTCTTTTCAAAAACGTCCTTGTGGGATTTGGATTCAGTAGGAGAGTACCCATGCACAATACTGACACAGATGAGGAGTTGGCTGTTCTCTTGTGGTTTGGGCAGAAGGGAGCAGCCTCCTGCTGGTAGACAACAGGAGATTTGAATAGAGGTCACCATCACATAGGGCTTGGTGGTGGGATGTTTGTTTTGTTTTAGGGCACAAAAACAACTGAGGCCCTAAGTGCCCATGTCAGAACTTTTAGAACAATATTACAGAAAATAAGTTAAAAACTATTACACTTTAAGCCCAATCAAGGGAAGGAAAGAGAGGTAACAACAAGGACTTTTCTCTTTGAGAGAGACAATGAAGATCCCAAACTAAATATTAAATGTCCTTCACTAATTGCTGCAATGGATAAAAAGTAAAATGCGGCTGACAGCCCGTGCATCATTAGCTGAAACAGCCAATAGCTCAGACAGCAAACATACACTAGAATGTAAGTGGTTAAAAAAAGGGCATTTTGTCAGGAAATGGTGAACTGTCAAAGATTGCTGACAGTGAACACACAGTGGTAAGCCTAGCTAAAATGATTTCCTCATGGCCAGAGAGCAAAGGGATGATCAGCCAAGTCACTGGGTTTAATTCGCCAGAGCTTGTTCCCATGAACACAAAACGAGTAGTAATGCCGAAGTGACACTACCCATCGACAGATGGCAACACAGAACACTGGTAGGAATGGAAGAGCTAGTGGGCGAAGGTAGGAGAAATGCAGCCTTGGCAGCAGTGTCAGCAGCCTCATTTCCCATCAGACTGATGTGACGAGAAACCCTCACGAACATTACAGTGGCTCAGCCAACAGCAAGCAAGTGGAAGCTTTTTGGATCCATTGCACTAAGGGTTGGACTGTGTACAGCACTCCTTGGCTCTGAAGGGCATGGAAAGAATCTGAACATATGACAATTAAAAAGCCAATATCCCCAGATGTATGGTGTGGCCTGATAGGCTGTAAATACTGGGCAGTGTTCTGTATGCCGATACCAAAAATTATCTGTGCCAGTGACAAAGGCACACCTGACACCAAAGTCAGTCTTCCAGCCATCAGTGTACACAAAGGTAATATTGCTCATTGTGGGTGAAGGTTGAGAAACTTATGGCAATAGATCAAATCCGGAATAGTTTCCTTAGGAAGGGAATGAAGTCCAAGGAGAACATGGGCCACTGCATGAAGCCAAGGTGGTGAAGGATTCGTACCAATTGGGATGTAGCAGATAGCATCAAGTTAAGCTGCTGGAGAAATAGTCAAAAGCAGCAAACTCCAAAGATGGACAGACTTCCAGATCCACAAATGAAGCACCCATAGTCTTGTTTCGAATGGACAAGTTATCGGTAAAAATGGAGGAGGGTGGTCCGATCCACTCCCCATGAAGTACTGCTTAGGAGACACAGAATACTAAAGGACTGGGTACTGCAATGACACTGTGCACCCACCTGTTTTTAATGAATGCAGTTCATCATCGTAGGAAGACAGTTAAAAATGTGGAGAGCATATCTCTGTGCACAAATTGTATTGTGACATACCTCAGTCCACCAAGGGACTCCGACATGGCATGGTGAAGATGAAGTGAGAGGTATGGAATTTCTGTGGTGGTAAGGATAACAATTTTAATTTATTCTATCTGATAATCACAACTGGGGAAACGATGTTTGTCCAAGATTGCCAGGTAGCAGTAAAATCTCTAGGCGGCCTTAGAAAGCTGCCAATTGGGTTTATATGTAGGTGAGGTAGCCATCAGCTAATGGATAGCACACAGGAAATGGGTACTCGAGTCTATGTCTGAGAGAATGGACCATTCAAGACAATGGGTAAGGTGGGCAGTGCTAAATGAGAGGTCAAATGGGAGTAGGTATGTGTGGAGTCCGAAAGAAATGCGAGTGCTCTAGTGTTAAGACAAATGAAGTTGAGTTGATCGAGAAGGTCGGCCAAGAGGGCACCTCTGACAGGTTCTCAAAGAGCCCCAAAGGGGATGGTGTGCATTAAAGTCACTGAGCAGCAAAAAGGTGTGAGGGAGTTCACCAATAAGGTGCAAAAAAGAAAAAGTTAAGTGAAGTGAGGAAGGAAAATGCAGACTGAAATAGCTTCCCACTGAGTGTTCAGTGAGATCCTGTATGAGCAACACGACTCCCCCATGAGCTGGAATGCCATCCTTGGGGGGTGAGGAAGGTCAAAGTGAACTGGAAGGAAATCTGAGAAGTCAAAGTGGTCCTAAGGATGTAGTTTTTTTTTTCTTTTCTTTTGGAGGCAGAAAACAAGTGAGAATGGCAATTCCAAGTGCAGCTGGAATGCATCCTTGTTGGATCTAATACTGCGAACCTACCATTGGAGGAGAGCAATGACAGGAAATGAGGATGAGGGAGCAAGGGAAGGGTAATCACTCTGGTGACTGCCAAGTAGCAGCCTTTGAAGACTCACTGCTACAGGTTGCACAAGCTGGAGGATCCTGTTCCACAAGATTTACAGAGGCATCAGCATTCTCTCTGGGTTGGCCTGCCAAGTTCAGAACAGACACATGATACGCACTGCACACTGGTGAGATGGAGATCAGCCAGGTAGGGTGGCGACATCACTGAAGAGGATCTCTGAGTCAGGGAAGGAGAAGACCATTTGTATTTGATCTCAAAGAGCCTTTGCAGTTAGCAGATGAGGACTCAGATGTTTGTTGGCTGGAGGGACGTAATAAGTCTTCATGGGAGTGTTGTCCTTGTCAGCCTGCTGGTTGTGAAGCAGTTGATTTCACCACTGGGGGGAAGAGTGGTGGTAGCTTATTAAGCAGCTGCAAGGTGAGGAGATGTGGACACAACCACGTTACTGGGCAATAAACTGCAGTGCTGAATCTGAGGCCAGAGGTCTGTGTGGCCACGTCCTCCATGGAGCGAGGTATAACAAGAGTTGTATGGTAAGTGCCAGATGGTAAAATGCAGAGCTTTTGACTAGCCAACAACTTGCAAGCGACAGCCTGGTCATTGAGATACACAGGACATTCGAAGTATGATGCAGCATGGTTGTCAGTACAGTTGATACAGTGGGGAGAAGGAAGTGGGTAATTGCCCTCTTGAGCATCCCTACCACAAGTCACACATTTGGATGTGTTTTGAGAGAACATGTGAGTTTGGTTGTAACACTGATAATGGTAGCAATGCATCAGATTTTGAATCTTGATCTTTGACAGAAGCACTACTCTACCAAATGTGAGAAATAGAGTACGTCTAGGCATAAAGATTGCACCAATCTGATGAACTGCAGTGACACCCTGATCAGAGAGGTAAGTTTTAATTTGTCCCTTGGTCAGACTATCGAGCAGCCATGTGAAAATAGCAGCATGCAAAGTATTCAGCTTTCAATAGGCCTTGACACAAACAGGATAGCCATGGAGGAATGAAGCAGCAAGCAGTTATTGGGTTTGAAAATCACAATTGGTCTCCAGAAGCAAAACCCCATTATGTAAACTAGAGTAGGATTTCACAGGCACCAACACCTTTCTGAATAATAAAAGGATTAACCATAGCAAAGGACCTTCAGTGTGTGATACTCCAATGAACCGAGGTGCAAATGGAAGTTTTTTGAATCTTTCGCCACATTCTATTTATGTTTAGTAGACATAGACAGAGGGTGATTCATTGCGATCAAATCCCCCACGATTGGCAGCATCTCAGTAATGCACTTGTACCAAATGCTCCCCCCCCCCCCCACCCCCCCAGTGGTGGGCTCACTTGTCTTAGACGACTGTTCACATCTCATGTCACACCTCCCGCTCTCCTGACAGAGGGACCAACCAACAATTTGGGAAGGTAACAGCTCAGGCAATCATCCTTCCCTGGGCCTGGCCTGTACTGGGGGGGGGGGGGGGGGGGGGGGATTACATTTTAAACCTACCTGTCGACCCGGGGCTGACAATTACATGTTACCCAGTCACCTATTATGTGTCAAACAGTTGTATTGTACCAGCCTTTAAGAGCACACAGGGAGGAAAAAGAAAAAAAGAGGAACCTCAAACGCTGAAGCGGAGGAAGGGTAGGAGACGGAGAACAGAGAGAGAAAGAAATAATAGTTGAGGGGTTGTTCTGATGTCAGGCTATTAAAACCTCGGAACACATTCCCAAAAATATCCCAGACATGTTCCCCCAAAGAAGGACAAAAATGAATAGCATGAGGATAGACATGTAGCATGGAAAGGGAAGAGGTGCTGCAAAGGCTGGGACCCCACAGTAGACAAGCACGAACTCACCAAACGCTGGTGAGCCCCATGAGAAGGGGGGAGGGGGCTTCGGATGATTCCTTTCTCTCTCACACACATTACCAAATAAACTGAAGTGACTACCTGGGCTCATTGATGATGAATAACTGGTAATATTCATCCTTGTGGTAGATAATTAAATGGCTATTTTTTGGGAGTAGCTTCTTGTCCTCTGGACAGGGAAGAGGCAATTTTACTTTTTCCTTGCTGCCTAATATGTTGAATGATCAAAGATATTGAACTCAGACTTTAAATTATTTTCTTTTGAGGCGACAGGTAAGTAATAGGGGGAAAGCAGAGTGATCCTCCCACAGTTGGTAAGTGAGGGGTATTCATTTGTAGTAGTCATCCTCAATCTCCATATAATCATTCTTCCATCTGGATGACAGACAGCCAAATTTCACACTTCATGGAGTAGGAGGTGGGGTTTTGTTTTGTTTTGCTTTAAGGTGCAAAAACAACTGGGGTCACATGCGCAGACGGTCGGTAAATGCGATTTAAGCAACGAGCAGTCATTGAATTCTGGACAGCAGAAGGTGTCGCTTCAAAGGAGATTCATCAGAGAATGAAAGCAGTGTACGGTGATTGTGTTTATGTGAGTACTGTGAGTCGTTGGGCGAGTAAGTTTAAAGATGTTGAGGCGGGAGCATCTGACCTACGTGACAGTTGGATGGCTTGTGACCGCAACCACCGAGTTTCAAAAGAAAAATGTTGACAGCTTGATTCAGGACGATCGTCGTATCACTCAGAGAGAAATTGCAAGCACAATCGGCATTTCACAAGAACGTGTGCGTCACATTATTGCTTTGCTTGGCTATCAGAAGATCTGTGCACGACGGGTACCCCGGATGTTGACTCCTGAAATGAAAGCGCACAGACTTGAAATTTGCCAGGAACTCCTCTCGCGTTATGAGAATGAAGGTGACTCCTTTCACCATCCGATTATGAAAGGAGGCGTAACGCTCGTCTATGGAATGACACAATGACTCTACCCAGCAAAAGAAATTCAAAACGCAGCCCTCAGCTGGAAAAATCATGGGCACAGTGTTCTGGAACCCAGATAGTGTTATCCATGTTTATTTCCTTGATTGTGGAACAATAAATTCAGAGCGTTACATCAAAAAGCTGCGGACTCTGAAACGAGGGCTAAGAAGGATCCCAAAGGAAAAGGGAAATGTTTTCCTGCAGCATGACAATGCCAAACCACACCCTTCACGTGCCACCACAGCAGAACTTCAGAGACAGAATCTCACCACCGTCCAGCATCTTCCATACAGTCGAAATTTAGCAACGTCTGACTTTCATCTGTTCCAGATAATGAAAGACGACCTGCGGGGACATCATTATGCTTCTGATGAAGACGTTGAGAGAACTGTCAGACTGTGGTTGCGGAAACGGGGTGTCGACTTCTTCCGCGATGGCATAAAAAAACTTGCTCATTGTTGGCAGAAATGTATCCAATTGGCTGGTGATTATGTGGAAAAGTGAATATTGGTAATTAAAAATCACATTCTAAATACTATTTCTGCGTTTGATTTATTAAAATATTCCCATCCAAAGCCAATTAACGAAGGTGGAGGCATTACTTTTCATTCAACCCTCGTATTTCACTCGTGGGACTAACACCTCCGGATGTCAGAAAGCAGGGTAACAGCCGAGAATGAAAAGAAGAAGCAAGAAACGGGTCGAAAGCATCAGTTGTTCGGAAGTCACACCTAGGCCTACCTACGATGACTGAAATCCAGAAAAGCTTCCTACTCACAGCTGCAGAAATTCAAAGTTCGTTAGAAGCCCACTGAACTGAGCTGTGGAGAACAAAGTCTCCCAGAAGATTGTGGAGAGCAAAAGAGATATTCTGATTGCTAAACATTGGACTCAAAGCGTGAGTGTCTCTGTAATTCATATTAAACTGTAATTATTATAACATTGTATTTTAGTGTTTTTTGGACTCAAACGTGCAATAATTACGTTCCATCAGTTTTCTTACATCTAAACGGTCATTTTTTGTGTAGCGTTCTGAAAAATCTAGTAAAAAAAAGAAAACGCTTCTGAGAATTGGCACGTTTCGCTGAGACTGTTCCCATTTCGTCCATCCGATGGCTGGCTGTGTGGCAACGCGCGGGACACGGCGAGGCACAGCAGATAGCGGCCGGGCGGGAAGCTGCGGCCGGCGGCCGGCAGCGCCGCTTTGCGACACTTCCAGCGAGCGCAGCACCAACTTCCAGCATCGCCTTCACCGTCCGGCGTTTTCCTCCCGCAATGCGATTTGTCCCCTAAGGAGACTGAACACCAGCTAGTATTCAATGGGCATCGGCTGTGATGTTGACTTGTGAAGGACAGATAGTGGTACAATAAGTACCCTCCGCCACACACCGTAAGGTGGCTCGCGGAGTATAGATGTAGATGTAGATGTAGACTCCGTGCTCGGGCACTGCTACTACACAGGTGGAAGCCTCTCGCTCGCATTGAGTGTAGCTTTAGAGTATTGCGAGCAAATTTTGGCTAAAACTCAGAAATAAACATTAAAGAATAAAATCGGTGCCCTTCATAGCTGTCATTTGAGTATTAATCGATTAAACAATAATGTCATATCTTTGTTCTCGAGCTGTTGCGTGTGAGCGAGCAGCGATGTTGTAAGCTGTATCGCAGGGTTAGGTTATCGTCTTTGGTGTGGGCGCAGGTGCAGTAGCGGATAGTGGTTAGCTATGCTAAAGTGAGGAAGCAGTTATGTTTCAAATGTAAAGTCTCAATTTATCTGTGTGTTTAAGATTATTTTGTAACGGTAACTGATCTCAGAAGGAGGAAGTGAAATGGAATCTTATTTACGTCAAGAGGAATTATAAAGCAATTTTTTTGAGTCACATTTTTCCAGCTCCATTTTTCATCTACCTTTGTTTTACTATTTTTAATTGACCATGTCCGCAGCTCGTGGTCGTGCGGTAGCGTTCTCGCTTCCCACGCCCGGGTTCCCGGGTTCGATTACCGGCGGGGTCAGGGATTTTCTCTGCCTCGTAATGACTGGGTGTTGTGTGCTGTCGTTAGGTTAGTTAGGTTTAAGTAGTTCTAAGTTGTAGGGGACTGATGACCATAGATGTTAAGTCCCACAGTGCTCAGAGCCATTTGAACCATTTTTATAGTAATTTGAAGCTTTAGCATAGTGACGCGCAAGACAGGGCAGTACTGCAACGTCTTGTCCAGACTTGCGCAGAATAGAGGTAAGGACTAAATATTTTGATTTTTTTTATTCAATGAGGGCCAACTTATGTCATTCAAAGGCAGTTAGATTTCTGTGTTGTGAATCACTTTTAGTTCTGGGATCTGATCAGTTTTGCAAAAGTAATTGTTGTCGGTTTTATGTTAAAATTCATTTATCAGGCAGTTGATACTGTTAAAGATTCTTGCAGTCAGATTATTCACTTTACCAGCACAAAGGGTTTGCCACCTAATTACGACAGTTTAATTTCCTATTAAGATTGATTATTACTTCTGCACAGCTCTTATTATTCAAAACAGATTACGTCAGACATATTTTTATTATTTAAAGAGAACTTTCACCCTGATCACGAAAGTAAAAGAGTGACATTGTATGACCAATTTTCTTCTTTTTAGGTTCAAATGAACCAGTCAGAATAAGGGAGAACAGTGTAGTGTACAAAAAGAGAGATACCGGGAATTAGGATTTCCAAATTCCATTTAGTGCTGTAAGAAGTAATGTTTGTTGTAATTTATCGTCATATAGTACGTAACTTCTTTCTTTAGTCACGCATTTGATGAGAAGTACACGTAAAAAATATAAAAAAATAAAAGCTGAACATAGAAATTTCCTGGTAGCCGCGTTTTTGTCGCCTTTCTGGATGTAGAACAGGGAGCGCAAAAATACATCGCAAATACTGTGGACTACTGATCTCGAGTGACACACGTGCAGCTCATCACAGCTCAATGGTGATGTGTATACTGGAAAGTTATACGATCACGAATGGCTCCACATCGTGGCTATCTCTGTCGAAGAGTAAGTGTGAATGAATTAGTGGTCCCATATTCATTTCCTGTACATATAGATTGTTGCGCGTTTTTAATACACTGAAGCACCAAAGAAACGGGTATAGGCATGCGTATTCAAATACAGAGATATGTAAACAGGCAGAACACGGCGCTGCAGTCGGTAACGCCTATATAAGACAACAAGTGCGTGGCGCAGTTGCTGGGTCGCTTACTGCTGCTACAAGGGGAGTTTATAAAGATTTAAGTGAGTTTGAAGGTGGTGTTATATTCGGCGCACGAGCGATGGGACACAGTGTCCCTGAAGTAGCGGTGAAATGGGGATTTTTCAGGTGCGACCATTTCACGAGTGTACCGTGCGAACATTTCAACGAAATATGGGCTTTTGGAGCCAAAGGCCTACTCCTTTACTCATGACGACTGCATGACACAAAGCTTTAAGGCACGCCTGGGCCCTTCAACACGGTCGTTGGACTGTTGATGACTGGAAACATGATGTCTGGTCGTACGGGTCTCGTTTCAAACTGTACTGAGCGGATGGAGAGAACCTCATGAATCCATGGGCCCTGAATGTCAGCAGGGGACTGTTCAAGCTGGTGGAGACACTGTAATGGTGTGGGGTGTGTGGAGTTGGAGTGATATGGAACCCAAGATACAGCTAGATACGACTGACAGGTTACACGTATGTAAGCATCCTGTCTGATCACCTGCATCCATTTATGTACGTCCATTGTGCATTCTGATGGACTTGGGAAATTCCAGGAGGACAATGCGACATCCCACATGTCCACAATTGCTACAGAGTGGCTCCAGGAACACTATTCTGAGTTTAAACACTTCCGCTGGCCACAAACTCCCGAGACATGAACATTATTGAGCATATCAGTCATGCCTTGCAACGTTCTGTTCAGAAGAGCTCTCCACCCCCTCGTACTCTTACGGATTTATTGACAGCCCTGTAGGATTCATGGTATCAATTCCCTCTTGCACTATTACAGATATTAGGCGAGTCCATGCCACATTGTGTTGCGGCTCTTCTGCTTTGGGGGCCCTACTCGATATTAGGCAGGTGTACCTGTTTCTTTGGCTCTTCAGTGTACAGGGCTATTACAAATGATTGAAGCGATTTCATAAATTCACTGTAGCTCCATTCATTGACATATGGTCACGACACACTACAGATATGTAGAAAAACTCAAAGTTTTGTTCGGCTGAAGCCGCACTTCAGGTTTCTGCCGCCAGAGCGCTCGAGAGCGCAGTGAGGCAAAATGGCGACAGGAGCCGAGAAAGCGTATGTCGTGCTTGAAATGCACTCACATCAGTCAGTCATAACAGTGCAACGACACTTCAGGACGAAGTTCAACAAAGATCCACCAACTGCTAACTCCATTCGGCGATGGTATGCACAGTTTAAAGCTTCTGGATGCCTCTGTAAGGGGAAATCAACGGGTCGGCCTGCAGTGAGCGAAGAAACGGTTGAACGCGAGCGGGCAAGTTTCACGCGTAGCCCGCGGAAGTCGACGAATAAAGCAAGCAGGGAGCTAAACGTACCACAGCCGACGGTTTGGAAAATCTTACGGAAAAGGCTAAAGCAGAAGTCTTACCGTTTACAATTGCTACAAGCCCTGACACCCGATGACAAAGTCAAACGCTTTGAATTTTCGGCGCGGTTGCAACAGCTCATGGAAGAGGATGTGTTCAGTGTGAAACTTGTTTTCAGTGATGAAGCAACATTTTTCCTTAATGGTGAAGTGAACAGACACAATGTGCGAATCTGGGCGGTAGAGAATCCTCACGCATTCGTGAAGCAAATTCGCAATTCACCAAAAGTTATTGTGTTTTGTGCAATCTCACGGTTTAAAGTTTACGGCCCTTTTTTCTTCTGCGAAAAAAACGTTACACGACACGTGTATCTGGACATGCTGGAAAATTGGCTCATGCCACAACTGGAGATCGACAACGCCGACTTCATCTTTCAACAGGATGGTGCTCCACCCCACTTCCTCATGATGTTCGGCATTTCTTAAACAGGAGATTGGAAAACCGATGGATCGGTCGTGGTGGAGATCATGATCAGCAATTCATGTCATGGCCTCCACGCTCTCCCGACTTAACCCCATGCGATTTCTTTCTGTGGGGTTATGTGAAAGATTCAGTGTTTCAGCCTCCTCTACCAAGAAACGTGCCAGAACTGCGAGCTCGCATCAACGATGCTTTCGAACTCATTGATGGGGACATGCTGTGCCGAGTGTGGGAGGAACTTGATTATCGGCTTGATGTCTGCCGAATCACTAAAGGGGCACATATCGAACATTTGTGAATGCCTAAAAAAACTTTTTGAGTTTTTGTATGTGTGTGCAAAGCATTGTGAAAATATCTCAAATAATAAAGTTATTGTAGAGCTGTGAAATCGCTTCAATCATTTGTAATAACCCTGTATAATAATGTCTGTAATGTAAGAAAGATTTTCTTTGGAGCGTTTCTGTATCGTGTTCAAATTCCAAACGAATAACGGCTCTCTCCCTGCAACTTTCTGTTGCTTAGTCGGTTCTATCTCAAAAAGGCTTTAGAGTTTTCCAGGCAACTATTTTCCCAGTCAGGTAAACTGCACTAGGAAATTCGTCTAGTAATGGTACGCCGCAATGAGATTTCATACATGACAACATAAGGGCAAATGATTTAAGAAATTGTGGCAGACATTCATCTAAGACGGTATCGGATTGTTATAATGAGCTCCAAGTAAGCCAACTTTAACAGCTAAACAATTGTCTTGAGAGAGCACTTACATGTACAACAACTTAACTACCGGGTGCGTCAGCTCAAAGCTACACATAGCAAAGTTTTCAGATGATGCCGCTAATATTTGTATAATGCTGTAATCATAGCAAATAAGTTTTCCACAGAAATTTCTTAGTTTAATTGTTAGTGAAGTTTCGAGTATAGAGGAGGAGGAGCCACGCATGGTTGCCGCTCGGTTCGAGGTGCCTTGCCACGGTTCGCGTGGATACCCCCGTCGGAGATTTGAGCCCTCCCTCGGGCGTGTGCGTCCGTGTTGTCCTTAGCCTAGGTTAGTTTAAGTTAGATCACGTACTGTGTAAGCCAGGGGACCGATAACCTCAGCAGTTTGGTCCCAATGGAACTTCCCGCAAAATATACAGGAGGAGTGGTCAGTATTCAGGAATGTGACAGAAACGATCATTCGAAACAACGAAGTGTAGTAAACATGGGATCTAAAATGCATACCGTAGGAGTTATGACAACAGAAGAAGCTAAGATTAGTAAGTTGTCATAGCTCTTTAGGTATGCACTTTGGAGCCCATGCTTACAAGATTTTCTTCGAACGATCGTTCCTGGCATACACCTGAATAGTGGTCATTCCTCCTGGGACACCCTCTTTATGTAAATTACTGTTTGTGAACTTCAGTGCGCATATTGAGCAACTGCCACCTTACAGTCATTCATTTTTACAGAGAACACCTACTGTGGAAGAATGTTTGGAATTTAAAACAGTTCATTTCATGAGAATGCTCTATGACTTTTCTCACAAAATTAGGTGCAAATAGACTGACTTAATTATCTTTGGAAGTAAACCAAATTCACGATGAAATAAAATTGTTACCAAGCTGCAACTTGGTTTTTTTGTGAAGCGTTTAATCAGGTCTCTGGTTCGATCCCTGCTCGCCCCTAGAATTTTCACCTGTCACTCGTTTGTTTCACTTCTAGCACCATTCGTCAGATTGTTGTGCGTGCTGTTATGCCATTCCGTCTCCCAAAGCCGGAAAACCTTGCGGTGTAAGACAGAACGCAGGTCAGCTTCGGAGATGCCTATCTCCACAAGCGGTTTCCGGGTCGCCTGTTTAGCCAGCCCGTCTGCGAGTTCGTTGCCGGGGATTTCGACGTATCCTGGGGTCCACACAAACACCACAGAACGGCAGGACTGTTCCAGGGCAAATATGGACTCCTGAATGGAAGCTGCCGGAGGGTCGTGAGGGTATCACTGGTCATAGCTTGTTGAGTGCACAATGAATCAGTACACAGGAGAAATGACTCGCCAGGCCATGAGTGGATGTACTCAAGAGCACGAGATAAGGCCGCCAGCTCTGCGTGTGAAAACACTGCAGCCAGCTGGCAAGGGGTGCTGCTCAGTATGTCCTCCATGAACATATGCGAAGCCTACGTGGCCATCAGCCGTCTGTGTAAACCACTTCAGAGCTCCAGAACACGTCAAGAATCGAGAGGAAGTGACAGCAGAGAGTGGTGGGGTTAACGTAGTCCTTAGGGTCGTGAAAAAGGTCAAGACGAAGCTGCGGCCGAGGCGTACACCATGGAGGCATACGTGAACGGACCACAAGTAGAAGTGTTCATAGAGAAGGGACCGCACGCGAACCGCAATTGTTAGCCCTGATCTGGGCCGCCGATGCGGGAGATGGACTGCCGCGGTGGGGGAAAAAGGAGACGGCAAGTCAGATGCTCAGGGGAACTATGAATGTGTGCTGCGTAACTGGCAAGCAGCTGCGCGCGTCTGATCTGCAGTGGAGGGTCACCGAACTCGACCTAAAAGCTCCTGTCGCTAATCGAGCCCCACAGTGGTGCACAGGGTCGAGGAAATGTAACGCAGGAGGCGCTGCTGAACCATAAACCACACTCCCATAGTCAATTCGGGATTAGACAAGGGCTCTGTAGTGCTGCAGCAGCGCAGAGGGATCTGCACCCCAATTGGTGTTGCCCAGGCAACGGAGGGTATTGAGGTGCTGCCAGCACTTCTGCTTAAGCTGAGGGAGGCCAGTCAATCGAGCGTCGAAAACCAGTCCTAGGAATTGATATGCCTCCACTAGAGTGAGTGGATCGTCATTAAGGTTAAGTGCAGGTTGCAGATGAACAGTACGACGCCGACAGAAGTGCATGACACACGACTTTGTGGCTGAACACTGGAAGCCATGGGCTAGAGCCCATGATTGCGCCTTGTGGATGGCTCCCTGGAGATGCCGCTCAGCAACAACAGTACTGGAGAAGCAGTACGAAATGCAGAAGTCGTCTGCATATAGAGAAGGTGAGACGTAGTACCCGACAGCTGCTGCTGATGAGAGATGTTTAATCATCTGGCTGTGGATGCAATCAGGACCAGGAGCTGTGTCGGGGCAATGTTCAAGGGCACTGACGAACTCCCACTCTGTAAATGGGGTGTTATAGGATTCACTGTAGCGTGTAGTGAATGAGAGGACGTTTCCTTCCAGCTGCCGCTTGAGTGTGCGAAATGCTGGGGGGTAATTCTCCAACGCAGGGGCTCGAACAAAGTGCTCGGCAATCGGGTTTGCGTCGGTACATTACTCGCCATTTATGGGAACACTAGGGACAGCTGTTGGGTCCTGGTACCTGAAAAGACGTTTGATATTTGGCCAGACTTGGGAAGGTGACGTATGGCACCCACTGGTGGAGAGGTATCTCTCCCAACACTCCCCTTTCCGTTGTTTGATAAGGTAGCGAACACGGGCATTGCGCCGTTTAAAGGCTATGAGGTACTCCAGGGAAGGGTGCCGTTTATACCACTGTAGAGCTCGCCGACGCTCCTGAATTGCTTCAGCGACTTCCGGCGACCAGCAAGGGACTGCCTTATGCCTCTGGCACCCTAAAGAGCTAGGCATCGTGTTTTCTGCTGCAGAAACAATTGTGCTAGTCACCTGCTCAACCATCACATGTTACCATGTGGGAGAGATTCAGTGGTAACAGCAGAGGTGAAAGTTCGCTGGTGCAACTTGTTCAAAGCCCTTCTGGGCAGACGTCTGTGTGCCTGACATTAGAGCAGTGACAGGAAGATGAGGAAGTGGTCACTACCACACAGGTCGTCATGTGCTCTCGTGTTCTCCAGTGGATAGATAGGAGAAGTCATGGGCTGCAAATTGATAAATCGATGGCCGGGTAACTACCATGTGCCACATTGAAATGTATGGCAGCCCCAGTATTTAAGAGGCAGAGGTCGAATTGCGAAAGTAAAGTTTCGACATCTCTGCCTCAGCCAGTAAGCATGGTACCACCCCACAAGGGGTTATGGGCATTAAAATTTCCCAGGAGTAGGAAAGGTTTAGGGAGTTGATCAATCAGTGCAGCTAATGCATTCAGGGGTACTGCACCATCTGGAGGAAGATACATATTGCAGACAGTTATTTCCTGTGTCGTCCTTATTCTGACAGCCACAGCTTCAAGAGGAGTTTGAAGGGGCACATGTTCACTCCATACCGAGTTTAGGACATAAATACAAACTCTACCCAACACTCGATTATAGCCGCTACAGTTCCTGTAGTATCCCTTATAGCCATGGAGGGCACGGTTCTGCATTGCTGGGAACCAGATTTCCTGGAAGGCAATGCAGATAGCAAGTGTAAAGCTTAACAGTTGCCTTAGCTCAGCCAGGCAGTGGAAAAAACCGCTGCAATTCCACTGGAGGATGACATCATGAGACTGGGAAGGCATGGAACATTCAATGACGCAGTTTACGCCTCAGAGTCATCTGCTGCTGGGTTGGCGGAGCTGATGGTGCCAGAACTGTTGTAGAATCGGCAGAAGACGATGTCATACGCACAGGAAGCAGGTGTTCAAATTTTTTGTTAGCCTCAGTGTAGGTCTGTCTGTCCAGGGTCTTGTATTCCATGATTTTTCTTTCTTTCTTTCTTTCTTTCTTGAGAATCCTGCAATCAGGTGAACAAGGCAAATGGTGCTCTCCACAAAGATGGGAGACGGGGCACATGGAGTATTGGGATGTGATGGGTGTCTGCAATCACGGCATGTGACACTAAGTACAGCGGGAAAACATATGGCTGAACTTCCAGCACTTAAAGCACCGCATCAGGTGAGGGATATAGGGCTTTACATCACGCCAGTAGATCACCACCTTGCCCTTCTTGGGCAATGTATCCCCCTCAAAGGCCCAGATGAAGGAACCGGTGGCAACCTGATTATCCTTTGGATCTCACTGGACATGCCATGTGAAATGTACACCTCGCTGCTCGAAACTGGCACGCAGCTCATTGTTGGACTGCAAAAGAAGGGCTCTGAAATACGATACCCTGGACCATATTTAAGCTCTTATGGGGCATGATGGTTGCAGAAACATCCCCCAGCTTGTCACAGGTGAGTAACTCCTGTGACTGGGCAGAGGATGCTGTTTCAATCAAGACTGACCCAGATCTCATTTTGGACAAGCCCTCCACCTCTCTGAATGTGTCCTCTAAATGCTCAACAAAAAACTGAGGCTTCATCGTCATGAAAGATTCCCCATCAGCTCTCGAACATACGAGGTACCGGGGCGAATAGGATCTGCTGCCATCCTTAGTCTGATGTTCCACCCGTGGTGTGGCCAGGGAGGGGAACGATTTGGGGTCTTACTTCTGTGTGTTGAATTGAGCTCGTGATCACTTAGAGACTGCTGGTGTTTCACCACTAGCAAGAGATGGACTATGCTTCATCGTGTGTCATCCGCCCTGATGCCACCCACTCCGGCCAGGGGCCCTCCCGACAGGCGCCACACAGCCGCAGCTGAGGCCACGTGGTAGGATGGCCATTGTTGGGAGTTCCGATGCCCCAGGGGGATGGGCATCTGCCCCTTGGCATACGTGGGGAGTTAACAGTGCAGGCATCAGAAGAGCGATCCCTGGGTGGTCAGGGGGCTACAACCAACAGGGTACGTGGCGGCCCCACCACAATGTACTAGCTACCGTACTGGATATCAGTTGCAAAGAAGTCCACAGTCATCGTCGACGCAGAAATCGACACTTCATAATTCATGGTGGAAAACGCACCCAGGAAGGTGTCCTCACCCAAGAGATGGAGAATGGGGAGGACTGCAATGCGATGACGAGAAAGTGGGCTAAAGATCTCAATGCACCATGGACACGATGCACCTTGTAAGGCGTCCTTCCCCAATTGGCTCGCTCTTTGGGAAAATTGTGAAGAATGGAGGTCAAACCCTACAGTGGACCAGCACGTAAAGGCTAAAACGTGTGAAACTCCTTTTAGTCGCCTCGTACGACAGCCAGGAATACTTTGGGCCTATTCTAACCCCTAGACCCACAGGGGGTGGTGGTGGGTGGTGGTGGTGGTGGTGGTCTCCAGCGATCATTTGTTCCACAAAAACCTGGTAGCCCGTAACAAGAGACTTGCTCTGCTGTGGTGAGACATTGCCCTGCTCGCTGCAGTTGACTACTGCACTTAGTATTCCTTGCCTTGTGAACTACTGTCGTGACTGTCATTGTGAGCCGCTCGTCGCCACATTGGCGACTACCAGCTCACAGCTGCTAGTGCGACGCTCCACGGTGGCTCTCTCACTACTTATTACTTTTGCCAGATACTGGGTAGCGGTACTATACCACCGAAAATACATGTGATAAAGGCAACATTCTCACTGATGATGTTGAAATAAGATCCTAGTTCATGTTTGCCGTAACCCATCCACGAGTGAGCCCATGTCGTGGCTCAGAATACCCCCACAAGATGCCACACACAATGCACTGCGGGTTAAACGCCTATTACGGGCATCACTACACTCTCCACCTCGAATCTTTTGAAAACAAGCAAACTCGGAAGTCAACACACGCCTCTAGTCAGCCCCTGTCCATCTGTGTCGTTCAGAGCCCCGAGGACGTGCAGCTTTTTGTGGCACTATTACACTGACATTGCGGGAGGTAGCCAACTCCAAACGTCCACTGCTTGTAATTCTCTTCCAATGTTCGCTTGGAACCCGAATGACAAAGTGTGACACTCTTCTTCGGATTCTGTCTTAGAATCTTTTTACAACTCCCGATCTTTCAACACGCTGCAATACCTGGTCAAAAGTAACCGAACACCCTCGAAAACATACATTTTTCATATTAAGTGCATTGTGCTGCCACCTACTGCCAGGTACTCCATATCAGCGACCTCAGTAGTCATTAGACATCGTGAGAGAGCAGAATGCGGTGCTCCGCGGAACGGACTTCGAACGTGGTCAGGTGATTGCGTGTCACTTGCGTGATACGTCAGTAAGCGAGATTTCCACACTCAAACATCCCTTGGTCCATTGTATCCGATGAGATAGTGAAGTGGAGACGTGAAGGGACATGTACAGCACTAAAGCGTACAGGTTGATCTCGTCTGTTGACTGACAGAGAGCGACGATAGTTGAAGACGGTCGAAAGTGTAATAAGCAGACATCTATCCAGAGCGTCACACAGGAATTCCAAACTCCATCAGGATCCACTGCAAGTACTATGACAGTTGGGCAGGAGGTGAGGAAACTTTGATTTCGTGGTCGAGAGGCCGCTCATAAGCCACACATCACGCAGGTAAATGCCAAACGACGCCTCGCTTGATGTAAGGAGCGTAAACATTGGAGGATTCAACAGTTTAAATTAAAGTGTGGTGTGACGAATCACGGTAGACGAAGTGGCGATCCGATGGCAGGGTGTGCGTATGGCGAGTGGTCGGTGAAAGTCATCTGCCAGCGTGTGTAGTGCCAACAGTAAAATTCGGATGCTGTGGCGTTATGGTGTGGTCGTGTTTTCCATGGAGGGGCCTTGCACCCCTTGTTTTGCGTGGCACTATCACAGCACAGACTAACACTGATGTTTTAAGCACCTTCTTGCTCCCACTGTCGAAGAGCAATTCGGGGATGGCGATTGCATCTTTCAACACGATCGACCACATGTTCCTAATGCACGGCCTGTGGCGGAGTGGTTACATGACAATAATAGCCCTGTAATGGACTGGCCTGCACTCTCTCCTGACGTGAATCATATGGAACACATTTGGGATGTTTTGGAACGCGAACTTCGTGCGAGGCCTCGCCGACCGACGTCGATACCTCTCCTCAGTGTAGCACTCCGTGAAGAATGGGCTGCCATTCACCAAGAAACCTTCCGGCACCTGATTGAATGAATGAATGAATGCCTGCGTGAGTAGAAGCTATCACCAAGGCTAATGGGGGGCCAACACCATATTGAATTCCAGCATTGCCAGTGGAGGTCACCACGAACTTTAAGTCATTTTGAGCCAGATGTTCGGATACTTTTCATCACATAATGTACATAGCGGCACACTGTTCCTTGCCGATACATTGGACACGAGCATTGATACCCTAACAGGCCGGGAAATTTCACTCATGGTGTAGTCATGGACTCGTCCAAAGACTTTCTACCGTCTGTCGCACCTCTGTCTGTCAGTCTTGCTGTGCTAATTTCATACAGCCGACCAGCGCCCCTTCCGACCCACCATGTTCAAATGTGTGTGAAATCTTATGGGACTTAACTGATAAGGTCATTAGTCCCTAAGCTTACACATTATTTAACCTAAATTGTCCTAAGGACAAACACACACACACCCATGCCCGAGGGAGGACTCGAACCTCCGCCGGGACCAGCCGCACAGCCGCGGCTAATCCCGCACGGCGCTCTTCCACAAAAATTGCGTTAATGGTGATGGCTCGAATCTCTAACCATTCTGCTGCAGTAATGTTCAAAATTGGCTTAACAATTCTTGCGATGTTCGTACCTGTAAGTGCTTCGGATAATTTTTCAGCTGTTAGAACACGTGGGAGTACGTGCAGTGTGGCCAGTTAAAGGGTGCAAGCCATACGTCGTCTTTCTCTTTTCGAATAACCACACTTTCGGCGTGACGAATCGCTATTACTGTGGCCAGACGATGGCGAGAGTATCGTTTTTGCTTCAGACACACTGAAAGTAATCCACTGAACTAGCGATGTGAACATACGCAGGGTGAAGGTTCCCGGCGGGAAGCGGTGTGCCAACAGCGCGGCCGCGGCGTAAACCCAGCCCGGGCACCAGAGGGCAGAGCCCCCGGCGTCCAGTTGGCCTTCCCAGCCCAGCTCGCCTCGCCTCGCCTCGCCCCCTCAAACGACCGACTTTTATGACCAATCGATACGGTAGAGGAAATGAAAATAACGACAGTGTTTCTGTATGTATTGCATTTATTATGAAAGCAGTAGATACTCTTACGAGACACAATCGTGACGGAATTACGTAGTTTCTTTTATGAAAGAGTAACAAAACAAGGCTTTTGTATTTCTTCGAAGGAAACTGGAATAAAGGCACTTATTGTCTTGTTGTGTTATTGCACTGTTGGTATATCGCCCAACCACCGTTCTCCTTGATTACCTCAAAAATTCTTGGCCGAGCGGGGTAGCCACGCGGTCTTGGCCGCCTTGCGCGGCTCCCCCCGTAGGAGGTTCGAGTCCTCCCTCGGGCATAGGTGTGTGTGTGTGTGTGTGTGTGTGTGTGTGTGTGTGTGTGTGTGTGTGTGTGTGTGTGTGTGTGTGTTGCCCTTAGTGTAAGTTAGTTTAAGTTAGATTAAGTAGTGTGTCAGCATAGGGACCGATGACCCCAGCAGTTTGCTCCCAAACGAACTTACCACCACCACAATAATTCTAGTCAGCATTGATTTTATGGCTTTTAGTTCTTGCAGTGAAACTGTCACCCACTCTTCTCGTATCGCTCTTTTCAGCTCTCATACGGCCTCAGATTACCTTCCATTGCGATAAACACGCTTCGCGAGCATTCCCCGTAAGTTTTCCACGGGGTTCAAACCCAGGCTACGCGCAGGCCACGCCAAGACATCGATATCTTCAAACCGCTTATTTTGTTGTGCAGAAACCAGCACAGATGCATTCTCTCCTTGAAACATTATTCTACTTTCGTCCCCTAGCCCCTCTTATGTTCTAATCAATTCTGTCTATGGCATGTCAGAGTACGCGTTAGAATTTATTCTATTGTTCACCCAAGAAATGCGTGTTTCATCTTTAATACCGAATACTGCCCAAATCTTAACACTTCCACGAACAACATTTCTGCTCATTGTTACCTGCTGCTCTCTCCTTACATCATGTGAAATCTTATTGAAATCCATCCGCACCATCTAAATTTAACTTCTCATCACTGAAAATCACAATCCTATTTTCAAGTCCACGACATACATTTTTCAACAAAAGTCCAATCTAGCATGTTTATACATGGGCGTCAGAGCAGCTTTCTGTATTCGTTTCTCGAATGCAAGATGTTTTCATTTGGAAAAAAAACTGTCTTACACGTCTGGCAGCTACTGGCGACTAAATTAGCAACAAGTTGAGAATAATATCGATTTGTTGTCCTTGCTTTGCGCAAAAGTAACCTTTCCGATGCCTCCAACAATTTTCTACTTTACACATGTTTTCCGCTCTATTCATATCGTGTGCCGAATCTAAGCAAATTATGAATTACTGTACTTCAACGGTTCAACTTCTTGGCAAGTTAATGTCTGGAGTCACATTTTCTTCTATGCACCAGTTTTTGCTTTTGCATCACACCGTCTGGCTATGTCACTATCTTAGTTTACGCACAGAATACGCACTGTTACTAATGGTGTGTTTCCTGTCTGCAGGAAAGGCGTATAACGCACAGCACAGACGACTGTATTTATACCGAGTTTCACCCTCTACCACCTCAATCTATGTCTTGTTATGGACTTTACTACTGGCATCAAATTGATACCATTTGGCTGAATTTGTCAGTACGCTGGATCTCATACTATTGCATATACACTGTGCGCAACTACACCAACCAAAAATGTTAATTTCCCTACATATACCCATGCCTTTACACTAATTTCTGCCACTGTACAGGGTGTATCAAAAAGGATGGCGCATACTAACAGTGCTGAAAGTACACGATAATAGAAGCACAAATGTCGAGTACACATTGGGTCTAAAAAGCACACCTTAAGAGCTATGAGATATTCTTTATTTTCAATATTGTGAAATAAATCTCTTCTACGGCAAGGCCTTTGCTTTCCATATTTTGGGGAGTGGTAGTATGAACCAAAACAAGAAAAAAAAGACCAGTAAACATGTGCTCTAAGACGCATGCCTTAAAAGTTACGAGCACTTGTTCATTAGAAGAGTTGTGTTCCAAAGTACCGAAGATCAACAGGTGCTCATAGCTGTTAAGGTATGCATTTTAGAGTACATGTTTTTTCCTTGTTTTAGTCCTTACCACCACTTCCCAAAATACGGAAAGCAAAGAGCTTGCAGTATAAGAGATTTGTTTCACAATATTGAAAATCAAGAATATCTGATAGCTCTTAAGGTGTGCGTTTTAGAGGCCCAGTTTACTTTACATTTGTGCGTCTATTATCGTGTACTTTCAGCCGTATAAGTCTGCGCCATCCTTTTTTATACACCCTGAATAGAAAGACCGGCCGATGAAATGACCCAGTGCATCCCCTCGTCACCACATTTCTAGACTAGTGGGCCAGAGCCTTTACTGCCAGTTCCAGAAGGCAAGAAACTTGTACCATGACATGCTACAGTGCTGAGTGTCCCCAGTTACCACTGAGCCAACGCTAATATTTGCACAGTTTTCCTCACATGTGTAGCGCACGATAACACACCGTGAATCAAAGCAGTAACTTAATACGATTATGAAATATAAGTACAGGAAGTGACAATTACGAAAGTCTGTAACACACTTTGGGAAACCTCACTACACACCTCTAAAATGACTTCCTCCAAATATTCCCTTGTGCCTGGATATGCAGGTGAAGGTATCGTGACAAAGTTTCCATGACACGCCTTAACACGTCCTTATTTCACGGAGAACTGCAGTCTTAAGTCTGCCAATTGTCTGCAGACGATTGGCCAAGTCAGTTTCCTTCACACAACCCCCGAAAGAAATAATTAGCAGTTGTTTAATCGGGGAACGGGATGGCAACGCCACATCACCAAAACGGGATATCACACGGATTGGAAATGTTTGAGCCGAGCCCTACTTTGGCTTGCTGTGTGAACAGTCACACCATGTTGCTGGCCGTCAGCCTCGGGAAGGTGGGGACCACACGCCGATTGTACAACACACAACTTTTTGACTCTTTTCGCGCCGCGCGGAGTGGCCGTGCGGTTTGAGGCGCCATGTCACGGATTGCGCGGCCTCTCCGGCCGGAGGTTCAAGTCCTATCTGGTCCCTTAGGAATTCACATACATTTGAACATTTTATTGACTCTTCGAGATTTTCATGGAAACGTAGATTTTCTTCACACCGATACTGTAAATATTACGTCTTAACTTACACAGTGATGAAAAAATTTCGTTCATCGGACAACAGCAGTTGTCCGAGAAACACTGCAAGAACGTCAGCGTAGTTGGAAAGTGCTTTGCCTATTAATGTCTGCCCATTCTTCAACAACCGCCCTCGTTCCGGGCTGTCACCGCTCGGAACGCTGGCGTGGTGCCTGTCGGTGAGCGCGCCTCTGCCTCGACCGGCCCGGCCTCGAGGCTACAGCCAAGTGGCGGTCACTACCTTACCGTCGCAATACCCGCTGAGCGTCCGTGGCGGAACCACTTGGTATGAAGTGTGCCGTGTGCCCGGACCGCCGCGCCCCGCCCCGCCCCGCCACTACTACTAGGCTAGAGCTGCTGCTCACTCAGCGACATAAGCGTGCGTACCATTCAACGCGCTCTTCGCTAACTAAATTGTTCAGACGCTGCTCGAGTACCTTATTTTCGCTTAGTAACACGAATCAAATTGTGGTGTTTCTGAGTGGACGTCAAATATTCAGCTCTCAGGGAGAAATTGAGAAGCACAAATGGATAAAATTCAAAATCATCTGTGTGTCGATGAATGCTGTGAGGGATAGGGAAGAGAGACAGTGGTTCATTAGCCACGTTAGCGCACTCTACGAAAGCAAAGAGAAATTTACCACAGATTTAAGCTCAGGCAAAGCATAGTCAAACAAAGACTGAAAGAAGCGAAAATGAGTAAGGAGATGTATTCGATGAATTCTGTAGTAAAAATTTTGCCAATCGATCCGAAAAAAAGCACCTAGTGTTAAGTGTTAACCCAGGTTTCGGCGTAGATAACTACACCTTCTTCAGAACAACAATAAAAACCCCAAGTGCCTAAGAAGACCTTTGTCAATGATTAAAAGAACACCATAGCTATACATTTATAAACGAAAAAGAAAAGGAAAACACAAACAGTACGTACGTACAAAGTCAAAACCACTACTTAACTTAATGGTGTACGGTCGACCTCACACCGGCCTATGTTCGATGGGCCATGACCCGCCATAAACTGCAGCTACAAACGGTCGCTCACTTACAAGCCTGACCCGCTGCCTACGCACATGCGCAACACAAGAGAAGTTACTTGAATGCACATGCGCATGCGCATACGCATACGAATACGAGAAAGTTTATACATGGGTTGGGGCTAAATAGCCCATACATTCCCAACTGTGGATCAACGTATATCAAAAAATGGAATGGATAGAAAAAGAGACGAGCTAAACAGGAGATGAAACCTAAGAAATAGAAATTCTTTTGAAGGGTTCGCGCCTTTACTTCATACCGTTAAATCTGGTGATCTGGGGATTATGACATGCGCGCGCTGATTGGCGAGCGCGGTTGGTCAAGCTGTGGACCTCTCTTTTTATCCTCATTTTCATTTTACAATGAAGGTGATTTTAGCCCGTTGAACACCTCACGTTTTATCCCTATATCTGTATTACCACGACGTCTTTAGATTACGTCCCCTCAACCCCCCCCCCCCCCCCCCCCCCTCAGGCTAACTACTGGCTTTAGGTATAGTTTTTAACAGTCCCTCCTGTTGTCATAGGTAGCTTCATATATAAGCTTCTTTACTAGCATTTTATCTCCTATTTAGCTCGTCTCTTTTTCTATCCATTCCATTTTTTTGATATACGTTGATCCACGGTTGGGAATATATGGGCTATTTAGCCCCGACCCGTGTATAAACTTTCTCGTATTCGTATGCGTATGCGCATGTGCATGTGCATTCAAGTAACTTCCCTTGTCTTGCGCACGTGCATAGATAGCGGGTCAGGCTTGCAAGTGAGCGACCGTTTGTAGCTGCAGTTTATGGCGGGTCATGGCCCATCGAACATAGGCCGGTGTGAGGTGGAGCATACATCATTAAGTTAAGTAGTGGTTTTGACTTTGTACATATGTACTGTTTGCGTTGTTTTTTTTTTTTTTTTTTTTTTTTTTTTTTTTTTTTTTTTTTTGCCGGCCGCGGTGGTCTAGCGGTTCAGGCGCTCAGTCCGGAACCGCGCGACTACTACGGTCGCAGGTTCGAATCCTGCCTCGGGCATGGATGTGTGTGATGTCCTTAGGTTAGTTAGGTTTAAGTAGTTCTAAGTTCTAGGGGACTGATGACCACAGATGTTAAGTCCCATAGTGCTCAGAGCCTTTTCTTTTTCGTTTATAAATGTATAGCTATGGTGTTCTTTTAATCATTGACGAAGGTCTTCTTAGGCACTTGAGGGTTTTATTGTTCTGAAGAATGTGTAGTTATCTACGCCGAAAGCTGGGTGCTTTTTCGCAATCGAGGCGGGTTTTCAGTTTTTTAATATATTAACCAACGATTGCTGACGTGCTGCGATGTTGAAGCTTCTTAGATTTAGTCTGACGTGTTTAGAAATTGGATCGCAATCGTGTATTCGAAACAGATGACAAAAGGCCGAAATCCTGAATTCTGTCTTCAGAAATTGCTTCACCGCAGAAGATCGATCGAAATACGGTTCCTCTTTTCAATCATCGAAAGAACGCTGAAATGGCAACCTTCGGATAAATCATCGCGGAAAAGGAATTCAAAATCACTCAACAGTGGAAAGTCTTTCGGATCGCATGGCAGAAGCGGGATTCCACGGAGAATGTGCGACAGCACGCGCTGCCCTTCTAGTGGAACCCGCCGAAACGTTGAAGGCGATAAAGGCCCACATTGCTGGCTTCAATCTGTGTTAGAATTATAGGTGGTCACAAATTTTCGCGTTTTTGGAGAATTAAGATCATTACAGGAGCCAGCACGGCTTCCGCACAATGTTGGACTGTTGTATAACGTCGGAAGCTCCACTAGCCTTTTAGTGGATTGTGATAAGGTCTCAACGCCAGAAAATTAAAATGACATATAGGAAGACCTGTAGAGAATTAGTTCTTCGTACGGGAACAAGCAGTTGACGATCATGTATTTAAATGTAACGTGTAATATGCAGGTCATAAACAGGCGGAAACTTCCAATGTTGTTCGGCAGCATCATTAGTGATAAATCGCTGGAGACAATAACGACCGTGAAACACCTGGGAGTATGCCTCCGGGCGACCTAAAGATGAAATAACTCCCAAAACTAGTTGTAACGAAAGCATGTGCCGGCAAGAACGTTAGGGAAATGTGATTCAGTTCAACTGTCATCAAGCTAGTATTAACAGAGGAGATGCAGAAGAAAGTGGACACAAGGGCGGCGGGCTTGCCCATGGGTTTGTTCCGTGAGGGCGAGAGGTGCGAATCCACCTCGAGGGGTGTGTCGTGGCCGTCGCTACCGGATAGTTCAGATGTCTGCTGTTTTAATTCCGGGAGCGTGCGTCCCGACAAGTCGAGCAACTTATTACTTCTTCGTACGTAGTATATCTCGTAAAGCAACCACGACCGGGAAGTCAGAAGATGTTGAGTTGATACGAGAGTTTGTCCCGTTCATGGAACAGAAAAGACGTAGATAAGAGAAGTGCCCTCCGCCATACAATGATTTAAATTAGGTACTTCGAAACTTTAGACTGACTAAAAACAAAAAGATACAAAGACTCGTTTCAAATAAGTGATCTGCGCCAACGATTTTCGAACGACTGAACCACAGACGTTCGAAAGACGCGAGACTAACGTTGCATGTATAAGGACAACGGAAGCGTAGTGTTCTCCGTATACGCAAACTTCACCATAGATGGTCACCGGCGTTCTCAGACTGATCGTTAACAATATTAGACTGATCGTTAACAATACTGCTGTTTGTATAATTTTGACAAAAATACAACGCAGCTTAGTACTTTTTCTTGTACTAAAGGCCACCTCTTCTTAACTGTGGATAGGCCGGCCGAAGTGGCCGTGCGGTTAAAGGCGCTGCAGTCTGGAACCGCAAGACCGCTACGGTCGCAGGTTCGCATCCTGCCTCGGGCATGGATGTTTGTGATGTCCTTAGGTTAGTTAGGTTTAACTAGTTCTAAGTTCTAGGGGACTAATGACCTCAGCAGTTGAGTCCCATAGTGCTCAGAGCCATTTGAACCTTAACTGTGGATAATTCCAAGCTAATGTCAACAAACAGGGAAAGGGGCGGCATAGTATGAACATACTGCGAAGCTACGTGTAATAAATAACTCGTGACATCAGCAGTAGGGTCGGCAAATGCAGGGTTTAAATCTGTTTTAACAGTTCTTGAAATTGCATTCAGTTACTGGACCCGCATTTATAGAAGTAGAAAAACAACAGAGTACGGATTTAGAAGCTAATAAGCTTCTTAATCACGCAGCTTTGCTTAAATAAACCGGGCCCTGCGGCGGTGCGAATCCAGGTGTACAAAGTCATGTGGTTCAGTTCTGTTTCAGGTGTCTGCTTTCTATTGGCGAGCGCAGACTGACGT
The DNA here is from genome assembly GCF_021461395.2 of Schistocerca americana. NCBI lineage: Eukaryota > Metazoa > Arthropoda > Insecta > Orthoptera > Acrididae > Schistocerca > Schistocerca americana. The sequence goes on along the minus strand of NC_060124.1, from coordinate 605,715,167 downwards.
GAGGTCGTCCCGCCGCAGCCGAAAGCGTCGATTGGTCCAGAAAACTGCCAGCCTAAGCCGAGCGCCCCTGAGCGAGTTCACTCTCGTTAGCCTCTTTCATCGATCAGAGACCGACTGCCAGCTCATAATCGACATCTAATAGCTTGTTTCAGTGGGAAAGCTCTTTGTTCACTGTTATCTAAGTGACTCTGAGAAGGCTCGTTCTAATACGACTAACACACTCTGCAGAAACGTACTTTAAATTCTGTTCTTCGTACCAATCATTTTACTTACACTTCTATCAGGGCGCACAGTGTGTTTCAAGTTTTTGTTTTTCCCTTTTTATATAGTAAGCCAAACACTACAAACCCTGTTAAAGAGGAAGGAGGAGCAGGCAAAGGTTCATGGCAATGTTTTCTTTGGGGTGGGAAACTGCTCCCTAAGGCGGAAGAATCAGCAATGATCAACGGCATAAGGATGCGGAAAGCAATGGAAACCACTGCATTAGACACACAACATGTACCAACAGGACATGTGGCCTGCAATTGAAACAGTGTCATGATGATCTCTCCGTTGGGGAAAGATTCCGGAACAGTCCCCCGTTCGGATCTCCGGTACGGTACTGGCAAGGGGAAGGTGAAGGGGAAGGGGCCCATGAAAGAAAGACTGAATAACCAACGAAAGGATAACGTTCTACGAGTCGGGGCGTGGAATGTCAGAAGCTTGAACGCCGTATGGAGGTTAGAGATTCTGAAAATCTAGAGAGAGAGAGAGAGAGAGAGAGAGAGAGAGAGAGAGAGAGAGAGAGAGAGAGTAGGGGTCGGTGAAGTAAAATGGAAAGAAGGCAAGGATTTCTGGTCAGATGAGTATAGGGTAATATCAACAGCAGCAGAAAATGGTATAACGGGAGTAGGATTCGTTATGAATAGGAAGGCAGGGCAGAGAGTGTGTGTGACTGAATAGTTCAGTTATAGAGTTGTTCGTACCAGAATCGACAGCAAACCAACACCGATAAGGATAGTTCAGGTACACATGCCGACGCCTCCAACTGAAGATGAAGAGGTAGAGGAAGTATATGAGGATAGTAAAAAGGTAACACAGCTGGTAATAGTCATGGGGGACAGGAATGCAGGTGTAGGGGAAGAAGTCGAAGAAAGTGTTGGAGAATATGAGCTTGGGGCAAGGAAAGAGAGGAGAAAGAATGACTGAGTTCTGTAATAAATTTCAGCTAGTAATAACGAATACTCTCTTCAAGAATCACAGAAGTAGGTGGTATACCTGGAAAAGGCCAGGTAATAGGGGAAGATTTCAATTAGATTACATCGTGGTCAGACAGAGATTCCTGAAGCAGATACTGGATTATAAGGCGTACCCAGGAGCAGACTTAGATCACTAGGTAGTAGTGATGAGGGGTAGGCTCAACTTCAGCAGATTAGTCAGGAAGAAAGAAGTGAGACACGTAAGTACTAAGGAATAACGATCCCTAAGGCTGTAGATAAGGCAACATGGAATAGCTCAGTAGGCAGCACAGTTGAAGAGGAATGGACGTCTCTAAAAAGGGCCGGAAAGAAAAACTGTTACAACGAAGGTAACAGCGAAGAGACCATGGCTAACACAAGAAATACTTCAGTTGATCGACGAAAGAAGAAAGTACAAAAATACGCAGGATAATTCAGGAATACAAAAATGCATGTCCCTTAGGAAAGAAATGCATATGAAGGACAGGGAAGTTAAACGAAATGACTGCTTGAAAAATGTTAAGAAATCGGAAGGAAATGATTGTCGGAAGTACTGACTCAGCATTTAGGAATATAAAACCAACCTTCGGTGAAATTAAATGCAAGTGTGGTACCATTAAGAGCGCAGTGGGAATTCCACTTTTAAATGTGGAAAGAGCATTCCGCCCCCGCTCACCCCCCCCCCCTCCCCCCGTCTTAACTGCATCTCTCTCCCCTAGATGCCGCGATTGTTAGGTGTTTTTCCGCCCTAGGCGAGAATTGACAATGACGTCCCGTCCTTTTTATTGCATCGCTGTCACCGATCTCTCTCCTCTCAAACTACTACACCACCACCAAAATACAACACCACAACAATATAAGTCTCATATTATACGTTTAATCACTAAACTAAGGTGATCAGTTGTCATTTTTCTCCTCAATATTTTCGCTGTCAGGTTTGAAATTAAATTTTTTCCGACCTTTGCCGCCCCTAAAGTTTTGCCACCCTAGGCTGCTGCCTATTCTTCCCTAACAGTAGAACCGGCCCTTACATTTTTATATTTTACTTTTCGCTTTTTCGACATGAAGTACGGAAGAACATTTTCCACATTAATAACAACATGTGATCTTGTTTAGAACATTGTTATGAATGTTTTACTTTTATGTCACATGACTAATTTTTTCATCCCCAGATATGAAGTAGTCTATTTAACGCTATCAAAAAAGGTAAAGTAAAAAATATTACTGCGTGTGTATAAAAACCTATTTTAATATTCTGACAGTCGTCTCGAAAATACCGTAGTTCATAAAAACTAAGTCAGCGCCAGCGTAAGAGGCAAGGCGACTAATCTGTGAGCGCATAGGCCTCGGAAGCCAAGTCACTGGAGTTTACGATTCGCAGACATCCTGTATACACCAAGCGGAGCACTCGCGCTTCCGAAGTTCCCAGCTGACGCTGCGCAATCCGAGAAGCAAGCATTCGAGTGCTCTATCTCTACGTGTTCTCCAGAGCCGACGTCCAGTATTCCGATATCACAGTCCAGCAAGGAACACAGGGGACCAAGATGTGCCTTCTCACGGTACGCACCGGATCGGCTCCCGTCGCCAGCAACAGAGGCCAGGTCTTCGCTTGTAACGTGTGGTGGTGGTGGTGGTGGTGGTGGTGGTGGTAATCGTCGTTTCGGATTTTCTTTTCAGCTCTCTTGCTACCGGTACTCACTTCTCATACAGAAATGAACGTTGAACTGAAATGTGTATTTTAAAAAGCAATCTTGTCTACTTTACTGTCGCTTTAACGTAACTCCAAGACATTTCGTTAAGAATTGATCCTCGAAGTTTAAAAAGAATGTTGAGAAAAAACAGAAGAGGGTTAAATATTTTGAAAACAAGTTTCGATGAAGATACTTTCAAGGGAAACTCCCCATAGCACCGCATTCCCCCCCCCCCCCCCCCCCCTCCCCAACCCCCTCAGAGTTAGTGGTAAGATGGCTCAGTGGATATCCCGTGAAAAATTGAACACAGGTCAAGCATGAAAACAGGAAGGAGATTTTTTTTTTTTTTTTTTTTTTTTTTTTTTTTGTTTGTGGTTTTAGGGCGCAAAACTTCTATGGTCATTAGCGCCCAGCCCGTGACGTAGAAAACAGGAAAAAAACCAAATTTAAAATCAGCAGCAATGGAAACAAAGTCAGAAAATTTGAGAAACTAAAGGCAGAAGGAATGCTTAAAAGTCCACTATAGAAAGGGGTTGGTTGTCCCCCAAAAAAAAGGCTTCAAATGACTGACGTCATTTCACTGTCTCTAATAAACTGTAGAACGCGGTCAGCTGAGCGCGTGTCATCTGCTAAAATCGACGATAGATCAGGCGATAGCTGTAGACGGGAGCGTAACGGATTAAAATAGGGGCATTCAATTAAAAGGTGTCTGACCGTCCACAGCTGAGAGCAGTGGGGACAGAGTGGGGGAGGATCACCGCTTAAAAGATGTCGATGACTAAAAAGACAGTGCCCTATCCGGAGTCGGGCTAAAATTACCTCCTCCCGACGACGCGTTCGGGAGGAAGAGGTCCAAGCGCAAGGAACGGCTTTCACTTCCCGCAATTTATTGTGGGGAAGTGTTGACCAATGCGCATGCCATAAATGAGTAACTGGGCGACATAAACCGCTCCGTAGATCGGTAAACGGAAGAGACTGAAGAGCTGGCCGAGGAAGAGAGACTGCAGCCTTGGCTGCTATATCGGCCGCCTCATTTCCACAGATACCAGCGTGTCCCGGGAGCCACAGGAACGCCACTGAGACGCCCCCCAGGTGGAGCAAGCGCAGACAGTCCTGAATCCGGTGGACCAGAGGGTGCACAGGGTAAAGAGCTTGGAGACTTAGGAGAGAGCTGAGAGAATCTGAGCAGATTACGTACTGTATCCGCTGATGGCGGCGGATGTAGTGGACAGCCTGGAGAACAGCGTAAAGCTCCGCAGTATAAACCGAACACTGGTCGGGAAGCCGAAAGTGATTTGGGGTGTCGCCAACAATATAGGCACTCCCTACACCTAACGATGTTTTCGAGCCATCGGTGTAAATAAATGTGGCTTCCGTCATTTGTGCACATAGAGCAGCAAATGCCCGACGGTAAACAAGTGTAGGGGTACCATCCTTGGGAAATTGACATAGGTCTCTGAGCAAGTCGATCCGGGGACGGTGCCAAGGCGGTGCTGTACCCCAAGTTGTCAAGAAGGTTTTAGGAAAGCGGAAGGAAAGAGAATGGAGCAGTTGACGGAAGCGGACTCCCGGGGGTAGTAGGGAGGAGGAGCGGCCTGCATACCCGACATCAAAGGACTCGTCGAAAAAAAGGTTATAGGCTGGATTAGCAGGCATGGAAGACAGATGGCTAGCATAACGACTCAGAAGGACTGCCCGCCGATTGGACAGCGGAGGTTCACCAGTCTCAGCATAAAGGCTTTCCACAGGGCTGGTGTAAAAAGCTCCAGACACTAAACGTAATCCACGGTGGTGGATAGAGTCGAGACGCCGAAGAATAGACGGCCGAGCAGAGGAGTAGACTATGCTTCCATAATCCAATTTCGAGCGCACTAAGGCGCGATAGAGGCGGAGAAGGACCACCCGGTCCGCTCCCCAAGAGGTACCATTCAGGACACGAAGGGTGTTAAGGGAACGCAGACAGCGAGCCGAAAGATAGGAAACGTGGGAGGACCAGCACAGTTTTCTGTCAAACATAAGACCCAAGAATTTTGCGACGTCGGAAAACGGAAGGTTGACAGGACCTAGATGTAAGGAGGGCGGAAGAAACTCCTTACGTCGCCAAAAATTAACACAAACGGTCTTACTGGGTGAGAAACGGAAGCCGGTTTCGATGCTCCACGAGTGGAGGCGATCGAGACATCCTTGAAGACGTCTTTCAAGAAGGCTGGTCCGTTGAGAGCTGTAGTAGATCGCAAAATCGTCCACAAAGAGGGAGCCCGAGACATCAGGAAGGAGACAATCCATAATTGGATTAATGGCGATGGCAAACAGTACAACACTCAGCACGGAGCCCTGGGGTACCCCGTTTTCTTGGGAGAAAGTACGGGAGAGAGTAGTGTTCACCCGCACCCTAAATGTGCGCTCTGCCATAAATTCGCGAAGAAAAAGGGGCAGCCGGCCTCGAAAGCCCCAAGAGAACAGTGTGCGGAGGATGCCTGTCCTCCAACAGGTATCGTACGCTCTCTCCAGATCAAAAAATATTGCTACCGTTTGGCGTTTCCGGAGAAAATTGTTCATGATATAAGTGGAGAGAGCAACAAGATGGTCAACAGCAGAACGATGCTTTCGGAATCCGCATTGGGCTGGTGTTAAAAGACTGCGGGACTCCAGCCACCAAGCTAAACGGTAATTCACCATACGCTCCAAAACCTTACAGACACTACTCGTGAGAGAAATGGGGCGATAGCTAGAGGGGAGATGTTTGTCCTTTCCAGGTTTCGGAACGGGAACGACAATAGCTTCCCGCCATCGCCTGGGAAAGGTACTGTCGGTCCAAATTCGATTATAAAGGCGAAGGAGGTAACGCAGGCTATGGGTTGATAAATGCAGCAACATTTGGACATGGATACCATCCGGTCCTGGGGCGGAGGAGCGAGAAGAAGAGAGTGCATGTTGGAGTTCGCGCATGGAGAAAACAGTATTGTAGCTTTCGCGATTTTGAGAGGAGAAAGCAAGATGTCGCACTTCCGCTGCACGTTTCTTCGGGAGAAACGCTGGCGGGTAATTTGAAGAGCTCGAAATCTCAGCAAAGTGCTGACCCAATGAGTTAGAAATTGCGACGGGGTCCACTAAGGTAGCATGCGCGACAGTGAGCCCAGAGACCGGGGAGAAACTAGGCGCGCCTGAGAACCGTCGAAGCCGACTCCAAACTTCCGAGGAGGGAGTGAAGTTGTTAAATGAGCTAGTAAAGAATTTCCAGCTTGCCTTCTTGCTATCGCGGATGACGCGACGGCATCGCGCACGGAGCTGCTTATATCGGATACAGTTGGACAAAGTTGGATGGTGACGGAAAATGCGAAGAGCACGTCGCCGCTCACGTATTGCGTCACAGCATGCCTCGTTCCACCAAGGAACTGGGGGGCGCCGGGGCAATTCGGAGGTGCGTGGTATTGAACGTTCCGCAGCTGTGAGAATAACGTCGGTAAAATGTGTGACCTCATCGTCGACGCTGGGAAAGCGACGGTCATCGAATGTCGCTAGAGACGAAAAAAGTGTCCAATCGGCTTGGGCAAACTTCCAGCGTCGCGAGCGCATATATGGCAGTTGAGGCTGCAGTCGAAGAACACATGGAAAGTGGTCACTCGAGTGTGTATCATCAAGGGCGAACCATTCGAAGCGCCGAGCTAGCGGAACAGTACCGACCGCAAGGTCCAAATGGGATAAATTTGCCGTGGAGGCAGACAAAAATGTAGGGACCCCAGTGTTGAGGCAGACTAGATCCGCTTGGTGGAAGACGTCTAGCAATAGTGAGCCACGTGGACAAGGATGTGGAGATCCCCAAAGCGGGTGGTGGGCATTGAAGTCCCCAACCAGCAAATAGGGGGGTGGAAGCTGATCAAGAAGATGAAGGAGATCAGCTCGTGCCATTGGTGTAGACGATGGAATGTATACTGTACAAAGAGAGAACGTGTATCCAGAAAGGGAAAGACGGACGGCGACAGCTTGGAACGAAGTGTTTAAGGGGATTGGGTGATAATGGAGAGTATCATGGAGCAGAATCATGAGTCCTCCATGGGCTGGAGTGCCTTCAACAGAGGGGAGGTCATATCGGACGGACTGAAAATGAGGGAGAACAAAGCGGTCATGGGGACGCAGCTTTGTTTCCTGAAGACAGAAGATGACCGGCGAGTAGGATCGTAAGAGGATCGACAATTCCTCCCGATTGGCGCGAATGCCGCGGATATTCCAGTGGATAATGGACATAGGGTGAACAGAAAATGGAGGAACGTCACCAAGGGTGCTGTCAACTCAACGACTGCTCAGAGCTTGCGACCGACAGGATGGAATGGCATTCAGTCGAAGGCAGAAGATCCTGATCCATAGGTTGGTCAGGAGCAGCTCCTGCCACCAACGATCGGCCAGTTGACCGGCCACCAACAGTGCGCCTCGGCGACACAGAAGATGGCCGAGGGCGATTTCCGCCAGGTGGTGCTGTAGATGGGACACGCCTTGGCGGAGAAGGAGAGGAACTGTGTTTCTTCGTAGCCTTCTTGGAGGTATGTTTAGATGAAGGAGGAACCGATGGTTGTGAAGTTGTAGTACGTAAAAACTCTTCACGAGAATGCTCTTTTTTGGAAGACTTGGCGTCTGACTTTTGGGCTCGAGATTTAGCAGAACCCGACGAAGGGTGAGCCATAGAGTGGGCAGGCGAAAGAGGTGAGGTTGAACGGGCGATCTTTGCGCTGGCCGATCTGACGACCGTGGTACTAAATGTGAGATCGCAAGTCTGCGTGGCCGCCTCCTTTGTTGGCCGAGGAGAAGCAAGGACAGCGCTGTATTTTCCTTTCTGAGGCACGGTGGGCTGTCGACTGGCGAGTAACTTTCGAGCAGCAAAGGTCGACACCTTTTCCTTCACTCTTATTTCCTGGATCAGCTTTTCGTCCTTAAAAACAGGGCAATCGCGAGAGGAAGCAGCGTGGTCACCCATACAGTTGATGCAGCGAGGGGATGGAGGTGGACAAGCACCCTCATGGGCATCCCGGCCACACGTAACACATTTGGCCGGATTGGAACAGGACTGGCTGGTGTGATTGAACCGCTGACATCGATAGCAACGCGTAGGGTTCGGGACATAAGGGCGAACGGAAATTATCTCATAGCCTGCTTTGATTTTTGATGGGAGTTGAACTTTGTCAAATGTCAAGAAGACAGTGCGGGTTGGAATGATGTTCGAGTCAACCCTTTTCATAACCCGATGAACAGCGGTGACGCCCTGGTCAGACAGGTAGTGCTGAATTTCTTCGTCAGACAATCCATCGAGGGAGCGTGTATAAACGACTCCACGCGAGGAATTTAAGGTACGGTGCGGTTCCACCCGGACAGGGAAGGTGTGGAGCAGAGAAGTACGCAGCAATTTTTGAGCCTGGAGGGCACTGTGTGTTTCCAACAACAGGGTGCCATTCCGTAGTCTGGAACAAGACTTTACAGGACCCGCAATTGCGTCGACACCTTTCTGAATAATGAAAGGGTTGACCGTGGAAAAGTCGTGACCTTCGTCAGACCGAGAAACAACAAGGAACTGTGGCAACGATGGAAGAACCGTCTGTGGCTGAGACTCAGTGAACTTACGTTTGTGAGCAGACATAGTGGAAGGTGAGGAAACCATTGCGGAAGAATCCCCCATGATTACCGGCGTCTCCGATGGCGCGCTCCTCCCTTGTGGGGGCCCTCACCGAGGGCACACCCGCCTTAGGTGATTGTTCACACCTCAGGTCACACCTCCCGACAAACGGACGGAGGGACCAATCGGCACTTTCGGAAGGTATCAGCTCGGGTAATCACCCCTCCCTGGGCCTGGCCTTTACCAGGGGGTACGTACGTGTCCTACCTGTCTACCCGGGGCGGGGAATTACGCGTTACCCCGTCACCGGCTACGCATGGAAGTGCGTGGGTCGGCCTTCAGACACGCACAGGGAGGAAGAAAGAGAAAGGGAAAGGAAAGAAGAGGGGGTCTCAAACGCCGCAGCGGAGAAAAGGGTAAAGAGAAGAGGTAAGGAAAGGAGAAGGACAAAGGAAGGAAGAAGACATACAAGCAAGGAAGAAGAAGAATGCGGTACATTTACAAGCGTCCGTCTCCGGACGTAGGCGCAAACCATACTCCCAGAGGGGGAGAAAGTGAAGGAAACAGCCAGAGGTGAGGGGGGGGGGTGAAGACAGGGGATGGGGAAGGATGCGGAAAGGGAAGGTATGCAGCCCGGAAAGGAAGGAAGGCCACATTAGCTCGGGGCCCCGTGCTCGCTACGCACGTATCCACAAAAGAGTTGTGGATCCCCTGGGGGGGAGGAAGGAGATGTACTGAACTGTGGGGGAGGAGGGGGAGAAGCAAAATAGAACAGTGAACGGTCCAAGCTTAACAACTGCAATACTGAGCCGAGATGTATTACGCGGCGTCGGGGTGAAGTGGTCACGGTGTTGGACTGCAAAGCGGACGGGCCGTGTTCAGAGCTCCTTCGTCCCTTTTTTTTTGTCTCCCTTCCCATCATCTGTCCGTCCGGTCACAGAAATGTTTGTTCTCTTTTAGTGGTCTTGGAAGTTGTCATACTATACTGTGGTTAGGGGATATGAGTCATGTGATAAGAATACGTAACCGTCGCAAGTAAATGTGATGAATAGCGAGAGCAGGCGAGATACCACACAGACGTCTCACAGAAATGTTAACAGCAAATCACCGGTGTGAACTATATTATAACAAAGGAATTCGAGGGTCAAAACTTCCGAAACGGAAAGAAACTTCAAAAACGTTAAAAAGCTGTTTTGACAGAGGACAGAGAAACTGTGATTGTGAAACTCTTGCGTTCGTTTGTCGCAGGTTATGTGGCAAACTATTATATTTTCATCATTTCCTTGGGAGTGATCACATTCACATTCATACGAACATCTAAACTGGGCGAGGAGGCACATCTCTCTCACCTACCAGGCGTACAAATTAGGTGCGTCGGCATCGAAAGATTCCTGTTATATGACGCACGTACTGTCACTAATCCCGTGTTTGACACACCACACGTGTTTTCCGGCGGAGGATGGGGTTGACTTGCGCCTTGTCATCGAACGTTTGCCGTTGCCATTCTAAAGACACCTCCTTTCTGCTGCTAATTAGTTGTGTAGAATCAACTGTCATTGTTGGTCCCTTCCTTACACATCTTACTGTTGCAAACGGCCGATACACCACGACTTAGACACAAATATGAATTCAGCGAACAGCGAGGAAAAAAAAAAAATTGGCGTGAGGGAGGTTGGACCGCGGCTCGCCCCGCCCCGCCCGCACGTCAGCCTAACCCCACTACGCGGTTGGTCTTTCCGACTTCTGGTCCTTGGGCCGGTCGCTGTTTCTATCTTCCTTTCTCTCGCAGTTCAGTTAAGTGTACCTTCTCCCTGTCTCCATGTTTGAGCTGTGTTCAGTTTTTGACGGGCTGCCCACTGGGACCCCTTACCACTAAATCTGAGTGCGGTGCCATCGGGGAGTTTCCCCTGTCAGTTGTTCGATGTCGTTTTCAGTTCTGGACGAAAGTTCCCAAAAATTCTTTAACCTCACTTGCAGTGGAGAAAAAAAACACTTCCTGTACAAATGAAAGTGCGTGCAGCTGTTGATTGGAAATTAATTGTCGACAAACAACTTTAACTACAGTGCGGCTTAAAACTTAGTCGGATATGGTCACCAACAATTAAGATTCTTAGAGCGAGCCTAGAACTCGAAAAATCTTTTTACCGAATACTGTAGTTTCCTCAAAATCACATGAGAGACTGGAAAGAAAACACTAATACAAAATCGATCACTTTTACATAAAATTAAAGGATACCAGAGAAACTACGAGGGTCGTCCAATAAGTAATGCCCACATTTTTTCCCCGTAACACCTTTGTTGTTAAGAGTCAGAATTTGGTTACAATATACATCAACATGTCTTGTATATGCTCTTTCTTTTTTGGTACGCCAACGTTGTGGAAGAGCATGTGTTCCCTTGCTGATAAAAGCTCTTGTCCTGTTAGTATAACTATGGTTTTACTGCGTGAGTGACTCTCTCGTCATCTTCAAAGTGTGTTCTCCGTTGAGAATCTTTAAGTAGCCCAAAGAGATGGCAGTCCGAGGGTGAATGTCTAACCCAATTTGGCGGTGTGTTCCCGGGTTCTCTCATCGCCCAACTGTACTATCCACTGCAGCATCGCCATACACTGTACACAAACGTTTGTGGATGTTCACCAGTCTCTTCTTTCTGCACACAAGAATTCAATAATAGCAAGCTGCTTATAACTTGAGTCGTATGTAGACGCCATTTTGACGATGTACTACGGCTCTGCCATCTGCCAGAACGGTTCGAAACTTCACGGGCGCAGAGAACAAACATCAAAAGTGGAGCACCAACAATGACGTTTGTCTATGTATATTACTGTTGTCTTCAGTCGTGAGACTGGTTTGATGCAGCTCTCCATGCTACTCTATCCTGTGTAAGCTTCTTCATCTCCCAGTACGTACTGCAGCCTACATCCCTCTGAATCTGCTTAGTGTATTCAACTCTTCGTCTCTCTATGATTTTTACCCTCCACGCTGCCCTCCAATACTAAATTAGTGATCCCTTGATGCCTCAGAACATGTCCTACCAACCGATCCCTTCTTCTAGTCAAGTTGTGCCACAAACTCCTCTTCTCCCCAATTCTATTCAGTACCTCCTCATTAGTTATGTGATCTACCCATCTAATCTTCAGCATTCTACAGTAGCACCACATTTGTAAAGCTTCTATTCTCTTCTTGTCTAAACTATCTATCATCGATGTTTCACTTCGATACAAATACTTTCAGAAACGACTTCCTGACACTTAAATCAATACTGGATGTTAAATTTCTCTTCTTCAGAAACGCTTTCCTTGCGACTGCCAGTCTACATTTTATATCCGCTCTACTTCGTCCCTCCCCCCATGAGCCATGGACCTTGACGTTGGTGGGGAGGCTTGCGTGCCTCAACGATACAGACAGCCGTACCGTAGGTGCAACCACAACGGAGGGGTATCTGTTGAGAGCCCAGACAAACATGTGGTTCCTGAAGAGGGGCAGCAGCCTTTTCAGTAGTTGCAGGGGCAACAGTATGGATGATTGACTGATCTGGCCTTTTAACACTAACCAAAACGGCCTTGTTGTTCTGGTACTGCGAACGGCTGAAAGCAAGGGAAAACTACAGCCGTAATTTTTGCCGAGGGCATGTAGCTTTACTGTATGGAGAGCTGCATGAAACCAGTCTCAGGACTGAAGACAACAACAACAACAACAACAACAACAACAACAACAACAACCACCACCACCACCACCGCCACCACCACCAGTTATTTTGCTCCCCAAATAGCAAAACTTCTTTACTACTTCAAGTGTCTTATTTCCTAATCTAAATCCCTCAGCATCACCCGATTTAATTCGACTGCATTCATTATCCTCATTTTGCTTTTGTTGATGTTCATCTGATATTCTCCTTTCAAGACACCGTACATTCCGTTCAACTGCTCTTCCATGTCCTTTGCTGTATCTGACAATTGCAATGCCATCGGCGAACCTCAAAGTTTTAATTTCTCCTGCATGGATTTTGATACCTACACCGAACTTTTCTTTTGTTTGCTTTACTGCTTGCTCAATATACAGATTGAATAACATCGGGGAAAGGCTACAACCCTTCCCAACCATGCTTCCCTTTCATGTCCCTCGACTCTTGTAACTGCCATCTGGTTTCTGTACAGATTGTAAATAGCTTTTCGCTCCCTGTATTTTACCCCTGCCACCTTCAGAATTTGAAAGTATTCCCGTCAATATTGCCAAAAGCTTTCTCTGAGTCTACAAATGGTAGAAACCGATTTGCCTTTCCTTAATCTAGCTTCTAAGATAAGTCGTAAGGTCAGTATTGCCTCACGTGTTCCAGTATTTCTACGGAATCCAAACTGATCTTCCCCGAGGTCGGCTTCTACTAGTTTTTCCATTCGTCTGTGAAGAATTCGCGTTAGTATTAATGGCTTTAAAAAATGTGGGGCGTTATTTTTGGAACCACCGTCGTAATTCCGGAACGGGACGTAGTTCTGCTACTCTTACACCAAATTACTTGGCTCAGAGGGAGCGCCTGGCGCACACTCGGCTGCGTCGTTCTGCCTGTCGAGGCCACTGCGCTGCCGCTACGACCTCGCAGGAGCCGCGGCTGCCGCCTGCTGGGAAGTACCGCTCAGCGGCGGCGGCAGCGGCCAGTGTGACGTCGCCAGCCACGGCTGTGCCGTGCTTGTGAAACGGGCGTCCCCACGCTGCTGCGAGAGCGCGTGATGCTCTCCTCCGAGCCGGCACTACGTGTGTTCGGGTGTTAGGCAAGCCATTAACACATGCGACGCGCTTTCTGTGGGGCGCAGGAACAATGACTCGAGTATGCTCGGGACATTCGGATTTCTGTCTACGACTTCACGTTCAGCAGCCACGTCCGTGAGGGGCGCAGCACTTGCGAAATAATTATTATTCCTTGCAGGTTAAGACGTAGGATTAAAATTCGGAGAAACAGGAGATTACTTATATACGGTGAAGGGAAAGATGTCTGATGTAAAGCTTTGTGTCGAATATGAGGAGCAATTCTAAGAAAACTTTATACTGTGAGGAAGAAACTGACACCTTCCTAGTATCGTGTAGGGCCCCTACGAGCACGCAGAAGTGCCGCAGCACCACGTGGCATTGACTCGACTAGTGTCTGAAGTAGCTCTGGAAGGAACTGATACCTTGAATCCAGCAGGGCTGTCCATAGATCCGTGAGAGTACGAGGAACTGGAGATCTCTTCTGACCAGCACGCTACAAGGCATCCCAGGTATGCTCAATAATTTTCAGGTCTGGGGAATTTCGTGACCAGCGGAAGTGTTTAAATTCAGAAGAGCGTTCCTAGAGCCTCTCTGCAGCAATTCTGGACGTGTATGGTGTCGCATTGACCTGCTGGAATTGCCAGAGTCCGTCATAACGCACAATGGACGTCAGTGGATGCAGGTGACCAGACAGGATGCTTACGTGCGTGTCACTTGTCAGAGTCGTATCTAGACGTATCAGGGGTCTCACATCACTCCAGCTGCACACGCCCCACACCATTACAGAGCCTCCACTAGGTTGGTCACTCACCTGCGACGTGCAGGGTGAAGAGATTACTGAGGTTTTCTCCATACCCGTACACGTCCATCCGCTCGGTACAATTTGAAACGAGACTCGTCTGACCAGCCAAAATGTTTCCAGTCGTCAGCAGACCAATGTCCGTAATGATGGGTCCAGGCGTGGCGCGAAGCTTTGTGCCGTGCAGTCATCAGGAGTACATGAGCGGGCCTTCGGCTCCAAAAACCCATATCGATGGTTTTTGTTTAACTGTTCGCACGCTGACAGCTTTTAGGCCTGCAGCAATTTGCGGAAGGGTTGCACTTCTGTCACGGTGAACGATTCTCTTCAGTCCTAGTTGGTCCTCTTCCTGGAGGATCTTTTTCCGGCCGCTAAGATGTCGAAAATTTCATGTTTTATCCCATTCCTCATATTCACGGTACACTCGCGAAATTGTCGTACGGGAAATTCCCCACTTCATCGCTACTTCTGGGATGCTGTCCCCCAACGCTCTTGCGCCGACTATAACACCACGTTTAAAGTCACTTGCCTTGTTAACCTGCTGTTGTAGCAGCAGTAACCGACGCTTGTCGTCTTGTACAAATGTTCCCGACCGCAGCGCCGTATTCTGCCTGTTTACGTATCTCTGTACTTGAATGCGCATGCCTATACCAGTTTCTTTGGCGCTTCAGTGTGTATACGCGGTCGCTACCAGTGCGTTAAAGACACGGGTAGTATCCATGCGCGCTGTAGTGAGAAGCTGGGAAAGTGGAAAAATAACTGAAAGTGACTGGGGTAAGATGCCTAATGTAAACTCCTCGAGGTCGGCGGGCGGACTGGTGACTGCTTGCTGCGATGGCGGCGAGGGACGAAGTCGGGACGGGAGGACACCGGGGCCGATGTCCACAGTACTTCTCGAGGTTGTTCGGCTAATTCGCGACAGTCCCAGTTACTTTTATTCTGTGTTTGTATCTCAGGGGCGTAGAAGTACGCTTAGACGATATTTGGTAACTCACAGTTTTATTTCCGTACCTACGCACAGAGTAACCACTGATGTCAGCCAGCGGCTATAGTCGTACTGTTTCCGATCGCATGTCGTCAGCCGTGGCACAGGCTGGATGTGTTTAGCACAGGATAAACGTCCTTACCTACGCCTCAGTTTCCCCGCAAGTTTCGAAAATGTGTGAACGATGAAAGATTTCTGTACGAATGCAGCGGCGGCGGCGTGTACAGACCAGGACACGAACCCGTCGCCTTCGCCGGGGCGCGCTGAGCCACCTAGAAACTACCCTCCAGCTGGTACCTGCCTGGTACTTTGCAAACTTTGACACTTCTCCTGCGTACTTTGCGACACGGGCACCCCTGAAAGACAGCGTGCGGCGGAGACGCGACGGGGTCGCAGGTTCGCGTCCGGGACCGGCACACAGTTCCAATGTGAGTCTTCTGTACTCACACCGTATTCTGATTTAACTGCGTTACACAAGGTCTGGAGGAATGAGAGGCTAAGGGTTGCCTTTTTGATAGCAGTTGGACGAATTAGGGAGCGACGCTTATCCAGGAACCAAACCGTTCGGGCCTACGGAGTGCTCTTGCAGCCGCCCTGCGTTTACATCTACACTGAAGCGCCAAAGAAACTAATATAGGCAGGTTTATTCACTTACAGAGATATGTAAACAGGCAGAATATGGCGCTGCGGTCGGTCTATATAAGAGAATGTGTGTGTGTGCCGCAGTTGATAGATCGGTTACTACTGCTACTCGTACAGTGCCACGTCATCATTTAAGTGAGCTTGAACGTGATGTTATAGTCTGCGCACGAACGGTGGGACACAGCAACTCCGAGACGGCGACGAAGTGGGGATTTACCACGAGTGTACCGTGAATATCAGGAACCTGGAAAACGTCAAATCTCGGACATCGCTGCGGCTGGAAAAACATTCTGCAACAACGGAACCAATGACGACTGAAGAGATTCGTTCAGCGTGACAGAACTGCAAACTTTCGCAAATTTTTCTATATTTCAATGCTGGGCCATCAACTAGTATCAGCGTGTGAACGATTCAACGAAAGGGCCTATGGAGCAGGAGGCCCACTCGTGTACTCTTTATGACTGCATGTCATAAAACTGGGCCCGTCAACATCGACATTGGACTGTTTATGACTGGAACCATGTTTACCTCGTCTGACGAGTCTCGTTGATGATGGACGTGTACGGGTATGGAGACAGCCTTATGAATCGATGGACCCTGCATGTCTGCAGGGGACTGTTAAAGCTGGTGGAAGCCCTGTAATGGTGTGGAGCGTGTGCAGTTGGACTGATATGGGACCCCTGATACGTCTCTGACAGGTCACACGAACGTAACCATCCTGTCTGATCACCTGCATCCGTTCATGTCCATTGTCCATTCCGACGGACTTGGGCAATTCCAGCAAGACACTGCGACACCCAATACGTGCAGAATTGTTACGGAGTGGCTCGAGGAACACTCAGTTTAAACACTTCCATTGGCCAGCAAACTACCCATACATGAACATTATTGAGCACATCTGGGTCGCCTTGCAAAGTGCTGTTCAGAAGAGATCTCCACCCCCTCGTACTCTTACGAATTTATGGACAGCCCTGCTGGATTCAAGGTATCAGTTCCTTCCAGCGCTACTTCAGACACTAGTCGAGTCAATGCTACGTGGTGCTGCGGCACTTCTGCGTGCTCGCCGGGGCGCTACACGATATTAGGCAGGTGTACCAGTTTCTTTGGCTCTTCGGAGTACACCTACATCGACAATCTGTAAATCACACTGTCAGAAGGTTCACCGAGCCACCTTCACAATAATTCTCTGTTACTCGACACTAACGGCGCGCGGAAAAACGTGCACCTACGTGTTCCCTTGCGAGGTTTAATTTCCCTTCTTGTGTTGATCGTTTCTCCCATGTAGGTCGCCGTCAACAAAATACTTCTGCATTTGGAGGAGAAAGTTGGCGATTGAAATTTCGTGAGAAGATTCCGCCGCGACTAGAAACAGCTTCGTTTTAATGATGTTCACCCCAGATTCCTTATGACCGTGAAACTCTTAAAAAACGCGTTGACCTTCTCTGAACTTCCTTCATGTAGTCCATTAATCCTATCTGGTAATCATGTCACACCACACAGCAGTACTCCAGAAGACGACGGACAACCATAGTGAGGCATCCTCTTTAGTAGATCTCTTACATCTTATAAGTTTTCTGCCGTCCGCCCCCGGTAGCTGAGTGGTCAAAAAAAAGTGGCCAGCGCGACAGAATGTCAATCCAAAGGACCCGGGTTCGATTCCCGGCTGGGTCGGAGAGTTTCTCCGCTCAGGGACTGGGTGTTGTGTTGTCCTAGTCATCATCATTTCATCCCCATCGACGCGCAAGTCGCGGAAGTGGCGTCAAATCGAAAGACTTGCACCAGTCGAGCGGTCTACCCGACGGGAGGCCCGCCCTCGTCACACATTTCATTTTTTCAGTGTTCTGCCACTAAAACAGTCTTTGGTTCGCCTTCCCCACACTTTCTGTGTGTTTTTCACTTTAAGATTTTCTAATTGTAATTTCTAGGTATTTAGTTGAATTCACGACCTTCAGATTTCACTGATTTATCGTGTACCGAGAGTTTAACGGATTCCTTTTAGCAGTCATGTGGACGACCTCACACGGTCAATTGGTAACATTCGCACCATAGAGATACCGTTTCTAAATCATTTTGGAATTTGTTTTGATTTTCTAAGGAGTTTATTAGATGATAATCGACAACGTCATGTGGAAGCAACCTAAGAATGCTGGTCAAATTGTTTCCTACTCAGCTTATACTGATAAGCAACAGAGGAGGACCTGTAATATTAACTTACTGAACGCCATAAATCACTTACGTTTTAATCTATTTTAATGGCTAATTTTTCCAGTAGCACGAATGTTTGCGTATAGTCAAAGACTCTTTACGACTGCGAGAGACAGATTATGTCTGAATCCTGATAAAGAAACTCTGGATGGAATGTGGAACATTACGTGCACAACAGACGGACTACTTCTGATTGAGAATCGCTGAGAGTAGGATCGCAGTGGAACTATAATTAACGGCATTGTTGTAAGCTGCCATCTTGAACATGGAATGAAATTTCATTAATTGCGACAACATTCAATGTCATACAAGAGGATGATATATACTGGAATATAGCTACGAAAATAGTTTGTGGAAAAATATGATTTCATGAATGAAAAAGGTACGTCCAATTCTTTGGTTATTTTAGCTTCTTCCTTATCTGTGGCTCGGGGCATCAGTTAGTGTGCCTTAACACGTAGGAAACTTTGTATCCTGGGCCTGCACCACGGTCATTTATGCTCTATTTTAAGATCTTAAATTCTGTACTTTCTCGAAATTGAAACAACTTGGACACTGGTTCCCGTGTTGCAGAGTGAGTACGCCATAGCACCCAAGACGGCTTCCCCACAGCGTACAAATGTGCCTCCGATTATTTTAAGAATTTTCAGAGTCGACGATCGCCGGAAGAATCAGAGGTTTTATTCCATGTGGAGTAATTAATTTTATACCTGGAAGAGTGGGAGATAGTTGTGTAAAAATATTGGTGAAACGACTTCTCTTGCCCAAAAGTTTCGATTCAAGTAACTATATACAGGGTGCGTTAAAAAATGCATACACACTTTGAACTGTCACAGACAATTTATTTCCCACTCTACAAGGTTAAATATCTGTGAGAAAGTAATGTTATATTTCTTCAACAGGTGGCAGCAGTGCAAGGAACTAACTGCAACATGGCGGACGTGCGTTTGACCTTTGAAGCGTAGAAGCAGATAATTAAGTGGTACTGGAAGTCTGAGAATGTAGCTGCGGTTCGAAGACAGTGGAGAAGTGAGTATGGTACAGAACAACCTTCAAGGTTAATAATTACACGTCTACGAGACAAATTCGAAATTCATGGAACAGTGTGTGATGTGCATAAAGGTCGATCAGGGCGACCTCGTACAGCTACAAGTGATGATTCCACAACAGCGGTCTTGGAACTGTTTCAGCGTTCGCCTCAAAAATCTTCAAGGCAAGCGGCACGTGAGAGTAATGTGTTAGTAGTGGGCTACGCATTCTGAAGAAAGGCAAGTTTCGTGTGTACATTCCAAGGCTGGTGCAACAGCAAAGTGACGAAGATCCAGATCGAAGGTTTGAATTTTGCGAATGGGTTCAGGAGATGGTGAGACGTGAACCGGGATTTATGGGTAGCATAATTTATTCGGATGAAGCCCAATTCAAACTCAATGGAACTGTCAATAGCCACAATTGTGTGTACTGGGCTGAAGATCATCCTCACATTAGTTGAAAAAGCTGTGAATTTGCCTTCTGTAAATGTGTGGTGTGGTTTGTCTGCAAGGGGACTCATTGGGACTTTCAGCTTTGAAGATACTGTTACTGGAGAAACGTACCTAACAATACTTACCGACTCCATATTCTCTGCCATTCGTGTATTATACGGTAATGAAGAGTTTTATTTGCAACAAGATGGCGCCCCGCCGCACTATCATAGGGACGTACGAGCATACCTGGATCACAATGTGCCAGGCCAGTGGATAGGACGCAGGGGACCAATCTAGTTTCCTGCGCGCTCTCCAGACCTCACGCCGCTAGATTTCTTCTTATGGGACACAGTAAAAGACGAGGTGTACGAACCTAAACCACGTAACCTGGACACACTTTGGAATGAGATTCAGGTGGTGTGTGCAGAAGTCTCATTGGACACTTTGGTGCGATGTACGGAACCAGTGGTGACTCGTACTCAGAAATGTATTGATGCTGAAGGCTACCAGTTTGAACATTAATCACATGTGCAAAGTACATTTATTTTTCCAATTGGACTTTAAGCTTTCCATTTCCAGAAATTTAATATTGTAGAACGGGAAATAAATTTTCTACGACGCTTCAAAGTGTGTATACATTTTTTTGACGCACCCTGTATATTCAGCCATATTAATTAACTTCAGATTCCGAAAAAAAGGGGGGGGGAGGAGCTGAACTGTCGGTTAGTATGATCTGTTTGTTACCCCTCTGACAGGAAATCGGGAATCAAGTCACATAAGAAACGATATTCCACAAGCAAGCAATTGGATTACAAGTCGCTTGTGAGGTTCGGTGTCTGAGGCCTCCTGGAGATCTATAAATACGGAATCAATTTGAAATCGCTTGTCAATAGCACTCAACACTTCGTGCGAGTAAATAGCTAGTTGTATGTCAGAAGAACGATGCTTTCTAAATCCCCGTTGACTGTGTGTCAACAGGCCGATCTGCTCGAGGCAGGTGCGACTCTGGCCCGGCGCTGGGTTTCCCCACTGCGCGTCCTCGCGTCGATATTCCCACACCGATGCTCTCCGCAGTTACTGCCGGCACCTCCTGGGGCCAAGTCTCTTATCGCGCATCCGCCTTCCCCAGCCGCCGGGAGGCTACAGCCCAGCCAGGCGCGAGTGCCCACGTACACACGTGCTTCTGTACCGCGCTTTACGGCGTCTGAGGTGGACCTTTTCCTGTTCCAGTGGCGAATGTTTCGCAGGAAGAACGATAATAGTGCGAGCTAGCGCGGCCCTTCACGGTTCTCGGTAGAGGTGTGCATCTGCCCGCCGCCCGCCGCCCGCTCACTGAGCGGCGGCGTGTGGCCAACCAAAAGACGTCGACTGCGCTGTTTCGTCACAGCTTAGCGCCATTCTCAAGCGTAGGAATGAATCTGCGCTCACAATTTGTAGCTGTCGATTTACCGCGTTTTCTTCGGAGACAGTGAACGCTATGTACCTGAGATTCTTCAAGTATTACCACTGCGACCGAATACGATTATGCCTAGCGAAATGTAAAGTGATAATCGAATATTGTGAATTATTTAAGGGCACTCATTTGGCTGTCATAATAGAACAATATACCAAAGTTTACTAATTAACAAATTCTCAGACGTTAAGATTTGTAAACTACACTCATGCTCATAAATCAAGGATAGTGCTTATACACGGTGAAACAAAGCTCTAGTGCGCGGTTTGCAGGTTTAGAACACCTCGGGGTGTGACCATGCGGTGCATTTGACCTGCGGTCGTCGCACGGTGGCGCTGGCAGCGGTCCACATACGCAGAGGTGTGTTGGTCCATGTCAGAGTACGGTGCAGTAAGTGCGCAGACGTTTTCATACGTGCTAATGGTGACTGTGTGTTGAAAATGGCTGAAAGAACGCAGATAGATGACGTTATGAGGGTTAGAATACTAGGGCGGCTGGAGGCTGGTCAAACACAGCAGGTCGTAGCACGGGCCCTCCGTGTGGCACAGAGTGTGATCCCAAGATTATGGCAACGATTCCAGCACACAGGAAGACCTGCAAGGTGCATTCCACTGACCCCTGGTAACAGGAGAGCCCATAAAGCCTGGTGTCAACAACACAGTACATGGCCATCGGAACAGTGGTCCCAGGTTTTCACGGACGAGTCCAGATATAGTCTGAACACTGATTCTCGCCGGGTTTTCATCTGGCGTGAACCAGAAATCGGATACCAACCCCTTAATGTCCTTGAAAGGGACTCATATGGAGGTCGTGGTTTGATGGTGTGGGGTGGGATTATGATTGGCGCACGTACACCCCTGCATGTCTTTAACGGAGGAACTGTAACAGGTCAGGCGTATCGGGACGTCATTTTGCACCAGTATGTCCGCCTTTTCAGGGGTGCAGTGGGTCTCACCTTCTTCCTGATGGATGATAACGCACGGCCCTACCGAGCTGCCATCGTGGAGGAGTACCTTGAAACAGAAGATATCAGGCGAATGGAGTGGCCTGCCTGTTCTCCAGACCTAAACCCCATCAAGCACTTCTGGGATGCTCTCGGTCGACGTATCGCTGCACGTCTTCAAACCCCTAGGACACTTCACTTCAGGAGCTCCGACAGGCACTGGTGTAAGAATCGGAGGCTATACCCCAGCAGCTACTCGACCACCTCATCCAGAGTTTGCCAACCCGTTGTGCGGCCTGTGTACGTGTGCATGGTGATCATGCCAGATATTGATGTCGGGGTACATGCGCAGGAAGCAGTGGCGTTTTGTAGCACATGTGTTTCGGGACGGTTTTCTCAACTTATCACCAATACCGTGCACTTGCAGACCAGTGTGGTGTGTGTTCCCTATGTGCCTATGCTATTAGCGCCAGTTCTGTGTAGTGCCACGTTGTGTGGCACCACATTCTCCAATTATCCTTCATTTATGAGCATGAGTGTATACAGAGTGAGGTAGGAATTTCGTTCCGATTTTGTTTAGAAAACAATTGCACCGTCTTTGTCAGCTTCCTGTATCACTTTCTCGTTGGCTTTCTCTGTCTGGACTACTAACGTAAGCCGCTGTAACGGGACATCATCCTCTAGCATTACCTTTCCTTGACAGTGGCTGTCGATACCAGTATTATTTTTCGAATTTTGTTCAGGTCAATATTACATCATTTGCTTTTCTGAAAACTTTCATATAATTTTATATCGGTATATTTCAAGCTAAAATTTATGGGAAGGAATAACTTCAGAAAATATTTCAGTTTCGATGTTATTATCGGTAAGTACTAGTTCTGAATGTACAGTCAAAATTACTTTTTCAGATACATATGAAATGACGTATTATTAGCACAGTTAAAATTTCCATTCTTAATTACTCAATCCTGTTCTGTTTACTAAGTTTATTTCAGCCGGCCGCTGTGGGCGAGAGGTTCTAGGTGCTTCAGTCTGGAAACTGATGACCTCAGATGTTAAGTCCCATAGTCCTCAGAGTCATTTGAACCATCTGTTTATTTCAGGATTCATTTATGAAGTAATAATCGATATTAATATCTAAGGCTAGTGGGAATTCATTATTTAGGAGAAATTGTTAACTCTTTGGAATATTGTTATTTCAGCAGTGTGTGGGAGTCTTAAGCATGCCTCTGATGTGATCGGACTTTTTTTTGTATTTTTGTGCGAACAATAAAATTTCCGCTTTGTTAATGTGAAATATCATAATACTATATGATATACTTAAATGTGGGGAAATCTATTTACGCAAAAAAAGGTTGCAACAACAATCTTCAGATTTATTTAGTTCAAACAACCGTTTAAGATCTGATGTGATATTTTCGGCTTCAAGAATCACACCCCTAGACGAGAAGAACTGGAGCCAATCAACACGACAAGCTAAGAAAGTTTATTGCAATCTTCACTCCTCTCAAATCTTCATAAAATACATTACTTATTAATTACTTCGACTGGGCGTTGTTTAATGTGGGCAGTAGATGGAAGTAGGAAGTATGGAGAGATTAGAAGGTGACTGGTTTCTTTTTCTTTGTATTACTTAGACTACTAACATTTACTTGACAGGTATATGGTTTCTAATTAATATTATTAATACTTGTCCTTACTTTGATATTTAAGTATTTTTGCAGCCTCTTCACGGCCATGTTAAGTCGGGCGTTGCTAATATGGTGATACTATTGACTGGCCGCCATCGCTGTAGCCTTTAAAGTACTTCGCATTTATTCTAAATTCATCTTACGAAGTCTGGTACCTTTTAAAGAATCATTACAATATAGAGCAAATACTGGCATTAAATTACTGATATTTCTTCCCACTGTTAGCAACAAGCCAACACTCACAGATTACGCTGGTTTCCGTCTCAGCTCCCGTCAGTAAGATAATTCCGCAATCACTTCTTACTAGCATCCAAATACACTCAGCTTTTAATATTCAGTTCAAGAGGAAGAGTGATTATACTGCGGAAGTGCGAATTTGTGTGAAAGAAAGCTGAAGAAATAAGGCTTGCTTTCAGTCTCCAGCTAAAATCGCTCTGACGTTGACACATATATTGGATAGAACAAATGAAACATTCATGTTGACGAGCGTGGCAACTGATGATTCTGTACTTTGATTAGAGAAACAAAAAATTTGAATCCAACTGTGCAGTAGCAAATCGAGAAAATGAACTAACAGGACACGTTGCAGTTGTTAATATTGACTGTAACGACCGATGTTTGAGATATAGTAGTAAGCAGAGATGGGTCACACTATATTCACCCAGTATTTCGGAATGTGAGGACCGAATGACTTGCTACAAACTTTGGCTGTAACTTTAAACCTTTTCTATATGTTTTCTCGCTTACACGCTAGATGTAATTTGCCTAGAAGCAAGCGATATTTTTACTGACTCCTCTTGGAACATATGAATTTTAATAGTAAACCACACTCCTGCAACGTTTGCCTCTGGGCTTGGTTGAGCTATTCTTGTGTACAGATGGCTTCAGGAGGATTGGTCAGTACTAGGGGAATAAAAAAATTCACTAAACATAGACTCTAAAATGCATATTTCAAGAGCTATGACAACTTGTTCAGTCAAAGAGGTGCGTTTCACAGTAGCGAAAATGAACAAGTATTTGCAGCTATTAAGGTACGCACTTCAGAGCACATGTTTACTAGACTTCTCTTCAAATGATCGTTCCTGACAAAAACCTGAACACTGCCAGTATTCCTGCTGGGATACCTATATACTGTGGAACTAATTGTCCTGTTACACTAACCTACGGTACGTCGGAAGTTACTTCTACGTCTGAAGATTTCTCTCCGCTGAGAATGACATACTTTGATCTGTTTCGTAAGCATTCTTCAGCCACGCAGCTGATCCGATATTCCGCGCGCTCGTACCTTGTTCATCAGCTGGCAGTACGGAACTACACCGAATGGCTTCTTCAAGTCAACAATACGGCGTGTAACTCTGAGCAGGTATGTTCTGCGTAGAACAGAGCTATCTGGGTTAAATCGTTACATAGATGCCGAACGGCCTTATGATCAGTGATTGCCTGTTACACGCTAACTGAAGCTAAGAGTTCTTGCTTGTTTCTAACCAGGAGATGTAATACGTGACTTCGAGAGTCGATTCTGTGATTAGCTGCTCAAGTAGTTTTCGGATAAGGTATGTACAACGATTTCACACGATTCCCTATTCCCGTACCTGCTACCCGCTCTGAGCACTTGAGTCTCTCAGTCTGCGGCTGCCAAGTTGAAATCTCCCCTTAATTTAATTATGATCGGGAAATTTACGCGCAGCCGTCTCTTAAGTTTTCGCTCAAATGTCCCACCACTACCGCTCCTCAGGCTTGGGGTCTCTAAATGCTTCCGATGACCACGTCTGATCCACCTTTAACACACATCTAGACCCAATTACTTTGCATTTGTAATATGCAATAATACCACTACATATTAACGTATTATTTACGGCATAAAAAATCTCCATCGCCGCCGGCATTCAGTCAGTCTTTGCGATTTACATTCAAATCGTTATTTGATTTTTATTATATCTGTTACCACAGCCATTATGCTCTCCTCAAAACCAGAAGTTTGTCAAGACATTTCAAAATAAACATCTGCAAAGCACTCCTACCGCCTGTAGTACTATATGGATGTGCCACCTGGAGTACAACCAAGCAAGATCTGAACAGACTGATGATATTTGAAAGGAAAGCCCTTCGGAATATTTTTGGACCAGTTTACGACAATGAGTTTGGAAAATGGAGGATTCGTCACAATACAGGGTTGTGTGATATTTACAAAGAGCCGAACATCGTGGCGATAACGAAGACACGCCGACTCCAGTGCGCAGGGCGTGTTGCTCGAATGCAGGACAACCGGTGGCCGAAAAACTGTACTCAACACCAGGCCAACCGGCAGAAGGCTCGTACGAAGACCTAGAACTCGATGGAGTGACTGCGTATCCAAAGACCTTCAGAGAGTGGGACTGTTGGAGGGATGGCAGAAAGGACCCGAAGACAGGCCGAAGTGCCGGCCTCTGTGGCCAAGCGGTTCTAGGCGCTTCAGTCTGGAACCGCGTTGCTGCTACGGTCGCAGGTTCGAATCCTGCCTCGGGCATACATGTGTGTCATGTCCTTAGGTTAGTTAGGTTTAAGTAGTTCTGAGTCTAGGGGACTGATGACCTCAGATGTTAAGTCCCATAGTGCTCAGAGCCATTTGAACAAGCCGAAGTGGAGGCAATCTCTCAATGCAGCGCGTGGTCCATTGGGCCTGATCGCGTAAAGCAGTAATCTTGTTCCAGCCACCTTCCTGTCCTTAGTACTATCTGGGAATTATTACCATTTATGAGTGAGACTATTTCGTGGACCTATCTGCGGATGTTCCTGCATGAACTGTTGCTGCGATCTTCCATGACAGATCAAATGGCTCTGAGGACTATGGGACTGGTCATCAGTCCCCTAGAACTTAGAACTACTTAAACCTAACTAACCTAAGGACATCACACACATCCATGCCCGAGGCAGGATTCGAACCTGGCGACCGTAGCAGCAGCGCGGTTCCAGACTGGAGCGCCTAGAACCTCTCGCGGCCACAACGGCCAGTTCCATGACAGATACTTCACACTTTAACTACTGTGGCTTTCATTCTTCCGTGTACGAAAGCAGACAGTATCTTATCGGGCCGATGTAGGGTTTGTGTACCCTAAAGAACCACGTAAACACACGTGCTCCACTACCCTAGCAGCCCCTCCCTGCTGTAGTACACGCCTGCCCTATCCGCGTCCGTCACAGAATCGTCCGAGCATATGGTTTGGGCTTACCACTGGGCTCCAAACCAGAGGACCGCGATCGGTTCTGGGAACGATGCTGCTCCATCATTCGGCGCAGGAAGCGAGCTGACATCAGATGAACAAGCCAGCCGAGGCTGGCCTCTGAACGAAGGCGCAGACACACACACACACAAACAAGTCTTACGCTTCCCACTTTCGGCTATATTCGGGGATGCTTTTATATTAGCGCCGTTCTGTCCTCGCGATATGTATGGTTAACATTCGGAGGGGACGAGGAATGTGTTTACATTCCAATCCGAAAGTCAGTTGTGAACTTTGTAAGTTTTCTCCTCGTGTCATTCTGGGAGAGGGGGAGAGGGCCAGATAGCGCTCCGGCCGCCACCGTTACATTCCCCAGGGAGACAAACAGCCGTCCGGCTATCTGCCGGAGTTGCCACACGCGCCGGACTCTGTGAGCTGTAAACAGGGCGAGCTGCGGCGTCTACCCAGCAGTTCGGGGCATCGAGGCGAGGTTCCCGGCAGATAACAGAAAGCAGCGGGCCGCGTTACTGCTGCCCGGTTAGCGCTGCCACTAAGTTTCGTATTAACAGACTCAAATATTTTATGTGGGACGACGTACTTGTTTAAAAGGCATTGTAGAGCTCACGAAAAGACAACAGTGACACTGTGCTCCTGAAACTTTTCAATGGGTATTTGAGAAATAGGGCTATGAAAGTAACGAGTCAATTTTAAAACTCTTCTATTCGGTACACATTACAACGTATTCTTTACTTGCGTTACCAAAGACACGCCGCCATGTGTGTGCTGTGATTAGCTGATGAGAAATTAGCCGGTGCACGCGCCACATTCCATTGCATTTTATCGCGGGTACTGCATTCAGCCTTTTTAGCAAACCACGTATTAAGACCACTGAGTGAAATTCCACTAAATATCCCGTTTAAGATTCCAAGTTCCAACGCTGAACTATGACTTCTGAGTCGGCACCTAATTTGCTGCACCCCCGTTCCAGCATCATTCAGAAGAGCGTCAAATGTTTCTATACTCTGTTTTATTTCTGCGAGTTTTAAAATTTTCCGGGCGAACTGGACGTTCAAACAGATTTCGCGCTTGCAGCGGGTCGTCACTCAATTCTTCGCACGATGTTTCGACTGGGCAACTCCAGTCACCTTCAGGTGACCAGGACAAATCATTTCACAAAACATTTTACTTTTTTCATTTTTTCTTCATGTTTATTAAGAGTGTACAGACCAACAGAAAGCAGAGAAGTTTTCAAATTTATAATGTGACTCGATATTTTTTGACAATTCTTTTCCAGAGCTAGCAGCAGTTGATTCCAGTTTACCGTCAGATTACTACACAGGTTTCTTAAGAGCTCTAATTTCTTTCAAGCAATTAAACCTTTCTTTGGAAAATTAGACGGCCAGTTGGAAACTTGATAACTCAATTATCACTTTCCGTTTAGCTATGAAAATTCTGAATACTATGCATTGTACAATTTCTAGGGAGTCTTGTTTTCATTCCGCTCAAACGTTGGATCACAAACGACTGCTTGATGGAACAGCAAAAACCAGGAGGAGGATTAAGTTAACTGTCCTTAACTGACGTGCTTTTGTATTACAGTTTGCGTTCAACGAAACTCTGATTACCCGATGCATTATAGATTAAAAAGGCGCGTAGTTTTCAGGACAATGCTCGAAAATAAAATGGCAGTAAAAGGCAGAGATTGCGTTCTATTCGGATATCTTAATGGAATTGACAGTGGATTCAGCTGAAACTGTTTGTAGCCATATTTAAAATGAACTTTTAAAGAAACGCTTCTGCAAACATCAGCTACTCTGTAATCCGTCTATGTAGGCACATTTAGAAGCTAATATCAGCTGTTATTAAGCTGCTGCAGTATGCTTATCTTGGTGGAATGCACACAAAACAAGTAGTTGAGGCAACGTGACAATCTTTTTTTCCATTCATACGTCAACATTTCTTACCGTCGTGCATCTGGTAGATGAATCGATTGTAGTACATTGGTTTCTCTCACCTAACTATCAAATCTGCCAACTGTGTATTTGGTACCACTGACGAAATGCACCAACAATACCACCGACTTCCACGTCCATGCGCTTTGCACAAACATCACTTTACAGTACCCTCGTCTTACTATACTGTCAGAGTACCGAGTGGTATTTGTAAAACAAACAAGGAATAAAATGATTCCGAAATAATATTTCTGTGCAGAGTTGACACAATCAAAAAATGAGTTTCGAGTACGAAACAATTATTTACCATAAGAAAAACACAGGCGCGCGCGCGCGCGCACACACAGGCATCTAAACCTATGTATATTAAGCTATCTGTTTGCAGGCCAAACGCGTCCCTCTCATGATGAGAGCGGCTTCACCGAGTACAGAAACGCAATGATACGGAATACGTGTCCGTCACTCGTGTGTCAGCCTGAGACTCGGTAACTGGCGCAAAGTAATGGCTGCAGGTCTGGCAATGAATTGCACCCGGCGAGACGCCGGGTCTGTGCTTTGAGACTGGTCGAACACTCAGTTCCGCAGAAAAATGCGCTAAAACGAAAGGCCCGAGGGCTGTGTGATGTGTGAATACAGCTCTTGTGTAGTTTTGTCTTTATACGCAACAAGAAGACTAAGGAAACTGACGTAAAACTTATTTGCGGTTGGCCTTACGTTATACCACAGAGGTACTGCGCCAGCTACGGTGTGTGTTAACATTTAGCACAGCGTAGTGTTTACAAAGAACTTAACATCTACGTAGGCCTATTTCGTCACAACTAATACATACTGTGTGTAACGCATTACGTCCAACTTTGTGTTAACACCGCTCTGGCGGATTCTGGCCCTTTGTCTTAGTTTTAATCAATTTCTCAGATTTTTCCGCGAAAAATTTCAATGCCATTAGAATGTATACCATTTCATTTTAAACACCACACTTTCTCCCGTACCTCGGTTGATACAAGGTTTAATTTGAACTGTTCAGGAATCGAAAGGGGTGTTACACCTTAGGCGCCTCAACACACACGTATAACGGGTCCATGACAAGCGGAATACAGGTCCTACTGAACGGTGATTCCGTTATGCGCTCTGTCCTATCAAGAGGTTACGTGAAACAGCTGAAATGTAGCTTATCAAAATGTGCAAGAACGCTACTGAAGCACCTACGCTATCACGTACACACTATCACAAACTGACAACAAAACTTACTGGTCTTCTTATCATCTGTCTCTTTTGGTGACTGTTGGTTCGGAGCTGGGAGGTATTACTTATACTGAACGACCCGTAAGGCAGTATCTTAGCCAGTCCTAAATTCAGTTTCTGAGTCGTCCAACATAGAGTCTTTCCGCAGCATGACAGTCCGGCTTTGAAAAATTTCTTAAAATCTTAACATTTGCCGGAAGGCTATATTTCCTCGAGACTTAAATGGAAAGACTTCAGTAAGGCTTTCGATTGAGACTACGCCGACGGCTGAAGGAAATATGGCTGTTCCGTACAATCGCGAGACTGGGTTGGTAAGGTTGTTGGCGGACAGAACGCACTGAAATAGTTTAGGGTGTGGTCTCGGGGTCTAAAGATAGGGTAATTATCGTTAATGATATAAAGCGATGGACTGAGTATTACCTGCGGTCTCAGACATTTCGCGGATAGCACGGTTAGATATGAAGATACATAGATTCTTGTTGTTGTGGTCTTCAGTCCAGAGATTGGTTTGATGTAGCTCTCCATGCTACTCTATCCTGTGCAAGCTTCTTCATCTCCCAGTACCTACTGCAACATGCACCATTCTGAATCTGCTTAGTGTATTCATCTTTTGGTCTCCCTCTACGATTTTTACCCTCGACGCTGCCGTCCAATACTAAATTGGTGATCCCTTGATGCCTCCTAACGTGTCCTACTAACCGATATCCCTTCTTCTAGTCAAGTTGTGCCACAAATTTCTCATCTCTCCAATTCTATTCAATACCTCCTCATTAGTTATGTGATCCACCCATCTAATCTTCAACATTCTTCTGTAGCACCACATTTCGAAAGCTTCTATTCTCTTCTTGTCTAATTATTTATCGTCGACGTTTCACTCCCATACAAATACTTTCAGAAACGACTTCCTGACACTTAAATCTGTACTCGATGCTAAATTTCTCTTCAGAAACGCTTTCCTTGCCATTGCTAGTCTACATTTTATATTCTAAATTTTATCATCAGATAAGGCAAGAGGTCAGCTTAGGTCGAAAACTTGGATTTATGGACAGCGTTACCAATTGTGTTGGTGTGGACACGTTAATAAACCTACGAGTTTAATTACTTGAACAAAAGCTAACGAGATTGCGGTCCTCACCAGCCAGAGAAAAAAAATAATGTTTTTAGTTGTATTGGTGACGAGTGTAAACACTGACTACGATTTATGTCATCTGTTGATGACATTTTTTCTCTAATGAGGGTGAAACTGCGACGTAATGAAATTAATACTATTCAGTAAATAATTATAGTATCAGACAAATGAACTATTACGAAATACAGAAGTCTACGGAATTTTGACTCCGAAATTAAGAATTAATGGTTTGACTAAAAGTTTGAGGAAAGCAGTATAAATAATTGAAAGTAAGTGCGAAGTGTACCTAAGTTAGATGAGGTGTGGGTGGGCCCAAGGGCTAGAGAGAAGGAGTGGTGTTAACCGTGAGCCAAGCCTGCCGCAGTGTGTACCATCTGAAGTGTGACATCAAGTGTAAGTAGTTAACGCTCTCATGATGTTCTTTATTGCCTTCGGGATTTTCAGTTGAGCTAAGTCAGGTTTTGTTTTCGGTACCAATTATAGTTGGTTAGCGCTAGTTGGGTGTTTCTTCGTTTTTGGTACGAGCAGTAGCTGTTTGTTTAGGTATGTATATTGGAGTATTTTCGTGATTTCACAGTTATTTTTTATTTTATTATCGCTTATTTTGCACTTTCAATGACGTCATTGTTGAAAGTCGACGGGTGATACGGAAGGATGTTACTGGATTTGCATGTCAGATATGGGAATGGTAAAGTCGTATAAACCAGTGGGTAACAGTGGATTTAATTGTTATGTAGGCGTACTTGTTGGTAAAGCAAACGAAGGCGCTAGCTCACTGATAGCGTGCTGGGAAACTGGATCATTTGCGGAAGAGATTACCTGAAAAACATTTGCTATATCAGAAGAGTGTTCAGATCCGCTGATCAGACTAATAGGCTAGACCGAGCGTGTAGAAAGAGCTGATTCCCTCGCTGGAGGGTAACAAATGCCGGGAAATTCCAAACGACCTACTCGGCCGCACGTACAATATGCCGCTACAGCTACTGACATTGATGCAACAACCAACTATGGGAACCGATCCTACAAAATTATTCGCCTTTTCCATACAAATTCTGAACCCAAGATAGGCCAATAAAAACCACAGTACATAGCTTATGCTGTAGGTCAACTCACTGTACATTCGTAAAGGAAAAACTGGGAAACCTTATCTTAAATTAGAGCAGAAGAAACGCATCCTCTGCAACGCGCTTTAAAATAATCTAGAAGTGGCGGCTACTGTTGACTACTTTCCGAGGTCGCACGCACGTGTGCAGTGAGACGTTACCAGGCGTGGGAAAAAATCTGCACACAAATAGCATTTTAAGCAAAGACCGGCAGGTTAGCCTGAACGTAGGTGTAAACCAATCCTGCAGCCTCCACGATGTTTACACCAGCGGCATTCACCCACTGCAGTACATCTTTCCAGTTGAATTACCACCTCAGTGAATTTACGAAGAAAGCAAAATTTTTCAAAACGAACACGAGTAGGGTTAAGCTACACACAAGTGAGACGGTTTGGAAACTCGCTTCAATAATTTCTGTAATTTTGTTTGGTCTGTGACCCTTATTCAGTTAGACTGACGGAACGGGTAGAATATTCAATGTCTGTGTACTCTTCAAGAGTTGGTTCAGGCGTGATAAGGGTGTTGTGCATCGCGTGAGGATTCAGACTGTGTGCAAGTGGGTCAGGAAACATTCCTCCCGTATGTCGAATAATGATGACAGAAAGGGCACCTTCCACGTCGATTGTTGACTGTGTTTATTTACGAAGGAAATATTTCGCGAGAAGTATGTCGTCTTAACAAGATTGAATATGCACTGACGCAATTGATTGTGAACTGTTGCTTAAAGATTCTGTAGCTGAGATCACTATCAGAAACAAACAGTACGTATAATAAACGTGTCGGAACTGTCATTTCTGCAGCATTTGGACGAAATAAGACAATAGTCTATGAAATTAGATCTAGTCTGGCTCGGACAGAAAGAGCCCGCGAATGGAAGAGGAAAGGCGGGCCGCGGCGCCCTCGCAGCTCCACCCACCTGTCATCGAGCAGGTCGAGCCCGGTAGTCACGATGGTGCCGTTCTTGCACAGGTAGTAGAGCACGCAGACGCACGACCTGCCGGCCCCGCACTCGCACGGCTCGTAAGTGCTCTGCCGGAGCGGGTCCACCGTGGACGCGCCTTCTCCGACGCCGGGGCCGGGGGTGGAGCCGCCCCCCACGTTGTTGTTGTTGGGCGCCTGGGTGACCGGGTTGTAGTCGGGGGCGGACAGCCCCCACCACCAGGGCAGCTGCTGCGCCGCCGCCAGCGCCAAGAGCCAGGTCGCCAGCGCGAGCCGCGCGCTACCTGCTGCCCGCATCGTGTCTGCTGTCGCACTGACCGGGGGGCCGCGGCGCGGCGCGGCGGGCCGAGCGAGCACCGGCCGTCTTCAGCCAACCGGGCGCGAGGTGCGCGCGCACCGCCGGAGCCCGCGGCTTTCCGGGTTGCGACACTCGGCAGTCGCACGACACGAATCTACTAAAACCCAGAAGGCCAAAATTGACTCACCAGCGGTGAGCTCCGCGACCAGAGGACAGAAGATACGAAACTGTTTCTTCTTAGCTTGTTGTCTGAACTTAATGAAATGAATGAGCAATACGTAAAAATATTCGAGCGTAGAGTATTACAGCTAATCGACGAAATCGCGACATTTGGAAATTTGTAGTAAACTTCTATGGGACCAGACTGCTGAGGTCATTGATCCCTAGACTTACGAACTACGTAATCTAACTTGCAATACTTTCGCTAAGGACAACACACACTCCCGTGCCCGAGGGAGCACTCGAACTTCCGACGGGTGTAGCTACGCGAACCGTGACGAGGTCCTACGGACTGCGCGGCCTCCCCACGAGGCGACGAAATCGTGAACCGGGCACCTACTCCACCACTGTTTGTCCCAATAGCTGTTACGCAGTCGTTCGGATCCCAGTCAATCGATGTTACTACTCAATCAGGCGAAGATACCGAGACAATAGCGCTGCCAGTCAGTTTTACGAGGTACTTTGACAAGCAATTGGTCAACGATCGACGGAAGATTCTAGTGACAATGCAGCTTGAAAGTTAGTTAAGAAATAGACGTATAAAACATAGTAATCCGTATCTACAGTCAATGAAATATTATTAGTGTATAAAATACAAGGTGATAATAATTAAACTTCCAAAACGCTGTAGAAATAACACCACTGGTCGGAACGAATTGCAACGGAATATTATCGGAGAAGGGGGAAAACTGATCAATTGATTACGCTGTATGTGTCAGAACACGTAAATGAAAACACGTGTCATGCGCACGACCCATTGAAGTCGGTATAAACACGCCGGTACACGGCTTTTCCTGCTTTCGCTTCTGTGACGTTCGCCATGACTGTCACAATGCAGGATCGCGCTCTGCCTGTAAAGCTTTATTACAAGAAAGATGACTGTACACATGTGACTTCTCAAATTTTCCCGGCGTATTTCTTCTTCTAATAATTTTCGGGTATGCAGCCGGATCCCGTCGACATTCTACCACGATATTTCGGCCGAGAGATGTCCGGCCATCATCAGGTGAGTACACAAGTCGCGACTGCACCTGGGCTCTTCAGTAGTTGTGTACTCACCTGATGATGGCCGGACGTCTCTGGGCCGAAATATCGTGGCAGAATGTCGACGGGATCCGGCTGCATACCCGGAAATTATTAGAAGACTGTCCACACGTCGCTCTGCAGAAGATCCGAACACTGAAGGGTTTGAAAATATATGCTGGTCCGATGACTTCCGTGGGTCCGAGAAAAATGATTCGGAATTAGAAAAGACTTGTTATTTTTGTGTGCAACCTGGTAGAGGGAGGAAACGAATTGATTCAACGTCAGTGGAAGCAGTGGCCACTACAATGCAGGAGACGAGTGGTGGTGTGCAAATGTATAGTGCACGGAGAATTGCCCGGACATTGGAGATACCCGTAAACGCGGTGCGTAAATTCCTACGAAACATCCTTCTTTTCAATTTTGTGATATGATGACACGATGGAGACCGTGACTGTTGTTTGAAGACAAATGTTGGTGTTGGGACAGCAAACACTCCAAACCGACGTTTCACGAAAATTAATCTGTAAAAAACACACCACATGTCACAAAGAAAGCGTGTAAACCGTCTGAGGATGAATCACAACGATTCGAAACCGGTAACGGTACCCTTTGAATAAAGGAACTGAAAGTAAATTTGTGGCTGGTTGCTCTCCGAACACCATCAACATCCTTCTTTGCTATCCATTCAAAACTACCCATGTGCACGAGTTGCTTCCTGTTGACCTGCCAACAAGAGAGATCATATTTTTAGAATTTCTTGCTCGAATGGAAGTGGACAATGATTGACCGTGGAAGATTTTGTGAACAGAGGAAGCCCATTTCCATCTGATAGGATGTCAATACACAGAATTCTCTAATGTTGGAAACGGAAAATCCACACGCAAATCAACGGGTACCACCTCATCCCGAAAAGATCGCTGTGTGATGCGGGTTTACGGTATCATTTATCATACGGCGATATTTTTTCGAAGTGACAGGTGCTTCCGGTCCCGTTACCTGTACCGTCACTGGTAACTGCTATGAGTGTCTTTTGCGCAACCACGTCATTCCAGCTCTCCAACAGCGTGCATGGAATCATTTTCATGCAAGGTGGAGCACCTCCGCGCATTGCAAATTCGCTTAAGCAGCTGCTGAGGCGCCATTTCGGAAATGCTAGAATCATCAGCCGCCATTTCCGTACAGCTTGGCCGTCCCGATCACATGATCTTAACCCGTCTGGCTGTGGGACTATCTGAAAGATGTTGTGTTCAGTGTTCTGATTGCAAACTTAGCTGCATTGAAGGCACGCAGTGCGCAACACATTCTGAACGTGACCTCGGAAACACTTCGATCAGTTGTGCAACGTGTTGTTTCTCAATTTCAACTTGTTGGACAGCATATTGAACATGTTTTGCGCCAGTCACACGCAAATTAAGAATCCGATTTGATTTTGATTGATGCTTTTTATGCGGTTTTTGGCCTCAGGACAATTAAAAACCGATGTGATTGATGCTTTCCATCCCTTTTTTGACCTCAGGACAATTAAAATCCGATTTCTCCCATTCGATGTGATATGACCTTGCCGTGGTGGATGGGCTTACGTAACAAACAGTATCACGCCTGTACACTCATGCACACTCAGTAGTACAGTTTCTTTAACGTCAAACGTACACCTTAGGCATTGTTGTATGATTCATTTGTCATTTGTAGTCGACCACTATTAAATTGTGATTCTTACAGCGCCATCTATTGCTCCTTTTTGTAACTATTTATTTTTCTTCTGCCATACGTTTCCCCCCTTCTCCCATAACATTCCGTTGCAATTTGACGTCATTCTGACCAGTGGTATTATTTCTACAGCGATTTGAAAGCTTAACTTTAATTATAATCACACTAAATTAGAACCCTCTTATCTCAATGTGATGAATATCCATTTTTCTGCACTGACACATTCCCTCATTTTCGTATTTTGCTGTGTTATGGCCGGAGAAATCAGTTGTACCAAATCAGCAATTTACTCACTAAAAAAAAAAAAAAAAAAAAAAAAAAAAAAAAAAAAAAAGACAGAGAGAGACAGAGAGAAGAAAATTAATTTCTAGTTTCTTTGTTGCTGCTCCTTTGCTGCTACAAACAGCCTGCAGTTTATGTTTCTGCGAATGTACGGATGAACCTAGAATTTCCTTTTCTTTTTCATTCGTAAGTAATAATAACAGAGGACCACATCTCCTTCTGTGTTCGAATCTGTACTCCACATGTCCCGTCTAATCAAAAGATGCCCAGGTACAGCAAACAATACTCGTCCTCCACGCTTGCAAACGGAAACTGCAGTTTCTCATGGCACAGTTGCACCGTGTGTGGAGCTGCATTGCAAGCTAGTCTGCAACCAGACATCGCTTTTCAATCGCTGCGTGTGCGGAGGGCCTAGCAGAATACCCCACTGCGGGTGTGCTCGGTCGCTCAAGCAAACCACAAAATTTCATTGGGTATGCGCAGCATATACAGGGTGGTCCATTGATCATGACCGGGGCAAATATCTCACGAAATAAACGTCAAACGAAAAGCTACAAAGAACGAAACTTGTCTAGCTTGAAGGGGGAAACCAGATGGCGCTATGGTTGGCCCGCTAGATGGCGCTGCCATGGGTCAAACGGATATCAATTGCGTTTTTTTAAATAGGAACCCCCATTTTTTATTACATATTCGTGTAGTACGTAAGGAAATATGAATGTTTTAGTTGGACCACTTTTTTCGCTTTCTGATAGATGGCGCTGTAATAGTCACAAACATATGGCTCACAATTTTAGACGAACAGTTGGTAACAGGTAGGTTTTTTAAATTAAAATACAGAACGTAGGTGCGTTTTAACATTTCATTTCGGTTGTTCCAATGTGATACATGTACCTTTGTGAACCTATCATTTCTGAGAACGCATGCTGTTACAGCGTGATTACCTGTAAATACCACATGCAATAAATGCTCAAAATTATGTCCGTCAATCTAAATGAATTTGGCAATACGTGTAACGACATTCCTCTCAACAGCGAGTAGTTCTCCTTCCGTAATGTTCGCACATGCATTGATAATGCCCTGGCGCATGTTGTCAGGCGTTGTCGGTGGATCACGATAGCAAATATTCTTCAACTTTCCCCACAGAAAGAAATCCGGGGACGTCAGATCTGGTGAACATGCTTCGACGACCAATCCACCTGTCATGAAACATGCTATTCAATACCGCTTCAACCGCACGCGAGCTACGTGCCGGATATCCATCATGTTGGAAGTCCATCGCCATTCTGTCATCCAGTGAATCGTCTTGTAGTAACATCGGTAGAACATTACGTAGGAAACCAGCATACATTTCACCATTTAGATTGCCATCGATAAAATGGGGACCAATTATTCTTCCTCCCATAATTCAGCCCCATACATTACCCCGCCAAGGTCGCTGATGTTCCACTTGTCGCAGCCATCGTGGATTTTCCGTTCCCCAATAGAGCATATTATGGCGGTTTACGTTACCGCTGTTGGTGAATGACGCTTCGTCGCTAAATAGAACGCGTCCAAAAAATCTGCCATCGTACCGTAATTTCTCTTGTGCGCAGTGGCAGAACTGTACACGACGTTCAAAGTCGTCGCCATGCAACTCCTGGTGCACAGAAATATCGTACGGGTGCAATCGATGGTGATCTAGCATTCCCAACACCGACGTTTTTGAGATACCCGATTCTCGCGCAATTTGTCTGCTACTGATGTGCGGATTAGCCGCAACAGCAGCTAAAGCATCTACTTGGGCATCATAATTTGTTGCAGGTCGTGGTTGACGTTTCACATGTGGCTGAACACTTGCTGTTTCCTTAAATAACGTAACTATCCGGCGAACGGTCCAGACACTTGGATGAAGTCGTCGAGGCTACCGAGCAGCATACATAGCACACGCCCGTTGGGCATTTTGATCACAATAACCACACATCAACACGACATCGACCTTTTCCGGAATTGGTAAACGGTCCATTTTAACACGGGTACTGTATCACGAAGCAAATACCGTCCACACTGGTGGAACGTTACGTGATACCACGTACTTATACGTTTGTGACTATTACGGTGCCATCTATCACAAAGCGAAAAAAGTGGTCCAACTAAAACATTTACATTTCTTTACGTACTACACGAATATGTAATAAAAATGGGGGTTCCTATTTTTAAAAAAAAATTCAGTTGATATCCGTTTGACCTATGGCAGCGCCAACTAGCGGGCCAACCATAGCGCCATCTAGTTTCCCTCTTCAAGGTAAACGAGTTTCGTTCTTTGTAGTTTTTTCGTTTGATGCTTATTTCGTGAGATATTTGGCCCGGTCACTATCAATGGATCACCCTGCATATGCCGGGGGTATGACGAAAAACGTGTATCGAGAGTCAGAAAGAAAATAGCTTAACTGGCCTTCAAAGTAATCACCATTATCTGCGACACACTTCTGACATCGGTTGTAAAGCCGTTGGAGACTGTCAGCAAATGCATCTTTTATGAAATCACTCGTAGCGTCGTGGCAACGCCTTGTTGGATATCCACAGCACTGAAGGTAATGACACTTGGTGCTGCCGCTACGATCCGAAGACCACGCGATAGTCAGTCGCATGGTGGTCGTCTTCTTGAGTGTCCCCCACGGGCAGGAATTCGTGATGCTTCAAGCCGTTGCTGTCGAAATAGGTGACCAACGTCATCTTAAACTTCATTTTTGTCAGACTACTTTATTTTGGGAGGCAAGGAAAACGATGAGCACAATGCTATTGATTGTCTCTTTGTGTCCGAGTCATACTGGTAGCACCAGGTCTCATTTTCTGTAACGATGCGGACATCCAATAACGCGTGATCTAGTTGCTTTGAGCGATTTCAGAAAACGCGTTTACTGACAGTTGGCAATAGCCTTACAACAGACGTCAGAGGTTTGTTGTAGCTGAAACTGATCACGTTGAAGGCCAGTAAAGCTACTTCGTTTGTAACTCTTGTTTTCTTTATTTTCTGACACCATTCACCGAACTTTTCAAAAAATGGTTCAAATGGCTCTGAGCGCTATGGGACTTAACTTCTGAGGTCACTAGTCCCCTAGAACTTAGAACTACTTAAACCTAACTAACTTAAGGACAGCACACACATCCATGCCCGAGGCAGGATTCGAACCTGCGACCGTAGCGGTCGCGTGGCTCCAGACTGTAGCGCCTAGAACCGCTCGGCCACACCGCTCGGCTGCGAGCTTTTCAGACGCACCTTATACATGTGTGTGTATTACAGTGGAAGTGGACGTTTCGGGGAAAGTATACCATCACTTGTGATAGTGCACCTCCACTGGCCCATTTAGTGGAAGTGGTTCACTGATTCCTAATCTGTCAAGCAACACACATTGACTAGGGATAGTGCACTATCACTAGTGAATGTATACCTTCACTGCCAAGGGGTAAGTTGCATTTATCACCTGTAGATTAAAACATAGTCACATTATGTAAAATTCATTTATCGCAGCATGTGGTTGCATTTGAAAGTCGATGACATCAACTTGGCATCTGGAATTTAGCTCCTTGAACAGCAAAGGCTTCGCTGCTATTTCTTTTTTCTGACCTTTTTGCTTAAGTCTCACACAAACTAAGATAAATTTGGACATCTCTGTATGCTATATTACAGAACTTTGACTTCAAGTATTCATCTTTCGGTCGCGTCCACCGTGGCCAGTCATAACATGAGCGTCATGCAGAATATCATACATTTCTTCATCGTAAACATAGTATTTAATCTTACCTTCTTCGGTTACAGGTTGCATTAAGATGGTTAATCCATTCACTTCTAGCACTTAATATTCTTCCAAACTTGTAGTCGTTTCCGACCCTCTTTCATCCACGTTTTAGTGATTTAGTCTTGCTGATAAGTGACTCATACTTCTCTCTGTCCACGAAGACAGAATTATAACTGAGATTTCCCCGTTCCATTCTGAGATGTTGGTAGAACTTGACTGAATCAACCAAAGGTGGAGTGATGTGAACCGTAACTGCACCACTGTCAACCACAGCTGCACGACTGTCAACCGTAACTGCACTAGTGCCAACCGTAACTGCACTGCCGGATAACATAAGAATAACGAGCCGGCGGCGATTACATTCACTCTGAAGCGCGGTAGCGTTGTTGGACACACCGTTAATAACCCGGGAGCAGTGATGATACACCTTCACTAGTGGAATATATGCTACTGTACACTTTCCCTAGCCGAGTACACTGATGGTTAACCTCACTAGTGGATGTGTTTTTTCAATTTATGGTAAGCTCTCACTGATCACTCTCGTGATGGTGTACATCCACTAGGCAACGTTTACCTTCCCTAATCAATCACATCCACTATAACGTACATATCGGTTGTAACTCTTGTTTCCTTAATCTTCTGAGACCATTCACCGAACTTTTCAGATGCACCTTATATATAGACTATGTGATCAAAAGTATTTGGATACCTGGATGAGCCCGCAGCTCGTGGTCGTGCGGTAGCGTTCTCGCTTCCCACGCCCGGGTTCCCGGGTTCGATTCCCGGCGGGGTCAGGGATTTTCTCTGCCTCGTGATGACTGGGTGTTGTGTGATGTCCGTAGGTTAGTTAGGTTTAAGTAGTTCTAAGTTCTAGGGGACTGATGACCATAGATGTTAAGTCCCGTAGTGCTCAGAGCCATTTGAACCATACCTGGATGAAAATGACTTACAAGTTCGTGGCGCCCTCTATCGGTAATGCTAGAATTCAATATGGTGTTGGCCCACCCTTTGCCTTGATGCTAGCTTCCACTCTCGCAGGCATACGTTCAATCACGTGCTGGAAGATTCCTTGGGGACTGGCAGACCATTCTCCACGGAGTGCTGCTCTGAAGAGAGGTGTCGATGTCGGTCGGTGAGGGCCTGGCACAAACTGGCGTTCCAAAACATCCCAAAAGTGTTCTCTAGGATTCAGGTCAGGACTCTGTGCAGGCCAGTCCATTACGGCGATGTTATTGCCGTGTAACCCTTCCCCCACAGGCCGTGCATTATGAACAGGTGCTCGATCGTGTTGAAAGATGCAATCGCTATCCCCGAATTGCTCTTCGTCAGTGGGAAGCAAGAAGGTGCTTAAAACATCAATTTAGGCCTCTATTGTGACAGTGCCACACAAAATAACAAGGAACATTCCAGTATTAAGAGATACTCTGTCAATCCTCAAAGATTTGAATTCATTAATTCGTGTTTCACCCAAGATGCTAGGAAAATTCAGAAATCTTAAACATTTGCTTTCAGATTCTCATAACGCTGAACTAGGTCAAGATTTAAGACCTTTCTGTACAACAAGATGGTGCGTGCGTGTTGTGTCGCTGTTGTGCATAGATAATAATTATGAAGTTCTTTGGCAATTTCTTAATGAAACGCAAGATGAAAGAAGGGATGCTGGTGCAAAAGATAAGGGATTTCTAAAATGTCTGCAAGAATTGGAAACTCTGTATTCCAAAGATTAGAAAAACTTAATGCAGTACTTCAGAAAGTTACACTAAAATTCCGCCTTGCTCGTCATTCTGTAGATGCTGTTTTGTCTTCAGTAGAAGGAGCCGGAAACACAGTTACATTTTTATCACTTTTGGAACATGCTAAATTAAAGTGTATGCATTACATTTATGTCTCCCCACTGTTTCCCGTCCTAGAAAATTGCCATTAAAATTGATGACAAACAAAGCTCATCAGGTATTCAAGAAAAGTTTTCTGAGCTAGTGGATCAAACAGTAAGCAGCTTTAAAATCAGATTTCAACCCGAAACAATGTCACACCTTATCAAAATAGAACAGTTTTCTTAGGCAAAGAAGATTGTAGTTACGTTACTTCTTTTTACGGTGACGGTTTCGACTGTGTAAGACTGATTCTTCGTAGAGATACTTTGCTGGGTGTGGTTAAACAGCATAATGTTACACTAGATAGCTTTGATAGTGTAGTGCAATACTTGAGTAGGACAGAGAATGGCAAGTGTATAGCTCTGAAGAACATGCTACTAGAATATGTAAAATTATTGCGACTTCTTTTAACGAGATCTGTATCCACGTGTACTGCAGAACGTTCGTTTTCTGCACTTCACAGACTGAAAACTTACACCAGAGCCATCATGAACCAAGACTGGCTAAATCATGTAGCATTATTGAACTTCCATTCCAATGTCGCAAGGGAACTGAACCTGGAACCTCTAATCAACGAATTCAACAAAATAACTGTCAGGTGGAGCACGATCCAGTCTATCCCAATTTTTGGGTGAATGATCATGTATTTTAAATTACTTCTATAGCATGTGCAGTTACTATAATTATATACGTGATAGTTATGGGTTATAACGTGTCACATGTTACCCCAAGATTTTAAAAATGCGACTCCTATGCTTCCCATCCGTATTCGCGCAGGTCTTTGGCTACAACATCGCCGAAATACGGGCGGGCATTGTTGTGGAGAATGAGTGGGCCAGCCACGAGCAACTGCGGTTTTGTGCATTTTTCTGCGCAGGTTTTGCAGGAAGTTACGATAACACACTGCTGTGAGACTTGTTCCACATGGGACTCTTATCTGTCACGATTATTCTCTAATGATCATAAGCAAAAGTCATCATTTGCTTGAGGTTTGACTGAGCGCGTCGAAATTTTTTTTTGGACTGTGAGAATCTGAATCTCTCCACTCATTGGGCTGTGATTTCAACTCCGGTTCAATGTCTCTAATCCACATTTCATTAATAGCGACAATTCGACAGAATGACCTTCACGGTCGAATCGTTGTTTGAGCAAGGTTGCAATGTCCAGGTGTTTCTGCTTCGAAACTTTTCTCTTCTTCAAATCATTTGTCAGAATACGAAATGCTGATGTTAGGGGAATTTCCGTGGCTTCAGAGATTTCCTCGAAAATCGCACTATCATCTTCTTCAATAGCAACTGCCACAAGTTTCACACTTCGCTCATCTGTTGACGTTTTTGGCCTCCCGGGTCTTGGGCTATCGTCTACGCTCATACGAGTACCACGAAAACAATCAGGCTAATGTGAAACTGTACTATGGTCCACTGTAAACTCACCACTAACTTCACTCAACGCACTGTGGATTTTTGTCTGGTTTTTGCCGCGTAAAATTTCGATGTTGCTGTACGACTACTGGTCTTCAACGGCACAGTACTCAAGACCCCTGCAGCATCCATTTCTACCTCTCTCCAATTTTATGTTAAGAGTGCACAGCGATAAAACGAAAGCACATGCTTCTTCCTCTGGCTCCCAACTACATCTGACGTAATTTTCATCGTTGTTACACCAAACAACCCACAATAGTATCAACCTGTGCATTATTGCCGCGTGGTTACAGACGCCATGTCGCGGATTGCGCGGCCACTCCCGCCGGAGGTTTGAGTCCTCCCCCGGGCATGGGTGTGGGTGTTGTTCTTAACATAAGTTGGTTTAAGTAGTGTATAAGTCTGGGGACTGATGACCTCAGCAGTTTGATCCCACAGGAATTCACACACATTTGAATATTTTGTGTATTATTTATGTAATGTCCCGCGCACGCAAGTCGCACTTGGAGAGACTGGGGTTGCATGGAGGGTGTGCGCGGGCTTCGCAGCGAAACTTCTGCAATGTAGTCGAAACAACCTTGACAACTAGTGGACGAGCATTATCCCGCAACAGAATAACGCCGTCCGTCAACATTGCTGGGCGTTTGGACTTGATGGCGGCGCTTCTGTTTATCCTACACGTCCTCATACCGCTGCTCGCTAATTGTGGCGCCACGTTCCACAAAGTCAGTGGGAAAGATCATTACTTGCTCGGATCTGGCGTGCCTGTTGTTTTCACAACGCTGCGGAACTTTCGCCGGAAAGCCCATACACGTCTTCCAGTTGC
Source organism: Schistocerca americana (assembly GCF_021461395.2). Lineage (NCBI taxonomy): Eukaryota > Metazoa > Arthropoda > Insecta > Orthoptera > Acrididae > Schistocerca > Schistocerca americana. The sequence goes on along the minus strand of NC_060124.1, from coordinate 605,670,740 downwards.
GATCTCTCCGCGGGCCACGCGGTCTAGGGCGCCTTGCCACGGTTCGTGATGCTCTCTCCCTCCACGCGATTTCAGTAGCTCTGGAGCCCTGAAGAGAAACACAGGTGGCTGCCGATTTGCTTCGGACAAAGAGGTGTACGCTTGGGTACAACCATTCCTCCGTACGCAGCTGCAAACATTTTTCCACGAAGGCACTAACCGCCATCTCTCACAGCGGCGTAAATGCGCCAACAGCTATGGCGATTACTTGTCAAATAATACACAGCTGACTAACTTTTCTCCATCTGTCACGTTTTCATCTGACTGCCGCTTATACAAAACTACTCTGCAGTTTAGTGTAAGGTGCCTGGCAGTGTGTACATCGGATCAGCTTCACACTATTTCTCACCGTTCCACTCCCGAACAACGCGCGGGGAAAACGAACACTTTAGCTTTTTAGTGCGGGTTCTGATTTCTCTGTTTCTATTGCGATGATCATTTCTCCCTTCGTGGGCTGGCGTCAACGAAATATTTTCACATTCGGAGAAAAAAGTTGCGGACTGAAATTTCGTGAGAACATCTCGCTGTAATGTAAAACTCCAACGACAACGAAAAACTCACAGATCCGGAGAAGAATACAGTAATTGCATTTCCAAAGAAGGCAGGTGCAGACAGGTATGTGTAATGCCGAACCAACAGTCTAGTTGCAAAACACTGAGATGATTTACAGAACAATGGAACGACTGCTACAAGTCGAGAGAGAATCAGTTTGGCTTCTGCAGATACGTAGGAAAAAGCGAGGCAGTACAGCTCCTGCGACTGTCTGAGCAAGACCGGTTGAAGAAAGGCAAAGCTAAGTTTATGGAATTGGTACATTTTGAAACTTCACCTTTGAATGTAAAGAGAGACTGTGCTGGTAAACGTCTGCGTTATTTGATACTGGGACAGCTGAGTAAAACTGAACGTACTCAGTTTTGTCTTTACTTATTCTGATCATTTCTAAACTGACACAAATTATTTAAGCGCAACGCAATCTGACTTTCAATAATCCTTCCAAAAGAATAGCCCTGACTAACAATAACCTATCCTTTATGAATCACTTTCCTCACGAAAATCTTCGTTACTCGAACTACTGGAATACAGCGAGCGCGAATACTGCCAGCTAAATAAAAGACTGTAACTACTGAAGGCACTAACTACTGATAGGCATATAGTTAGAAAATGAAAGATTTTGATAGAGAACAAACAATGTATTTACCTTAACAGTGTTCAAAAGTCATTATGTATAAAAGTTCGTGACATCCAGTTCGACAAAATTCCTTTTTCGGACGGACATACGTCCAGATCGTCCGCTCATATTAACATCTCAAAACTCTAGCATCTCTCTCCCAACATCCACCACTCCTGGCGGCTCACCTCCAACTGCCCAAAGCTACGCGCTGTTCACATCCAACTGCCCAACACTTCACTAACGAATAATCCAACAATGAGTCCGACCAGCCATAGATTGCACACAGTGCAGTCAGCGATTTCAATACAGAGCGCTACGTGGCGTCACCAACATAAAAATCTAAACAGCCTACTTACATAGCCCCCATGCTCCCATAAAAAAATTTACAAACTGTTTTTGTCAGTGGCCAATACTGATTTGCTGAAATTTTTCATATTAACGATAACAAATACATCAAATGCACACACTTATTGATACACTGTTGGTCAAAAGCAAAAATTGTCCCCACGGTCCATAAAAACAATCCTGATCATTCATCACAGTAGTAATTACAGTTTTATGCACAAAGTCTGAGCAGTAAAAGAAAATGTACGCGGAAGTAGTGGATTTCCATGCAGTCTTGAAAAAGTAGGATTGTCCTTCCAACGGGAAGACAGTCCTTACTCTTGTCATGCAGACAGGTAAGGGGCCACAACAGAGCAAACCCACAGCAGAGTCAGTCGAAGTTTTGAAGAATATTGGTAGGTAGCTCATCACAGAGCAGACCCACAGTATTTCTTGTAGAGATAATGGAATTGGTGGGCCACCAAAGGGGGAGTCCCACTGTAGTCCTTATAGAGATGGCCAGCAGCCATCCATTGCCACTGTGCGGTTGCACAATCGCCTTTGAAGAGTCTTTCGTATAATATAGCAAGTCCATGAACCACCACTTGTGCACTTACAAACTTGTTGGAATGTACTAAGAACCAGCAATGCTGTTAACCAGTCCCTTGCTGAATTATCAACACATGTGTGAGCACTAACAATCCTTTTTTTTTAAGTTCTCACATATTGTGCATATACTATGACCAACAGAAATGTGTGCAGTGAAATGAAACCCTAGTATGTACTTAATTTGCAGACATGGTGTCTAATTTTATAACATGAGAATACAATTACAAAGACACAAAAAAAATCATTAAAAATATGATGATAACGTTAGTAGTAATCCAGGGGCTATAAAAGAGTAGAAATAAGCATATACATGAGTGTTGTAGGAATTGTGACATAAGTAAATAAATGAAAAAATGAGAATATTAATTAGAACATCAAATTGATACATGAGCATAAAAAGGAAACATAACAAAATGGTTCAAATGGCTCTGAGGACTATGGGACTTAACTGCTGTGGTCATCAGTCCCCTAGAACATAGAACTACTTAAACCTAACTAACCTAAAGACATCACACAAATCCATGCCCGAGGCAGGATTCGAACCTGCGACCGTAGCTGTCGCGCGGTTCCGGACTGTAGCGCCTAGAACCGCTCGGCCACTCTGGCTGGCGAAACATAACAGAATAAGTAATATCTAAACATATTTATCAAACTAAAGAACAGGTTGTATTTGAGGATAACAGTACTTCTCATCATAGTAAATGGATCTTAGTATTAGAAAAACTCTACAACATAACTCTTATCATATAAACACATAAAGACAGGCAGAATATAGACACACAAGGGTACACATAAACACATATCGGAATAACACAAAAGGAAAGGACAGGGTTTGTTTTCAGTACAACATTTGGTACTGCAGTATTTATCGTATTTCATTTGCAAACAAAACATTCTTTACTTCTTGGAGATCTCCCTTATTTCATCATTATTCCCAAAAAGTCCTATCTATGCATGCTTTCTGTATTAGTATGTTCACATATTCATTACCTCCTTATTTGTTTTCAAGAAAATCCTACTTAACCCTGTTGTCCCTAAGCCCTACTTGTCTATTCGTATCCTTATTCAAAATAATTATTCTTCATCATACACAACCTTTTTTGGCCAAACCTTTCTCTTATAGCTTCTCAATGCATTCTTTCCCTATTCTTCATAGTTAGTTTCTTATATAGTATCCCCCCCCCCCCCCATCTTGAGCTAACTTAAATCTACTGAGCTCAGATGCATAAATTAAGGGACAATGCAATGCAGCAGCATGAACATTAACACAAACAAGAATGAGAAAAAAACGCAAAGTGGCAAAGCAAGCAGCAATAAATATAAATTAGCAAAGCAAATGCATCATTAAAACGACAAGAAAAATAAATCAGTTGTAAAATTCGCTCAACAGAGTAATAGAAAGTGAAATTCAGTAGGACAATGCCTGACAAACAGCAGCAGCAAAAGCAATAAACTATACCTAAACATGACAAAGCTCAAGCAGAAAAATATCACAGTAAAGATAGGAAATGTCTAATACCTATGTCACATTTTAACACTAGAGTGATGCATCACAATAACTTACTCTACCAAACAAGCTACAAAGTCGTTACAAAATAATGTAAGCAATTCCTGTGAAGGGAAATGTCTATTAATTCCTAACATCTATATCGGTTCTTCTTCCTGTACTTCTTTTGTTTCCTAGTACTACCCTTTTTTTTAAGAAAGTGGATCATAAAATTATTATTTAATAAATGTGTAGACAGAAAATATTTACATTAGTGCATGTAATAAATTTTATTTTAACCAATGCTTCAGTGCACCTAGAAACTAGATATTAAACAAAATAACCAAGTATATACAAGGTTAAGCATAAAGATGTGATTCACTAGCCATATGACATTTCATAAGGCAGTAAAAAAATCTCTCATCTAGAAAAACAGTAATCAGGTGTATAGATGTAAAATATTTCTCATCTTTTTATAGGCATTTCAGTAAATATCAGGAAGTACGAGCTCCAAAGTGTAATCATATGTTTTCAAGTATGAGTGTGTCGTATTTGCGATGCTTTCTACAAAGAAATGTCAAAAGCAAGGTTAATGGCCTCTGTTTCTACATCTGAAAGGCACACACTAATGGTTTTTTTCCAGGTGACTGTCATGCAGCTGGGCACCCACAGTGCATTTTGTCAAGGTCACTTACCTTCTTTACCGAAATATTTACGACAGCAGTTTCTGCTACAGTGACAGTTAGCAATAAAATTTCACAGGTCGAAAAATTACAATAGAAATGTGTAGAAACGAAATCTCATGAATAGCTGTGTCTAAAAATTTCTGTCGGCATTGTGATACTCACATTCACGCATGTACACACATTTCATAACTCTTAAAGTACAATTCTTGGTTTCCAACATCCTTTTCACAAACCAGAGTCCCTTAACACTACTCATTATTCCTTATCTTATTACACATTTACATATTCGTCGACACTTTTTCAATATTTCATCATAATAAATACGCAGCATAATCAAATTCCTCATATAGCATCATCTCATTGACCATAAACATACGTCAAATGCATAATTCACATCATTGTAGTAACAACATCATCAGAACAGATCAATCACATCTTAAAATCATTGTAGCTTCTTTCAATAATTTCAAAACCTAAAAAAAACTTCTCTGCTCGTTTCAATAGTGACATCCACCTCAAACATACTTCAAAATTATGATCCCATACAAAATACATCATTCAAAGCTCTCATAGTATCAAAATGGTTCCAAAAAAATACGAACAGTTCACAAAGTACAAACAAAATATAATTTCATAAGTGTGAAGCTACCCAACTGTGTAATTGTGTAAACATGTGTCTCTGACACAGTAGCAAAAATGTTTGTCTTTCTTTTAAATAATCAGATAGCTGTGTAATTCTGTGTTAGAGAAATATGGTACTGATGTGTGAAACTGCGTAAGCAAATACCATATTAGCTAGGGCTCCTAGCGCTTGCCACATGCTTAGTGCACAAAGTAAACATGTGCCCCCCTGAAGGTTAATGTAATTATACCCTGAGGCGTTGCAGATTACAGCAATGGAATGAAATGTACCACTGAAAACCTCCTTTGTGTCTTTGTAATTCAAGAATCTTTCAGAAAAAAATGTTATAAGTACAAAAATTAATCACTCAAATGTGTGTCCTTTAGGGCTAAACTGTGCATCTTGCTGTAAGATAATTTCTGTCATTACTTAAAGGTAAAAATGTGCCAAGTGTCGTAGTTATCGTCGTCTGTAAGCAAATATCTATAGAAGTCAATGTACTTCCCTTGTCATAAACAAAAGTGTAATGTCATGTGTATAGATGTTATAGTTATTACATACTTTACTGTGACCAAGAAAGTACTGTATTTAATGTATTCTTGTGTTGTGAAAAAGGCTGTCTCATTGTAGCTATGCCACAAAGGTTACTACTAAAACATATTTTACTTTCCAGAACAATGTAGAAAAACTGTGCAAATGGTTCAAATGGCTCTGAGCACTATGGGACTCAACTGCTGAGGTCATTAGTCCCCTAGAACTTAGAACTAGTTAAACCTAACTAACCTAAGGACATCACAAACATCCATGCCCGAGGCAGGATTCGAACCTGCGACCGTAACGGTCTTGCGGTTCCAGACTGCAGCGCCTTTAACCGCACGGCCACTTCGGCCGGCAAAAACTGTGCAGATATAAAACAGATACAGCACAAAAGCAATAATGTAAATTGTGTTACTCATTAATAGCGACATGATATAATCGTGTAGCTGTCAAATAAACTAAACACTGTGTCATCTGTTATCTCTCAGAAAGCACTTTAAATCCAGAATGTCTTTTCAAGTAAACCAAAATTTTGCATTAAAACCTCATTAGCAGTATATGTTCTAAGTATGTAAGCCTTATAGTTGTTACATAATTGTACACCGAACAAGCAAGAATGTACACACAATAACACTGTGTCATCTGTCCACTACAAAAATGCATTCGTAATTACTGTCTAAATAAGTTTCCTAGGTTCTTGACTGGATAGTTAACTTAGAAGCTGTTAACATGCAACAATGTTTTGAAGTGTGACAAAGCATACTAGTAACGTGAAGTGAAAAATTTTATGGGAAAGACTAAGTTAAAAAGCAGATTATCTCTCAATAAATGGTTTCTCATGTGAAATGTGGTGTAATCCTTTACCTGTACTAGTATGCAGAGTATCAACTTCAATGCAATTATCATATGGTATATGTTGGATTCTGTAAGGTCTATTGTAAATCAGAAATAATTTGTGACTCAAGTGTTTCTTCTTATGTGACAATGAATGAGCTTTAATGAAAACTTTCTGACCAATATATAGTTTCTTTGCATTTGCTCTACCGTGTAGTTTTCTCCTTTTGTCTGCAGCAGAATTTATATTTTTAATAGCCATATCAATTAGGTATTTGTGTCGAAGTTTACATGTATTCAGAAAAGGTACAAGCTCTCTGATTCTGTTTGGTGATTCTTCATTCTTCAGTACAGGAATAGGTGGTAAAGCAGTGGAGTCATGAGGCATTTCATTCAGCATGTTATGAAATAAGTGTAAATGTCTGTCCCAATATTGATGCTTTCTGTGACAATAAAGTCTGCAAAGCTTATTGATTTCTTTCATAATCCGTACAGACAGGTTATAATGTGGTGAGTACACTGAAGTAAAGACAGGTTTGATTTTACGATTCCGAAGCATGTGTGACCAAACAGCAGATCTGAATTGCGATCCGTTATCTGAAATAACTATAGCAACATGTCCAACATCATGTAAGAAATTTTTCACAAAGGCGTTGGATAGAGACCGACCAGTGGCTTTACGTAACAGTGTGAAGAGAACAAATTTTGAAGTAAGTTCAACAGCAACTAAAACGTACGAAAATCCATTCGATGTTCTGACAAGGGGTCCCAAGAGATCAAGAGCAGCAAATTCTTTTAATTTAGAAGGAATGATGGGAAACAACAAAGCACAATGTGAGATTGTAGAGGGTTTAGCTTTTCAACTAAGTTTACAAATAGACAAGACTCTTCGAATTCTCTTTTCCGTATTTAACAATATTTAACAAGTCGTCTAAAGAATACGAAAACATTTTCTTGGACCAAAATGTGTGTAGCTGAAATGAATGTACCAAATGAGCTTATTAACAAAATCGTCAGGAATGCAAAGTACCCATAACTTGCCATGAACAGTGCAACGTTTGAAGAGTATGTTGTTTCTAACCAGATAATAGTGCTGAATTTGTGTGTGTGTGTGTGTGTGTGTCTTTTCATGCCATTTACTTTTGATGTCTTTCCAAATCGGATCTTTATCTTGTTCATGAGCAGTGGCCTTTAAACATGTGATGATGAAGTTTTCAAAGGCGACTTTCTGAATGTAAAGAATACTGAAATTTTTCTCGAGGTTGGCTTCTGTGTTACTTTTCTCAAGCCCAGCCGGTGCACGTGACAATGCGTCTGCACCAATGTTCTCCTTGCCAAGAATGTAGACTATTGTGAAGTGGAATTCTTGCAGAAACAATGCCCAATGTTTTAACCTGTCATGATTTAATTTTGAAGACATAAGAAATTGTAATGCACGATGATCACTGTATACTTTTACGTGCTTACCAGAAAGAAACGGAATTTGTTAAGTGCCCAAACGATAGCTAAAGCTTCTTATTCAGTAACAGAATAATTTTTTTTTTTAGATTTTGTTAGCACGTGGCTAGCAAAAGCGATGGTTTTCTGAACGGTAGTGTCATTTTCTACGTCGTCTTGAAATAAATGGGCACGAAGACCAACTTTAGAAGAATCCGTGATAAGGCAGAAATCTTGTGACAGATCTGGGTGAGCTGGGTTTGGTGCGTTTAAGTATCGCTTCTTCCAAAGAACTGAATTCCAACTGTGCCTGTTCATCCAGCTCACAAATATCATTTTTTCCAGTGAGAGAACAAAGTTTTGGTGTTACTAGAATTTGCATATTCAGAAAACGACGGTAAAAATTTACGAGACCTAGAAAATTGCAGACTTGTTTTCTTGTGGATGGAACTGGAGTGGCTCTGATTGTTCTAACTTTTCAGGATCCAGCTGAATACTTTTAGAAGAAATAATGTGTCCTACCGAATTCAGACTTTTCCAAGTTAACTCTAATTCCAGATTCTGCAAAAATACGTAATACAGTGTTGAGGGTGCGCTTATGTTGTTCCCATGAGGCTTCTGCTATTATAATATCGTCCACATATAAGGTGATATGACGTTTTAAGAACTCAAGTAATATGGAATGTAGCCCATGAATGAATGCTGCCGAAGGAAGTTTCCGAAATTGATAACAAACGCCAAAACAAAGAAAAGCTGTGTATTTTCTACATTCTGGATGAAGTTCGATGTGATAAAATCTGGATCTGAGATCAATATAAGACAACACTTTCACACCATTAAAATTTCGAAGAAGTTCTTCCAACATTTGCAGTCTGTCTGTTTCCGGAATGATGATAGTATGTATTTGTTTCGAATCCAACATAAGCCTGATCAATCCATTTTTCTTCTCAACAACATGTAAAGGATTGTTGTATGAGCTTACTGCAGGTTCAATAATGCCCTCGTTAAGCGTAGGTTGTATTTCTGTTCTAACATGGTCCCTGTGATGTGCCGGAATTATGTATGGTTTAACGGAAAATTTAGTATGCTCACGAACACGAAACTGGTGATAGTTCCTGTTTTGTGAGTAAAAACTGTGGAATGTGCTTGTAAAATATAAAAAATGTCCTGCTTATCAGTGTCATTACAGTTCTCAATTGTTTGAATTTTGTTCTGAATTAAGTCATTAGTGTAAAATACGTCATCGATATCATCCCTGTCAGTACAAAGAGATTATTAGTGTCAAGTTCTGTCGAAAGTTCCGAACTGTTGTCAAACAAGAAGTAAAGCCGATTAATTTCCTCATCATGGTTTGAGAGCCCATCTTCAAATTTCAAAGCTATTGACTTACTTTCTTTCTCTAAACTTATTTTGGCATCGTGAAAGTTTTAAGATTGCTTCGTATTCATTCAAATAGTCTACTCCCAATATAATTTCTGTCGACAATAATGGAACGATTAGAAAGTTCAAAGCGAAACTGTGGCTTCTATTCTAGTATTCTAGTTTGTTGGTGTACATCTACACTTTTTACAAGAATTGCACCTTGTAATTTCACCTTACTTAAAGGAAGTGTAGGGCAATCGTTCGATTTGTTGTCAGTACAGCTGTAAATTTTATGTCATTTACTGTAATGTGAATTACAGGATATGCAATGTTGTTCTGTTTTACGTCGTGTTCCTGGAGTAAGATGTCCCTATCTCTTCCATTCTTACGTAATTAATAGCCACGGCAGCTATGTCGTCAGCTTCGTAAGTACGTTTTGTGGCTGCTAGCAGTGTGAGTCATTGTCTATTGTCTCTTTGTTGTCGAGCATCGTTATTGGGATTTGGAGATCTAACCTCTACCCTGTTTGAATCACGCAAATTTTGGTTAAATTCTGGTCCATTGTTAAGATTATATTGTCTGTTGTCTTGCCGGTAGTTTCCATAGTTTCTTTCTTGTTGGTCACGTGGTGGAGAATTTCTCCCGGAGTAGTAACTGCACGGTGGCCCGTTGCGTCTGAAGTTATTCTGTCTCCCTTGATAATAATTATTTTTGGTTCTCATATTGTCTGTTTCTATGATTGTCTCCATCATAGTCATTTCCGTGGAGAGGTGATCTTTCCCTGTAATTATTATTATTCTGCCAATGGTTGTGATACGGATGGCGTCTGTTTTGATCACGATTTGTGTTGTGAGAATAGCCTTGTCGCGTCCAGTTATTATTTCCGTCATCACGAAATTGAGATGGATGTGATCTATAATTGTTGTTTTCCTGTTTTCGCATCCCGCGACAGTCTGTGTCCATTTCCAATTCTTGTAAAAGTCCCTGAAAAGCTTCTATGACGTCTTTGCAACGTCCTGCCAAAATAATCTGTCTTAAGTGTTCCGGAAACTTAATTAAGCAAATGCGAATAAGTTCTGAGGGGCTGTAAGGATTTGTCAAATACTGATTTTTGCGCAACATGTCTTCAAAATATTTTACAAGACTGGAAAAACTCAGATTGTTAGAAATGTTTAATTATTATGATGCTATGTTTTACTCAATCTTGAGTAGCTTGAGACCAATATGCTGAGAGGAAGGCATGATAAAATTCTCCTTCACTGTGACAATCACTAATGACAGATCGCTTTCTTACAGCTGGTTCATTCTTTAAGTAGCCACTCATAAATTATAATCTGTGCTCTAATGACCAGTTGGGAGGAAAACAATGAGAGAATTGATGAAGCCATGCTTGTAAATGAACGTCATTGCCGGAATTCATAAATGTTTTGAATTTACGTGCAGTAATGAACAGCTTATAGTCAGTCATCATGATGGCGAGTCGCATATCGGTCATTATTATGTCGTGTCGACGTTTCCATTCTCGAAATCTGGTGCATCTTTCAAAATTTCCAAAATACCCTGTGTTGTTACTTTGTGACTTTTCCTTATTTCTGAATCCCTCTTCTCATGTCGGAGCGCGAGTGAAATTCTTGCATTACATGTGTCAGCCGTTCTTGTTCGTGATGCATTTCTCTTTTGTACTGTGTATTGATTTGATTCTGATTTTGGTTAAATTTCTTAATTTGTTCATACTCTTCTATGTCAGTAAAAGCTACCGGTCTTGTGTCATTCAGATCATCATCTACCTTTGTAGATAAGTTAGTGAACTGATTCGAAAGTTCGGCAGCTTTCTCCGATAATGAACTGATTTCCTTCATGTGTTTTTCTGAACCAAGTTTCAGAGCGCCCATTTCTGTCGAAAGCGTATCTACTGGTCCTTTTAAGTTTTTCTGAGTTTTTGCAAGTTGTGTAACCGAATCGGTAGATGCAGCTGAGTCAATTTTAGCCTGCAAGGTGTCGTGCTTTTCATGAACAATAGTTTGCAGTTCTTTTATGGCTGCTTCGCGATTCTGTAATCCATTTTCATAACGCAAAAAAAAAAAAAAAATAGGTTGAAAACGCTCACAAATTTGCGTTTTTACATCATTACAGACTTTTAGACATTTACATTCGATTTTAAGTAACTCAGCAGTTAAATCTTCGCGCGTTTGTTCAAGCATTGTGTCTAACTTATGAAGCTGTTGCTGTGTTTGTGCTTTTGAAGCTTTTGTTCAGTTTCTTTTTGATTTTGTTTCATTTGTTGCATTAATTGCAATAACAATGTATTAGTGTCTGGAACCTGTTCCTCTATTTTTCGGCTGTGGATTTGCACTGGCACCATTCGCATTTTGAAAAGCAGAAACTGTATATTGACTTGATTGAGAAAAAGGTAATGATGCAAAACCTGAATCTACAGTACTTGAAAGATTTTGTCCTATCATTTCAGATTCCTGAGGTGAGCTATTGCAAACCAATCGATCGACAATACTACCCTGTTCACTAGCTGTTTCACTGTCTACGCCATTATTTACTGCCTGGTCCATTTCCCGATGCACAATTACCAAATTATTGTGTTGAACATTAGTTAATTCATTACACAATAGCGCTGACATGCTACACTCTTCATCACTGTCATTTCTCAATTTACTTTGCAGCCTACTGTTACGTTCTTCACACGCCATAATTGTCAAAATATTTCACACAGTAACATGGAAAAGCACAATTTGAAGAGCAAACTGAAAATAATATCTAATTAACTGCAAGCATGGCTGCAAAATATTTGCTGTAAATCTACATGCATGCCACAACTGTTTTACTGTACAACAATGAAAAACTACAACTACAAAGGAGATTGTCTCTACAATCACATGCTAGCAATAAACAATAACTACACTAATTACTCAAACTACAAGAAAAAAATCAGAAGATTCCAGTAAGGTATCCTGGCAGGGTCGCCGTACGAAACTTCCCCTTTGACTGTAAAGAAAGACTGTGCTGGTAGACTTCTGCGATATTTGATACTGAAACAGCTGAGTAAAACTGAACATAGTCAGACAGTTTTGTCTTTACTTACTCTGATCATTTCTAAACTGACAAACAATATTTTAACGCAACGCATTCTGACTTTTAATAATCCCTACAAAAGAATAGCCTTGACTACCAATAACCTATCCTTCATGAATCACATACCTCACCAAGATCTTCGTTACTGAAACTACTGGAATTCAGTGAGTGCGAATGCTGCCTGCTAAATAAAAGATTCTAACTACTAAAGGCACTAAGTACTGACAGGTATATAGTTAGAAAATGAAAGATTTTGATAGAGAACAAACAATATATTCACCTTAATAGCGTTCAAAAGTCATTATATATATATATATATATATATATATATATATATATCCGTGACATCCAGTTCGAAAACTTTCCTTTTTCTGATGGACACACGTCCAGATCGTCCGCTCACATTAACATATCAAAACTCTGGCATCTCTCTCCCCACATCCACCACTACTGGCTGCTTGTCTCCAACTGCCCAATGCTATGCGCTGTTCACATACAACTACTCAACACTATACTAACGAATAATCCAACCAGCCACAGGCTGCACACAGCACAGTCAGCGTTTTTAAATCAGAGCGCTACGTTGCGAAACGTGGACGATCAGTAATAAATGGTAGAAGAGAGTATAAGTTTGTGAAATGTGGTTATACAAAGAATGCTGAAGATTAAGTAGACATATTACATAAGGGGTTTGACAAAGATATGGAAACAGCCTATGCATGGGGGCTTAATTATTATTATTGAAAATAAATTTTTATTTTACGTAGCTGTTAGTCCGATTACGCAAGTCTCGTAAACGGTTGGCCCTGACTAGTTTTAGTACGCAATCTGACTGCATAGAACAACAACAAAGAATGAAAGAAAATTTTCGTTAACACAGTTAATTAATTAAGTCCCCAGCAACTATAAAACCAACGCAACAACAAGCACAAGAGTAACTGTTCTGTGTGTGGAAGTGTGATTCAACGTACACATCTGGCACGGTTCTTCTTCAATAAGACAAGAAATTTTAAATATCATTTATACTGACGTGATAAAAAAAAATTAGAAATACTATAATTGCGCAAGAAACCCAGAATTACACTCTAATACAAGAACACACGTCAGACGCTTTGTTGACTGAACCTGTAATGACGCATTATTCAGGACACTGAAATAATGAGAGAGAAAAGAATTTTTTTTTTTTTTTTTTACCTTCGTTTATATAGATGAAAAGCACGCTAGACATTACAATCTCTCCACACCGACTCGCTACTATCACATCTCAACAAGAACTTTTCAGTATCACATCTCAGCAAGCACTGCCTACTAGCACATCTCAACAAACACTCTCTGCTACGAGTTCTTAACAAGTACTGACTACTACGAGACCTCGACAGGCACTCTGTGGAGGCGGCTGAATAATACTCTTTGGCGCAATCTCTGGCGCTGTGGTTCAGTGTAGCCACCTTTCATATGCCCCTCCTCCACGAGCCAGAATTTGATGGTATTTTTGCCAGCATTGGTGGTGAAAATACCACCAAATTCGTCCACAAAAATACAGACAAAAATAAAAGATAATATTAATACGTAAATATCACATAATTAGTTAAAATTTTGGCTTTGCACTGACCTTTCAATAACCTAATATATAAAATACAGTAAGCAATACAAATTCTTTCATACATGTGGCTTTACATAATAGTTAACACAATACACAAAAAATCAGTTTATACAAATGTTCACATAAAATGCTCTCAATGATTAGTTCCAGTAGTAGCACCCAGTGATGGTCAACAGGTGCAAACACCAACAAGTGACATCATTTTAGTAGAAGCAGTTCATAAGTGGCACCCAGTAATGTTGAACAGGTGCAGACACCAACAAGTGACATTATTTCAGTAGAAGCAGTTCGTCAGTGGCACCCAGTAATGTTGAACAGGTGCAGACAGCAACAATTCAGTAGAAACAGTCCATCAGTGACACCCAGCAATGTTGAGTAGGTGCAGACAGCAACAAGTGACATTATTTCAGTAGAAGCAGTTCCATCAGTGGCACCCAGTGATATTGAACAGGTACACACAGCATCAAGTCACATTTCTCAGCAGAAGCAGTTCCATTAGTGGCACCCAGCAATGTTGAACAGGTGCAAACACCAACAAGTGACATCATTTCAATAAAAGCAGTTCCATCAGTTGCACCCAGCAATGTTAAACAGTGCAAACACCAACAAGTGACATCATTTCAGTAGAAGCAGTCCATCAGTGGCACCCAGTAATGTTGACAGGTGGAGACACCAACAAGTGACATTATTTCAGTAGAAGCAGTTCATTAGTGGCACCCAGCAATGTTGAACAGGTGCAGACAGCAACAAATGACATCACTCAGCGGAAACAGTTCCATCTGTGGCACCCAGTAATGTTGAACAGGTACACACAGCAACAAGTGACATCACTTCAGTAGAAGCAGTCCATCAGTGGCACCCAGTAGTGTTGAGCAGGTACACACAGCAACAAGTCACATTATTTCAGTAAAAAAAAAAACAGTCCATCAGTTGCACCTAGCAATGATGAGCAGGTCCAGAGAGCAGTCCATGATATTCACTATCACTGATCACACTGTTCATCAGAGTTTATAAGCAGAAATTAAACATGTCCTAGTGGCACCAATCATGTAGAAAAAGTACAAGTAACAGTCCATAATATTCACTATCACTGATCACACAGTTCATCAGCAGAAATTAATCATTCTAAGTGGCACCCATTATGTTGAAAAAGTGCAGGTAACAGTCCATAATATTCACCATCACTAATCAGACAGTTCAGGCATGAACAATAGTTTGAATGCACATACATGTGCTTTTACACTAAACATACAAATCATAACAAACACACAAATGATGTCAGATAATTGTCATATTAACTATTACAAATACTCAAATATCAGTAAACCTATAATATTTATGGGTGTCAGTGCAAGCCACTACAAACAAATAAAATAATATTTAGGAGATAGGTGGGTAGGATTAGGAAAGGAAAACACACAAAACACACTCACTCATCTTTCATCCACATTAAGTACTACTGTGTAATTGAATAGTGTTAACTGTGTAAATTCAATTCTGTCAAAATTTGATGTTCATCTTGTGTATCAAGTAGTAGTGGCAGCAATGTATAACAGTCAATAATAGTTAAGTCAATGTCATAGTCGTCATGTCAAGACCAATGTTTGCCAAGCCAAATCAAATGTACTGTTGCTGAACAACTGTCAGTCAGCCAAGATATGCAATTACTTACTCTCTCCAAAAAAAAAAAAATATACTGCTTAGTGATTTAACAAAGTGTGTGTATAGACTATCTTCCTTCTACTTGAGTGTTCTAGTCTGCTATCTTCATCCTCCTTGTTCCATATAGACCAACAAAAAAAATATGCACCTCACTTACTTTACCTCTTATACACCAAAACTCCAATAATCATCAGCATCACATAATCTCAATACTTCAATAATACCTCTTACGTCGATACATATAAACCTTATCATTAATAGCATT
Organism: Schistocerca americana; assembly: GCF_021461395.2. Lineage (NCBI taxonomy): Eukaryota > Metazoa > Arthropoda > Insecta > Orthoptera > Acrididae > Schistocerca > Schistocerca americana. The sequence goes on along the minus strand of NC_060124.1, from coordinate 605,655,019 downwards.
TACCTTACCTCTTGTCCACCAAAACTCCAATAATCATCAACTTCACATAATCTCAATAATACCTCAATAATACCTCTTCAATACGTCGATACATATAAACCTTATTACCAATATCATTTCACTTCCATAACAACTCTTTCATCTAATCAGTCTCCTCGAACAAGTACAGATAAAATCCTAATTCAAACCTCATCATTCTATACAATCCGAAGACACACTGTCAACACACAACCTCTGTGTAATCCATCTAACCCAAATCTTCCACTCATTATGAATTATAAACAAAAGAAATACATACATGACCTCTAACAGACTTAGTTCGAATAACTCTCAGTAATTAAGTACGATTACGGACTGTGAATGATCATAATATTTCACAGTGTGTACACCACTTCAAGAATTATGGCAAACAGAAGCAAACATGTGGAGTATTTCTTGTGTCAAGTGTCACTTCCTATTTCAATTGCTCACGAAGAATGCAGTGTAATAATTGTTAATGGTCTAAACCTAGTAACGGTATGTCATGTCGTTAGCGTCCTTCCTATTAGCATAAATTTATACAGCTTCCATAAAACCTCAGCTCATGTGACTTGTATGAAGTTTCTTATACTAATGTCGTTCGTCGAATTATAGCAGTTCATTTTCTTATCTTAAAAATATAAGGCACTGAGCGTAAGCAAAACATGCAATAGCGAGTAAATATACCAGTAGAGAACAGAATGTCAACAAGTGGATGCAGCACAATTCTTACAACGAGGCTCTGCCAAGCAAACAATCTATAATTAATACAATAGTGTGACCTAAACTCTATGTTTATACACAGTATATCAGCATTTCTATATACCAAATTAAAGAGTAGTTATGACAACAAAACAGAAATGTGTAAATATGCAATCCATACGCATAGCAGTAAACATATATCTTACGTAATAAACAGGTCATTAGCATCATATCAGCATTAGCAAATAAATGTTCATATGTAATCTTAATAAGTAAACATGAAGGCGCAAGCAGATAAATCACAAAGTATAACTTACATACCTAACCACATCAGCACAATTAATCAGGTGACAATTATAATTTAAATAAATAAGCACAGCAGGCACATAATAAAAAAAAATATGACATCAGTGAAAAAGCAGTGCAGCCAAGCGATGCATAATATATACAATTAACAACCCTGTTCATTAATAATCATTGTCAAAATCAGTTAACGTACGCAAGCACGTCGCTTCACAAGCAATTTCATAGAACATGAAATTAGCACAAAGTATGAATCACATAAACGCGAGCAGCAAATTACGTCTAAAGTACGTACCTAAGTGGAAATATGTTACCTGAAAAATGAACTCAATTAATAGTTACCTTTTTTAGTTTATTAGTTTCTTCTTCGAAATTACAGTCTTCCTGAAAATTTCTCGATAGCAAGTCGTCTTAACGTCGGACACGCACAGAATTTACCTGAAGTTCTTAAATATTTTATAGAATCGTATCCTGAAAAATACTGAATGTTAATAACATAATTCATCAAGTCACTATAGCTTTATACTGAATTTAGTCGGAGAAATTAGACTGTGTATTTGTTTACGGCTGTCAGTGCATTCGCACTGAGCGCTCGATCAGCTGTAGGCGCGTGACGTAGGAAGCATTTGTTTGCGGTCAACGACTGCCTTGTGCGGCGCGCAGACTTGACTGTTGCTTTGAGTATGTGCCGCCGCCAAAACACAGCGCGGTATCCTTGTATTCTCTGCATGTTTACATGTAGCTGTTAGTTTCTCTAAAGTATGTCATTCCACAAAAATTTTAACGTTAGATATATGATGTATTCCCTTAGAGCGTCGTGATTTAAGAGTTTCTACTTCGACAGCGTTATCATGAATAATTTTGCGAATTCTATATGGACCGTTATAAAGCAGAAAAAATTTGCGACACAAGCCTTTTCCTTTGTGAGATAAACGATGAGACTTAATTAACACTTTTTGACCAACTGACAAAATTTTTAAACGACGAGGACGCTTAGCTGATTTCTCTCTTCTAGCAGCCGCAGATGCAATATTTTGTAGAGCCAGGTTGACAACTTCAGAATGTCGCAGTTTCCGTGAAGGCGGAAAAGGAACGATTTCAGATATGCAATTTGTCGGTGCTTTGTTTTTTAATATCAGAATAGGCGGTAAAGAAGTTGAGTCATTAGGAAGTTCATTCAGAATGTTTTGAAAAATATGAAGATACTGATCCCACGTTCTGTGATTCTGATGACAATAAAGACGACACAATTTATTGATTTCCTTCATCCATCTCTCTGAAGCGTTAGATTGAGGGTGAAAAAGGGAAATGAAAATTGGTTTAATTTTACGACGCTGTAGAGTACGAAGCCAAATTTTAGAACGAAACTGTGATCCATTATCTGATATAACCTTATCAACATGACCAACTTCTTTAAGAAAATGTTTGATGAAAGCGTTAGATACTGAACGAGTTGTTGCTTTGCGTAACGGTGTAAAACACACATATTTTGATGTCAATTCCACTGCTACGAAAATGTACGCAAAACCATTAGTAGAACGAACCACTGGACCGAACAAATCAACTGCAGCCATGTCCTTTAATTTCGCTGGAATGATAGGAAACAACGGTGCTCTGTGAGAAATTGTTGGCGGCTTAGCCTTTTGACATAATTTGCATTTGGACAGAACAGATCGAATACGTTTTTCCATATTACTGAAGTAGCAATTTTCCCGTAATTTATGAAAGCATTTTCTGGGACCAAAGTGCACATAACTGAAATGCGTATACCAAATCAGCTTATTAACCCACTCATCAGGAATACAGACTAACCAAACAGAGTTGTCGAACGATTTTCGTTTAAAAAGAATGTCATCGCGAACTAAATAATGCTGTCTAATCGCTACGCTTTCCTTTCTCCTCCACTTCTCCTTAATGTCCTTCCAGATTGGATCCTTATTTTGCTCCTTAGCGATGTCCTGGAGCGAAGACGTAATAAAGTTCTCAAACGCAACACCTTGAATATACATCAAACAATAATTGTTTTCCTTGGAGTCCTCTTCAGCACTTTGTTTCAAACCCATAGGTGCACGTGATAAAGCATCAGCAACAATATTTGAAGAACCCTGTATGTAAACAATACTAAAATCAAATTCCTGTAGGTACAACGCCCATCGTGACAATCTGCCATGAGTTAATTTTGTTGACATAAGAAACTCCAGAGCTAGATGATCGGTGTAAACCTTAGTATGTCTGCCAAACAAAAATGTGCGAAATTTTGTGAAAGCCCAAACAACAGCCAAAGCTTCAAGTTCCGTTATCGAATAATTCTTTTCTGATTTAGAGAGAACACGACTTCCAAATGCAATAGTTTTCTGTACTACAACGCCATCTTCTTCTATCTCTCGAAATAAATGTGCACCTAGGCCCTTGTATGATGAGTCCGTCGCCAAACAAAAATCTTTAGATAAATCCGGATGTGAAAGAAGTGGAGCAGCAACTAAAGCATCACGGAGTTGTTCAAATTCTGACTGAGCTTCCTCATCCCAACACCAATTAGATTTCTTTCCAGATAGTTCACATAAACGAGGTGTGGCCAAATCGTCCAATTTAACAAAGCGTCCAAGTAAATTACAGACACCAAGAAAACTACGAACATCACGTTTTGTGGTAGGAACAGCATAATTACGAATAGCGTCTAATTTCTCTGGATCAGGAAGAATACCTTCTGTAGAAATAATGTGACCGAGAAATTTCACCTGAGAACGACCAAATTCAGATTTTTCCAAGTTCACTGTAATGCCAACTCTTGCAAAAATACGTAATAATGAATCCAAAATTTTGTTGTGCTCACTCCAAGGAAGTTTAGCAATAAGAATGTCGTCAACATATGAAGTAATATTGTCACGAATATAAACAGGTAAAATATCGTTTAAACTAGGAATGAATGCTGCAGAAGATACAGTAAGTCCAAATGGTAATTTCCGAAGTCACTTTGGGTAAAATAGTCATATCAGGTTATTGTTTACTTACTCACTAGATAGATTGATAGTCGAAGAGTTGTTTTGGCAGATGCAAAGAATAGTAAAAGAGTAGGCAGCGGTGCAGAAAACTAAAAGGGAAATAGCACCACTACAGCTCGGGGCCCTATGCTCGCTACGGCACATATTCACTTAGAGTAGTGAATCCCCTGAGGACATTAATAGCCGCACATAATTTCCAGTTTGTGACTTAGTGGCAAATTTGGCGGGAGTGCGTACATAAATTGATCTAACCATGAACATGGATGTATGTCATTCTTAGAATTGCGGAAGATCTTAAATTTCCGAACAGTCAGAAAGTGTTTATAGTCAAAGTTTTCGCCTCGTGGCGACAAAGACCTACCGCGTCTGTCCCAGTCCCAATGTCGATTATTGTTAAATTCACGCGCCTGTCGCTCTCTTGTTGCATCCCGTAAATGAAACAAATTGTTTTCTTCAAACCCCTCTGGTATCTGTGATTCTAAATTTCTTCTACTGTCTTTTCCTACAATTTCGCCTTCGATTTGTTTGACTTGCTTTCGTAATGCCTCAACTTCCCTTTTAACGTGTTCATTAAATTTTCCCTAATTTTCAACATGCTTGTTTATGTTCTGATACTCTTCGGTTTCTGCAAATGGTAATGGAGCTGTATCATCCGAATCTCTGTCCCCATATAAACTAAGATTTGTCAATTTATCTGAAATCTCCTCAACTCTTTCCGATAAGTCACCTATTTTTTCTTTCTGTTCATTTACGTCTTCCGTAACTGTCGCGACTCGGGTTTCAGTATTGACACATTTGGTAGTTAACTGTTCATATTGTTGTGTTAGGTTATTTATTCTGTCATTTGGTACGGATTCCTCGATTCTCTCAAATATTTCTTCCTTATCTTTTGCACGTTGTAAATTTAACTCTGAAAATTTCTGTACTATCATGCGATCTTTTTCTTCCTGTTCTCTATCCTGTTCCTTTTGTCTAATCTCTACTGCAATTAATCTATTATTGTGAGAATACAAAATCGGTTGTACTTCTTCTCTGATTTCTTTCTTTAATTCATCTTTCATATTTTTGAAACATGTCCCTATTCGTGAATCTAACCGTGTTTCCAAAGTTCCCATCTCTGTTTTTAATTCAGATCCAAACCGTGTTTCCATTGTTCCCATTTGTGATCCCAGTGAGTATAACCGTTTTTCCATTGTTCCCATTAGTGATCCCAGTGAGTCTAACCGTGCTTCTATTGTTCCCCTATCTGTTTTTAATTCAGATCGTAACTGTGATCCCAAATTTAATATTGCACTCATCAACTGCTCCGTACTAACTTGTTCGAAATTCTTTTCGCCCCTAACATTTCCCGCAAAACCAGTTTCCTTCGTCATAGCTGTAAAGCTATCTGAGTTCGATACTATTCCAGAATCTTCTATCGTTAATCTCGTATTCTGTGAATTTTCTGATTGAGAAAAATTTTGAAATGGTTCCGGACTAGTTTCTCGACTGATTAAATTGTTTTCCACTTCATTATTCATGATACTGTTTTCCTCTGTTGGCGAGTTCGCCATGTTAACAACTTCGTTATTCTCACTATCCATCATTTTTGCCTTTTTCATTGATCGCGTAATCATTTAGAAAATATACAAAACTCGTCACTATATGAAAATTACACACAATGACACTTTATCATCAACAATATCATTCACACGAAATGTTTCCCTCAAACACGATTAACGAACAATCGAAATAATTGCACTAAATTGTCAAACCCATAGACAAGACAACAAATTTAAATTTTGGAAAATACCATTAGAAGAATCTACACATGCAAAATAGACTACAATTACTAAAGTACAAATTACTACAACAATACTACTGTCTACTATTTTTACAATCAGAAGATTCCAAGGGACGATCCGAAGCAGCGGTCGCCACGTGCATGGGGGCTTAATTATTATTATTGAAAATAAATTTTTATTTTACGTAGCTGTTAGTCCGATTACGCAAGTCTCGTAAACGGTTGGCCCTGACTAGTTTTAGTGCGCAATCTGACTGCATAGAACAACAACAAAGAACGAAAGAAAATTTTCGTTAACACAGTTAATTAATTAAGTCCCCAGCAACTATAAAACCAACGCAACAACAAGCACAAGAGTAACTGTTCTGTGTGTGGAAGTGTGATTCAACGTACACATCTGGCACGGTTCTTCTTCAATAAGACAAGAAATTTTAAATATCATTTATACTGACGTGATAAAAAAAATTAGAAATACTATAATTGCGCAAGAAACCCAGAATTACACTCTAATACAAGAACACACGTCAGACGCTTTGTTGACTGAACCTGTAATGACGCATTATTCAGGACACTGAAATAATGAGAGAGAAAAGAAATTTTTTTTTTTTTTTTTTCGTTTATATAGATGAAAAGCACTCTAGACATTACAATCTCTCCACACCGACTCGCTACTATCACATCTCAACAAGAACTTTTCAGTATCACATCTCAGCAAGCACTGCCTACTAGCACATCTCAACAAACACTCTCTGCTACGAGTTCTTAACAAGTACTGACTACTACGAGACCTCGACAGGCACTCCGTGGAGGCGGCTGAATAATACTCTTTGGCGCAATCTCTGGCGCTGTGGCTCAGTGTAGCCACCTTTCACCTACTTATAATTTACGAGAATGTTACCTAGAGTGTACTGTTTGAGATGCTCAACACAACAGGGATAGAATACAAGACCGGTAGCCTTATATGCAAGCGAAACGTGGACGATCAGTAGTAAATGGAAGAAGAGAATATAAGTTTTTGAAATGTGGTTATACAAAGAATGCTGAAGATTAAAGTAGACATATTACATAAGGGGTTTGACAAAGATATGGAAACACCAAAAACAGAACATACCACCATGCCTAAGAAGGAGTAGGAAAAACGTTGGCATTCAAAACAACTTCTAGTTGTCCCCGAATGCTTGAACACAGATCGTGTTTGGTTTTCAAGGGAATCTCATGCCATTTTTTCTAAAAAAATTATGCCAAGTTCAGACAAAGATGGTTGAGATGGATAGCGATCGAGTACACTTATCTCCAAAGTAGATCAAAAAGGCTCAATGATGTTGATATCTGGTGAGCGTGATGGCCAAAGGACATACTACAATTCATCCTCGTGATCATAAAACCCTTTTCTGTGCGATGCGAGCTTCGTAAGCAGGGATCCTAGCGTCTCGGAACACAGCATCACCATTGGGGAAGAAGCATTGTGCCGTGGGATATACGTGATCTGCAAAAATAGCCACACAGTCCTTGGCAGTAATGCCACCTCGCGGAATAGCTATGAGATCCACGTAATATGGTTGCCCAACTTCACTCTTTGGATGTATATGCGGAAACAGTGTGGAAGAAGACGCATCTGACGAGATGACTTTGTTCCATTGATCCATTGTCCGGGTTTGATAGCTTCGGCACCACGTTTTTCTGTTACAGGCATTTCGAGCACCGATGAATGATTTTGTAATTCCAGCTCGCCCTCCAGTTCCCTGCTTGTGGAGCCCCCTTCGTGTTGTTTTGTTGTTGACCGGGTTCGCGAGTCGGACATTCAGTTTAGCAGCGACATTTACAGCTGTTTCGTCACAATTCTCTTGAATGACCGTGAGTCAAAATCACACAACACACACCTTCCTCTGCTTTGTGACATGGCGGATTATGTTTTCCTCTATCCTTGTGTACGGTATAAATGTTCGATGCTGTGCCTGTCGAAACACCAAGCACTTCGGCTTCCTCGGTTATGGAAGCACCGACAATACCAGCGCCAACAATTTGCCTATGCTCTGAATGACTTACCTCTGACATAATGCACTCACAACTACACAGAATACTGTTCTAATGACGAATGGGACCCTATTGAGGGCATTCCATAGGTGCTGTTGGTCAAATACAACAGCAGAACCTGTAGTCCTGGCTAACATACCATCGGTATAACAGTTTCAAATTTCGTAGCTGCGTTGGGAAAGTACCAGAGCTCCAAACGCTAATAGAAAGCACTGATGTTCAAATCGTTATAGGCACTGAAAGCTGGCTAAAGCCGGATATAAGCTCAGACGAAATTCTTGCGAAGAACCTAACGGTGTACCGAAAGGATAGGCTGAACAGTTTTGGCGGTGGCGTGTTTGCTGCTGTTAGATGTAGATTATCTTGTTCCTGTGAGTTAGTATGGGCAGAGGTCATTGTTGGCAACCGGAATAAAATCATAGTTGGATCCTTTTACCGACCTCCCAGTTCAGATGATACAGTTGCTGAAAGGTTCAAAGAAAACTTGAGTTTGACTTAAAACACGTACCCGACTCATACGATTGTAGTTGGTGGTGACTTTAATTTACCCTCGATGTGCTGGCGAAAATACATGTTTAATTCCGGAGATACGCCTAAAACATAATCCGAAATTGTGCTAAAAGCATTCTCTGAAAATTGTTTCGAGCAGTTAGTTCATGCGCCCACGAGAATAGTAAACGGTTGTGAAAACACACTTGACCTCTTAGAAAAAAATAATCCTGAGTTAATAACGAGCATCAAAACGGATACAGGGGCTAGCGAGAATGAATATTGTAACCCCCAAACCTTCCAAAAATAAACGAAAAATATTCCTATTCAGAAAAGCAGATAAAAATTCACTTGACGGCTTCATGAGAGTCAATCTCCATTCCTTCCAAATTAATAATATAAGTGTGGACCAGATGTGGCTTGAATTCGAAGAAATAGTATTGCCAACAATTGAGAGATTTATACCAAGTAAATTAACAAACGACGGAGCTGATCCTCCTTGGTACACAAAACGGGTCAGAACACTGTTGCAGAAACAACGAAACAAACATCCCAAATTTAAACAGACGCAAAATCCCCAAGATTGGCGATCTTTTACAGACTCTCGAAATATAGCGCGGACTTCAATGCGAGATACTTATAACAGTTTCCACAACGAAACTTTGTCTCGAAACCTGGCAGAAAATCCAAAGAGATTCTTGTCGCATGTGAAGTATGTTAGCGGCAAGAAAGAATCAATGTCTTGTCTGCGCGATAGAAATGGTACTATCGAAGAGAATGCGGCCAAAGCACAGTTACTAAACACAGCCTTCCAAAATGCTTTCACAAAAGAACACAAAGTAAATATTTCAGAATTCAAATCAAGAACAGCTGCCAACATTCGTAACGTAGAAGTATATGTCCTCGGAGTAGTGAAACAAATCACTTAATAAAAGCAAGTATTCTGGTCCAGAATGTATACCAATTAGGTTCCTTTCAAAGTATGCTGATGCATTAGCTCCTTAATTAATAATCATATACAACCGTTCGCTCAAAGAAAGATCCATACCCTAAGACTGGAAAGCTGCACAGGTCACACTAATATTTAGGAAGATAGTAAGAGTATTCCACTTAATTACAGGCCCGTATCATTAACCTCGATGTGCAGCAGGATTCTGGAACATATATTGTGTTCGAACATTATTAATTACCTCGAAGAAAACGGTCTATTGACACATAATCAACATGGTTTTAGAAAACATCGTTCTTGTGAAACACAACTAGCACTTTATTCCCATGAACTGTTGAGTACTATTGACAAGGAATTCAGACGGATTCCGTATTTCTGGATTTCTACAAGGCTTTTGACACTGTACCACACAAGCGGCTTATGGAATATCGTCTCAGTTATGTGACTAAATTTGTGAGTTATCTGGCGTTCACCAAAGTAGTGTTATAGGCCCTTTGGTGTTCCTTATCTACATAAACGATTTGGGGGACAATCTGAACAGCCGTCTTCGGTTTTTTGCAGATGACGCTATCATTTATTGACTAATAAAGTCATCAGAAGATCAAAACAAACTGCAAAACGATTTAGAAAATATATCTGAATGGTGCGAAATTTGGCAGTTGACCCTAAATAACGAAAAGTGTGACGTCATCGACATGAGCGCTGAAAGGAACTCGTTAAACTTCCGTTACACGATTAATCAGTCAAATGTAAAAGCGATAAATTCAACTAAATACCTAGGAATTACAATTACGAAGAACTTCAGTTGGGAGGAACACGTAGAAAATAATGCGGGGAAGGCTAACCAAAGATTGCGTATTATTGGTAGGACACTTAGAAAATGTGACAGATCTACTAAGGAGACTGCCTACACTAGGTTGTCTGTCTTCTTTTAGAATACTGCTGCGCGGTGTGGGATCCTTACCAGATAGGGTTGACGGAGTACATCGAAAAAGTTCAAAGAAGGGCAGCACGATTTGTATTATCGCGAAATATGGGAGAGAGTGTCACTGAAATGATGCAGGATTTGGGATGGACATCATTAAAGGAAAGGCGTTTTTCGTTGCGACAGAATCTTCTCACGAAATGCGAATCACCAACTTTCTCCTCGGAATGCGAAAATTTTAGTTGACATCGACATATATAGGGAGAAACGATCACCACCATAAAATAAGGGAAATCAGAGCTCGTACGGAAAGATATAGGCGTTCGTTCTTTCCGCGCGCTATACAAGATTGGAATAATAGATAATTGTGAAGGTGGTTCGATAAACCCTCTGCCAGGCACTTAATTAAGATTTGTAGGGTATCCATGTAGATGTAGATCTGCAGTTATGTTCGATCAAGCTTTTCTCGCGGTGTTTTCATAATTTGTTATTCTTTATTTTATTTTATTTATTTATTTATTTTTTGGAACCTCCGTAATGAAGAGGTACTGGTGAGAATGGGGGGAAACATATGGTGCAACTTGGCTGAAAGCGGGGCAGGATGAACGGGCACGCGCTGCGGCGTCGAGTAACCGTCTCTTTGGTAGCGGTGGGGAACGTGGGAGGGGGGGGGGGTGTTAAAATTGTAGGAGGATAGCCTCCGTCTGCCCCCCGCCCCTTCTACCTCTCAGGGCTCGACTATAACAGGCAGGTTCCTGCGATCGTAGGCTGCAGTGGGTATGCAGAGAGAACGAGATTCGGAGAGGGTAGACCAGCGTGGGGAGCAGTGTCAGACCAGCTATCACACAGTAGTCGGCCTCGGACACATCGCAGCCCGCTCCCGATCGGGAGCGCTGAGTGGATGGAGGAAACAGCCCAGCATTCCTCTGCGGTCCGCCCCTGCGACAGACAGGGCGCGACGCACAGGTTCAGGTGAACCAGTGACCGTCCCGTGCGGCACGCATACTTGTCGCGCGTTCGCATCTGTCCCTGACACCGACCGCGCTCGATTACGAAATATGTGGTCAACTTCTGAGCGCTTTCACCTTGTTTGAATACACGATACGAAACAGAAAGAAAGATTGTAAAGAGCAGCACTGAAGGCGTTGTATTGCAGCTCGAGGATAATGCGAAGTACAGTCTTCAGGAACATTTTCACTCCGAAAGGCACCTGTCGGTTCGCGGTGGAGGGTAGGCCTATCTCCGGTACCACAGTAACCTTCTCCCTTCGTGTTCTGTCATCAAAGTAATTCTCGCAACGAGCTGTAACTTCGTACGTCCCGCGAGACTGTACGGGGGAAAAGTTGTGTGTCGCCCTGGCCCTACTCACGACGAACTGTTTTCGCAGTTTCAGCAGAGAGTGGATCACTAAAAAGAGACGTCCCGCCACTAAGTGTCGATACTGTACATGTCTCTCCGCATTTCTCTTCAATTTTTGGGCGTCGAGTTTTTCCTGTAGACTACAGCATCGTCCGCAAAAAGCCTCTGCGACGGGCTTCCGACGCTTTTCGGCAAAGCCACCAATTACTACCCGTTCTCTGACAGCCTCTGTGCTCCCTGCAAACTCACTCTCACATATGACTACTTAGTCAGCTCGATGAGATGTGTTCAAAAATGGTTCAAATGGCTCTGAGCACTATGGCACTTAACATCTGAAGTCATCAGTCGGCTAGATTTAGAACTACGTAAACCTAACTAACCTAAGGACATCGCACACATCCATGCGACCGTAGCAGAAGCGCGGTTCCGGTCTGAAGCGCCTAGAACCGCTCGGCTACTACGAGCTGTGTTCAGTTCTCACTGTAAGCAACTCCTGAATATACGCTGTTCAAAATAACTAGGGGAACGCGTGTAACGACGCCCACTGTGTTACATCATTTTGATACAGGCGACATCTATGGTCATCTTGCGCAGCTTGAGATCCTCTCTTTCAATGTAAGCAAGAACTACAATAATTTGCCGTTGGCTGTGTTATGCATTACAGTTTCAGGTGAGCCCCCAAGGAGGAAATGAGTAACGGTGTCCGAGTTTACTCTAGTGAGGTACACAGACGGCATTTGTCATCTACGGGCGTTGTGTTCAATGGAGCACAAGCAGTGCAACATGTTAATGCAGTGCAAGTTGCAAGAGGGGTCTGTTTGATCCAAAAAGTATGGGCTATCGGCCATGTTGCTGTACACGCCAATGCCTCTGCCAGTGTCATCCGTAGGTGGTGGCCACACAGTAGGAGGAAAGCCACGAATTCGTCTCGTGGTGCGCGTGCAGGCCCGTGTTCCACAGTTCCACTGCTCGCTTCCTCCACCGCCGTGTCGCGTTGTCTGGCCTGAAGGAGGGGGCAAGCCGAGGAAACTATTAGCACTGCATGCGATTTGCTTTTATGTTTCATATTTCTCAGTAACATATACCATAAACGAAACAAATTTTCAGTATTGTTAAATTATTTTTGGCGAACTGAAGATATAATTTTTATCTGGCACAAACTTTGGGTATACCGTCAGACGCAGACAATTTCCCAGATTTTCGCACGCAATTTGCCACGTAATCGTGGCTTATTTAGTTTCATAGACGAAGAAAGGTCTTTCACCCAAATATGTCGATCGAAATATTGTAGCACTTCTGCCATGTCATTATGGAGACGTGGAAATTCTACCTGAGGAAAGTAATGTAGACGTTCTGTAAAGTCTTAACGTAACAGAATTTCTCATCGAAACGGTAATTTCCTACAGGTTAATCTACTACATCTGCACATGCCCAGGTGCGCGTCCAACTGAAACCGCAAATGGTCATGAAAACTGCTCGAAAACAAATGTAAGGCTGACATTGTCATAAAAACGTTTAGGTAACTTTCATTGTAATTCTTTCAAGGACAGAAAGAATTTTTCAAACCTCGTGTTTTCTGTAATGGCACTGATATTACGGAACTGGACTATATTTGCCAGAATGTGTTCCTCCTACAACACAATTTTCTTCTTAAAGACATCTTCATCAGATCAGAAGTAAGTTATTTCTCACCTTGGAATGTCTTAGTGAGAGCAGTGTGCAGTCCAATCCACTTAAAATGTGAGATATTCATCATTTGGATTTGCAGCTCCTTGTGTTTACTATATTTGCAGTTTAAATTGTTGGATGTAAGATCCGCCAGTTGTGTAAAGCACCGTTTTTTCCAAGCCACCTGTTGTAAATGATACACAAGTGGTCCTGAAAAAAACAGGCTAGCCCAGTGTAAAGATGTTAACAAAAAAGAAACGAATAGTTGTATGACTAAATATCTACATAATTTTGTAATCATTTAGTAAAAATGTTCGGCCTACAGATTAAATAAAACAAAAATCCACTGATGATGGCACAGGGGTGCTGAAACATGTTTGGGAACTTGGAGAAAACGGTGTTTTGCGTAACTGATGGACCTGACATCCAACGATTTTGAAATCTGTATCCTGCAATTCATTCTGGATATCCTAATTTTCGTTTCTGCACTCCTTTTTCCTTCATAAATTCAACAGTAGTGAATTTTTATTCGAAAAATTGTTTCAGAGTTACCCCTTGACTTAGCCAACGTACATCTCAGTAATATATGAAGTCTCCGTACTCTTCGTTCAATTTCATCAAAAACAGTTGCAACTAACAGTGGAATAATGTCAGCGACTTCGGATATTTTACTGCACATACCACCAATATCTTCACGTGCTGCCTGCCGGCAGATTTAGCACAAACTGCGTCTTGATGTACTGAACAATGAATCCCATTTGTCGATCATTGTAATTCTTTGCTCTTTCGTTGTCAATTAATTTTTTTAGTTCCTTTTGTACGGTATTGTAATATCGTTTCCTAGCACATTTGCAGTACACGCCAGATATGCATCTGCATAATTCGTATTGAGACTTATCATTCCCCTCTGCTGTCCTTCCCATTCGTTTTTGAATTCGTGTCACGATATGTCGCTAGACTGCCTCTTTTTGTTGTGCAAATAGCCACTAGATTTGAGAACGTCCTCCATACCGTGAACCAACAGCGGCGGGTGAACAGCGCTGACAATAAAATTGCCCCCAACTGAAGAGAGTTGCGGAGACCGAAAAACGCCGGACCGCGGTACCAGAGGAAATGTCGTGCCGTATCGAGGAACGAACCGCGGCCTCGGCCCAGCCGCTGCGCTACACAGAGACAGGCCAGTCAGTGCACGACGCGAGCCAGACAAGATCGCCGACGCATTAAACGTTCACGCGGAGACCGACATCTGACCATCTCTGCGTTGCGGAGTCGTGCGGTTACCGACACAGCGCAGGAAAATGATCTCAGAAGGACCACTGGACCTGCTGTACCCGATCACACTTTAATGAACAGTTCACGAGAAAGGACCTTAGACACACACCGCTGTTAGAGTACCCCGCTTCACAGTGCAACATCTTGCAGCTCACCTTCAGTTCTGCCGTTCGCACGTCAACTGGCAATTTCGTCACTGGCGAAATTTGTTACTGACAGACGAGTCGAGTCATTCTCCGAAGCAAGGTAACTCGAGCCCGTATTCATTTGCGGAGACCTGTGGTCAGTGGTACCCGCCAGATGTTACTAACGGACGAAGGTGAGCTCTGCAACAAAGGTGGGACAATGTTGCATGGCGGCTTCATTATGAATATTAATGAATAAATGCAATAATTTTAGTAGCTGTTGACCGGTTACGAAGTCTCGTAACCGGTTGGTCCTGACTAGTATTAGCACGCAATCTGACTGCATAAAATAAAAATAAAGAATGACAAAAAATTTCCATTAACACAATTGATTAATTAAGCCCCCTGAGACTATAAAAGCTACGAAACAACAAAGCACAAGTGTAACTGTTCTGTGTGTGGTAGTGTGACTCAACGTACATGTATCTGGCTCGGTTCTTTCTCAATACGACAAAATATTTTAAACATCATTTACAATGAACTAACTGAAAAAGCAGAAACACTATAATTGCACATAGAAACCAGAATTACAAGTCTAATAAATGAACACGAGCCAGATGCCTTGTTGACTGTACCTGTGAGCAAGAGGCATTGTTACTAAAGAAAACTGTAATTCCTTTTTACCTCATTATGATGATGAAGTCCCATACTCCGTGACGGAGTGTAGGGCAACGATGCGGGAGACCCGTACCGCTGTACTAGGCAAGGTCCTAGTGGAAGTGGTTTGCCATTGCCTTCCTCCGACCGTAATGGGGATGAATGATGATGATGATGAAGACGACACAACAAGACCTCGAGGCAGGAAAAATCGTTGACCTCGCCGTGAATCGAACCCGGGACCCCGTGCTCAGCAAGCGAGAACGCTACCGCGAGACCACGAGCAGCGGACACCTCGTTATAAATTGACGAAAATTTTCCATTACACCAGCATCATAAATCAAAAGCCCGTCGTCTTTCTCAGATACACCGTAACAATTGCAACTTCTTCCATCTATATATTACATCAACTGAAAAGCATCTACTCTCTCGCCCAACAGAACAACAACTGCTCTCGACATCCTCTCAACTACTACTGCACCAGTGGAGGCGGCGGAATAACAATCTTTGGCGCAGTCTCTGGCGCTGTGACTCAGTGTAGCCACCTTTCAATGTTCTCTTGTGTAAACAAACCAGCCACTTTAACTAGCTTAATTTAATGACCCTTACATAAACAAACTGTTCACTTGGGGGCATTTTCGTCTATTTAGGATATAATTAGTGGGCAATAAGTGTCACAATAATAATTTATACGCAATCATAATTTATACGCAATATGGCGACCTAGTATTGGACTTGGGTTCATGTTTTGCCAGACGCTTTTACCTCAAAGTGATAATTGTCATTTTAATGATGGTAATTCGTGACTCCAAAGAAATGACCCCTCCCCCAATACCGCCCCCCGCCCCTACTCCCCTGCTGCCACACGCTTCCGCTGGCCACGCCCCCACTGTGGCCCCCACCTCAGTGTCCTCCCAGCATCCTGACATTTTCATTCTTACTCTGTAGCTCGCTCGAGCAACAGCAGCAGCAGCAGCATCAATAAATGCAGGTGGTACTGCAAATTTCCAGCATAATATACCACCCAGCGGTATTGGCCTAGTTTTCGCAAATGTTTGGCATGCATCCTTTTCTTTTAGCAGCATATGAATTTATTTACTATTTTTGTGGCAAATTTTTACCGACTTTTTTAAAAATAAATGCATGTTTCATCGCTGTTGAGTCCTGCCCAGTCGTCGAATATGGAGTGTCTGGGAAACTTGCTTTCTCGGATCGCTAGACAACATTCAAAGAAATCGGATTAATGCGCTTTATTACAAAAGGAAAAATTACAATACTTAACTTTGTGTTAAACAGATGCGTTGCTAGCAAAGGGCGACAGACAAATTAAGCAATTTTCTTCAGTATAGAGGATGCTACATAGGAGAAGCGGAATGATTAGTCTCGAAGCTATTCTTGAAGTGGGGCGCGGCGAGTCGGACGCGGCGCTTATGTTCTCTTCGCATAGAGGCCGCTGCTGTCGCGTTGTAGTCCTGGAGAGGGGCCGGTCAGCGTGCCACTGGCTGACGTCACGTCCACAGCCCCCTCTGCCCTCTCGCTTCTGACTGCCGTGGCGGCGCTCGACTTTACACCGGAACAATTGCTGTTTTACTGATTCACTCGCTTTTAAGCTAATCTTACCGATTTTCTTAAGACAACACCAGTTAATACCGACTTTGCTGCTTTTTCGTCGATGTTCAGCAGACACACCTAAAATATTCAGCTTTAAATGTCTAATAACTAACAGCATCTATTTACTCTTATTTACAATTTTCAGATTAACTTTATCGATTTTCCCCCCAGTGTTCCGCAAATAACTAAAATTTTAGCGACTTTTTAAGACGGTACACGTAAATTTGGGCTTTTCACTAAAATTTTATAGATTTTCTCCGCAGATAGCCCACAACAGCAAGAAACATGCAGCAGACCGA
Source organism: Schistocerca americana (assembly GCF_021461395.2). Classification (NCBI taxonomy): domain Eukaryota; kingdom Metazoa; phylum Arthropoda; class Insecta; order Orthoptera; family Acrididae; genus Schistocerca; species Schistocerca americana. The sequence continues at coordinate 605,637,823 of NC_060124.1, read as the reverse complement.
CGTTTTACTTAAACTGAACTTATGACCCACACTTTGGTGTGTGACGTAACTAATGGCTTCCCTAACACTATATAATTGTACTGTACCTGAAAAAGAAAAAAAAGGGGGGAGGACGTTTATACAGAGAAAGATGTATACTTTGCTAGTATTCTTCACACTTGCTCCGCTACCGCCAAGTTTCTTGAGTATAGACAATACTGAAGAAGGGGTCGGTTGGTAGGACATGTATTGAGACATCAAGGGATCACCAATTTAGTATTGGAGGGCAGTGTGGACGTTAAAAATCGTAGAGGGAGACCAAGAGATGAATACACTAAGCAAATTCAGAAGGATGTAGGTTGCAGTAGGTACTGGGAGATGAAGAAGCTTGCACAGGATAGAGTAGCATGGAGAGCTGCATCAAACCAGTCTCAGGACTGAAGACCACAACAACAACAGACAATACGGTAAGAATAGGAGAGCTGTCCACTATACTTAAAAACAATAAGTTACTGTACACCTGACAGTGTAACCTATCGCAATGCACAGGAAGCTCCAAAGTGTTTTACTTGATACCACGAGCCGCGCGGGATTAGCCGTGCGGTCTGACGCGCTGCAGTCGTGGAGTGTGCGGCTGGTCCCGGCGGAGGTTCGAGTCCTCCCTCGGGCATGGGTATGTGTGTTTGTCCTTAGGATAATTTAGGTTAAGTAGTGCGTAAGCTTAGGAACTGATGACCTTAGCAGTTGAGTCCCATAAAATTTCACACACATTTGAACATTTTGCCGGTCGGTGCGGCCGTGCAGTTCTAGGCGCTTCTGTCTGGAACCGCGCAACCGCTACGGTCGCAGGTTCGAATCCTGCGTCGGGCATGGATGTGTGTGATGTCCTTAGGTTAGTTAGCTTTAAGTAGTTCTAAGTTATAGGGGAGTGATGACCTCAGAAGTTAAGTTCCATAGCGCTCAGAGCCACTTGAACCATTTTTGAACATTTTGATATCACGAAGGTTGTGGGTAGAGGGCGGCAATTACTCCTTTATTTAAAACTGAAAAAATGCGACAGGAGATGTCCCGGTCCGTCAGCCGGCGACTGGATCTTCCGCCACTGCAGTGCTTGTCGCAGCCCGCCGGCCATCGGCGTCTACGCGCGTGGGAAGTACGCAACGGCGAGAGCGCACGACACGGAGTTGTCTTGGCCGCCGGGTAGGCTCCTCAGCCCTCCCTCCTCCCTCCCCCTCACGCATCCAGTTCACAGGGGGTAGACAAGCGAGGCGTCTACTGCTGCAGCCATCATCCCCTACGAGTGGAAAAAAAACAGCAATGCGCACAGTTTCCACTAGCTCTGCGTATTCGGGCAGACAGTAAGAGCGTGAGTGGCACCCCTCCAAGTCGCGAGTAGCGCGATAAAAAAAAAAAAAATCCAGATACATTTGCCGCGCAGCTGCCTGTCCAGGTCTTGGCGTGTATCACGCTTCGCCTTCCATGTAACGCTATTGCATGGCACGGGAGTTCAGCCGCCAGCCTTAAAAACGCCCACACATACAATAAGAATTTTTAAATGTAACTTGCCTCTTAGCTCCTGAAATGAAACGTATTTAATATTTCATTATACTGCCGCATTTTTCACTCTACCACTTTATTTATTTTACTGCAGCTTAGCATATAACTGGTAATAAGTGTCGAGGTAACGTGATTGTATGCCATAATTGAGCAGTTGAAAGAAAATACCAAGTTACAAATCAGTTCTGTGTTTCCAACGTTTAACATTTTCTTCTACAACTCATCAAAAAACCTCGGAAATCTTCGTCTATTTATGTCGATGCCAGAGTCCAAGCAGGACGCAGTGGACAGTTCTGAGCGAGTTCATTCGTTTGTTCGGAAGGGGAGGCCGACAAATGTTGTCTACCTTGCGGTCGGTCGGCGATGACGGAATCGGGGCGCATGCCCTGAACTCTTCCTCAAACGATTTTACAGAAATTATTTGCCAAAGGAAAAAAATAATTTTTGCTTTATTTATAGCTTTATATGTCAGGTCCCCCCCCCCCCCCCATGAACCATGGACCTTGCCGTTGGTGGGGAGGCTTGCGTGCCTCAGCGATACAGATAGCCGTACCGCAGGTACAACCACAACGGAGGGGTACCTGTTGAGAGGCCAGACAAACATATGGTTCCTGAAGATGGGCAGTAGCCTTTTCAGTAGTTGCAAGGGCAACAGTCTGGATGATTGACTGATCTGGCCTTGTAACAATAACCAAAACGGCCTTGCTGTGCTGGTACCGCGAACGGCTGAAAGCAAGGGGAAACTACGGCCGTAATTTTTCCCGAGGGCATGCAGCTTTACTGTATGATTAAATGATGATGGCGTCCTCTTGGGTAAAATATTCCGGAGGTAAAATAGTCCCCCATTCGGATCTCCGGGCGGGGACTACTCAAGAGGATGTCGTTATCAGGAGAAAGAAAACTGGCGTTCTACGGATCGGAGCGTGGAATGTCAGATCCCTTAATCGGGCAGGTAGGTTAGAAAATTTAAAAAGGGAAATGGATAGGTTAAAGTTAGATATAGTGGGAATTGGTGAAGTTCGGTGGCAGGAGGAACAAGACTTCTGGTCAGGTGACTACAGGGTTATAAACACAAAATCAAATAGGGGTAATGCAGGAGTAGGTTTAATAATGAATAGGAAAATAGGAATGCGGGTAAGCTACTACAAACAGCATAGTGAACGCATTATTGTGGCCAAGATAGATACGAAGCCCACACCTACTACAGTAGTACAAGTTTATATGCCAACTAGCTCAGCAGATGACGAAGGAATTGATGAAATGTATGATGAAATAAAAGAAATTATTCAGATAGTGAAGGGAGACGAAAATTTAATAGTCATGGGTGACTGGAATTCGTCAGTAGGAAAAGGGAGAGAAGGAAACATAGTAGGTGAATATGGATTGGGGGACAGAAATGAAAGAGGAAGCCGCCTGGTAGAATTTTGCACAGAGCACAGCATAATCATAACTACACTTGGTTTAAGAATCATGAAAGAAGGTTGTATACATGGAAGAACCCTGGAGATACTAAAAGGTATCAGATAGATTATATAATGGTAAGACAGAGATTTAGGAACCAGGTTTTAAATTGTAAGACATTTCCAGGGGCGGATGTGGACTCTGACCACAATCTATTGGTTATGACCTGTAGATTAAAACTGAAGAAACTGCAAAAAGGTGGGAATTTAAGGAGATGGGACCTGGATAAACTGAAAGAACCAGAGGTTGTACAGAGTTTCAGGGAGAGCATAAGGGAACAATTGACAGGAATGGGGGAAAGAAATACAGTAGAAGAAGAATGGGTAGCTTTGAGGGATGAAGTAGTGAAGGCAGCAGAGGATCAAGTAGGTAAAAAGACGAGTGCTAGTAGAAATCCTTGGGTAACAGAAGAGATATTGAATTTAATTGATGAAAGGAGAAAATATAAAAATGCAATAAATGAAGCAGGCAAAAAGGAATACAAACGTCTCAAAAATGAGATCGACAGGAAGTGCAAAATGGCTAAGCAGGGATGGCTAGAGGACAAATGTAAGGATGTAGAGGCTTATCTCACTAGGGGTAAGATAGATACTGCCTACAGGAAAATTAAAGAGACCTTTGGAGACAAGAGAACCACTTGTATGAACATCATGAGCTCAGATGGAAACCCAGTTCTAAGCAAAGAAGGGAAAGCAGAAAGGTGGAAGGAGTATATAGAGGATCTATACAAGGGCGATGTACTTGAGGACAATATTATGGAAATTGAAGAGGATGTAGATGAAGATGAAATGGGAGATACGACACTGCGTGAAGAGTTTGACAGAGCACTGAAAGACCTGAGTCGAAACAAGGCCCCCGGAGTAGACAACATTCCATTGGAACTAGTGACGGCCTTGGGAGAGCCAGTCCTGACAAAACTCTACCATCTGGTGAGCAAGATGTATGAAACAGGCGAAATACCCTCAGACTTCAAGAAGAATATAATAATTCCAATCCCAAAGAAAGCAGGTGTTGACAGATGTGAAAATTACCGAACTATCAGTTTAATAAGCCACAGCTGCAAAATACTAACACGAATTCTTTACAGACGAATGGAAAAGCTAGTAGAAGCCGACCTCGGGGAAGATCAGTTTGGATTTCGTAGAAATACTGGAACACGTGAGGCAATACTGACCTTACGACTTATCTTAGAAGAAAGATTAAGGAAAGGCAAACCTACGTTTCTAGCATTTGTAGACTTAGAGAAAGCTTTTGACAATGTTGACTGGAATACTCTCTTTCAAATTCTAAAGGTGGCAGGGGTAAAATACAGGGAGCGAAAGGCTATTTACATTTTGTACAGAAACCAGATAGCAGTTATAAGAGTCGAGGGACATGAAAGGGAAGCAGTGGTTGGGAAGGGAGTAAGACAGCGTTGTAGCCTCTCCCCGATGTTATTCAATCTGTATATTGAGCAAGCATTAAAGGAAACAAAAGAAAAATTCGGAGTAGGTATTAAAATCCATGGAGAAGAAATAAAAACTTTGAGGTTCGCCGATGACATTGTAATTCTGTCAGAGACAGCAAAGGACTTGGAAGAGCAGTTGAATGGAATGGACAGTGTCTTGAGAGGAGTATATAGGATGAACAACAACAAAAGCAAAACGAGGATAATGGAATGTGGTAGAATTAAGTCGGGTGATGCTGAGGGAATTAGATTAGGAAATGAGACACTTAAAGTAGTAAAGGAGTTTTGCTATTTGGGGAGCAAAATAACTGATGATGGTCGAAGTAGAGAGGATATAAAATATAGACTGGCAATGGCAAGGAAAGCGTTTCTGGTGAAGAGAAATTTGTTAACATCAAGTATAGATTTAAGTGTCAGGAAGTCTTTTCTGAAAGTATTTGTATGGAGTGTAGCCATGTATGGAATTGAAGCATGGACGATAAATAGTTTGGACAAGAAGAGAATAGAAGCTTTCGAAATGTGGTGCTACAGAAGAATCCTGAAGATTAGATGGGTAGATCACATAACTAATGAGGAAGTATTGAATAGGATTGGGGAGAAGTTTGTGGCACAAATTGACCAGAAGAAGGGATCGGTTGGTAGGACATGTTATGAGGCATCAAGGGATCACCAATTTAGTATTGGAGGGCAGCGTGGAGTGTAAAAATCGTAGAGGGAGGCCAAGAGATGGATACACTAAGCAGATTCAGAAGGATGTAGGTTGCAGTAGGTACTGGGAGATGAAGAACCTTGCACAGGATAGAGTTGCATGGAGAGCTGCATCAAACCAGTCTCAGGACTGAAGACCACAACAACAACAACATGTCAGGTTCATGATGATGTCCTCATCATTTCGTTACTGGTCATAGTTACTGTGATATTTAAGTGGAAGTAACACACTGCGTGTAATTCCGAAAAGTTTGCAATGAAAAATAGAGGTCGCTATGATTTTGCTTTTCGTGCATGTTACATAATATATTGCTGCGTATGCAATTTATCTAACATATTGAATTTTTCTTTGGATTTGGGTAGATGTATCTATCTATCACCAATCTCGAAGAAATTGGTCTGACATGGAACACTTATTTGCGACCGCACTGCGCCAGCTATAAAGCCGGATTGAAATATCCACAACATTCCACATATTGAATAAACGGTTTCAGATATGGAAATGAGATTTTGGCAAATGATAGCACGCAAAGAGGAGAGCTTTTTACGATATCGTTATTATGTACGACTTCATTATCTACTGTGTTATTCTACTGAATACAGACTTTTTCCATGACAGACTGTAATTTTTAAGGGCCATCGATACCTGGTGAAACGAGGAATGCTACGGGTTTTGGAATAACGTAAGAGTAGACATGACAGCTATTTTTGTTCCGAGGATGTGCCGACCGCCCCTGCTTATCCTCTGTTTCTCAGTTAACAAACTCCGCAGTCCTCTCGCGACTGCGTCTGCACAACTTGTTTGTGAGGTGATGCGCTGTAAACTCCGCTGTGTTTTGGAAAAAGAAGTAAATTTAAAAAACGCAACCAGTAAAATTGCAGACTGCACTGAAAATTCGCCTCTCGTGACGCTTCTCTCAAAGTTACAAATAGGTAACAAGCCAGGCGAAAATAAATCGCTGCATTTTCGACAGAATTCTTTTTAGATACTAACGAAAGCAGAGGTGACAGTAAAATGGCTCTGAGCACTATGGGACTTAACATCTATGGTCATCAGTCCCCTAGAACTTGGGTTTAAGTAGTTCTAACTAACCTAAGGACATCACACAACACCCAACACCGAGTCATCACGAGGCAGAGAAAATCCCTGACCCCGAGAGGTAACAGCAGATCGTTTTGAAAGGTCACCGCGCAAGTGTGGGCGTGCAGGGCCCCACTTAATTTTTACAAGAAGTGTGAGCGTGGACTCGAATGACCACACCATTCTGCCCGTATCATACATGCTGCTTCAGACTATTTGTCCAGTGTCATTTATTACATAATCATCATTTAAGGACTTTAAATATCGTGCAAATACGTCAGAACCTGCTATCGTTGCTAATTGGTTGATTCATTTGCTCTACGGTGGCAGCTGGAAAGAATGCCTACCTGTCGATCAAAATGTTTGAGCTGCAGATCAGTACCATAACTTTATTCACAGGACTTCGTTTATGAGCCAAAAATATAACTTTAGTCTGCCTATTAAAAAATCAGTCCATCTTTTTATAAGCACACTAAACTCATGAAGAAAAGTTATCTCTTGCTGCACGATTTGCATCTAATTTAAAATGTTTAAAGATGTATTACTGGTTCAGCAGAGTCAGTAGCGTGATTGCAAAAAGAGCTTTGCTAAATCAGTCTTACATTTAAATGGAAATATAAAGATGAATTATAATAGACTTTTATTTTTTAATCCGATACCGTCAGAGCACAGTTTAGTAAGTGGTGGGTCATCAGTCACCCGCTGCTCTTTCGTGGATGACATACCATTTCCCTATATACTCACCTTAAACAGTTCCTTCATTAAAGAACTTCAACCATCGATATATAAATGTTAAAGGCGGCAGTAATGTCGCCTTTTTCTCTTCCCTTTCCACGCAATTAGACTCTAAGATTATTCCACTTGAAAAGAACGTAAAAGACTTAATTGTAAAGTTTGACAGAATTGAACAGAATGTAGAGGACTTACATGTAAAGACTGATAGAACTGAGCGGGATGTGTATAAGGTGCAACCTGCGAAGAAGTCTGCTTAGTACATAAGGTCACTGTGGCACAAAAGGCTACTCAAGGAAAGCTGCGGACGTTAAATTTAGAACATTTGTATCGAGAGCGAAAGTAATGACAACAAAGCTACTGATTTCATTAAGTACCACTGTGATAATAGAACAGAAAAAATATTCAGTTTCAGCGGTGAAAAACCGCACATTTTGGGCATGCAGCCTGTAAGTTAAAACACACACACACACACACACACACACACACACACACACACACACAGTACAGATAGTTGATAGGGAATTTCAAAGAACAACTGGACTAATGAATCTAATTTTCCTAAATCCCGCAAAATTTGTAAATGATTCATCCAAAGATCTTGAGATGCATGGTGGAATACTGCAAAAGACTGATGTACATAGGAAAACAGGAAACCGACGCAGTTGCAATATACAGGAACTTATGCTCGATGTAGCATAGTTGGTGCTATTGGCATCCAGCACAAAATAGTCAGCAGTCAACCCCCACAATATATACAGGGTGGTCCATTGATCGTGACCGGGCCAAATATCTCACGAAATAAGCATCAAACGAAAAAACCGAAACTCGTCTGGCTTGAAGGGGGAAACCAGAGGGCGTTATGGTTGGCCCGCTAGATGGCGCTGCCATAGGTCAAACGGATATCAACTGCGTTTTTTTTTTTTTTTTAATTGGAAGCCCCATTTTTTATTACATATTCGTGTAGTACGTAAAGAAATATGAATGTTTTAGTTGGACCACTTTTTTCGCTTTGTGATAGATGGCACTGTAATAGTCACAAACGTATAAGTACGTGGTATCACGTAACATTCCACCAGTGCGGACGGTATTTGCTTCGTGATACATTACCCGTGTTAAAATGGACCGTTTACCAATTCCGGAAAAGGTCGATATCGTGGTGATGTGTGGCTATTGTGATCAAAATGCCCAACGAGCGTGTGCTATGTATGCTGCTCGGTATCCTGGACGACATCATCCAAGTGTCTGGACCGTTCGCCGGATAGTTACATTATTTAAGGAAACAGGAAGTGTTCAGCCACATGTGAAACGTCAACCACAACCTGCAACAAATTATGATGCCCAAGTAGATGCTTTAGCTGCTGTTGCGGCTAATCCGCACATCAGTAGCAGGCAAATTGCGCGAGAATCGGGTATCTCAAAAACGTCGGTGTTGGGAATGCTAAATCACCATCGATTGCGCCCGTACGATATTTCTATGCACCAGGAGTTGCATGGCGACGACTTTGAACGTCGTGTACAGTTCTGCCACTGGGCACAAGAGAAATTACGGTACGATGGCAGATTTTTTGCACGCGTTCTATTTAGCGACGAAGCGCCATTCACCAACAGCGGTAACGTAAACCGCCATAATATGCTCTATTGGGGAACGGAAAATCCACGATGGCTGCGACAAGTGGAACATCAGCGACCTTGGCGGGTTAATGTATGGTGCGGCATTATGGGAGGAAAGATAATTGGCCCCCATTTTATCGATGGCAATCTAAATGGTGAAATGTATGCTGGCTTCCTACGTAATGTTCTACCGATGTTACTACAAGATGTTTCACTTCATGACAGAATGGCGATATACTTGCAAAATGATGGATGTCCGGCACATAGCTCGCGTGCAGTATTGAATAGCGGTATTGAATAGCATATTTCATGACAGGTGGATTGGTCGTCGAAGCACCATACCATGGCCCGCACGTTCATCGGATCAAACGTCCCCGGATTTCTTTCTGTGGGGAAAGTTGAAGGATATTTGCTATCGTGGATCACCGACAACGCCTGACAACATGCGCCAGGGCATTGTCAATGCATGTCGAACATTACGGAAGGCGAACTACTCGCTGTTGAGAGGAATGTCGTTACACGTATTGCCAAATGCATTGAGGTTGACGGACATAATTTTGAGCATTTATTGCATTAATGTGGTATTTACAGGTAATTATGCTGTAACAGCATGCGTTCTCAGAAATGATAAGTTCACAAAGGTACATGTATCTCATTGGAACAACCTAAATAAAATGTTCAAACGTACCTACGTTCTGTATTTTAATTTAAAAAACCTACCTGTTTGTGTAAACTTGTGAGCCATATGTTTGTGACTATTACAGCGCCATCTATCACAAAGCGAAAAAAGTGGTCCAACTAAAACATTCATATTCCTTTACGTACTACACGAATATGTAATAAAAATGGGTTTTCCTGTTTAAAAAAACGCAGTGGATATCCGTTTGACCTATGGCAGCGCCATCTAGAGGGCCAACCATAGCGCCATCTGGTTTCCCCCTTCAAGCTAGACAAGTTTCGATATTTGCAGTTTTTTCGTTTGACGCTTATTCGTGAGATATTTGGCCCGGTCACGATCAATGGACCACCCTGTATACTACGATGATCCCAATGAGCTAATAGATTGACTGCTCATGGCACCACCTGCTGTTGGTAATACCGATTATTTGAACGAGATTATTTCAGTAATTTCAAAACTTAGAGAGATAATCAGATAAGAGAGGACATAGTAGATTAAGAACCGCACAAACCAGTGCACAAAACATACTTTTGTAGGCATGTTATGGTTAAAGGTTTGGATGATTTATTACAGGCTGATTTTACAGACATGAAGGAATATTCACATGTGAATAATGGATTCAAATATATGTTACTGGTCATTGATACATACTCCAAATTCACCTGGGCGTTACCACGTAAACAAAAACAGGGAGGGAAGTTGCAGAGGGCTTTGAGTGTTTGTTGCAGACAGTAGTAGCAGCACTAATATTAGTGGTAGCTTTATTCATCCGTAGATCTCTTTTTACAAGGCTATAGGACATGTCAAAGTATTTACAAGCTTAGACTAATTTAAAATAGACTTCTAGTTAAAGACAATAAGTAGATTTACTCTTGGTATACAATTCTTCTTTTACAAATAACTTATTAAACAATTTAATGCCTCACTGTTCACTCATATCTCACTATCAGTAACTGCACACAATATACACACATTGTTTCACAACACTTCACCCACTACACACATAAACACACACACACTGGTGATCTCTCGCCATTTTCTGTACCGTAACATTCCATTTGCAATCCTAGAACTAATTGATGTCCTGACAACCTTCAAACTGATCATGGTGGCGAGCTTTTCAACAGGTATTTCAAGACCATGATGCAGAGATATGGAATACATCACTACTCAACATTCACTCACCTGAAGGTGAGTACAATGGAACGTCTGAACAGGACAGTACAAGAGTAGATGTGGATGTGTTTCAACCTCCGTGATTTATAGAAATGAAAATACATCTTCCCAGAAATAACTGCACAGTATAATCAAACCAAATGTAGCACAACAAATATGAGACTAATCGATGTTCGTAATTGTGGACTCATGGATGCGGAGTATGTCGCATTAAAACGCTAGATTCATGTAAACAGAAATTTAATGTAGGTGATCTGCCAATACAAGACAGCATGTAAGAAGTCATACTTCCAAAACTGGTCCAGTGAGACATTCACAATTTCCAAAGTGCACAGAACAAATCCTAGAACTTACACCTTAAAGGATAGCAGTGACAATGAAATTTCAGGATGCTTTTACACATGTGTTTCTATAGACCATATTGTATGATTGAAACTAGCTAAATGGTTTATTTTCCTGCAACAAAAAACAGTTGAATTGGTGCTGATGATCTGCTATGGAATGGGGTGCACATAGCACAACCAGCACAGTTACATAACAAGCATGGTAGCAGGCACATTATAGGAGGTGCTGGTATGCGCGACAAAGTTCCAGTTCGATTACACATTCCGGAGTATAAACACTGTGGACCTGGTGCAAAGTTTCACAAATGATTGGTTTGTTAGGCTGATAAAATCAAGGAAAGGATATCGATGTTAGGCATTATACTGCAGCATTTGTTGTTGATAACACCTTGCAAGGTAAAATTAAAATGGGCTTGGGTGTGAATTTCAAGAAAGTTATGAACACTGCACATCGTGCACTGAAGAAGAAGAATAAGACAACGATGAAGGAGAAACCACGCCAGGGATGTTTTAAAAACTGTATCCTGACAGCAATGTATGTGGCTAAAAGTGCTCTGAAGCATATATGGCCGAGCATCCCAGATTTTACCGGTACCCAAGACATCAGGTGGAGTGATCCCCTTGCTCATTCCTGTCCTCGCAGGTCTCCCAGTGATGCGGTCATTGGCTGGTGGTGCTGCAGCTATAGCAAGAATAGTCAAGAATGTCCAGAACTCTCTGGAGCAGCTAAGGGAAGCAAGAAACCGTAACTGCATGATGCAAGCAGCAGCCATCAGAAAAGGACTATACCTTAAATCACACAAGAAAGGCCTACATATCTTCATAAACAAAAACTAAACAAAAAAATTTAATCATCCTACCGGATAGACCACTTACAAATGCAGGTCTGCTCAAGTTTAGTAGGGGAAAATCTGGCACTCCAAGATTCTGAGGTGTGTTTATGCAGGATACATAACCGAAGACTATGTGGAAAACAAGAGAACGTGGAACCGGGTATTCAGATGTTGCTGGAGGACCCCGAGCCCACTGGGGTTGCGTATGTTAAGAAAAAGCACATAATGTCTAATACTTCGACTCATTTGGAGACCGGCAGCAACCAGAAGAGTTACAGCGATACTTTGCTTGCAGAGGACGTCTGTTCTACAATTTTCATCGCTTCCAAGACTTCAGTACTTACCTGTGTGAACATCTGTGCATAACGTCCCTCTTAGTGCTTACAAAGAAACATGTATATAAGGATATAAGGAGGTGCATAGGTATCCAATCGTCAGTCGAGGTTCAGATGCAACGTTGTATACCCCACCTTTAAAGGGAGGATCGTCAGTATTGCGCGCGAATTACTTCTCGCTGATCGATTTCAGCAACAGAGAGTAGAGTATTGCTATGATTGAACTGGAGACATACAATAGCATCCCAAATCTCGCAGAGGCTAACAATAAACTACATCTGAAAAATAATGGTAGGATAGAAATTGTGGAAATAGAATCTGATGCATACGATATTGGCGATTTAAATGCATTTTAAAACAGTGTGGGAAAGGGATTGTGCTATGTGCAAACATCAATACACATAAATCTGAAATAAAGACATCAAATACAACGATTGACTTTAACCACAAAGGTTCAGTAGGAGAGCTACTGCCGGCCGCGGTGGCCGTGGGGTTCTAGGCGCTGCAGCCCGGAACCGCGGGACTGCTACGGTCGCAGGTTCGAATCCTGCCTCGGGCATGGATGTGTGTGATGTCCTTAGGTTAGTTAGGTTTAAGTAGTTCTAAGTTCTAGGGGACTGATGACCTAAGATGTTAAGTCCCATATTGCTCAGAGCCATTTGAACCATTTGAACCATTTGGAGAGCTACTGGGTTTCACAAAAGTACAGCTTTGAAGAAGGATCCTAATAAATTTTACACATCATATCATGCCGTGGGTAAATTTCCTGTTGGCACAATCTATGTTCGAGTGTAACATTGCAACAAACTCCTATCTCAAGAGTAGATTGTTTCATGCAATTTACAGATTCTTCCCATCATTAGGAACTGGGTGTAAGATCGTTGAGATCCCTATCAACTCTATATACCTCCCAGTAACAGTTCAGACATTGGACTACTTGGAACTGCGTATTGTAGATAAGAATAGTCAGTTTGTTGACCTCCATCGTAGGGAAATGTGCAGAGACCTGTCAACGGCAACAGCCTTCAACTTGCTGAAACGTGTCAGACACTGGAAGCGGCTGTGGCCTTCAGCAGTCGAGACTCGCAGCAGTCAGCAGATTCCCTGCACCCATATATTGCCAAGGTGGTGGGTGGGTGTAAGGTATAAAATCACCGCGTGGCTCTTCACAGCAGAAAAGAAAGGTGATAACATGTGGTAACTATGAGTTTCTTAAATCAGTAGATCTGGAACCTCGCAATGACGTCGTTCGACATAAGTAGCCCGGTGGATCATGATGAGCGTATTACACACCAGGAATACTTCTCGCGTAAATCTTATGCTTCAGCCACATTTAACAAGCACAATGAAGTTAGGATAGTCATTCAGTACCAAGATGCTTTAACTCTCCCATGCAAGAGCTTCATATATCTGGAGAGGGAATTTAAGAAAAAGGATGGTAATGCTGCAGTGGGATCCAAGCTCCCATGTAATGCTTTAGCGTTCCTGGTTAGTGAGATATGGTATATACTTAATGGGGTCGACACTGACCATACACATAGTGTGGGTGTATCATTAACTCTTAAAACATTTGTCTCTGTTTCTAGGATTTGAACAGTTTCGAAAATGCAGGATGGTTCGTAAATGGCCCAGAAAGTAGAGCTGCTGTATAGCTACATGTATAGCTCTAAGACTGTTTATGGGTTGCTTTAAGGATATGCAGCGAATTTTTATTAACGCTAAACAGGAACTTATCCTGGTATGGAGTGCGACAGATAACAACAACTCATACGTTCAAGGAGCAAATGAGGAGAATGAGATGGCCATTAGTAAACTAATATGGAAAATGCTCCACATCATTGTATCTGACGAGCAGCGTTTGAAGGTTCTAAAAGTTCTGAATGCAGTTGTATTTCTGCCATTAATTTTCTCTTGATGGAAACTTTTCGGGTACCCACTGCTACAGACGGCAAGCAGACAAATGTGGGCTATTAAAACTTCTGTTCAATTGGAGAGGCCCAAAATTCACCATACTTGCGTTTCAGACCAATAGAAGAGGGGGTGTAGCAAATGATTCCACCAAATTTCTCGCTTGCAGGTTAGCTAATGTCAGAGCCTACCTGAATTCAGAATTCTACCTGTATGATAAATGGGAGGGAAACATGTACAGTCTAGCATTTTACATATTTGCAAGCTTCCATACTTCTTATTGTGAAGAGGAAGTATGTCTACTCTGTCCACAGGAATTCAAGCATCTGGCACTGATCATCATAATACACTGCCAAAACAGGACGAGATAATTAAGTCTAGGCTTTAGATGTGAAAACTGAGTTTCAATCTTCTGCAAATTTCCTAGAACACACTGCAGTGTATTCTCTAATTAGTCTAGTTCTAATGACCATGTGCTTAATTATTGCCCGCTCACCGGTACTGCACAGTGAGCTGAATAACTGGTGAGGCATTTCAGAATGGGATCTCAAGATATGAACATCATTGCAGACGTACAGGGTTTCCATGTTGATGAGCCCGGACGGTTCATATTCAGAGATGTTGTATTTGCACCATATACAGAAGATGCTGGTGTAATAGAGACATTCTCAGCACGAAATGCATCGCCAAATTCTTTCGAGGATGTGAAGTGTGCTAAAACATGGAGGAGTGCATAATAGTTAACACATTTCTAAGATGGAATTCACTCTGATGGTCCTAGTATACTCAATAAAGATGTGGTGACATCACTTCGATTATTCGACCGCAACTGACACCATCGCCTACGTCAAATGTGAGGACAAGATCAAATGGATGCGTCGAATCTTCAACTTTGCTGTCGTTCAAGACCTGGAATTCTACAGCTGCTCTGCTTTCCATCGACTCAAGATGAAGAAGAAGTTGGTGTTGCTGTACCTGCTTACGAAAATGTAAAATTAATTTTAAGTTGGATGAATAATAAATGAATTTTTACCTCACAGTCTGTGTACTTTATTTCTTTCACACTTTGTTAGTACGTAACTTTACCTGTATACATCATCTGTGATTCTCCTAAAGCACATGCGATATAATTTTAGACATGTCTGCAGTATGTTTCTGGAAGTGGACACAGTTACGCACAACAAAACACATGCTGCGTGATAGGCACAGTCTCATGGAACCATTACATGTATTTCATTATGCTCCAGCTTAAATTTCACCTCCTTTATAGTAGTAATGTTCGAGGGACGGGTTTTCTGCAAATAGCAACAACAGCAAAAAAGTATGGTAACGATTTTGTTTTTGTTGATTAAATCCTCTTAGACGCAATTTAGTTCTTGAGATTGTAGTTTGGTTCATGAGATAGAATCTATTGCTTGAGATTAGAATTTAGTTCTTCAGATACAATTTGGTTCATAGGATTACAATTCGATTCTTGAGGTTACAACATTGTTCTTGAGAAACAATTTGGTTCATGAGATACAATATAGTTCTTGAGATTACAGTTTACTTCTTGAGATTACAATATAGGTATTGAGATACAATTTCTCCCGCAGACGTAGATGATGCTGGTCTCCCGTGCAGCACTGACTTGTTTGGGGGGAAGAGGGGGTGCGGGGGGGGGGGGGGGGGGTAGGGGCGGATGCGTGAGCTCGCAGCACAGCACAGCAGTGCATTCAATGCAGGGGTACCGTGCGTGCTTCAGAAGCTGAGTGAGCCCTCTCTCCAGCAGGGGCGCCTTTGTACCCACCCTGGTGGGTTCGCAATTCGTGAAAATGCGATTGGCTTACTCAAAGCGTCCTCAGTCACAACATAGTTTAACTCTGGCGTGACGTTACTAACCTGGTGGTTAGTTGGATGTTGTAGGGGAGAGGACCCTATTATTGACCTGCTGCTGACCACTATTGCGGGAGCGGGAGAGTACTGCTGACAACCACAGAAGCACTACGACTGTGGGACAGTTGAGTAAGACCCTGCCGCCCCTCTTCATGGCCCCACCGCGAGTACCAGGCCAGGCACGAGGCAGGACTACCAGGTGAAGCAGCAGCGGCGCCTGCTGCAGTACGCTGCTGTGGGTCTCCGACGCCGCGGATAGAGGTGTCCGCCGCAGACGCCAGAGCGGGACTGAGGAGGCGGCGGAGGCGGCACAGGCAGCTGCAAGCATCGTCCTGCACGATGAGGTGTACCTAATAAGGTATTTCAAGGACAACACCTGAAGAGTACCTGCAGACATGGTGTAACTGACACGTCTGTACGCAACGTAACAGCAATGTCCAGGGGGTGGGCAGCGACATTCCCAGTGACAACGAAAACAGTGACACTGAAGAGGAGCATGAGGAGGAGGAAGACGAGGTGTAACAGTAAATAAGTGTGAGGTGCTGGCCATCTAGCCGAGAAAGCACCCAGCGGTGTACACGGACGAGCACCTAATGTTAATGCACAGGATTAGCAATGCTATTTCTTTATTACTAACTAAACATTTTTGTTGTGACTGGGGGCCAGCAGCTCGAAGAAACCATTCTGAGATATTCACTGCCAGTCACAAATGGTGATGGCACTAACAGTTCTCTCCTCTTGTAGACAGAAACAAACAAAAAACTACAAAAAGATGAAAAACGAAAATTGTAAGATGTGTGACCTGTTTTAAAACATCAGGTAACAGGTCTTCAGTTATACAATAAATAAATAATTCCTGAAGGGGCCACATTTTGCTTGGCACCACCATCTGCTACTGTACCCACACCACAGTGTACTGTGATGGTGTGACTGTGAAGACGCAGGAGGAGAACAGGTACACAGGTGAGCGCACCTGGTGCTGGTGTAAAGAATGGAGGAGTACCGGTTATACACACGTAGTGTAGACAATTGCCTAATTGCTCATCTCTCCGAGACATAATGTCCTCCCGTTCCTCATTGTCATCTGGGACGCATTCTACCCACTCAGGCATTGGAGGGCAGCTGGGGGTCACAGTAGCCCCACTTGCAAACCATGTTGATGTAACATGGACAGCTGGATACTTTTTTTTTCTAAAATATATACTACAAAACCTAATTCTTGATGCACTCACGTGACAGCTGTGAAGGAGGCTGCTCACTGCCGTACCTATCAAGTAACCTCTCAGTCTCACTGAAGTCCCATACTGTAACGCGAACAAGAACTGTGCAGTTCCTCTAATGAGAATATATACTGCGAAACTTTGAACACTAAATGATATACTCACATACCTGATCTGCTGATGGAACAATAGCCGGATGCTGTTCCATGATCTGAGGAGGCTGAACGACCACATCAACCGATCCTCTTTCAGCGACCAACTGCCGAACCAAATCCTCTCGAATATCGTACATGCAGGGTGTAACAAAACAGAAAAAGAATTTGAATAACATAGTAGTCGTTTTAACGGAATCTGCGAGTTATGAAATAAAGAACTCAAATTACGAAAAAACATACTGAAAGATGGCGGTGCCTTCCGGGCAGGCCACTGCCGTGGCAATATCCGCGAGGCAGCTCCCCTTTCATTTTGTTTCAGTGATTGTCATACAATTTCATTCACCTTTGGTGTATCGAAATTTTCCCTGATTGATATTAATCTCGTGGACTATTAGTGTTGGTGTAAACCAGTACTTCCATGACTCGAGTAGCAGTAGTAGAATTAAACTCGGCTATAGAGACAGATTTTTGTACGCTGGAGGTGACCATTGCATTAGGGCTAAATTTAGAACTTCCCCGAGCAGCAAGCCAGATCCCATTGGAGTCACTGAAACGGGCCGTGGGTCTGACAGGGCAGTGGTTAATGGGCCGCCATTCTACCGGCCGGTCTTGTTCCGCTAGTGCGAAGCAAGAGGGTGGGAACGCCGTGGCTGAATGCGAAATGACACTGCTTCAGAAACTGACGGTGCCGTGCACCCTGGCATTGGCCTAATCGCTTTGTTAGCGAGTGGACGCGCTGTGAGAGTCTGGTCTCCTTATTGCGCGTCCGGGTCCAGGCGAAGCGGCGTCGGGCTGGCGCCCGGCTAATGTGTTTACTACGAGCACAGCGCACCTTGGGACGATGAATGTCTCTGGATATCGCGTTTCTTAGATGCCACTGCGCCCCTCCAAAACGGCGCCCATTAAATCGTTTTATGGATGAGACAGAGCTTCTTTTCACGAGGAAACATCCCTCATCTTGTGAAATGCGCCAGCGTTTGGCAGCAGGACCTCCAGGCACTGTGTGCTGTTTTCTCGGAGAACAGAATGTGTACTGTACTGCTGTGAGTGGTTGAGGAAGATCGGGTGCCCTTTCTAGGAAATATGATTGGCACAGTAACCACTGCTGTGCCATGATATATTTATTCAAGAACATCGGGGGAGGGGGGGGGGGGGGACAGATGTTTTTTGGAATGTTTTGAGTAAAAGGGAGAGGGCAAATTGTTTCTCGACTGTTGCAGAGTACAGTCGCTAGAGCTCTTATAAAATAAATAAATAAAATAATAATTACTAATTATGTATGATAGTGATTGGTTGTAATTAATATTTGCTTATCTGGAACGTGGACGAGATAATTATTTGGTATCAGACGCTTGACAATGGCTTTTTCGTAAATGCAATGTCATTCGTAGTTGACCATGAAAAAAGACTCAAATAATCGGACTTCGTATTTAAATCGTTTCCAAAGACTGCTGCGGTAGGTGCGGACTTAAAATCTAAATCTCAATATTCGAATAATTTGCAAGCCATGTCAATACGTCGTACAGAGGTGACTAAACATAAAAAAGCTTACACAGTTAGTTAAACCAGATATATACAACCAATAAGCCTACAGTTAAATAATTCTACTTACTTTCATAAATATAAATTCTTTACAGAATCGAGTGCCTAGTAAGATTGCAACTCGCAGTGTTCTTATATAACATCAAATATGGCAGTGTACCAGTTAATAAAATATACGTGCTTCCCGCACCAGCTATTCTACTCGACCTACTTCTTGTTAATGAAACATAAGAGTGTCCTAACTGTATTTTGTTTTATGAGCGGCATAGCGCTACAGTTCTGTGCCATAGGCTTTATTTATTTGTCAGAGATTAATTATTTACTTAAGATTTCGCGTTTCCGAGGAAACTCACGCATGGCATGCAAATGTGCCTTTATATTGCCCCCTGAATTGCGAGGCGAAAGGACATACCTGCAGGCGAGCAATTCACCTAAAGGCACAAGAAAATCCAAGTTATCTACAACTATTTACATGACATACATTATATAGTATATTATATACAAAATTTGAATGACGCGCGTCCGCCGTAAAAGTTCTTATGTTGGCAAAATAGAGTGCGCGCATGCGCAGAAGCGTCTATGTGACTGCGGCACTGCCGTTATATCGTAAATTTAGATCACGCGGCACAGTATTGCAGTTCATATTGTTCGTGTGCGCGCGCGTTTCTTAGTCATTGCATAAAGAAAATATTCCACCAAGATTACATATGAAGAGTACATTCTGTGACAGGTAACTTAATTTTAAAATTACAATATTTGTTATAATACAATACAACTTTAGATTGTTGAATGTTCTTAGTTACATAGTATTGCATTGAAATGCTTCTAAGAAAAATGTCTTTTTGCTTCAGGTGCGTTGACCTATACACATCGTGTCGTTATTACAGTTTATATTCATCTGCTGCACAGTAATGTTTCACTGGTTAGTGTCGTCGTGGTAAAGTTTTTTGATCACGGTAACATCGCTGTATAACAACGTAATTGATACATAAGTATGTCCATTTCCTATTTCCATTATACTCGTTGTGATGCAGTTCGTTGTGACAAAAAGCATTGTTTATTACAGATCGGACGTGACCCGTCGAGTAATTGGTCCATATGCAGTTCGTTTTCGATATTCCGTGGAAGCTTGGTTGCAGAACCACGGACGGCACATAGCTGGCGTCGATCCTTGGATAGTCCAGGTAAGTGTGTCCGTCACATTTCGAGAACATTCCATTCCCTGAAGTTCCAACTAAAATGTTTTCTGGACAGGCACGTTGTGACCATTTAATCCAGTTAACATCTTGAAGTTAGATACTGTAGTAATGTCACTAGACGATGCACCAATTATGCACTTTACATTTTCAGTTTTTTGTTAAATATAGCTCACCTAAATGTTCGTAGTTACTTATCAAAGAAATCGTTCATCGCGTTTACAAAGGAACGATGCATTATGAATTTCATTAGCAGTTTCTTTCACATAGGTTTCTGCGTAGCTGCAGACTTAGTAATGTACGTTAATGTCCGTGAACAGTGGTTCACTATGCAATTTTTTTTTAAAGTTTTTCACATTTTGGCACACGTCATCGCTCAAATTTTCACATAGTAACAGTTACATTATACATCATTTTTCAAAAAAACGTAAGGAATCATACATATACACGTCACACATTTTTCTTAGCATAAACATAATACAGTTACACATAAACATGTTTACATCATCATTACATAGCTATAAATTATTACATTATGTCACATTTGATTACATGAATTGCAGATATTTACGTTCTCTTTAACGGTTTTGCTGGGTTTTTATCGATGTTTTTTGTGATGTCATCTGAAATTAAGATAGGTTAGACACAACATTCATTACATCAGTAGGCAAGACCAGGCGTTTTCACTACTCAATAAATATTCAAAATAATAAGAGACGGAAAACTGTTAGATTCCTCGCGTTTTGTGCGTGTGTGTATAGTGTCTGTGTGGCCTTGGCTACTGGTAGATGCTTTTCTTGCTGAGAGATGTGCGTCTAATCCATTTCTCGAAGTAAAAGGTCCCTTCACAGATGACGTCTGTCGGTTCGTCAGGTGTCATACCAAGTCAGTGGTACCTACAGTCACGAATGTTCCGTGAAAAATTAATATATCATTCACTGCTACTTAATCATAAATTTTACCTTAATATTCAGTCTTCTTGATAGTGCCGCGGCGTTGAAAGAAAAGTTCTTCTGTCTTCAACTGCGTCACTGGTACAGCTGAAATGAAAATTTCTATACTACTTATTATCTATGTTGTAGTAAATAGAGTTTTGCGAGTTGCTTAGCAATGTTTTCATGGATATTACGTTGACATTATTTAGCATATAATACTCTAAGATGTCGGTGTGCGTATAGCCCAATAATTTTGTTAGTTCTAGGATGTTGTAACAGATACGCACCAGGATGCGGTATGTCAACAATAATATAAGGTCCTTCATATAGCAGACGCCATTTAGCATTGCGTCGCTTGAGTGCTACAGATTTATGATGAGTACGAAGTAGTACAAGCATTCCTGCCTTGAATTTTCGTTTTCTTTTTATTATGTTTGTGTGATGTTTGTTTTGTATCTGTGCGTGATGTGTCAGTGTAGTCAATACTTCTTTTATTTTCTGTTCAGGTGTGATTTCCTTGTCTGACAACTTTGTTTTAGTTCTTGCCACACAGCGGGTCGTTGAGATAACTGAACGTTATATGTCTTTTGTAGAAGATCTTGTGAGGCTTAACTTCAATCTTGTACACATATGTGTTGATAACACCTAATCGTTTGGTAAAAACTTGTAAATATTTGGATAACACTGAGAGCTGTAGCTTCATTTATCTTATGATCAAGCAATGTTTTCAAGTCCAGTAACTCTGTGTCAGATGAGTGTGTTTGCATGTCTTGAATGTCACTGTCAAGTACTAACTGAACCTTGTACCCTGTACAGTGTTTGTCATGCTTTAGAGTTCTCCTGTCCAAATCAATAATAATTACACTGCCTTTATAATTTAAAATACATTTACCTTTGGAGAAGTCTATAATGCAGTCCTCCTCGCTCATAATATCTAATCCTAATATGCAATTTGTCACAAGGTTTTGTACAACCAGGAATGGCCATTGTACGGTTCCATTCCCTATTTTAATGTTTACAAAAACTTGCTTCTTAACCCTACACGACTTATTACCTAGAGCAGTAGTTATTTTACAGTTTTGGGCAGGAAACTCAGGCACAGGCTCCAATTCACACATCTTTTTATAGAAATTAAAAGACAAAACGCTCACAGCTGCACCTGTATCTAAGATAATAGTAGTTGGAATCCCACCTACTACACCAGTAGTAGAGGCTAAAACAATTTGTGTTTGAACGACATTGTGTACTGTCTTGCAAAAGTTCATCTGATATATTCTCATTGTGGTTGTATCTTATAAATAAAACAGGTAGTTTTTGTTTACAATTATTAGGCATATCAATATTTTGTTGTTCAATGGTGGTGTCAAATAACTGATTAACATTGAAGTCGCCCCCCAAGAATTCTTCAGCCCCGACCCGGGGCATAGAAGTGACTGTTTCTAGTTTGTTGGATTAGCATTTATATTAGGTACTGATACAGATTGAGGTTGTGTATCAGGTGTCACTTCTATTATATTCACATTCGGATATTGCCTGTTGTGATCTCCAAACTTTTGCGGTTGTTGTTGCAGTTGCGCATTATGACTTACCACGTATCCGTAACCCTCCACGAAACTGACGCCAGGGGGGCGCCAAAGAGGTTCGCAATCTCCGGGTGCGCAGAATCGCTCACGAGAACGCCCTGGAATTGGAATCACTGAAGACGAAACGGTCGATCGGCCTCCACCACGTGAAGCACTTCCTAGACTGTGGTCTTCACAATGGATCACACATCTATTTAGTAATAGAGGCTTTAGGTATTGTTTTTTACGTCTTGTAAATGTATTTGTGTAAACATTAGGTGTTATATAGGGTTTATGTTTGGTTATACTGGTTGAGTGTAAACAAGGCTGTATTGGGCATTTGTGTCTGCCTACTGCATTTTATCTTTGTCATCTTTCAGCGTCACATCCATCTCCTTGATGGGCGAATCGACATCTGGCATGTGTGAAACCTGGGCCGTTCTTTAGTCTCTGGTGGTGTTGCAGGGTGCTTACCACTCTTACGAATGCTTACGACAGTGAGTGGGGCACACACTCGTTGTGGTGCACCTATCTTCTGGTGCGCCCTTGAGCGTTGCGCCATTTTTTTTTTTTATTTCGAGTGTCCTCAGCTACGCCTGAGTTGCTTGTGCTGACTTCGGGTTCGTGAAATACTAAGGAGGCCGCCGAGCCCACCCTCGCCGTCGTGCGCTAGGTGATGCTGTCGTGTTGCAAGAGGTTTCAGTCACGTGTGTGTGTGTGTGTGTGTGTGTGTGTGTGTGTGCAACCTCATTGAGGAGCAAAGGTAGTGGAGAATAGTGATTCGCACTCCAGCAACAAAACCGAGACATGGGGATGGACTGCGTATTCCTCATGCATATCAGTTACAGCGATAGTTCCGTTTTATTGATCGTGTTTCTTGGCTCTTGGTAACCCTCGTCTACTGTTAGATATTAGAGTAATTTTTGTAATTTTTCTTGTCTATTGCTAAGTGCCACATTTTTGTATTTTGTTTTATCTACGTATACAGTTTTTTTTAATTTATTATCGAGTTGAGCCTCTATGGAGTGCGTGGTAACAACCAAATTCATTGTAGTCTCTAGGTCTTGTTCTTGTTCCAGCTTTGACTTCCAGCCAGTATCTTCTGAGCCCACCAAGAAGTGCCTGTTAATGCTCTTCGGATAATGGTCTTTTCCGTCTTTTGGATATTGATGTCATCTTAAAACCTCGGTAGTTCTTCACCAATCTTCTAAATTCGTTCCTGTCAGGAATTTCTCTTTCTGAGATATTAATCTTCCTAAGATCTTTTTCACATTCTTCGAACCATCTTGGCCTTGTTTTCTTATATTGGATGAAACTCGATATTATTTTAGTTAGTCGGTCACCGTCCATCCTCATGAGATGACCGTAAAATAACAATCGTCTCTTCTTAATGGGAGCTGTGATAGGTTCTGTCTTGCTGTACAGGTCCTCATTTGCTCTCACTCTCCATTGTCAATCAATGTTACCTAGGATTTTCCTTAATATACTACGCTGTCGCTTTTCCAGCCGCTCAGCTTGACGTTGTCTATTGATAGTCAAAGTTTCGGACGCATATAAGCCCCCATGTTTTACAACTGTATTATGATGTCGGAACTTGGCCCCTACACTCGTAGACTTTTTGTTATAGGTATTTTATGTCAGTTATCCATGAATAAATATTTTAATCTTTTTTGTGTTATGGGTCTGTGTGATAGCCTTAGGTTACTTAGGTTTAAGTAGTTCTAAGTTCTAGGGGACTAATGACCTCAGATGTTAAGTCCCATAGTGCTCAGAGCCATGTGAACCATTGTTTTCTCTGTTGGAATCTGACGCGCTACTGTAACTATGTACAAGACATTGTAGAAGGTGTGGATAGTGTACCAACTGGGTTTCGGTGAGAACTGTACAGGCAGTTCATGGAGGTATAAGGAGTCGGAGGAGAAACAGGCCGCCACAGGACGAAGACGAGGCCATCGAAGAGAAGCGGGTGGTGTAACACGCCAGGCAGCCGGCACAGTAGACAAAGCTGCGACAGGCAGACGGCCAGGGGTACCGCTGCGGCGAGAAGCGAACGCACCGCGCTCTCTTTCGACGGCAGGTGAGGCGAGAGGAGTGACCTCGGGCCGCCGTCTGGGAGGAGCCGACGCCAGCCGGTGGTGTGGCCCGACCAACTGCGCCTGGGGCGCGCCGCTGTCAGCACAGCTGCCTGTCAACAACGTCCACGGAGAGGCGTCTTCATCGGCCTTCGGACACCCTGCAGCTCCTCGTAAATGCACGTGTGGGCGTGGTCCGCGTGACCGCCTGCAGTCTCTTCCGGCGACTGGCAGCACGCAACTCAACCAAACTTGCCACCCGGTCCTCCCGTCGTCGCGCCAGCTGGAGGGAGACGTCAGGTGTAACACGTTGTGCCGAACGGTGGCTGTCACGTGTGCAGTTGGTCCCCACGTGGGCACGGTCCGTGTGACCGGCCGCACCCCGCCACGTGCCTCTAGCACCTAGCGCCTTGCGTCACGGCCACCGACGCCCGCACCCACCGACTCACGCGTGGGCCTCGCCTGTAAGACTGCCCGCGACTGTCACCGAGACTACTGTGCCGTCAGTCTGTGTTATGTAGTGTCCTGTGTAAAACAATTCTGTCGAGACCTACACGACATGGGTCGAGCTTAAGGATGCTTCCGTGCACAACTTATCCCATAAACCAAAGAAAAAAGTGTATTTAATTGTTGTTGTATGCACAGATGTTCGGTGACACTTAGTTTCTTGTCATCATCTATTTCACTGATCAACATTACACACTATAATTTTCTGTTTGCTTCCTTGCCATAGATTTAAGTGTGTCTCACTTTTTTGGGTGACCACTGTCGGCCAGTCCCTGCTATAAAGATCACTAGTTTCGTCTTTTCATCTAACGTTACTATCAGATTTCATTTGTTTCTTTGTTTTGGTACTCTTGATAATTTATTTTCGTATATATCCTCACCAGTTTTTCACTTACTGTTAGTCTTTTAATACAACATATTTTTCATGTACAAACTGTGACACACGTTTCGTAAATCCAGCTACACTAGTGTGTCCTCCATGTAGTAATGAAAGGTGGATGCAAGTTGCGTAATAGTCACGTTTCATGCACGAATGAGTGCGGAAGGACATTAGGTCACATCACTATGGCAGTCACCTTTGTATGCTCAGGGATGGGCACTTTTAACATAGGAAGGAATACTCTTTGTAAGGATATCCCTATGCCTTCTTCTAGTGAATGGGTGTGTTTGCCCTGGGCACAATTAAACAATGCATTGTTAACAAATTAACGCTGGATGATGTGGTCCATGGAACTGACAATGACAACACCCAGCAGTGCTCAACTTTCTTGCAACTGGAGGAGAGGGTGTATGTGTGCACGTGGGTATCCCTGTGGAGGAGAGGGTGTATGTGTGCACGTGGGTATCCCTGTGGAGAAGAGGGTGTATGTGTGCATGTGGGTATCCCTGTGGAGGAGAGGGTGTATGTGTGTGCGTGGGTATCCCTGTCAATGAATCAGCGTCACTTGAGGTGTGAGAGTAAAACTGGCTGTGAGGTTGGTAATATTCGCCTCTGTGATCTCTGGCCTTTCTTGATTCACCACGATTAGTGGCTGCAATGATGTTTTAACTGAGACATTTTCCTCGTGTTGTGTCACACTATCCCTTGCCTTAGATGAGCCAGAAACGGTGAAAAGTAATCTACTGTGAGTGGGGGTTGCGCACTATCCCCTGTTATCTTTAACCTATACATTGAAGAGGCGCTGGAAAAAGTAAGGGAAAATTCACAGACAGGTGAACGAACATGGCCAACGAATAGATATGACGAGATATGCCGATGATACAGCTGCCCTAGCTGAAACGGAAGAGGATCTTGTAGTCCTACTGAATAGAATGGATAAAGTTATGGGGGAAGAATATAATATGAGAATTAATAAAGCAAAAACAAAAGTAATGGCATGCGACAAGTCCAAGTCCAAGTTCATGTAGGCAATGAACTGCTTCAACAAGTTGATATCTGGGCAGTAATATTACCAGAGATGGAAGGAGCAAGGCAAAAGTGAGAAGCAGAATTGCTCAAGCAAAGGCTGCTTTTAACAAGAAGAAAAACAGCTTTGAAATCAGGAAAAGATTTTTGAAATCATATGAGTGGAGTGTGGCATACTATGGGTATGAAACATGGACTCTCGGTACAGAGGAAGACCAGAAGCTAAATTCTTTTGAAATGTGCTGCTCTAGACGCATACTCAAAATAAAATGTATCGACAAGGTCACAAACGAAGTGGTTCTGGAAAGAGCAGGTGAGAAGAGAAGCTTCTGGAGTTTCATTGTTAACAGAAGAGTGCAATTTACAGGCCATCTATTAAGACATAATGTACACCCTGCATGTGACGAGGCATGGGCCTTGTCGGCTAGTGAGAGCAGCTAAAGCGCCATAGCCGTTCTGACTGCCTCTGGCAACTGTTCGCGCCATACATGTTGCAGCGTCGCAGCTGGCAACTCGGGGTCGTCGACGAAGCTTCGCAGGTGCCACAAAATTCCGAAGGCGACTCGTCTCTGTTTCCGCCATGTAATGTTTGTTGGGTGTGTTGTTCCACCGACCAGCCGCTCAAGGAGTAACTGTTTAAAATGCTTGTACTTCTGCGCGGCAGGCGGGGTATTATATCTGCGCGATCGTCGGTGTTTCATTTGTCCAGCGCACTAACGGCGATCATAAATTTGGTGTCTTCGTTTACAATGTCGTTGTGCTGCGAAGTCAGATAGAACATTGCAAGCCATAATCCAGGTTTATAAGGAATGAACTGCGGTTGGCGTTATCTTCATCTTGCTACTATTATCCGCCGAACGGTCGTTCCTTGATGCAATAGAAAAGTTCAACGCACCAGGAAGGTTTTCAATGTCGCGTCGTAAATCTTAGATGTACTTCAACGCAGCGTCTACAACGGAATTCAGTATACGGGCTCACCACTTTAGCCAACTGCAGCCTATCTGTCTGCTAAAGAGATCCAACGAGGTAGTCAGGCAATAACTTCAAATTTTTTAAGCTCAAACACCAGTCGCTGAAAAACCAAAGTCAACGCAAAGAGTAGTTATGAAAATCGAAGATTAAAGCAGATTGTCCATGCGCTCGTCGCCACAGATTAATGCTGCGCTTCACTGTGCATTCACAGATGTTCTTGTGGCCACTCCCACAACTTCATGCAACATTTTTTATAATTATGGATTCGTCATCTGACAGTGAAACAAATTGTGTGAGTGGCGAAAAAGAAACAAAAGTTGAAACGAGTTTCAAAAGTGAACGGTATAAAGTTCACTCGTCTCTTCGAAATGGTACGGGGTAATCACAATGCTCAATGCATTTTATGCCCCTCCATATTTCAGTGTTTCTCATGGAGGCGACTATAACGTTAAAGAGAGGTAAATACTTTAACAAATAGAACGTATACTCAACAGTCGACCTCGAAAACGTAGAGGAATGTAAGTTCTTTTTTTTACGTCTCATGAGAGAGTAGAGCAAAAAAAAAAAAAAAATAATAACTGCTGAAGCACCCTTTGTATTTCTCTCAGTTAGATATATCCATAGTTAGCCCCTATGTTTCCGTGGACTGCTGTAGTAATTTGTTCCAGCAGTTGTTTCCAGATTCACAAGTATATTATTTCGTCAGTACATTGGTCCTGAAATAAAACAACCCTTTTGTTTTACATTCCTGTTTTGAAAGTTCTGTAATTCCAATGGTATCTAATAAGTACATTCCCGTTTTGAAAGTTCCATAATTCCAGTGGTATCTAATAAGTGATTTCACGTAATACATTAAATCTCATAAAATTTATTATTCCATTTGGTTACTATTAGGTCATGCATGTCCAATATATGTTCGCAATATTTTCCATTTACAAATGAAGCCATAATTAAGAATATTTAGGTTAGCATTTTTATCTTCCAGTATTTTATACAATATGATGTATATCCTATGAAAAAGTCTTTTTTCTATTGTATAGCCAGTTTCAGCATAAGATAAGAAAGTTTTGTGGATAGTTACTCACAAAAATGTTAAACATTTAATTGTTAATTTAATAAATTTATACTATAGTTTTATCGACTTGATTATTAAAAAAGCCTATAAATAGGAGGAGCACAAGGTTCAAGAATGGTCAGTTGGAGACAGTTTTGAGACGCAACAATTGTGTCGCACGTCTGTGCAATAATCTAGTTGTTGTAATACAGTATTGTGACTATGTAGCCTGTTATGTGGAGTGGGCTGCACTAAGAAGAAATGGTGCAGCTTGTCATAAATAAACCACTATAAAAACGACTTGGTACCTGGATTATTTCATGGAATTCACGTAACTTGATCCAGTTAGCAGACGAAATGGACCGAGGCAACGACTACTTCAGCAGTAGCAACAGCAGGAAGCAGATTACCCCGAGTTACACCGAACTAAGATACGCATAAGAAATAAACTGATCTATATATGTGTCACTGCAGAACTAATTAATAAAGTGTAATGTTTTGGAAACTGTTCTAGCTGTAAACAGTTGCATTTGTCTCAAAGTAATTCTTTGAGTGGTGGAGGCCAATGTGATCAGTAAGAAACAACCCCCATGATCACACGTTTCTTGATGTCTGTGAAACACAAGAACAAAAAACTTTTGAGGTTTTTTGCTTAAATCAAATAATCTCTTTTCTATGTTGAAAATATTCGCCCCAGAAAAATACCACTGTTTTCCCCACGTAACAACAGTTTCGTAACAGTCCGCATGCAAAAGAGCGAACAATTAAGTTGTTGGACAACTCCGTTTATTATCTGATCCTTCGGATAAATCTGACAAAAGACACGTTAAAACTTTTCCCTGGTTGTATGTTATTTTTCTCAGTTTACAGCAATGATAGTGAAGCGTCTGAGTCGACTGCAGCAGGAAACAAATGTGAGCTTACCAAAACATCTTTACCGCTGAAGAATGTCACTGGTTTTTCTGCTGACAACGGCTCTGTTAATTTTGTTTACTTCCAGCTATGCAAATAAAATACAAACTTGGCAGCAGCGCATGTAACTGTCATCTCTGGGCACAAATCCACTTCGAGTTGATGTAGAAGCCCTTCTTAATAAGGTACGAGGGGCGTTCAGTAAGCAATGCAATTTTTTTTCTGAAAGCAGGTTCGTTTTATTCAGGATTCTAACATACCATATCATTCAACACTCTTTTGGCTACATAACCCTTTTCTTCAACGCAATCTCCTTTCGATACACATTACGCCACCTTACTGGGAAGGCCTGTACACCAACGTGGTGCCAGTCTGCTGGTCACGTCGGAGCCAAAGTCTTGCCGCGTCAACAACCTCCCCATCGTCCACGTACTGCTTCCCCCAGAGTGTGTCCTTCATTGGACTAAACCACTGTGTCATTTGCACACACCATACCCCCTTCTGATTTTAAATTACCCATACCTAACAGTGATGTTTGTTTCCCGCTCACTGGTTATGTAACACTTACAATTTAATTTAAGTGTGTATGCGGTTCCGGTTTGGGGATGTTATCAGCGAGGTTATCAGCGCCCTAACAATGATTAAAATAAACAAATCTGGACAAGAAGAAAAACGGTCGTACACGCACGCACACGAAATGACCTCACAATTAGTCTGTCACACAGGCACAGGCGCACTCTCACATGCACTGAAACCAATGAGGAGGCAACATAGCTAACCAAGAAATTGAAACAGAGGGAAAGCAAAACACAGAAGAGCTGAAAGAACGGCACAGGGAAATGTGACTGGCTGACCACTTACAAAAACTTGGGTGACCCAGCCAACCTGTTGGCACATTAAAAACATGTCTCCAAAATATTGTTAAAAACGTGCGACAGTTCACAAAACTTTAAACCGCGAACCACATTTGTTTGATCATTGCATAGAACAGACTGCAGATCCGCCTGCAAATTCGCTGCAGTCCACTTGTCACCAAATAAAATGCAGTCCAATTAAATGTGGTGCACCGTGATCTGCACGCCACAAGTGTGGTGTCACCGCCAGACACCACACTTGCTAGGTGGTAGCCTTTAAATCGGCCGCGGTCCGTTAGTATACGTCGAACCCGCGTGTCGCCACTATCAGTGGTTGCAGACCGAGCGCCGCCACACGGCAGGTCTAGTCTAAAGAGACTCCCTAGCACTCGCCCCAGTTGTACAGCCGACTTTGCTAGCGATGGTTCACTGTCTACATACGCTCTCATTTACAGAGACGACAGTTTAGCATAGCCTTCAGCTATGTCATTTGCTACGACCTAGTAAGGCGCCATATTCAGTTACTAGAATATATTCTGAACTGATAATATTGTGAATCATGTACCGTCAAGAGCGACGTTCATCATTAATCGATTAAAGTTAGGTATGAAACTAATTACGTCCGCTTTCTGAATTCTCATTCCTTGTCATGTTCTAGACCTCACGTCAGTATAGTTCTTCCCTCCTCACGCCAGCCTGTGTGAGGTAAATCGCGTGCACTTCGGCCTCCACTCGTAACACGGTGTTGGCTCTTCTGCCAACACAACAACAAGCACCACACATCGGAGGGTCCTCTCGCCGGAGTAAAAATCCGTGGTCATAGGGCTGTGGCCGATGCGAAGACGAGTAAGGACCTCGTCCCGTCGACGTGGCTGGAAGGAAGTACGCCACGGCCGAGTTTTGGACTTGACGGCAAGGAGCTTGTTGTCGGTCACTTCTAGCCACTCATGCTCCCATCGACAAGGGACTTTATACCGCAACAGCGAGGTGAAGGCATGCAGGGGGATAGCACACAAAGACCTGACAGTCACGACACGCCTTCTTGGCTGCTCGATCAGCCCTTTCACTCCCCAGAATTCCCTCGTGCCCTGGCACCCAGCAGAAAGACACCTCCCTCCCCAGTCTCTGCGGTTGGAGGAGAGCGTCCTGGATAGTCTGGGTTACTTTATCTGCTGGGTACAAACGCTGGAGACAGTAAGGGGCGCTCAAAGAATCTGAACAGACGAGAAATCTAACACTGGGAGAATGTCTCATCTGCCCGCAAGATTGCATATAATTCTGCGTCAAAGATGGTAAATTCGGGAGGCAGTCTGACCTTGAGGACACGATCCGGGAGGACGACAGAGCAACCAACGGAGTCACCCTGCTTACACCCATCCGCAAGAACAGCTACATGGTCGTGGTGCTCAGATAAAACAGCAGAAGAGACCGCATTAAAAACGGAAGCAGAAGGCTATCTCTCCTGTATCGCACCAAATCTAAAATCGCTCTGGGCAGCTCCAGTAACCAGGGTGGCAGACGGTTAAAGCCCTGGACTTGGGGTCGCACTGGCGCCACACCGAGTGACTCCAGCACATGCTGCACACGGATCCCAAATGGCCTCGTGGCTTGTGGACGGTTGGAAAAAAGGCGCTCCAGATGTGGACGAACAACAGTGTGGTGTGCGGGTGAAGTTGGAGCTGCGAGTGACTTACATGCCTGACTCATCATTAGCAGCTGGCGCCGGATGGTAAGTGGCGGTTCCCCAGCCCCAGCACAGAGGCTGGGTATGGGGTTGGGTTGTTTGGGGCAAGAGACCAAACAGCAAGGTCATCGGTCTCATCGGATTAGGGAAAGATGGGGAAGGAAGTCGGCCGTGCCCTTTCAAAGGAACCATCCCGGCATTTGCCTGGAGCGATTTAGGGAAATCACGGAAAACCTAAATCAGGATGGCTGGACGCGGGATTGAACCGTCGTCCTCCCGAATGCGAGTCCAGTGTGCTAGCCACTGCGCCACCTCGCTCGGTGGCTGGGTATGTGACTCCTCCGATAAGCGGCCGTGGCCAGCCGAATTCCCTCGTGGTGGACAGCATCAATGATCCGCAAAGAAGAGGGCCTCGCTGGCCCATACCCCGTGCACCCGTAGTCCAGCCGCGACTCCACAAAAGTCCGGTAAAACTGCAGGAGACGCGCCCTGTCCGCTCCGCAAGATCTGTGGCTAAGGCCCTGAGGATGTTCAGCGCTTTCAGTGTTCGGGCTTTTAAATCTCGCAGGTGCGGCAACCACGACAATCTGGAGTAAAAGGTGAGACCCAGAAACCGCACTGTGTCTTTTGCGGAGCCGTACCACAGACCGTATTAACACACTGTTACTATAAACACGTTTGCTCATTAATTTTAGAAAAAGCGTTATGTATTTAAGCTTTGCAAATTGTTTCAAACTGAATCGTCGTTTAATGTTGCCATTGCTGCTTTCATATAAAGTCCGCTGTCCCTTACTTGCGAGCTTCGAGGCGAGTGGAGTGGCACACGTGCGACAGTGGTGCGTGAGCGGCGGAGTTGAAATTCACCCCCGGGCCCCGGCAGTGAGCAGCCAAACCGGTACCTCCGCGCACACTTACCGTTACGCCAGATTTTGATTGCGGTGTGGCGGATGAACGCGTACGTGATAAAACCACTAAGCAGTGCAAACTGAGCAATAGGAGACGGGGTTAGACAATCTACTTTATTAGCCGCGGACCACGTGGGTCGAGGTTAAAACAGGTTTCCCAGTAACTGGCGCCGTTCGTTCGTCCTCTCGCACCTGCCAAAGATAAGGCGATCTCCACACGTTCCCGCTTCAGTAGCGTTGTTACTGAGTTGAGTGCGTGCAGGCCCGTAAGAACTTCGGAATTTCAGCATGGTTTTCAGACAAAGAAAAACTTCGTCGTCACATTATCAGATACATGTACAAACATCGGCACTCAGGATACTAACAATGGTGCTAAGAGAGTTAAAACAGACAGTGAATCTCAAAAAGCGAAACGTTAATGTTGGTGCTAACAAAGAGAAAAAGAGTTAATCTTTCGAGACAGAAAACTGTGAGAAGTCTCAAAGTAGGAATGGGAGCTAGAAGTAGACTTAAAATTATTTTCGGAGATTGTGTTGCATTATCGCGTTTTAAAAACTGGCAAAAGACTAAGCCGTAGCTGTCTGTAAATGACCAAAATTTGGTAATATGCACCGTGCGTTCAGAAGTTCGTGAACTTAAAGTCGAAAGCATGGAACGTGTGCATATCGATAACGCGTTTTTAGCTGGTGTTCCTGCTAACAATATAAAAAAAACTAAATGATAAAATCAGTAATCATGCAAAATGCAAATCGCACATGAAATACCTTTTGGATAATGCGCGAGCGTAGGGAAAACTTAAAAAAAAGTGTTCACAACTGCTTCGTTGTTCAGAGCTGCACATTTAATAGCTAAATAGAGATTATCATTCAAATTATATTCTGTAGTAATCGAACTATCCCCCCACCCCCCGACCCCACATCCTGAACCATGGACCGTAGGTGCAACCACGACGGAGGGGTATCTGCTGAGAGGCCAGACAATCGTGTGGTTCCTGAAGAGGGGCAGCAGCCTTTTCAGCAGTTGCAGGGGCAACAGCATGGATGACTGACTGATCTGGCCTTGTAACATCAACCAAAACGGTCTTGCTGTGCTAGTAGTGCAAACGGCTGAAAGCAAGCGGAAACTACATCTGTAATTTTTCCCGAGGGCATGCAGCTTTACTGTATGGTTAAATGATGATGTAGTTCTCTTGGTTAAAATATTCTGGAGGTAAAATAGTCCCCCATTCGGCTCTCCGGGCAGGGATTAGTCAGGAGGACGTCGTTGTCAGGAGAAAGAAAACTGCTATTCTACGGATCGGAGCGTGGAATGACAGGCCCCTTAACCAGGCAGGTAGGTTAGAAAATTTAAAACGGGAAACGGATACCTTAAAGTTGGATATAAAAATTGGGAATTAGTGAAGTTTGGTGCCAGGAGGAACAAGACTTCTGGTAAAGTGAATACAGGGTTATAAATACAGAATCAAATTGGGTTAACGCAGCAGCAGGTTTAATAATGAATGAAAAACTGGATTCCTAGTAAGCTGTGGTCAGCGTAGCGAACGAATGATTGTAGCCAAGACAGACACGAAGCCCACGCCTACCACAGTAGTACAAGTTTATATGCTAACTAGCTCCACAGATCACGAAGAGATTGAAGAAATGTATGATGAGATAAAAGAAATTATTCAGATAATGAAGAGAGACGAAAGTTTAATAGTCATATGGGACTGGAATTCGATAGTAGGAAAAGGATGAGAAGGAAAAGTAGTAGCTGAATATGGAACGGGGGTAAGGAATGAAAGAGGAAACGCCTGGTAGGATTTTGCACAGAGCATAACTTAATCTTAGCTAACATTTGACTTAAGGATCATGAAAGAAGGTTGTATACGTGGAACAGGCCTGGAGACACAACAAGGTTCCAGATAGATTATATAATGATAAGACAGAGATTTAGGAACCAGGTTTTAAATTCTAAGACATTTCCAGGGACAGATGTGGACTCTGACCGCAATCTATTGGTTATGAACTGCAGATTAAAATTGAAGAAAGTGCAAAAAGGTGGGGACTTAAGGAGGTGGGACCTGGATAAACTGAAAGAACCAGTGGTTGTACAGAGTTTCAGGGAGAGCATAAGAGAACAATAGACAGGAATGGGGGAAAGAAATACAGTAGAAGGAGAATGGGTAGCTTTGAGTGATGAAATAGTGAAGGCAGCAGAGGATCAAATAGGTAAAAAGACGAGAGCTAGTAGAAACCCTTGGGTAACAGAAGACATATTGAATTTAATTGATGAAAGGAGAACATATAAAAATGCAGTAAATGATGCAGGCAAAAAGGAATACAAACGTCTCAAAAATGAGATCGACAGGAAGTGCAAAATGGCTAAGCAGGAATGGCTAGAGGACAAATGTAAGGATTAAGAGGCATATATCATTAGGGAGTAAGATAGATACTGCCTACAGGCAAATTAAAACAGACATTTGCAAGAAAAGAGAACTCATTGTATGAATATCAAGCGCTCAGATAGAAAACCAGTTCAGAGTAAAGAAGGGAAAGCAGAAAGGTGGAACGAGTATATAGACGGTCTATACAAGGGCAGTGTACTTGACGGCAATATTATGGAAATGGAAGAGAACGTAGATGAAGATGAAATGGGAGACATGATACTGCGTGAAGAATTTGACAGAGCACTGAAAGACCTTAGTCTAAACTAGGCCCTTGGAGTAGACAACACTTCCTTAGAATTACTGATAGCCTTGGGAAAGTCAGCCGTGACAAAACTCTACCATCTGGTGAGCAAGATGTATGAGACATGAGAAACACCTCAGAGTTCAAGAAGAGTATAATAATTATTTTCGGCCATAAATGCTACGTTTGTGAACCGTGACTGTATGGGATAATTATTTATTTGTAATTTCTGTTGCCATTCACATTTTTATTTTATGTTTTATGTTCATCTAACATAATACAACGCGTTTCGAACATGTTCTGTTTCATATTCAAGCGTTTATACATACAAACATAAACAGAAATGTTACTTAAAAACCGTCTTAAACTAGATAAACCTAGAACTCTTTTTCCATTGTTTGCTACTGCAGTGGCTGGTGTGGCATTTGGGGCGGGGGAATAGGGAGGGAGCTGGTAGAGGGGCTGTGGATGGCCAGATATCCATGTCAGTGATGTGTTCTGCTGGTTTTTTCCCCTTGTGGTTGACTATGTATGACATCGCAGCCTGTATAGGATGCAGATAGTCTTGCATCAGTTGTGTGTTGCGAAAATAGCGTGAAAGGCTTTTATTTGACAGTTGTTCACTTGCTATTTTATCACCTAGCAGCTTCACGTGCATCACTGATGTAATGGCGGAGCTGTTGAGTAACATTACACTATTGGAAATTGTATTTTGTCACTGATTTGCGACGCAATTCACTGCACAAATTGCTTCGACATACATGTAAACATTATGTAGATAGCCGTGCGGATTGGCCGTGCGGTTTGAGCCGCTAAGTCAAGGATCGTGCGGCCCCTCCCGCCGGAGGTTCGAGTCCTACCTCGAGCATGGGTGTGTGTATTCTTTCTATCATAAGTTAAAGTTAGTTTAAGTAGTGTGTAAGTCTAGGGACCGATGACCTCAGCTGTTTGGGCCCTTAGGAATTCACACACATTTTAAGGTTATGCACATAAAACAAGATAGCGGACTTGTAGCATGTGAGTCAGTATCGATTATCGAGGTTTTGTATCGATAATCTTGGTACTGTCAGATTTGAAGTCAATTATTTACATTAACACATCTTGAATCTATTAAGTTAGAACTGGTTTGAGATTGTTGAAGAGTTTTGAGTTTTTTAATTCAGTTATCTCATTAAGAATGTTATCTATATGCTGTGTATTATGTATGCAAATTTCCATTTCTTCCATGATATCCGTTCGTTTAGTTTTCCTATGTTGTGTAAAATTTCTAGGTTGTCTTCGATTTTCAATGGGATGCCTGTGTCTTTAATGTGAGTTGCTACTGCTGATTTGTTACATTTGTCAAGTCTCTATCAGTCTTAATGTTCTTTGAATCGATATCTGAAATTTATTTTGTGAATGAGCTTCCTATTTAGGTTGTTGTAGGTGCTGAAGCTTATTTTTCCTTCTGTGTTTTTGAATAATCTATCTGATTTGTCAGAGACTATTCAAAAATATGGTATTTTTACATATTTGACTGCTGGGGCACTGTCAATTGTCAGTGTAGTTTGATGTTGTTTGTTCAGTTAATTTTTATATGTTGTGACATCGTTTTAATTAGAGAAGGATCATATCCGTCGTTGTTGGAGTATATGTTATGGTTTCTATTTCTTTTTGGAATTTTGTATGTTGAAGTGGAAATTTGTGTGTTCTGTACAGCATTGACCTATAAGCAGCTTTTTTGTGGGAGGAGGGATGTGTAGAGGAGTTTGGTATCGTGGTGCCAGTGCAAGTACGTCTTTTTGTAAGCATTGAAAGCTACCTTTTGGTTCTGTTTTGATATTTTTATGTCAAGAAAAGGTATGGCGTAGTTCTCTTCCTGTTCAAGGGTGAATTGCATATTTTTATGTAGGCTATTGAATTTGTTGATAAAGGTTAGTCACTTGATCCTCTGTGCCATCAAATAGAATGAGGATGTCATCTACATATCTAACATAGAATTTAACTTTGCTTGTGATGTTATCATTTAGTGTCAGTATTTTATTTTCTAAATGGTTGATAAATATTTCAGCTATTAGGCCACTGAGAGTCCTTCCCATTGCTAGGCCTAGGTCTTGCTTGTAAATTTTATTGTTAAAAGAGAAGTAATTATGTGACAGTACTAAATGAAGTACATCTATAGGTTCTATGATTTATGATTCGCTCATTGTCTTGATTCTCAATAGGTTCATTCTTATTATCTCAGCTGTTTCATCTATAGGTATACCGCTGTAAAGGTTTACAATATTTAGGGATAGAAGCTTAGCTTCAGGTGGTATTGTCAAGTCTTTCAAACTGTTAATAAGTTCATAGCTGTTCTTTATGGAATATAATTTTTCAAATGTGTTTAATAGGTCACAGCTGCAAAATACTAACATGAATTTTTTACAGACGAATAGAAAAACTGTTAGAAGACGACCTCGGGGAAGACCATTTACGATTCCATAGAAATGTTGGAACACTTGAGGCAATACTGACCCTACGAATTATCTTAGAAGATAGAGTGAGGACAGGCAAAGCTTTTGACAATGTTGACTCGAATACTCTCTTTCAAACTCTGGAGGTGGCAGGGGTAAAATACGGGGAGCGAAAGGCGATATAATATTTATACAGAAACCAGATAGCAGTTACAAGAGTCGAGGGCAAGAAAGGGAAGCAGTGGTTCGGACGGGACTCAGATAGGGTTGTGGCCTATCCCCGATGTTATTCAATCTGTGTATTGGGCAAGTAGTAAAGGAAACAAAAGAAAAATCTGGAGTGGGAATTAAAATCCATGGAGAAGAAATAAAAACTTTGAGGTTTGCCAATGACATTGTAATTCTGTCGGAGACAGCAAAGGACCTGGAAGAGCAGTTGACCGGAATGAACAGCGTCTTGAAAGGAGGATATAAAATTAACATCAAGAAAAGCAAAACAAGGATAATGGAATGTAGTCATTAAATCAGGTGGTGCTGAGGAAACTAGATTAGTAAATGAGACAAAGTAGTAAATGAGTTTTGCTATTTGGGGAACAAAATAACTGATGATGGTCGAAGTAGAGAGGATATAAAATGTAGATTGGCAATGGAAAGGAAAGGGTGACTGAAGAAGAGAAATTTGTTAACATAGAGTATAGATTTAAGTAAGTGTCAGGAAGCCTTTTTTGAAAGTTTTTGAACGGAGTGTAGCCATGTATGGAAGTGAAACATGGAAGATAAATATTTTAGACAAGAAGAGAATAGAAGCTTTCGAATTGTGGCGCTACTGAAGAATGCTGAAGATTAGATGGGAAGATCACGTAACTAATGAGGAGGTACTGAACGGAACTGGGGAGAAGAGGAATTCGTGGCAGAACTTGATTAGAAGAACTGATCGGTTGGTAGGACATGTTCTGAGGCATCAAGGGATGCCAATTTGTTATTGGAGGGCCGCGTGGAGGTTAAAAATCATAGAGGGAGACCAAGAGATGAATACACTAAACAGATTCAGAAGGATGCAGGTTGCAGTAGTTACTTGGAGACGAAGAAGCTTGCACATGATAGAGTAGTATGGAGAGTTGCATCATCAAACCAGTCTCTGGACTGAAGATCACAACAACAACAACAATAACAACAATCGAACTACAAAAAGTTAATAGTTTTCGGTCGGTAATATTCTTTATAGTGTTCATGCATGTCGAGACGTCATTATGTTTATACGAGAAGAAATGAAAAAAAGTCTTGGTCACTTCCTTACAGAATCGGGTACAAATTGTAGTATCATGATGGACGAAAGTACAATCACTTACAGTAAAATCTCTTTAATTATAGATGGACGTTTGTCGTTTGAGGGAGTTGCCTGCAATTATTTTTTCGATATAGTTGCATTAAAAATGAGACAGGAGAATGTATTTTCAGTGTGCGGTTAGCAGCTCTTGAAAATATGATATGCTAAAGAACCATCTTGTAGATATCGTAACAGATGGTGCAGCAACAATGCTTGCATCTTATAAACACGTAGCCGCTTAACTGCGAAATCATTTACGAAAGGATTTAACTGTCGCGCGCTATCTGAACCACAAAATGGAACTATTTGTCCACGATGGTATGAATGATGTAGCAGATGTATACTATATACAGGATTTTTTTTAGGTTCCTTAGATACTGTGTTTTCTCGAAGTCTCGAAAAATCACAGACTACTACAGGGTGTTTCACAAGAATTTTCCTCGCAGCTGTCAAAACTGAGTCGTGTTTTTCACGTACGTTGGGTTTCTTCCACATTTAAAGATATTCGAGCTCTTCTTGAAAGTCACAGTTTTCTTTTCAGTCTTTTTGAGAAACTGAGCCATCCCGATTCCCGATCAACGCATGAAAGATCTAAATTTGAAGGGTTGCTAAAACATCACGCAAAGTGTTTGCTTATAATGCAGTTAGTTGTGTTTTATGGAGCCCTAGAAGTTCTGCAGTTATTATCACTGTTTATCCAGAACAGAAATTCTTCAGTCCTTAAAGCGGAACAAGAAATTGACATAGTTGTAAAACCTCTCAAAACATCGAAAAAGCAGCGAATGAGGATGACAGTATAAGAGTTGGATGAAAAGCGCACATTCAAAGTAGGATTAATTAACGAACCATCCTACGATGAATGTAAGAAATTTCAAACGCTTCGGAAGAAATTTTTTCATTGTTTTGTAGAAAATACAAAAAAGACCCGCTTTGAAGACTAGGATTTCTTTTCAGTGCAGTCGTATTAAATTCAGAAAAATGGCCTTCAGACGATTACGAACTTGCGTTTATCGGGGACACGTCAATTCTTCGCATACGTAAGAAGGTGCATTTTATATCAAATGAAAGCAGGTGAGCGTCACTATTTAAAGATTTTCGGTTCTATAAAGAAAATTTTCAACACTTTCCCACTTTTATGAAAGAATCTGTGAAAGCAATCGAAATTATACCTTTATCTACAGCTGAATGTGAACACGGATTTAGTGCCATCTAACGTTGACTGATCAGAGCAATTATTTAAAGAGTACGACTCTTTCAAGTGTACTTTTTATTTCAATAAATGGACGTCCACTACATTGCTTCGATGCAGAGAAATTTTCAGCGTGATTGATCGGGTCCCACAACACCGTCGTTGCGGCCTTGACAAACCAAATGGCGAACCATCGAATCTTCAGCAGCAGTCTCATTCATCTTGTGTGTTCATCTAAACTCTGTAACTGTGTATGTTAATTGTGCAAAGTTATTTTTATAAAACTAAAAATTTTATGAAGTTAACTAACCGTCACATTATCAATATCAATATCCCTCAAGTACTTCGCAGTTTCGGGAATAATCGCTGAAATGCTTTATTCCGAGACACGAAAGAAATAGCTCAGACTAATAAATGAATCACCGGTTGCAGGTAACGGAGTGTTATTTCCAGCCCCATCTCCACAGAAATTGCGTTTCACGTAACAGTGTCTTGGCTAGAGGTACGTCTTTCAGTTGCATAACCAAAGACTTAAAATCTTGCTGTGACATTCATGTGAATTATTCAAACAAAACACCGTCGTCATTTTGTGTATCTCACTGTAAAGTGGCCCTGTTATTTAGATCCCTTTACTTTTATTCGCCTTTGCTTCTATTCTACTGTTTTATCACAATAAACACAGCGCAAACTGCCGAACAAAGAGTCAACGTGTGGACGCCAGAGCGCGCGCTCGTACGCGCACTTTTACACTGAATTTTGCTGCATGCGCTTTTGTTCTCGTGCATCCGCGGTTGCGCTTGAGGAAAGAGGCGTCATCTTGAAATACCTCACTCCTTCACGCTAAGAAGGTTGCTTTACTGTGGATGAAATTTGTAATTTGGAGTTGAGATATGTTATATCCCGAATTAACACATAGGTTATACAGGGTGAGTCACCTAACGTTACCGCTGCATGTATTTCGTAAACCACATCAAATACTGACGAACCGATTCCACTGACCGAACGTGAGGAGAGGGGCTAGTGTAATTGTTTAATACAAACCATACAAAAATGCACGGAAGTATATTTTTAACACAAACTTACGTTTTTTTAAATGGAACCACGTTAGTTTTGTTAGCACATCTGAACATATAAACAAATACGTAATCAGTGGCGTTTGTTGTATTGTAAAATGTTAGTTACATCCGGAGATATTGTAACCTAAAGTTGACGCTTGAAACCTCCGACGTTCAGTTGCGTGTTGTAACAAACACGGGCCACGGTCGGCGAGCAGCATCTGCAGGCACATGTTTACGATGACGACCGTGTTTACGAGTGTGGCTGTAGTGCACTGTTGTGGTTTGGTCTAGCTGTCGCAGTGTCCGCACGTAGCGCTTGCTGCTATTGTTATTCTGCATTCGTCTCCGCACGCAGAACAACAATAGTACACCGTGTTACGAGACGTCTGTGATAGTGTAGTGTTGTAGGAACTGTGACCATGGTGTATTCGAACTCTGAAAAGGTGGAGATGATACTCGTCTATGGCGAGTGTCGGCGAAATGCAGCTGAAGCCTGCAGGGTGTATGCAGAACGGTACCCGGACAGAGAGCATCCAACGTGCCGCACATTGCAAAACATCTACCGCCAACTGTATGCAACAGGTATGGTCGTAGCACGCAAACAGGTCCGTAGCAGGCCCTTCACAGGAGAAGCGGGTGCAGTTAGTGTGTTAGGTGCTGTTGCCATGAACCCACACATGAGTACACGGGACATTGCGAGAGCCGGTGGACTGAGTCAAAGTAGTGTCATGCGCATACTGCATCGTCACCGCTTTCACCAGTTTCATGTGTCGGTACATCAGCAATTACATGGTGATGTCTTTAATCATCGAGTGCAATTCTGTCAATGGGCATTAACAGAGAATGCGTTGCAGTTCTACCTGTTTACCGATGAAGCCGGTTTCACAAACCACGGGGCAGTGAATCTACGGAACATGCATTACTGGTCCGTGGACAATCCTCGCTGGCTCAGACAGGTAGAGCGACAGCGACCGTGGACTGTAAATGTATGGTGCGGAATCATTGGCGACCACCTCATTGGTCCTCACTTCATTGCAGGGGCCCAAACAGCTGCAACATACATCGCCTTTCTACAGAATGATCTGCCAACGTTGCTCGAAAATGTCCCACTGGAAACGCGTCGACGTATGTGGTATCAGCATGATGGTGCACCTGCA
This sequence comes from Schistocerca americana, assembly GCF_021461395.2. Classification (NCBI taxonomy): domain Eukaryota; kingdom Metazoa; phylum Arthropoda; class Insecta; order Orthoptera; family Acrididae; genus Schistocerca; species Schistocerca americana. The sequence goes on along the minus strand of NC_060124.1, from coordinate 605,595,284 downwards.
CATTCCGCAATTAACACTAGGCTGACCCCTGACAGGATGTTCGACCGGCGTTTCATAGGACGTGGAGGACGCATAAATTGGCCAGCCCGTTCTCCTGATCTTACACCTCTGGACTTCTTTCTGTGGGGTACGTTAAAGGAGAATGTGTACCGTGATGTGCCTACAACCCCAGAGGATATGAAACAACGTATTGTGGCAGCCTGCGGCGACATTACACCAGATGTACTGCAGCGTGTACGACATTCATTACGCCAGAGATTGCAATTGCGTGCAGCAAATGATGGCCACCACATTGAACATCTATTGGCCTGACATGTCGGGACACACTCTATTGCACTCCGTAATTGAAAACGGAAACCACGTGTGTACGTGTACCTCACCCCTCATGGTAATGTACATGTGCGTCAGTGAAAAAGACCAATAAAAAGGTGTTAGCATGTGGACGTAATGTGCTGTTCCAGTCACTTCTGAACCTAAGGTCCATCACCGTTCCCTTTGGATCCCTACGTAATTCGGTGCTCTCCGATACACACGATCGAACAGCGGAGAAGTGGTACTCAAGCGTCAACTTTAGGTTACAATATCTCCGGATGTAATTAACATTTTACAATACAACAAACGGCACTGATTACGTATTTGTTTATATGTTCAGATGTGCTAACAAAACTAACGGGGCTCCATTTAAAAAAAACGTAGGTTTGTGTTAAAAAACATACTTCCGCGCATTTTTTTATGGTTTGTATTAACCAATTACACTAGCCCCTCTCCTCACGTTCGGTCTGTGGAATCGGTTCGTCAGTGTTTGATGTGGTTTACGAAATATATCCAGCTGTAATGTTAGGTGACTCACCCTGTATATAAGTGGAAACTTGATACCATATTGTGATCCGTCTATCACCTCGGATGAGAGTGTCCGCACGTTCCAATGCTGCAAGATTCACAGCTGCGTGCGGCCGGTAGGCACGTGGGAGATCGGACAGATTTGTGCGGTGATGACAGCCCCCTGGCCCAACGAATCAAAGTGCTTTTGCTCACTGCCAGGTCTCCGTAGACATTCTGCAAGCGCCGGTCAGTATCTGTGTTGCTCTGGTTTTCCACCAGAGGAAACTCATTGACAGCTGTATGCTTGGAAAGCTCCTCCGTTACAGACGCCATTTTTAATGCTACATACAGCGCCGCCACGTATCGCAACTTCATAAAAATATAGGGGCTGAAGCGGGAAAATTCCACGATGTTCCACAACACATTTCGCTTTATTTAGACCGAACTTGGCTCCCTTACTTACTGAACGCCCCTCCTATATCGTGAATTCCACAGGTCTAATAAGAGTTAGTGAACTAAGGGAATTTTTTTCCTCGGATAGACACTGAATGGCACAAGATTTTAACACATGCTGGCTATCGCTCACTCTGGCCTTCCAGAGGGAATACGAGAAAACTTTGAACCAATCAAGCCGTACTTCCTCTCGCAGGTGTACACACCAAACACACAGAGACTTTTTCGAAGATGAATTATCTTTGTCATAAAAAAAAATGTTCAAATGTTTGTGGAATCTTATGGGACTTAACTGCTAAGGTCATCAGTCCCTAAGCTTACACACTACTTAACCTAAATTATCCTAAGGACAAACACACACACCCATGCCGGAGGGAGGACTCGAACCTCCGCCGGGACCAGCCGCACAGTCCATGACTGCAGCGCCTTAGACCGTATCTTTGTCATATCTGGGCTTTATAATTAACACTGGTGGTTATTTTGCATCATTAAAATCAAAACTTATACCTGGCGATGCACTTATAGCAGACTTACCTGACTTTACGAACCGCTTAGGCACCACCTTAAACAAAGAAAAGGTCAGTTTTATGGCTCTATGGCATCCCCGGTCGTCTCGAAGCCAATAAATGACGATCTTGTCAAAACATTCGAAACAGAAGAAGCTGATTACTTGTAGCATGGTTCAGGCTATCTTGACAAACGATATGACTTTGAAGCGAGAGTCGACACAGGTTTCAAACAATATTCACTAACAGGGAACCAGTGCTCAGTTTCAGAATTCGTAAAAGTGACTTCTCGATATGAACCACGTGTAGATGACGATTTGATGTTCGATGAATGTGCACAATTAAATGCCTTTCTCAGGGACGAAGGGGATAACTTTCCTAGGCTGCCCCCCATCGGAGGTTCGAGTGCCGCCTTGGGCATGGGTGTGTGTTGTCCTCAGCGTAAGTTAGTCTAAGTTAGATTAAGTAGTGTGTAAGCCTAGAGACCGATGACCTCAGCAGTTTGGTCCTATAGAACTTACAAAAATTTCCAAATTTCTTAAGCTGAAATCTGGTGGTAAGTCGACCATATTTCTCGTCGTCATGAGATCAGTGGAAACCTTTTCAAAGCTGTCTGTTTCGTGTTTTCTATACTTCATTCCACTGCTGCCCCATAAGAAACACTTGGTGATCTGAGAGAAACCGCGTGTCAGTGGTTACATTAGCAGCTGAATTGATGATGAACATAAATTACTCATTTATGTACCTACAGTTTCGTCGTTTTCCTGACGGGGAAGAAGGGAAGCTTCCACTAAAGAGGTTGAAAACCGAGCAGAAATATCGAGGTAAAAAACAGTGCTTTGTTATATCGTATTTTGGATATTAAGCCTATGTGAATTTTGTCTAGATTTCGTAAGAAATCCTGATTGTGTTCAGAATGAACATGGGAACTTTGACTGGGTCACACATGCCACCCCATCTCGGCAAGGTCCGTAATTTATTGTGAAACGTGTCAGCAGAGTTTTGGGCAATCTCGTTTTTTAGAAGAGACATGTTAACCAGCTCTTAGCTTAAACCGAGCGAGGTGGCGCAGAGGTTAGCACTGGACTCGCATTCGGGAGGATGACGGTTCAATCCCGCGTCCAGCCATCCTGATTTAGGTTTTCCGTGATTTCCCTAAATCGCTCCAGGCAATGCCGGGATGGCTCCTTTGAAAGGGCACTGCCGACTTCCTTCCCCGTCCTTCCCTAATCCGATGAGACCGATGACCTCGCTGTCTGGTCTCCTCCCCAAAAACAACCCAACTCTTAGCTTAAATATAGTAGAATAGGAGAAATAACGAGAGAAATGACTGACAAATCATCAGTTACAGCCCTGAATCCCAGTGGTGACCCATAGTGCAGAAAAGATACACTAATGGCCATTAAAATTGCTACACCAAGAAGAAATGGAGATGATAAACGGGTATTCATTGGACAAATATATTATACTAGAACTGACATGTGATTACATTTTCACGCAATTTGGGTGCTTAGATCCTGAGAAATCAGTACCTAGAACAACCTCTTCTGGCCGTAATAACGGCCTTGTTACGCCTGGGCATTGAGTCATACAGAGCTTGGATGGCGTGTACAAGTACAGCTGCCCATGCAGCTTCAACACAATACCACAGTTCACCAAGAGTAGTGACTGGCGTATTGTAACGAGCCAGTTGCTCGGCCACTATTGACCAGACGTTTTCAATTGGCGAGATCTGGAGAATGTGCTGGCCAGGGCAGCAGTCGAACATTTTTTTTATCCAGAAAGGTCCGTACAGGACCTGCAACATGGAGTCGTGCATTATCATGCTGAAATGTAGGGCTTCGCAGAGTTCGAGTGAAGGTTAGAGCCACGAGTCATAACACATCTGAAATGTAACGTCCACTGTTCAAAATGCCGTCAATGCGAAGAAGAAGTGACCGAGACGTGTAACCAATAGCTCCCCATACCATCACGCCGGGTGATAACGCCAGTATGGCGATGACGAATACACGCTTCCAACGTGCGTTCACCTCGATGTCGCCAAACACGGATGCGACCATCACGTTGTTGTAGACAGAACCTGGATTCATCCGAAAAAATGACGTTTTGCCATTCCTGCAGCCAGGTTCGTCGTTGAGTACACCATCGCAGGCGCTCCTGTCTGTGATGCAGCGTCAAGGGTAACCGCAGCCATGGTCTACGAGCTGATAGTCCATGGTGCTGCGAACGTCGTCGAACTGTTCGTGCAGATGGTTGTTGTCTTGCAAACGTCCCCATCTGTTGACTCAGGGGTCGAGACGTGGCTGCACGATCCGCTACAACCATGCGGATAAGATGCCTGTCACCTCGACTGCTACTGATACGAGGCTGTTGGGATCGAGCACGGCGTTCCGTATTACCCTCCTGAACCCACCGATTCCATATTCTGCTAACAGTCATTGAATCTCGACCAACGCGAGCAGCAATGTCGTGATACGATAAACCGCAACCGCGATAGGCTACAATCCGACCTTTATCAAAGTCGGAAACGTGATGGTACGCATTTCTCCTCCTTACATGAGGCATCACAAGGTTTCACCACCGGCGCCAACCTTGTGTGAATGTTCTGAAAAGCTAATCATTTGCATATCACAGCATCTTCTTTCTGTCGGTTAAACTTCGTGTCTGTAGCACATTATCTTCGTGGTGTAGCAATTTTAATGGCCAGTAGTGTATCTGTATGGCGCGAAAATTAGCAATTGATCCTAAGTAAGGAAAAATTAGGTCATCCACATTAGTGATAAAACTTCGGTTACATGAAATCTGAAGGCCGTGAGTTCAACTAAATACCCAGGACTTACAATTAAGATGGCCGAGCGGTTCTAGGTGCTTCAGTCCGGAACCACGCGGCTGCTACGGTGGCAGGTTCGATTCCTGCCTTGGGCATGGATGTGTGTGATGTCCTTAAGTTATTTAGGTTTACGTAGTTCTAAGTCTAGGGGACTGATGACCTCAGATGTTAAGTACGGTAGAACTTAGAGCCATTTAGCCATTTGAACCATTTAGAATTAAGAACAACTTAAATTGGAAAGACATGTACAGAATATTGTGGGGAAGGTGAATCAAAGACTGCGTTTTACCAGCCGAACGCTTAGAAGATGCAACAGATCTACTAAGGAGGCTGCCTACAATACTCTTATCCATCATCTTTTGGAGTAATATTGCGCGCTGTGGGATCCTCACCAGTAGGATTAATGGTGTACATCGGGAAAGTCCAAATAAGTGCAACACGTTTTCTATGATTGAGAAATAGGTAGAGAGTGTCACGGACATGGTACAGGATTTGGGATGCACATAATTAAAACAAAGGCGTTTCTCGTTGCGCCGGGATCTCGCGAGATTTCAATCACCAACTTTCTCCTCCGAATGCGAAAATATTTTGTTGGCGCTCACCTACTTAGGGAGAAAAGTTCAACATATTTTTAAAATAATGGTAATCGGAGCTCTCGAGGGAAGATATATGTTTTCGTTTTATCCGCGTGCTGTTCGAGAGTGGAATAATAGAGACCTATTGTGAAGATGGTCGATGAACCTCTGCCAAGCACTAAAGTGTGATTTGCAGAGTATCGTTATAGATGTAGACCTGTAGGTTGGTGTCACGTTCATAACGCTCCTTTTCTTGTTATTAATAGTGACAATAGTTGTAGCAGTCAGCTAGTAACTTTCATAAACCTGCCGGTTTGAAAACGGTGTAAACTCGATATTTGTGGCTCTGTGAATAGACGGGGAAATCCCTGTCCGGAGAGATGAAGGGGCTTCGTTTGCAGAGGTCGGCATGAGGTGACGGGTTTTTGGCAAGGGTTTCGGCAGGATGAACATTCTGGGAGATGTAAGGACCACGAGAAAGAGCACAGCTTCTTCAAGGGACTGGTCGGGGCAAGACGACATGGTAAAGTTTTCTGCTGCACTGTGGATCACCACTGAGATTCAGGTAGATGATTTTCCAGTCTCCTCTGAGTTCAATTTATTTAAACGGTGTTTTACGTTATTTCCAGTGTTTCGCAGTTTTTAATCTGTTAAATCAGTTGATGTCTCTCGTGATTCTGATCATGTATGGTCAGATGAATGTTGTTGTGTCTCGATGTTGCGATCAGCGCTTCTTCTTAAATATATTTGCTTAAATCTTTCTGATTGGTTGCATGTAGTACCAGACAATGATTCATGTAAAATGGTTGAAATGGATCTGAGCACAATGGGACTTAACTACTGTGGTCATCAGTCCCCTAGAACTTAGAAATACTTAAACCTAACTAACCTAAGGACATCACACACATCCATGCCCGAGGCAGGATTCGAACCTGCGACCGTAGCGGACGCGCGGTTCTAGACTGAAGCGCCTAGAACCGCTCGGATTCATGTAATTCACGTGTTAAATAGTATGCAACGGTATCTTTTTCTTGATTTCAGTTGATTAACACCTGATCTTACATAAATTCCTTCAATTTGCTTGTGTAATTTCTTAGTCTTTATCACCTTTCTTTTGTTGGTTAACACACGTAGTACTAGAAAAAACTTTGAACGTCGCATGGTTTTTCCATAGGTACATAATGTGCTCCTTTCGTTCCTCAGTTTTGTTTTAATGATGCTGTAATGGCACTCCCGACGTTTGGCGAAAAAAAATTGACGCAATTTGACTACTACTGTGAATACTTCGTGAATGCTGCCGTGTGGGGATATGTAGTCGCCGTTGATCGTTGCAGCGGGAGCTAAGATCCTCTGGCATGTTTCCGTTATTCCCGAAGTACAATAAAATCAGTAATTTCCCCGCACGTGCGCTTGGGCATGGAATTATCGTTTCATTATCAGTGTCCTCCCGTCCCACCACCCGGGTGACTAGTTTGAGATACTGTAAAAACGATGATATTTTCTTGCGTTCGGTGAATATAGGATCTGAAAATCACAATTCTGTAAATAAGGCTAGTGCGTGCGTTATTCGTACGAATAAATATTGAGTTAATTTCACCTTGTCTCTTTTACTCTAAGATTAAAGATAACGTTCTTTTTTCTTAACTGCTTCTAATGGATAAACTGAATATACCGCTGTTCTTGTACGTCACTGACTATAATCAAAATAATTACATTTTCGAGTTATGTGCATGAATAAGGTTGGAGCATACATACGAAGGTCCTTCAGTAAGCAATGCCCCATATTAAAAAAAAAAAGCCATTTATATTCATAGACCAACGTAGCGTTGGTGCTTCACACTTGATGTTTGATCTTTGCGACGGTGAAGTTTCGAACTGCTTTGGCAGATGGCAGAGCCTAGTAGAGCGTCAAAATGGCGTCTACATACGACTCACGTTACAAGCAGCGTGCTGTTATTGAAATCTTGTGCGCAGAAAAAGAAACCGTGGTGAACATCCATAAACGTTTGTGCGCAGTGTATGGCGATACTGCAGTTGATAGTACAGTTGGGTGATGAGTAAAGAAAGTTACAGACTCAGGAAAGGCAGAAACAGAGCTCCGTGATCAGCCGCCCCCGGGACGTCATGTGACAGCCACTGCTCCAGACATGCTGAATCGTGCGGACGCCATTATTTGTGCCGGCCGGCACATCACAACTCGACACTTGGCTCTACAGTTGTCGGTCAGCATCGGAAGTGCGTCTGCAACTATCGAGAGTCTCGGATATTCAAATAGGTGCTCACAATGGTTGCACGAATTCTCACAGCGGACCGTAAGATTCAAAGGCCATTTCATCTGAATTATTGGAGAGTTTTGAGACCGTCGGAGAGGCGTTTCTGCCACGGATCGTTACGGGGGACGAAAGCTGGGTGCAACACTTTGCGGCGGAAACAAAAAGGCAGTCCGTGGAGTGCCATCATCCTCATTCACCACAAAAGAAGAAATTCAGGAGAACCCCCTCTCCCGGAAAAGTCATGGTGACAGTCTTCTGGGACTGTGATAGCGTCATTCTCGTGGATGTGATCCCGAGATGGTCAATCGTCAATTCAAAGGTATATATGAAGACTGAGTAAACTCGAGAACCGTTTCCGACGTGTTCGATCGGACAAGAATCCAGCAGAAACCTTGCTCCAAAACGATAACGCACGCCCACACACGAGTCTGAGAACTCGGGAACACATCGCCAAATTGAGTTGGACGTCGTTGCCTCATCCTTCCTACAATCCAGACCTGGCACGCTCGGACTTCTATTCTCTTTTGGCCGCTTAAAGATTCTCTGCGGGGAACACATTTTCAAGATGACGAGAGTGTCAGTCATGCAGTGAAAACATGGCTACGCCTACAGGACAAGAGCTTTTACCAGCAGGGAATACATGCTCTTCCACAATTTTGGCATACGGCCATAGAACGTGGTGGAGACTACGTAGAAAAATAGGACATGGACAAGACATGTTGATGTATATTGTCACAAAAGTCTGACTCTTAACAATAAATATGTTCTTACAAAAAATGTGGGGCGTTACTTATTGAATCTCGCATTTTTCTTGTACTGTGCTGCAGAAGCACAGTGCGTAAAATTTCGTTATTCGTTATCCTTTCCGGTGTCGAAATTTGATTAGCCATCAGTGTAGACACTGCCGTGAAAAATGTTTCTCTGAGTTTTGTTTGTAGCTTGTCACGAATATTGCAGGCGTTGTCCTACATCTACATCTACATCTACATGATTACTCTGCAATTCACATTTAAGTACTTGGCAGAGCGTTCATCGAACCACAATCATCCCTCTACCATTCCACTCCCGAACAGCGCGCGGGAAAAACGAACACCTAAACCTTTCTGTTCGAGCTCTGATTTCTCTTATTTTATTTTGATGATCATTCCTACCTATGTAGGTTGGGCTCAGCAAAATACTTTCGCATTCGGAAGAGAAAGTTGGTGACTGAAATTTCGTAAATAGATCTCGCCGCGACGAAAAACGTCTTTGCTTTAATGACTTCCATCCCAACTCGCGTATCATATCTGCCACACTCTCTCCCCTATTACGTGATAATACAAAACGAGCTGCAGTTTTTTGCACTCTTTCGATGTCCTCCGTCAATCCCACCTGGTAAGGATCCCACACCGCGCAGCAGTATTCTAACATAGGACGAACGAGTGTAGTGTAAGCCGTCTCTTTAGTGGACTTGTTGCGTCTTCTAAGTGTCCTGCCAATGAAACGCAACCTTTGGCTCGCCTTACCCACAATATTATCTATGTGGTCTTTCCAACTGAAGTTGTTCGTAATTTTAACACCCAGGTACTTAGGTGAATTGACAGCCTTGAGAATTGTACTATTTATCGAGTAATCGAATTACAACGGATTTCTTTTGGAACTCATGTGGATCACCTCACACTTTTCGTTATTTAGCGTCAACTGCCACCTGCCACACCACACAGCAATCTTTCCTAAATCGCTTTGCAACTGATACTGGCCTTCGGATGACCTTACTAGACGGTAAATTACAGCATCATCTGCGAACAACCTAAGAGAACTGCTCAGATTGTCACCCAGGTCATTTATATAGATCAGGAACAGCAGAGGTCCCAGGACGCTTCCCTGGGGAACACCTGATATCACTTCAGTTTTACTCAAAGATTTGCCGTCTATTACTACGAACTGCGACCTTCTTGACAGGAAATCACGAATCCAGTCGCACAACTGAGACGATACCCCGTAGGCCCGCAGCTTGATTAGAAGTCGCTCGTAAGGAACGGAGTCAATAGCTTTCCGGAAATCTAGAAATACGGAATCAACTTGAGATCCCCTGTCGATAGCGAACATTACTTCGTGCGAATAAAGAGCTAGCTGCGTTGCACAAGAACGATGTTTTCTGAAACCATGCTGATTACGTATCAATAGATCGTTCCCTTCGAGGTGATTCATAATTGTTTGAATACAGTATATGCTCCAAAACCCTACTGCAAACCGACCTCAATGATATAGGTCTGTAGTTCGATGGATTACATCTACATCTACATCCATACTCTGTAAACCACCTGACGGTGTGTGGCGGAGGGTACCCTGAGTAACTCTATCGGTTCTCCCTTCTATTCCAGTCTCGTATTGTTCGTGGAAAGAAGGATTGTCGGTATGCTTCTGTGTGGGCTCTAATCTCTCTGATTTTATCCTCATGGTCTCTTCGCGCGATATACGTAGGAGGGAGCAATATACTGCTTGACTCTTCGGTGAAGGTATGTTCTCGAAACTTTAACAAAAGCCCGTACCGAGCTACTGAGCGTCTCTCCTGCAGAGTCTTCCACTGTAGTTTATCTATCATCTCCGTAACGCTTTCGCGATTACTAAATGATCCCGCAACGAAGCGCGCTGCTCTCCGTTGGATATTCTCTATCTCTTCTATCAACCCTATCTGGTACGGATCCCACACTGCTGAGCAGTATTCAAGCAGTGGGCGAACAAGCGTACTGTAACCTACTTCCTTTGTTTTCAGATTGCATTTCCTTAGGATTCTTCCAATGAATCTCAGTCTGGCATCTGCTTTACCGACGATCAAGTTTATATGATCATTCCATTTTAAATCACTCCTAATGCGTACTTCCAGATAATTTATGGAATTAACTGCTTCCAGTTGCTGACCTGCTATTTTGTAGCTAAATGATAAGGGATCTATCTTTCTATGTATTCGCAGCGCATTACACTTGTCTACATTGAGATTGAATTGCCATTCCCTGCACCATGCGTCAATTCGCTGCAGATCCTCCTGCATTTCAGTACAATTTTCCATTGTTACAACCTCTCGATACACCACAGTATCATCTGCAAAAAGCCTCACTGAACTTCCGATGTCATCCACAATGTCATTTATGTTTATTGTGAATAGCAACGGTCCTACGACACTCCCCTGTGGCACACCTGAAATGACTCTTACTTCGGAAGACTTCTCTCCATTGAGAATGACATGCTGCGTTCTGTTACCTAGGAACTCTTCAATCCAATCACACAATTGGTCTGGTAGTCCATATGCTCTTACTTTGTTCATTAAACGACTGTGGGGAACTGTATCGAACGCCTTGCGAAAGTCAAGAAACACGGCATCTACCTGTGAACCCGTGTCTATGTCCCTCTGAGTCTCGTGGACGAATAGCGCGAGCTGGGTTTCACACGACAGTCTTTTTCGAAACCCATGCTGATTCCTACAGAGTAGATTTCTAGTCTCCAGAAAAGTCATTTTACTCGAACATAATACGTGTTCCAAAATGTTACAACTGATCGACGTTAGAGATATAGGTCTGTAGTTCTGCACATCTGTTCGACGTCCCTTCTTGAAAACGGGGATGACCTGTGCCCTTTTCCAATCCTTTGGAACGCTACGCTCTTCTAGAGACCTACGGTACACCGCTCCTACTCCCCTTCTTAAACACTGGTGCGACCTGCGTAATTTTTCAACCTGTAGGTACAGATGTATCGGCGAGAGTTTGCCACCACATACCGTGGAACACTGGCACGCCAGTCCACAGCTGGCGGCGTCCTGCATGTGCTCGCCGGCCATGACCTTCCAGGCGGACGGCAACGTCCTCGTGTGATGAAACTCGCTTTCCTGCAGCAGCTGCGGGCCGTTCTGGAGGCCGGTTGCGACTACGAGCGCTCGCAAAGGGCAAGCAGGCCTACTTCGGCTCGGGCGGTTAAGACCGAACACAAATTATTTTAACATAATACTGTGTTGTGTGTGCTGCACCATCCATCAAGGTAATTTATTTGTAAATCTCTCCGTTTGAGTACAGTAAACATTTGAAGAAACAATTCCGTTTATCAGTCAATGATGACCAGCAGATGCGCAAGGTTAGTAAATGAGGTATGGTTTCGCAAAAACTTAAACATTTGCTTGAAATAATGTTGTATGTTAACACATGCGTACTTACATAGTTATAGTCCGCAAAGAAAAGTCGGTGTACATTCTTCCGTTACTCGTTATCAAAGTGCAAATGTAAAATTTCAGTGAAGTAACTGAATCACAGAGGAATGGAACAGCTGGTGGCAAAGATCTGTAAAATGTGATCGATATGGCTCTTGACACTGAAATAACACACTGCAGATACATCTACGTGATGGCCTTGTCAGGTGGAGTTAACTGTTCCATTTTGCAGAGTTTTGACAGATAAGTGATCTCGATGGGTGGCAGAAGAGACACGACTCTGGACTGTGGGTGCCATTTATGCAATATTCGATGCAGTTACTGTTATATATATACTAATTTCAATATAACTGAAGTTCACTGCGGAATTTGCAAATTAATAATAAATACAGTGATTAGATGCAACATTTTCAGGACGTAAATCGTTTACGTTACAACCACTTACCACCACAAGAAGTGGCTGGATCATCCCTATTAACACCTGCCCTTTACAAATAACTATTACGTAACAGTGAATGTCGATCCATCACTACCACTGAAATGATGGAACAAGATGACCATTGTATTGATGACAGTCTCGCGGTGTCGTCAGTAAGGGTGAAGGGTACACGCTATCCCACTCAAGATTGTTGCCAAATCTCCTTATGTAAACAAACACACGTATTGCATTAGGGTCAGCCTCTCCATTCCACTAATACCTTCCCCTCCCGTTCTTCTGTAAGCCAGCTGGGTGATATATAAATGATAAGAAATCCAAATGGACATTATACTATTGGCTGCGGATATGAATGCGGCCTGCATTGCCCCTAGATCTCCAAACCACTGACTTATGCTCTTAAGTCATGTTTGAGCATGTGTAATTTATAACCCTAATGTAAATAAACAGTGCGACATTGCCCTTACCGTTTATCTATGTAAGACCCAGGTATTTATAAATCCGACCCAAGTTGCCGCTTGCCCCATCCGCTACTCCCCCTGTCTCCCTTCCACTACTCATATTTTCTCATTGGCTACAAAAATACCAGGAAATTCAAATGACCTGTTGAATGAATTACACTGAGGTGACAAAAGTTATGCGATACCTCCTAATAACGTGTCGAACCTCCTTTTGCCCGGACTATGAGACGCAGCGAGTTGAGTTCCAGTCTCATCTGCTGTGTTTTTCTGTCTCACAAGATTTTCTAAATTTTTTCGTAAACTATGATAAAGGCAGTATGATAGTGCACCTAGTACCCGGTGATCGCGTGTTAATTTCAGATTCATAAATGAACATGAACCTTTCCTAAACAAAAGTCCAACAAATGGGTCCCAGCTGGAGATGTGAAAGTCAAGGACAGTCTATTAGAAGAGGTCAGTGAATATGTCTACCTTGGCCAGATTATAAATATGAAGGGAGACATAAGGCCAGAAATCTATCGACGCATCAAGCTTGGCTGGCAAGCATTTGGGAAGATCTCAACAGTATTCAGATCAAAAATGCCAGTAAATCTGATGAAAGCAGTATTTGATCAATGCAATCATCCTGTGATGACGTATGGCTGCGAGACATGGACACTGAACTCATTTACAAAAGGGAAACTGAGGACAGCAAAGAGACCCCTGGAGAGAACAATGCTGGGCTACACAAGAAAGGTTAGGAAAAGAGCAGACGACGTCCGGTCTGTGACGAAGGTTAACGACATCTTAGAGACAGTAGGTTCCTCGAAATGGCAGTGGGCTGGCCACGTCGCTAGAAGAAAAGACAACAGATGGACGAAGCTAGTACTGGAGTGGAGTCCGAGAGAGCACCGGAGGCCTGGAGGAAGACCACCAGACAGATGAGACAAAGGCATTAAGGAGATCGCTGGTGGCACCTGGCAGGGAACTGCCCAAGGCCGTCCCACTTGGAGGAGACTGCTGAAAGACTACCTGAATCCACGACTCGAAGAGGCCACGTCATTTAATGATTGAATTGGCTGATGATGATGATGATGATGATGATGAAATGAGCTTAATCCCATTGAATTCCATTACTCATTACACGCTACTTGCTAACATAGTTGCAGTGATCAGAAACTTCGTTAATTTTGCAAAACTGTTAATTGAAAAGGTTCAGACAGTACGACCTTACATATTTAGTGAGCAGTAGGAAACGTATTTCGGTATATTAACGCCTGTCGTTTGAAATTACATATCTCCAACTTTCCTGTAAGCTATCTAAAACTATCTGAAACTAATTGTCTTCCAAATTAATTAACGTTAAAGCTTTAGACCATTACTTACTTCAGTTACAAATAATGTCAAAATTACTGTTTGATGCTGAAATTTGGCATCAAATTTTGTTGATGTATTTTTTGTGTTCCATTTGAGGTGCAACATTTGTCAGTTAATTAGAAAATTCAATGTTTTGAGCGTCATAAAATATTTTGTTTAAGATGGCTCCTGTTAATAATGAGTAGTGCAAAATGTATTGTTCATAGGCGACACTACATATTAGGCGACACTACATAGAGGCCTATCACAGCTGAGGTCAGGCAGTCTGCGGCTGAGAGTCACGTGAGCAACACCTGTGTCTCTTGTGGTGAGCAGTGTGCCCTAGTCCGATAACTAAAATTCTCAACTATCGAATACATTGCGAATACTTCGTTTTCTTCACTTGTGGGTTTAATTCATAACTTTTTGACAGTAATTACTAACTAATTCCGTGTAAGAACTTAGAAGAGCACAGTGTATGTGATCCCTATGATTATTTTGGTGTACTACGTTAACTGTTTCTAGTTCCGTAAATGTGTGTGAGGGTATTGATTTGGCGAACTGATACGTTAAATTCTTGGCACCTGTGAAATGTTTGAACCACTAGACTCTGTTGTGTAATTACTGCACTAGGACAATTTATCAATCTATGAACTAGTGTAGTGGTAACAATCTGCTTTCCTTTAGTTTGAACTGCACACATCCAAAAAAAGTTTTACGTCACCCCGGTTACCAGAACTCCTGAAGATAAACGTTGACTGTCGATACTGTATCACAGACACGGTCCCTCTGACTGTTCAGAGATGTCACTAAACCCGCCCAAAGATGTAAACAACCATGCATAAGCAGCGCACGTTAGATGAAGGGGGTCCGACAGCCGATCAGTTCCAGCATTCCACCAGGAAGGAGCTACACAGCTCGTGTTGTCTGTAGTTCAACCATGCCTAAACAGTCAATATTGCGGTTCGATCGCGTCCACATTGTTACTTTATGCCAGGAAGGGCTCTCAATAAGGGAAGTGTCCAGGCGTCTCTAACCGAAGCGATGTTGTTCGGACATGGAGGAGATACAGGGAGACAGGAACTGTCGATGATATGCCTCGCTCAGGCCGGCCAAGGGTTACTACTGCAATGGATGACCGCTAACTGCGGATTATGGCTCGGAGGAACCCTGATAGCAACGCCACTATGTTGAATAATGCTTTACGTGCAGCCACAGGACGTCGTGTTACGACTGAAACTTTGCGCAATAGGCTGCTTGATGCGCAACTTCACTCCCGACATCCATGGCGAGGTCCGTACAGATGAGCCCAACAACATGCCGAACGGATAACTCGGAATTGGCATCATGTTCACTTGACCGCCGAGTGTCGCATATGCCTTCAACCAGACAATCGTCGGAGACCTGTTTGGAGGCAACCCTGTCAGGCTGAACGCCTTAGGCACGCCGTCGAGCGAGTGCAGCAAGGTGGAGGTTCCATGATATTTTGGGGTGGCATTATGTGGGGCCGACGTACGCCGCTGGTGGTCATGGAAGGCGCCGTATCGGCTGTACGATACGTGAACGCCATCCTCCGACCGAAAGTGCAACCATATCGGCAGCATTTTGCGGAGTTATTCGTCTTCATGGACGACAATTCACGCCCGCATCGTGCACATCATGTGAATGACTTTCTTGAGAATAACGACATCGCTCGACTAGAGTGGCCAGCACGTTCTCCAGACGTGAACCATATCGAACGTGCCTGGGATAGATTGAAAAGGGCTGTTTGTGGACGACGTGACCCACAAACCAATATGAGGGATCGTCGCCGAATCACCGTTGAGGAGTGGGACAATCTGGACCAACAGTGCCTTGATGAACGTGTGGATGGTATGCTACGACGAATAGTGGTATGCATCAATGTAAGAAGACGTATTACTGGTTATTAGAGGTACCGGTGTGTACAGCAGTCTGGACCACCAATTTTGAAGGTCTCGCTGTATGGTGGTACAACATGCAACGTGTGGTTTTCATGAGCAATAAAAAGGGCGGAAATGATGTTTATGTTGATCTCTATTCCAATTTTCTGTACAGGTTCCGGAACTGTCGGAACCGAGGTGTTGCAATTTTTTTTATGTGTGTATGTGCGAGATCTAATACTGGTCTTATCAGTGATTACTTTACACCAAGAGTGTGATTAAAGGGGGTTTAAAGCTACATCTGGTATCGACGACATTACTGCTATGGACGATTAGTAGAACTAACATCTTTCAGCCAGTTTTGGTGCCAGCGCGGCTACCGAGAAGAACAGAAGGGGCTTATGCCGAAGTGAGCAGGTTTTTTCCACGGAGTACAGCAACTCGACGTAGCATGGACTCGGCAAGTCGGTGGAAGTCCCCTACAGAAATGTGCCTCCGTAGCAGTCCGGAACTGCGATAGCGCGTTGCCGGTGCAGGATTTCGTGCACGAATTGACCTCTCGATGACATTCCACAAATGTTGATGGGATTCATGTCGGGCGACCTGGGTAGCCACAGCACTCGCTCGGATTGTCCAGAATGTTATTCAAAGCAATCACCAACAACTGTGGCCCGGTGAAATGGCGCATTGTCATCCATAAAAATACCATCGTTGTTTGGGAACATGAAATCCATGAGTAGCTGTAAATGGTCTCCAAGTCGGTTAATGTCCACAGAATCCAGTCCATTCCATGTAAACACAGCCCAGACCGTTATGGAGTCACCAACAGCTTGCAATGTGCCTTGGTGACAATTTGGGTTAATGGCTTCGTGGGGTCTGCGCCACACAGCTCTTACAAAGTGAAATCGGGACACATCTGATCAGACCACGCTTTCCCAGTCGCCTAGGGTCCAACTGATACGGCCTAGAGCCCAGAACAGGCGATGCGCGCCAAGTGCTGCTAGCACCGGCGCTCGCGTCGCTCGTCTGCTGGTCGTTTGTGGACAACGCTGAATTTCGCCACATCGTTCTTTCGTCGTACGTGCCGCATTGGCTTCTGCGGTTATTTAGCGCAGTGTCGCTTGTCTGTCAGCGTTGTTGCTTTCTGTCAGGACTGGCAGCTCTGAGCAAACGCCGCTGCTCTCGGTCGCTAAGCGAAGGCCGTCGGTCATTGCGTTGTCCGTGGCGAGAGGTGATGCCTGTAATGAGGCGTTCTCGGCACACTCTTGACACTGTGTAATACTGAATTCCGTAACGATTTCTGAAATTAAATGTCCGATGCGCCTAGCTCCATCTACGTTTTCGCATTCAGTGTCTGTTAATTCCCGCTCGTGCGGCCGTAATCACGTCGGACACCTTTTCACACGAATCACCCGAGTACAGATGGCAGCTCTCCCCTCGTATACAAGTTTGCTGTACCTGTATCATTAATAAAAATTCTCTCATGTCAGCATCATCCTTCGTTTACTTTTGGTTGAAAAAATGGCGCGAAGTGCACTGCCCTGTTATACCTTTTTGCACGCGACCATCTGTATATGTGCATATCGCTGTACCAGTATCCTCAGAGTTTTACGACGATGTGCTGAAAAGTAACGCCTCCGAATTTTTTATGCGAAAACTTTTGAAGCTTTTTAAATAAAACAAGTCGTAGTGAAGGCTCTACATCTTTATTCCTCGTGTCTACATACGTGTTTCTGAACATAGTCACCCTGGCGGCGAGCACGCTTTTGCAAACGAGAGACACCGGTTTCTCGATACCGCCAGTACAGAATGTTGGAGACATTGTTGACTGAGCCACAACCGCACCTCTGCTTGCACCGCTTCATTACTATCGAGACGAAGTCCTTGAAGGTGTTCTGTAAGTTTTGGAGACAGATGGAAATCGGATGAGGCCAAGTCGAGAGTGTATGGAGGATGGTCAATGATAGTGAACACGGGGCATCGGATTGTTGGAAATGTCGCAGCGCTCGTGGGTAGTCTGGCATTGTCAGGTTGACGAAAGGAGTGCTCCATCTGCGGAAGGACTCTTCGAATCTTGATTACAGCATCTGTGTCTTACCCACCGACATAGATATGTTACGCACCGCCATGTTACGCACTAAAATTCGGAGCCCTGTAGTCGCAGAGGACTCCAAATATGTAGACACGAAGAATAAAGATGTAGAATGTTAATAACGTATGCTTTATTTAAAAAGCTTTAAGAGTTTTCACGTAAAAATTACTTTTCAGTGCGCCCTCCTATAATTTACATCAGATGCTTTGTCATTACAGTGGTCCTGCATCTTCCAGAAAACACACCAGCACAGCGCTAATATCTAATTATAACTTTTTTAAAAATTTGAGGAGGTCGTTCTTGCATTACATACTGAAGTATTACGATCGTTAGAAACATGTGAAGCACTAGTTATCGTATTATCAGCGTGTTAAAATACATCACATTTCACTTACTGACTTGTGTGTAGCGATGGAGTGCAGAATACGTACCCCTGCTGTCGCTTCACCTACGGCACTGGGACGCCACGAGACATCGGAAGCCCGTGCGTGTCACGATACGCAGATGTTTATAAGGCACGCATCAGCTACCGCCTTATAAACACGTACAAGTGCCTCATTCTACAGCATCTGTAAGTACTACCTCTTGTGAAGTAGCCAGATAGCCAACAAGAAGTGCACACTGCTCCGCTCCACTACAGTGACCTTTCTACATGTTCAAGTTCTTTGCCTAGACAGAGCAGATGTCACATCACAATTCTGGTCAATCGGTATAAATATATACGATATAGTGCTGGCATTATTATGCACAGAGGATGTCTCCTATCAAAGTTTACAACAGCCGTCAGCGTATTTATTCACTATAAAACACCAAGGAAACTTTATAACATCCACCAGTCCATTCTTTTCACTATATAATGCATGCATTCTACACTCAAGAGCCAAAGAAACTGGCACACCTGCCTCTTACAGTGTAGGGCCCCCGCTAGCACGCAGAAGTACCGCAACGCAACGTAGTATGGACTCGACTAATGACTGAAGTAGTGATGGACGGAACTTACACCAAGGGTACGAGGGGCTAGAGATCTCCTCTGAACAGAACGTTGCAAGGCAACCCAGATCTGCTCAATAATGTTCATGTCTGGGGAGTTTGGTGGCCAGGGGGAGGTGTTTAAACTCAGAAGAGTTCGTTCAAATGGCTCTCAGCACTACGAGATTTAACTTCTGAGGTCATCAGTCTCCTAGAACTTAGAACTACTTAAACCTAACTAACCTAAGCACATCACACACATCCATGCCCGAGGCAGGATTCGAACCTGCGACCGTAGCGGTCGTGCTGTTCCAGACTGAAGCGCCTCAGAAGAGTGTTCCTGGAGCCACTCTGTAGCAATTATGATTGTGTGGGGTGTCGTCCTGTCTTGCTGGAATCGCCCAAGCCCGACGGAATGCACAATGGACATGAATGGATGCAGGTGATCAGAGAGGATGCTTACGTATGTACCATCTGTCAGAGACATATCTAGATGTATCAGAGGTCCCAGAGCCCTAGCAGCTTCACCAGTGGCCTGCTAACATACAGGGTCCATGGATTCATGAGGTTCTCTCCGTACCCGTACACGTCCATCCGCTCGATACAATTTGAAACGAAACTTGTCTGACCAGGCAACATGTTTCAAGTCCAATGTCGGTGTTGACGGGCACAGGCGAGGCGTAAGGCTTTGTGTCGTGCAGTCATCAAGGGTACACGAGTGGGGTCCTTCGGCACCGAAAGCCCATATCGATGATGTTTTGTTGAATAGTTCGGACGCTGACACTTGTTAACGGTCCGGCACTGAAATCTGTAGCAATTTGCGGAAGGGTTGCACTTCTGTCACGTTGAACGATTCCCTTCAGGAACGTTGGTCCCGTTCTCTTTCCGGCCGCAGCGATGTCGAAGATTTGATGTTTTACCAGATTCCTGACATTCACGGTACACTCGTGAAATGGTCGTACCGGAAAATTCCCACTTCATCGCTATCACGAAGATGGTGTGTCCCATCGCTCGTGCGCTGCCTATAACACCACGTTCACCTAAGTTTTAATAACTTGCCATTGTAACAGCAGTAACCGATCTGACAACTGCGGCAGACACTTGTCTTATATAGGCGTTGCCGACGGCAGAGCCGTATTCTGCCTGTTTATGTATCTCTGTATTTGAATACGCTTGCCGATACGAATTTTTTTTGGCGCTTCAGTGTATCTGCACAATAGGTCTCTCATCGTAAAGTGTATTTATGTACTGCACAAATGGACTCTCACATAGAAGTTAAAGATTTCCTGCAGCAGCACATTCCAGTACAACAATGCAGCTGAATAAATAGTGGTCCCTCACAGTGACGTCCTGTGCACCAAGCAGTGAATGTATTCCGTAGTACACGACATCACTGTACATTTTATAAACTTCCTGATCATTGTCAAGTCCTCCAAACACTGACTACATTCGATAGAACAAGGCGCCTCCCTCATGTACAAGTTTGCTGTACGTGTATAAATAAAGGTTCTCTCATGTTAACATCATCCCTCGTTTCCTAATGGTTGAAAATATGGCGGGAAGTAGTTACATTGACTGGTTGCATGGGTGTCCTACTCCCTCTGCACAGGCAATCCAGAGAGAGGACTGGTTAAAAAATACTCGTGGGAAGTCATTCCATTAGCTGCAGCTCGAGCATCCTGCTTCCAGCCTCCACCTCACGCCTGAGGCTGTAAATACGGCATGCTCGACATTCTGAATTCTGTATGGCTTCATCTGTCAGTAGCATCAACCTCCGCAAGTAGTTACGACGCAAACCCTTCATCGGTCTGGTCACAGCTGCAGTTATGTATCTGAAAAATTTTATGTGTGTGTGTTTTTCGCTGTCCGTGTGTTCGTGTATAGCCATGATCTGATGATATTTTCCCGTTGCTACAGATTGCAGTATACTGTCTTCATTGATGGATGGCTACGTGTTAGAGCTTTTAATGGAGTTCGTAGGCTCTACTGAGCAAGGTAGGTTTGGAAATTACCAAACCAGCACCATTAACTAACAAAGATTACCATCGCGAGTACGCATCCTCACACATCTGTGAATATTTTTGTTTTGCCATGGCTATCTGACAGATTGCTTTCTTTTACGTGGGATTGTTGAACTAAGTTTGAGATATGCCAAAGAATAATCGTAATTATCACTGAATCACTGAATCCAGTGCGTTGGCTGCCCCAAATAAGCGCAGTCAGCCCATTAACGGATCGCGAAATGCGCAAGTCTCTTCTTCTCTCTCTAAATATGTGTGTGGGTATTTGCAAGTGATACTTACGGTATGTAAGTATGAATGACTTCGCTCGCGTTGGAATGCATGTGAGAGTCACACTATTTGCTGTAGATTCACGTAAGTAGTATGTTTGTCTAGATGTCTCCATATATTTCCACATGATACTCACACACTGTCGTCTGTTGTTTTATAGAAATACCGAGGGCTGGTCACGTCTCCTCGTGTAGACGATGTGCAGTTCATGACGCGATTTTCAGCCCTGAGGAGGATGATAAAGTAACGGCTTAATTCTTCTGGTGGTCAGAAATCTCAGAATGAATTAAACTAGTGGACCCTATAACAGTTTTTTTAAACCCATTCAACCCAGTGCGTGGCACCCCCTATTGCAGCGTCTAAATTTACCATATCACATTCTCTAGACTTCCACATTCTCTTTCGCAATGTAGTCCTCATAAACACTAAACAAAATTTTGGAATCTAGAATTTGTGACGAAGTTAAGCAGATGTATATTTGTAAGTGGACTATACGTAGTAAAGCTAGAAGCGTTAAACATCTAACTCCTTTCCTGCGTGGTTTAGTACAGTCCTGTCATGATAGCAATATATTCCATCATCCTGTTGTATCTTTTCATCCTTGTGCGCTTTGCACATTTTTCAGAGTTCAGGCAATGAATGCTACTCCCCTGGCTAATCATCTGACAACAGATAATGAGAAGTGGACTGTATGTGCGTCATATATACGAGGGTAATCCCAAAGGTAAATTACAATTTAATCTCTGACACATCGAGGTATACTAATTTCTTACAATCTCCTCTTGAATGTCTAACAGACATAGCGTTTCTGCAAGATGAGTCAGTGGAAAGTACACGCCCGATTGTGCGGACGATGTACACAAGGAGTACAATGATGGCCACATGTGCTTAACAGGTGAAACTGATACTGGAGCAGGTGAGGCACTAACGTGGTTCATCGCCCTTGTCGGACGGGGAGCCACAAAACCCCGCCTCCCGTGAGATGTAGTAAAGGACAATCGTTGTCCAAGAAGCGGTCGCTAAACATAGTTACATACATGGAATATCCGCAGCGTAGTAAAAAGAACAATTATGAACAGATTTTTAATAAGTATGCGGCAATATGACCGTGTAGTGCATAAGAAGAACTACGGATATTCAAGGGAGAACGAGGTGCATGCATTACGAAAGCTGCAAAGCCGCATTTCAAAGATGCTCAATACAATTTACAGGATCTATTTGATAGTAACCTTCTACGTTATGAACATCGAAATGCGCGTGACACAGATTACAGTGATTTCAAGGCAACCAGTGGCGGGTTGGATAATTTCAAACAGTGGTACAGAATTGGAAGACGCAAGGTAACGAAATTTCAAACAAAATTTGTAGATGAGATAAACAAACTCAACCCATCGTCCAGCAAGGAATTTGTGTTCAACTCACCAATCGGAATTTGAAGAGGAAATGCGTATGAAAGAAACCCCGCAAATTACAGGTACTAAGAGCGTTGTATCAAGATCAACTAACATAACTGCTTTAACACATTCGTATCCGAGAGGAAATGCATATAAAAGGAACCCCAGAAATTAGAGGTACCAAGAGAGTTGGATCAAGATCAATTAATATCATTGCTTTACCGCATTCGTATACAATTACGCCGGCCGTTAATCTGGGTGGTAAATTGGTTGGAAAGTTATTTATTGTTCTGTGAGAAGCTGTGATCTTGCAAGGGCCCTAGGGAATATTTTACATCACAGCAAGCAAGAGTCGGAAAGTGGGCCTAAGAGAACTACAACTACGGTATGAGAACTGCTTTTGGCCAATACCAGATCAAAATAAACTTGCTTTTGCTTCATTCCAGGTCTGTGCATAAAAATCATACCCCTTTAGAGAAAACTATTCCTCTTGAAAAGTGTATGACGTTGCAGTTCATCCCACCTGGAACCAGTGGACAAATTCAGCCTCTGGATGTGTTTTTTTTTTCTTTTTCATGCCTACAAAACATATTACCGCATTATATGCAGCTGTGCTTTAAAGGATAGCCAGTTTCATGATAAGCTCAACGCCAGACTGTTTCTGTTTCGGTTGCATACGATCACATTCCGTCAGTTCTCATCACATCTTTCCACCAGTAAGATGCTTCATGCATTCTTTAACCCTTAACTCACGTGGTGTGGTCAGATCGCGCCAGAATTTTCCAAGTCGCTCTCGTGGGTCAATTATGTCGGAACGTTTTTATACACCACCTATCCTCTTTTAATCACCAGCCCTACAAATTGTTATTGTCAGTTGCGCTATCGCTTAGTTTGATTGTTGTTGACATGTGATGGGGTCTCCTGGACTGCACCTCGTGAACTACGCACCTGCTTTCGTCACTTCAAGTTCGATGAAATTTTTAGTCAGTGGATGGAGAATGATGTCAATGATATAGAACAAGAAGTAGACGAAGAAGACAACGACTTTTCAATAGCCAGTGATCACAATTCTGCTGGCGAACAAGAGGACCATTCAGACGAAGAACTTCAGGACAATGGTGATGAGGACCTTTCTGTTTATCCAACAAAACACTTAATGTTTGTTGTGGACTGGCAAGACAGCCAATCCACAGTGACGGGTAACCGAAAGGCACGCGCTTAAACTCACGCAGGCTGGCGTGAGGTCTGAAACAGGATACGTAATGAATGCTATAAAGAAAAGTACGTAGCTGCCTGAATACTTAACTTTAATCCACAATTGGTGAACATTGGTCTTGTTACTGTACATGCTTCATTAGATACATAGCAAAGGATAAACGGCGCCTTGCTAGGTCGTAGCAATTGACTTGGCTGAAGGCTATGCTAACTATCGTCTCGGCAAATGAGAGCGTAATTATCAGTGAACCTTTTCTAGCAACGTCGGCTGTACAACTGGGACGAGTGCTAGTAAGTCTCTCTAGACCTGCCGTGTGGTGGCGCTCGGTTTGCAATTACTGACAGTGGCGACACGCGGGTCCGTCGTATACTAGCGGACCGCGGCCGATTTAAAAGCTACCACCTAGCAAGTGTGGTGTTTGGCGGTGACACCACAGTGTTAGTTAAAATTAAATGAGTTCTGAGTGGTGGTAAAGAAAGATGTAGATCTCAGTACTGAATATTAATCCTGCAGCCTTTCTTTTTCTGGCTATCGAGTTGTTTTTATGAGCGAGTTTAAACCCCGGATATCAGTTTTGCGCGAAAATTTGCTTTCTATAGAGATACCATAATTTTTCAGAAAGTAAAATTCTGTTCTCTAACCGCTCAATTTGTGTACTATTGAAAAAACTTCATGAAAGTATGTGATTTTTGCTGGATACAAAAGTAAAATACTGTTGGCTTTATTTAGTGCAATAAAATCAACAAGGAGTATTTAAACAACACTTATGTAGTTGTAACCATAAATTAAATTTTCAAATGATTTACAGCTTAAAACTTAGTTTAAAGATAAGGGTCTCAGAGACCGCACCTCGTAGTATACGTTTCAGAAAAGTCACCTCGTGTGTTACGGGTTAAGGGTGGTTACCTATCTGAGCGTCCTGCTCGGTTTGTAACTCCCAAGGAGTTAATCTTCAGTCTTAACGGCACGTGTCTTTGTGATCACTGTGACGAGTCATTTTTCATTCGGTGTATATAGAGAAAGTTAATGATTTGTTTTAAACATTTGTTGTACACTGACAACGTCCATTTCGTGACGGTAACACATGCAGCCCATAGTAGGTAGATTTCTGCACCTCCCGGAGACTACTTTTCTGTGGCCCCCTTGGCGCACGCGGTGAGTTATTAACAGCTAATATTTTTCCTGTCATAAGTGTTAGCACAACGCTTTCAAATGAATCTTACTAATGATTGAACTTGTGACTCAAGAGGTTTCTTATGGGTTAAGGTAAATCGTATCATTGGTTAGTTTACAGTTGTTGAGTACGCTGGAATCCTTTTTCAGATTCCCCTTCTTGTTGGTTTTCTGTGCCAGTATAATGAAATGAACAGCACAGTCAATAAAATTCTTCTGGGTTTGAGGCCGCATTGTCAACTATCAAATTCCGACTTTTCGGCGACTATTGAAAGACACCTTCCTCAGGGTGTACTGCAGTTAGCAGTTAGCAGTACACCTTGAGGAAGGCGTCTTGCAATAGTCGCCGAAAAGTCGGAATTTGATAGTTGACAATGCGGCCTCAAACCCAGAACAACTTTGTTGGCTGTGACAACGGCCATGGAAGCCTACGTTTACATTTAACTGAACAGCAGCTTTACTGGTCCATATCTGTCTGACTGCAGTCAGTACTGGAAATACAAAATGTTCTGATGAATGTAAAGTTAATCGTTGTAGTACACCATTAAAAGTGCAAAATCTTCCTCTTGAGTGCAAGCTTTTATTCTCTTTGGGCTCACCCTCCTGAGTGATTATCCATCGCACTTCGTACCAGACTTAGTTCTTGCTTTGCTTTCTTGTTAAAGCATTTCAAGTCTTGAAAGTACACCATAAGCATCTTGGATGGAATACACGCACTGAAATGATTGTGGATACTTATCGATTCTATGTCCGCCCCTGGTAGCTGAGTGGTCAGCGCGACGGAATGTCATACCTAATGGCCCGGGTTTGATTCCCGGTTGGATCGGACATTTTCTCCGCTCAGGGACTGGGCGTTGTGTTGTCCCAATCATCCTCATTTCATCCCCATCGACGTACAAGTCGCCGAAGTGGCATCAAATCGAAAGACTTGCACCCGGCGAACGGTCTACCCGACGGGAGGCCCTAGTCCCACAACATCGATTCTATCAACCATCCTGCATTTTGTACAAAGTTCAAAGTCGGTGCGGAAAAATATGTTTTAGGGGTTGAGGTGATTTCATCGCTTTTAGTATGGTCACTTTTGATCCCATTCACTCCATGTCTTATTTACCGAAACAGGAAGGTGAAATGAAGTCTCGTTTGGGTGGGTCCTCCCGTCGGGCAGAGCTGTCGCCTGGTGCAGGTCTTTTGAGTTGACGGCACTTCGGCGACTTGCGTGTCGACGTGGAATGAGAAATAAGACGGCGAAAGCATTACATTTAAGTTGTGATATCACTGTAGGTCTTCCACCTTTTTTCACAATCTTTCACTTCAAGGTCAGGAAACTGTTGCTTGAAATTTTTGATGCATTCTGGTGTTGAATGAGACTCCTAATCTCATCACTAATACTAAATATCACCACAGCAAAAGGTTTGTGGGAGAAATGTTTCTGACATATCATTTGCTCGTCGTACTGAAATGGGGCTTTTATACTGAGTGGTGCCATTGTAAAGGTTAAAGCTTATGGATGTAAGTCTCCAACGTATCATGTTGCGCTTTGTTTGCAAAGTGGTGTACTGAGAGCTGTGTGCACTGGCTTTACACCTTATGCTCCACGCCTGCTTCTAGTGTTGGTGCACTGTGACTCTTCACCACAAAAGTCGACTTGATGCTCATACCTGTCTCTAGTCTGGACGGTTACTGGAGGGTATATTGCACTGGCAACCACCTCAACGATTTTGTACCCTTGGTTTAGGAAAGACTCCACAGATTGTGTGAACCAATCCGTTGTTGAAATATGTATTAACTGCGATATTGCACCCAGTTAAAATTGTATTAACTGGCAGTATATCCACTGGTTGTGTCAACTCGCAAAATTTATCAGTATACTTGTCCATAACTTGAGTCCTTGAGAAAACTTGTAGTTGCCAACTGAACCTTCCTGGCTAACGTCTATTGTCGCTTCTATTGTTTTTATCTCTGTTTTAGAGCTGTTAACGTTTGCACATAACTCAAACTTATTACAGTTTGTTTTATAACAGCATTAAAATCATCAATATAATATGAGCCGTGGCTACGGTACCCGTGCCCGTATGATAGCTTGAAGGGCGGGGAGGGGGGGGGGGGGAGGGGGGGGGGGGGGGAGCGAGGAGGAAACTGACTTGTAGATAGCCAGAAACAGTTCTGATCGTGTTAAAAACCTGTGTAATACCAATACCGACTTTGAAGTCATATTCTTGAAACAAAACACCTGATTGCACTACATTTTTCCTTTCCCTGAGAGCTGGAAGGGGGAGGGTCCATGCCCCCCTCCTTGTCCGTAGGTACGGGCACCCTTGCGTAACTTTATCACTTCCAGGAAATAGTTTATTGTTCCCCTTAGTTACATGGTGACTGCTGTTGTACGTTTCCAGCCCAATCAATGCAAGTACTCCATCCCCCCTTGCTTAGATAAACTGGAGGGAAGTAAGCTGCGTGTAGAGCTGATGAACGTTCTTTCAAGTAAGTCTGTATGACCCTTAACTAATGCTGTGATGTACGTGCTGCTTGTTTTTATGCAGTCATTAGGAGGAACATGAAGCAGAAATCTACACACCGATATGTGCCAAAAGTCTTGGTAGCATGGGAAATAGCAAACGTGGAGGATGATAAAGTAACGGCTTAATTCTTCTGGTGGTCATAAATCTCAGAATGAATTAAACTAGTGGACCCTATACCAGTTTTTTAAACCCATGCAACCCAGTGCGTGGCACCTCTACTACAGCGTCTAAATTTACCATATCACATTCTCTAGACTTTCACAATCTTTTTGGCAATGTATTCCACATAAACACTCCACAAACGTTTTTAATCTGGAATTTGTGACGAAGTTAAGCAGATGTATATTTGTGAGTGGACTATACGTAGTAAAGCTAGAAGCGTTAAACATCTAAGTCCTTTCCTGCGTGGTTTAGTACAGTCCTGTCATGATAGCAATATATTCCATCATCCTATTGTATCTTTTCATCTCATCAAGTAAATCTTGTGCGCTTTGCACATTTTTCAGAGTTCAGGCAATGAATGCTACTCCCCTGGTTAATCATCTGACACCTGAAAGCCAGTGCAGGAATAAACAATGGGATAATTCCACTCATGTTTCAGGAATTGGTAGAACTGAGGTGCTTTAAACTCTGTATTTGAATACGCATGCCTATACCCGTTTCTTTGGCACTTCAGTGTACAACAATATAGCAATGTTTGTGGGTGACGTTCTTCTGGAACGTCATGTTTTACATGCCATCTTCTCTGTACAATACTTAGCTGCATAATACCAAGAAGTGTTCCCTGTTGCTCCAGCGTGCATCTGTAGAAATCCAAGAACAGCCGTTGTTTATGTTCAGCTGACGAAGTATGACATTCTCTTTTACACTTGCATTCTACTACTACTACTACTACTAGTAGTAGTAGTAGTAGTAGTAGTAGTAGCAGTAGATGTTTCATTATCTGATTGCAAGACTGAGAATACGGATGTAGGTTGTGCTAGGAGTATGAACATAACTTACATTTACATGAACTTTTGTAGGCTGTTTTGCTGCCACAGTGTTTGGTCTGTAGTTCTTGTAGGATTTTCCACTGTTCCTTACTATCTTCTTTTGCCTGGAAATACCTTCAGAGTTCCTCTTTCTCCCTTTTTAGAATGCTGACTTCACGACTGGAAGGCATTTTGTGCTACCAGCAGTAAATACGCTGAGGTCAACAGGTGAGAACAAGCGGCACTTGGATCCTTATTAACCACGTTAACCCTCAGGCATGAGAGTAAATTAATCATCCCTTTAATCATATTAAAATCATATATAATTGGACCCTGTTTTATGTAATCCATAAAAATAAGTCTAGGATTAAGAAACTTAATAATGAAATGAAAAATGAAATGATCGTAAGGCATTGTTGGCCGGCAGGCCCCTGTTCGGGGGAGTTGGGCCGCTGTATTGCAAGTCCTCTTCAGTTGACGCCACTTCGGCGACTTGCGAGCCAATGATGATGAAACTGATGGTGAAGGACACACAATACTCATCCCCTGCCGGGAATCGAATCCGGGCCCCCTGCATGGTAGGCGGTAACGCTACCGCTACGCTACGGAGGCGGACAGAAGTGTGATAATATTGTTTTTAGTGTAGGGAAGGTTCTACAATGCTATGCACATAATGCATGTAGGGAGCTTTTCAGGCCCGTTTGTAATCTAATGCTTTAGCAAGAGATTTTCTGTCCGTCTACGAATCTTGATGCTTGTGATATTTTATCCTGGCAATTGTTGCACGTGCTAGACTCTAGCAACAACAATGGACTTCCTCATCATTGTTGAAGTTGACTTCGGAAGTTACAGGTGTTCCTCTCATATCTAACCGACGTAATTATGTTTGTTATCCTCTCTGTTTTTCTTTCTTCTCTCTTTCTGTGACAAAGTAACTACTAAGACATTCTTTCTAACCAAGGAATGTTTCTTGCTGTATAGAATCATCTAGTACTTCTGGAAAAAGACAACCTACTTATATTATAAACGCAGATGATCCAAACGCTTCAACGATTGTCTCTAAATGTTTGGAGGAATGTGAATCTAGTACCGCTTCCGAATGTGAAATTGACCCCACGTTTAGATCTATGTCGGACAGCTCAGATTCTGAAGAAAGTACTGATGAATCTTGGGATGTAATGATTCAGACTTACCAAGGATAGTCAGGCCAGCTAATACAGCGCAACCAAGAAATTAAAATAACGTAGCAGGTACACCCCAGCATGCAAATACAACTAATGTATCAAGTACAACCTAGCCTGAAAATATAAATAATGTAGCAGGTCCAGCCCAGCCTGAAAAAGTTTTCATCGGCGGCGACGCAACTCAGTGGAGCAAAACACCACCTCCTTCTAGCACAACGCTTACTCATAATGTAATGAAAATTTCTCCAGTTCCTGTTAGGGGAACAAATACACAAATGCGAAATGATGCTTGGTGTTACTTCATCACAAATCATGTTGTGGATGAAATAGCTCATTGTACACGACTGGATGGACCACGCTCAGCAGTTATGAAAGCCAAAAATGGCGTAATGTCACAGACGAGAAAATCAATGCCTTTTTTCGAATTCCATTACCTGACAGTTACAGAAGCTGGGATGTTCATATGAGAGAGTTATTTCACGACTTTTTCTATAAACAGGTTTGAAGAAATAAGGAGAACCATAAGGTTAGAGGATAGATTCAGCCGACAAGGTAGGAGCTAAGATGATAATATGGCGGCTTTCTGCAATGTGTGGGAACTGCTCGTAAACAACTGCAGACAAAGACTTCATCCAGAATATGAGCAGCTAGTGTTTTTCAAAGGTCGTTGCAGATTTCTACAATTTATTCCAAGCAATCCAGGAAAATATAGAAAAGAAATATTCTGGCTCTGCGACTCTTTGATATCATACGCTATAAATGGGCTAGTAAAAAAAAAAAAAAAAAAAAAAAAAAAAAAAAAAAAAAAAAAAAAAAAAAAAAAAACCAGATTACCGTCGTCAAGCAAATGTTGCTGCTGGTGTGGTAAAGACCCTGGCAGAGATGGCAACCAGTGTCACGATGGGTAACTACTTCACAATTGTTTCAATGTTTTAAGATTTATTGAAGGATAAAACTGCGGCAGTTGGTAGTCTCTGCCATAGCAAAACACAAATTCCATCCTAAATGAAACCAGGTAAGACACGAGGGGTTCTGTCTTCGAAATTCAGATTCAGAGATGATTTGACTATTGTAAATAAAGTACCAAAGTAGAATAAGAGTGTGTTTCCACTAAGTTCCGTGCATCACGACGCCACAGTTGAATCCAGAAATGATTTTATTTCAAAACAAAACAAAAGCAGGTTTGGATTCTCTTCACTAAAAGGTACATACTTACTTTTGCAAATGACAGAGAATGAGATGACCGTTTGTCTTACGGGCTAAAGTAATGGATGTTGCAGCTATAAACGCCGCAAGGGTGTGCCAAGTCACGTTCTCCAGTGTCGCCGCAATAGGCGGCTGCCGGAGCTGGCGTCTGTGTCTGCGTCAGACACTGTGCACTGTTCCGTTGCACTGTCCTGGGCAATTACAAGAGTAGAAAAGAATTCAAACTGACAGAAATTAAACAACGGAAATCTTCGTTAAGTGCAAACTAAATTTTGCAAATTTTGCAATCAAGACGGATTATAAGTAACATTGCAAACTAAATAATAACTGTGATTACTTGATATTACGACGAAAATCAATCACAGCCGATTAACGGATATTTGTCCGAGTGCTGGAAAGTATGATGTATCATGCACGTAACTTGCTGTGACAGTGCGAGAGAGAGAGAGAGAGAGAGAGAGAGAGAGAGAGAGAGAGACAAAGATATTGCTTATTACTCTGTGGCGGTCAGCGCTCACATAATTATTCTTAGGATATAGAGCTTTTGTTCTTGTTAAGAGTAATTTTACAAGAAGAGAGCCATTCCTGTGATGTAAAAATCGACGCCATTGCGAGTTTTTGATTCACATTGTAAAATATATGTGTACATGGAAGGAAATCAGTTAATAGAACAATAAAATATTGTTCATTTCAAGAAGGTACGTGTTATTTTACAACCAGCGTATACTTCTACTGTGATTTAATAATAAATACCAGCTTGAGAACAGTTCCGACGGAAGCGTTCAGTTCTAGTGAAACAGTTCGACGCTTTCTTCGGAAAAGAAGTCACTTCATGGACCATTCAAATCCACAATTGTACCTGGTCATTTATCAGAACTGAAAGCAATCTGATTGCTAAGCAACAGAGCCCCGAAGAATATTTCTCCGTACTTTGGTTACCACTTTCAGCTCAACACGGTATCTGCAGCATCTGGAGCAGATTTCTACAACAGCGGAAGCGTGTAATCACTATCAGTTTCACACATCGTCCTGTGTGCGCTGTGTGTATTTACCCACAACAGTGAACATACAGTTACTCACACACATAGAAAGACAATGCAACGTGGTGTGGGGAAACATTTCAGTATAAAGGTCCTGTAGAGCTAAACAGTAATTAGCCTAGCAGTAGTAGTAAACAAATTATTTTTTTTTTCAAAGGAGCCTTTATAAAAGCTATTGGCCTACAGTCCTCAAGTGAAAACGCACAAGAGCCAACAAGAGTAACGTTGATTCATAGTGATTTTAATAACACAATAGCGATGTTAGTTCAGCACATACTGAAGGTGGAGAGTAACGTCAAAGTGTGAGAAAGCAGTACTGAAGAGTCATTGGTTGCTATGGCAGCAACAGTACTGCGCTATTATCAACCAGAGCTCTAATCGATAATTTTCGACATCGTTAATGTGGGAAGGTATTTTGAGCTCACAGTTTAATCGCACGATCGGTAACAGAAATTGCTAAATTCTTCGGATAACAGTGAAGTACCAGTAGCGAGTAGCTACTTTGATACACGCACGTAGCGACAGACATCAAGCTAGCTTGGCTCACAGAACGGTCGTATCACTGCAGTTGCCAGGTAGCAGTAAACGCAGCCAGCCTTGCCTGAGGAGGTCCTCCGCTGAATTCCAAGACTGTGACGTAATCGTAGGCACGCCGTGACGTCAACAACGCTGCAGTCGAAGACCGCAGTGTGTAGGATCGTCTGCGGCAGACATTCTTCAGCAGTGAGTATCAGGTGAACGATGGTGATGGTGATGATGATGATGATGATGGTGGTGGTGGTGGTGGTGGTGATGGTGGTGGTGAGACCAACGAAAGTGTG
Source organism: Schistocerca americana (assembly GCF_021461395.2). Classification (NCBI taxonomy): domain Eukaryota; kingdom Metazoa; phylum Arthropoda; class Insecta; order Orthoptera; family Acrididae; genus Schistocerca; species Schistocerca americana. The sequence goes on along the minus strand of NC_060124.1, from coordinate 605,562,639 downwards.
ACGGCGATTTTTGGCAGCTTCATTGTGATTACTGGAAGAACAGGAAACCCTGATGCGTAAACTTAGAGTACCGTCCACGCGTGATTTTTTATAGCGGGGGGAGGGGGGCATATCTCGGGTTCTACAGATAACAGAGATGAGAGGTGAAGTGTTTTGGACAGCCCATGGCCTTGGGACCATTTGTATACCTATCGGAAGAACGGTCATACTGTAGCTGTCCTATGCTACAAGGTCAAAATCTGCACATTACACGCTTCCTCTAGCACAAGTAAATTGGGATGGACCTTAGGCGGCTCTTAAAAGCACCAATTCTTCACGGGCAGTTCATGAGAAAACCCCGAAAACTCTCCATTTTTGGGATACGAGATGTCCGATTCTGGGGATGGTCACTTCTATAATTCCTCTTCGAGATATACCACAAAAATTTTCGACATATGTTCTTGAGATGGGGATTTCGGGAAACTTCTAAACTTTTTTCGATATTATTATGCGTTACCGAGAGGCAGACGTTCAAATTTACCGTACTCATGCACGTACAGTACGCACTTAATACCCGACCTGAGGCGTAAGTGCAGTTTTAACTGACGTAGTGAACACATAACCAGGGCTCTAGGGTCATCGCAAGGGTTCTGAGGCCACCAAACTATCTTTTTTGTCAGGATTTCTTCAGCAATAGAAATTTATCACGCGCTGTCTCTATATAAGAGGCGCTTCACGCCTGTACAAATATGCCTAAAGTAGTATTGCAGTGGTTCTGCTAAAATGATCCTTAAAATGCCTGAAAAGAACTTAAAATGACCGCCAATCATTATGTAAAACTGAAAAGACCGCAAATTCAATATAACATTTCTAATAACATTATTATTCTTTTAGGATAGAAATCATGATCCGGACACTTTCGATAAAGTGCGATAGATAACAGCAAAATATCCAGGAAAAATATAAGGCGAAAGGTTTTGTGTTAATCACATGTTATACATATTATTTGTAGTTTATATGTATCGAAGTATTCAAATGGGTCATATAAATGAATAGTCAAAACTTTACTGACGTACAGAAGTTAATATAAGCAGCACTCCTTGCTGTAACAGGGAAGAGAAGGGAACCAGTTGAAGAATGCTCCTGCTGGAGCGCAAAAAGACGAATATACTCCTCTTTGAAGAACTCAGAGACAAAAATGGGGCCGGCCGTTGTGAACGAGTGGTTCTAGGCGCTTCAGTCGGGAACCGCGCTGCTGCTACAGTCGCAGGTTCGAATCCTGCCTCGGGCATGGGTGTGTGTGATGTCCTTAGGTTAGTTAGGTTTAAGTAGTTCTAAGTTTAGGTGACTGATGACCTCAGATGTTAAGTCCCATAGTGCTTAGAGCCATTTGAATCATTAGAACAAAAATGGGGAACCAGCTGCGTCAACCTCTTTTGCCTTAGTCACCAAAAATTTTGTGATGCGGACATATTTGTGATTTTTTGTGCTGAAGAAGGGGAGCATAGAAATAGCGACAGTGGAAGAGAGATGGAACAGTACCAGTGGGAGAGAAAGAGAGAGGAGACAGTGATGTGGGAGAGAGAATGTGGCATTGGGAGACAACGAGAAATGAGTGAAGACGGTAGCAGTGGGGGCCAAAGAGAGAAAAGATAGTGATGTTCAGGGATAGACAGTAGCAGTAAAAGGGGAGAAGAGAAGTATGGAGATCGTAGCTATGAGATCAAAAGAGAGAGGAGACAGTAGAAATGAAAAATACAGATGGACTACTGAGATGATGCATAGAATTGGGAGTGGGAGGGGAGGAGGGGGGGTTGTCTGGCCGCTGTCCCCCCCAGACGGGCTGCCTTTGACACATAGAAATGTGCCGACTTTCCTTCATCCCCTATACCTACGTTTTAAAGTTTCCAGGTCTAGGGGTCACAACACCAAGCAAACTTTTTCCAAGGACATGTGTGGAGAAGAGTCTATGGTGATTGCAGAAAAGGGCAGCAGACAGTAAGAGAGAAAGTAAGAGACAGTGGTAATAGGAGAGAATAAGAATGGAACAAAGACAGTGCAGTTGAAGAGAGAGCCAGTGAAAGAGACAGAGAAGGAGACAGTGGTTAAGGAAGAGCGAGAGAAAGGGATGAACACGGTGTCAGTGAGAGGCACAGACAGATGAAAGTATGAAAGGGAGAGAAAGAAGACAGTGGGATGGAGACATACATACATGGTTATTTCGTGAAGATGTTTCATGGATGATGGGGAAAGTGTATCAAAGTGAGGTAGGTGATTCTGGTCTAGAAATGACCGAGTCGAAGTTATAAGAGAAAATCGTTCTGATACTTTCGACAGTGGAGTACACATATCAGTACTACTGTTGCTAAGATTGTAGGGGAGGTAACGTTCAGGGGTGGTGGTGTGACCAAACTAATGTCGAGTAAACTTGGGCCCTAGAATGCTTAACTCAAGAGCTATCAGCAGCTGTTCGTCTTGGATAACGTGAAACATTTCTTCCGAACCGATGCCCATAGGTCTTAACGTATGCATTTTACAGCTCATATGCACTGGTCATTTTTTTCTTGCATTGGTCCATATTATTTCCTCCAAAAAATGGAAACCAAATAGTTTGCAGTAGAAGAGACGTATTGTGGGGGAGGTAACGTTCAGGGGTGGTGGTGTGACCAAACTAATGTCGAGTAAACTTGGGCCCTAGAATGCTTAACTCAAGAGCTATCAGCAGCTGTTCGTCTTGGATAACGTGAAACATTTCTTCCGAACCGATGCCCATAGGTCTTAACGTATGCATTTTACAGCTCATATGCACTGGTCATTTTTTTCTTGCATTGGTCCATATTATTTCCTCCAAAAAATGGAAACCAAATAGTTTGCAGTAGAAGAGACGTATTGTGCAGTATCGAAGATGAACAAGTGGTAATAGCTCTTACGGTGTGCATTTTAGAGCCCATGTTCAGTAGACATTTTCCTTCTTGAGGTCCGTACTACCACCTCTGGAAGGTTGACTACCCAACAGTTTCAGCAGTAACAGACCAGTAAATGTATTCCACTGTCATAGGTATAAAGATCCTCACCTGTAACTTTCGACCAGCGTCCGATACCTCTAATTGATCCAGTTATCCTTCTCCATCGTACCTGAAAGTTTGTAACAGTGTCGCGGAGTCGCCACGTACACAGTGGCACTGAGAGGGAGCTGCTGAGGTGATTGCTTCATTACAAAGAGGGAACAGGTAAAAGCATACAGAATGGTGAGTCACGGCTCGAATGTGTTCGCATGCCAATATTTTTGCTGAGGAAGTCGGAATGAGGAATGAGGCAGCTGTTCCCCCGATTTTCTGTGAGAATCTTTTAATGATGATGATGATGGTTTCCGGGGTGCTCAACATCGTGGTCATTAGCGGTCTTGCAAGTTCCCAATTGCTCCATTTCCTAGTCTCGCCACGTCCCGAAGGATGCTGCGAACACGAGTAACGTAGAAGTAAATATCCTCGGAATAGTGAAGCAACTTAAATCACTTAATAAAAGCAAGTCTTATGGTCCAGACTGTATACCAATTAGGTTCCTTTCGGAGTATGCTGATGCATTAGCTCCATGCTGAACAATCACATACAACCGTTCGCTCGAAGAAAGATCCGTACCCAAAGACTGGAAAGTTGCACAGGTCACACCAATATTCAAGAAAGGTAGTACGAGTAATTCACTAAATTACAGGCCCATATCGTTAACGTCGATTTGCATCAGGATCTTAGAACATTTATTGTGTTCGGACATTATGAATTACCCCGAAGAAAACGGTCTATTGACACACAATCGACATGGGTTCAGAAAACATCGTTCCTGTGAAACACAACTAGCTCTTTATTCACGTGAAGTGTTCTGCTTTGACAAGGAATTTCAGATCGATTCCGTATTTCTGGATTTCCGGAAGGCTTTTGACACTGTACGACACAAGCGGCTCGTAGTGAAATTGCTTGCTTACGCAATATCGTCTCAGTTATGTGACTGGATTCGTGATTTCCTGTCAGAGAGGTTCGTAGTAATTGACGGAAAGTCATCGAGTAAAACAGAAGTGATTTTCGGCGTTCTCCAAGGTAGTGTTTTAGGCCCTTTGCTGTTCCTTATCTATATAGACGATTTGGGAGACAATCTGAGCAGCAGTCTTCGGTTGTTTGCAGATGACGCTGTCGTTTATCGACTAATAAAGTCATGAGAAGATCAAAACAAACTGCAAAACGATTTAGAAAAGATATCTGAATGGTGCTAAATTGGCAGTTGACCCTAAATAACGAAAAGTGTGAGGTCATCCACATGAGTGCTAAAAAGAACTCGTTAAACTTCGGTTACACGATAAATCAGTAGTATTACAATTACGAACAACTTGAATTGTAAGAAACACATAGAAGATGTTGTGGGGAAGGCTAACCAAAGACTGCGTTCTATTGGCAGGACACTTAGAAAATGTAACAGACCTACTAAAGAAACAGCCTACACGACGGTTGTCCGCCCTGTTTTAGAATACTGCTGCGCGGTGTGGGATCCTTACCAGGTAGGACTGACGGAGTACATCGAAAAAGTTCAACGAAGGGCAGAACATTTTGTATTATCGTGAAATATGGGAGAGAGTGTCACAGAAATGATACAGGATTTGGGCTGGAAATCATTAAAAGAAAGGCATTTTTCGCTGCAACGGAATCTTCTCACGAAATTCCAATCACCAACTTTCTCCTCCGAATGCGAAAATATTTTGTTGACACCGACCTACATAGGGAGGAATGATCACCACGATAAAATAAGGGAAATTAGAGCTCGTACGGAAAGATATAGGTGTTCATTCTTTCCGCGCGCTATACTAGATTGGAATAATAGAGAATTGTGAAGATGGTTCGATGAACTCTCTGCCAGAAACTTAAATGTGATTTACGGAGTATTCATGTAGATGTAGATGTAGATGATGAGATTATGGGGACAACAGAAACACCCATTCCTCGTGAGGAGAAAATCCCCGACTGGCCGGGAATTGAACCGAGGACCCTGTAATCCAGAGGCAGCAAGGCTAGCCTCTAGACCTCGAGCTGTGGACAGAATCTTTTAATGAGAAGAGTCTTCGCATTTTTTGTGCTCCGACATGAGAGTGTTTCAAGTAGTAGATTGTTCTTCAGTTTTCCTGCCTCTGAAGTACACTTTGCGTAAGTATTGGATAATGGGTGTGTTAACGTTGATAAGCTCCGTCCAGCATGCGCTGCAAACTCAAACAGCATAGAGTTAGTGACGGGGTGTTTTTAGTATGAGACTCGTATACTGAGGTTTCTTTCCGCCCGGATTATGGATGGAGCTTGTGAACAATGGTAGCTTACAAACTTCTGTGCGAGCCATCACTGTTCTATACTAATAATAATATAGTGTGGCTGAATGGCTTGGTCAGGTCTGTTAATTGGACGCCTCATAGCGGCTCCCATGTCCCTGACATATTCCGGCAATTCTGGGGACCCGAAGTTTATCGCTGAATCCGGTCCAAGTGTTATTCATAGAAGATCTTCGCTTCATTGAAGGTGAATGCTGATGGAAACTTCTGTAGTCCGACCAAGAGTCGATCCACTGACCTTTCGCTATCCGGACACACGTTTTTCTAGTAGACTAGCAGCTCCGAAAAATGGTTCAAATGGCTCTGAGCACTATGGGACTTAGCATCTGAGGTCATGAGTCCCCTAGAACTTAGAACTACTTAAACCTAACTAACCTAAGGACATCACACACATACATGCCCGAGGCAGGATTTGAACCTGCGACCGTATCGGCCGCGCGGTTCCAGACTGAAGCGTCTAGAACCGCTCGGCCACACCGGCCGGCAGCAGCTCCGAAACTGCTATCTCAAATCAATTTATATGCCCTGTGACTCCACTCGACTCCAGCTTAAAACGCAGAGTCTGCTCCCAGTTCAAGACAACGAGGACTGGGAATAAGAAACGTGTGGATACGTGTAGTATATTTCGGAAGAAATTGCTCCACCGTGGATAGACTGAAACATATGTTCCAGTGCACTGTTGAAGCGACATAACTGGTAACATCTGCCGACAGATCATATACAGGGTGTTACAAAAAGGTGCGGCCAAGCTTTCAGGAAACATTCCTCACACACAAATAAAGAAAAGATGTAATGTGGACATGTGTCCGGAAACGCTTAATTTCCGTGTTAGAGCTCATTTTAGTTTCGTCAGTATGTACTGTACTTCCTCGATTCACCGCCATGATTTCGTACGGGATACTCTACCTGTGCTGCTAGAACATGTGCCTTTACAAGTACGACACAACATGTGGTTCATGCACGATGGAGCTCCTGCACATTTCAGTCGAAGTGTTCGTACGCTTCTCAACAACAGATTCGGTGACCGATGGATTGGTAGAGGCGGACCAATTCCATGGCCTCCACGCTCTCCTGACCTCAACCCTCTTGACTTTCATTTATGGGGGCATTTGAAGCTCTTGTCTACGCAACCCCGGTACCAAATGTAGAGACTCTTCGTGCTCGTATTGTGGACAGCTGTGATACAATACGCCATTCTCCAGGGCTGCATCAGCGCATCAGGGATTCCATGCGACGGAGGGTGGATGCATGTATCCTCGCTAACGGAGGACATTTTGAACATTTCTTGTAACAAAGTGAAGTCACGCTGGTACGTTCTGTTGCTGTGTGTTTCCGTTCCATGATTAATGTGAATTGAAGAGAAGTAATAAAATGAGCTCTAACATGGAAAGTAAGCGTTTCCGGACACATGTCCACATAACATATTTTCTGTCTTTGTGTGTGAGGAATGTTCCCTGAAAGTTTGGCCGTACCTTTTTGTAACACCCTGTATTTGCGAAATATATTTCAAAGTTTCAGTACGTAAAAATATTTATTTGTACCGATACATTAAACAAATCTTGCTGTAATTGCTCTCCATGGGAGAAGCACAACAACATAATACGTTATTGATTATTAAAATCGCAAAACGATTGAGGCGGCATGTAACAAACGTCAGAGTGGGGTCAATCGTCCAACGTGCTTGGATATGCAAATAGTTAGTATTCGAGCGCTACTCCATCAGTTGCACACGAGTAATGCCGCCTACATTCTGTGTATCAGGAAAGAGCATGCAGCGGGTTGTGCATTCAGAAATCACATTTCAATGTGAGCTGTTTCTGTGGAAATGTCATCGTGACTCGCGTAGGGAGGAGAAACGCGAGACAGCTAGTGTCGGAATTTTAATGCGGCAGGGGGGCGGCGTGTCGATACCGTGGCTCACCGTCCTGCGATACCGCCACTCGCGTCGGTCGGCGTCCTGCGGCTGTCGCGCGAATGTGGAATCGATGCGGCCAGGAGGGCCGTGCACGAGTTGAACGGCGCACGCGACTATCGCTCGAGAGGACGTACTTATTGTCCACTCGACCGTGCAGAATCGTACAGCCTTGTCGCACACCGTGAGCCAGAAAGTGACTGGTCTGCAGCCGGAACAGCGTCCACGAGGACTACGTCTGGAGCACCGGGGCCTGTGGACGAGACGGGCGGCCCTGCTGCTTCCCTTGAGGCGGCTGCACAGGTGAGCGCCCAGCGACGACACGGAGCAGAGAGGTGTTCTGTCTACAGCATTAAGATGGGCATGTCCACGTGCGAAGGCGCCAAAGGTTCGCATAAATGGTAATGTGCACAACAGCCATTACATTTCTGATGTATCGACACTGGTGGCTGTGCCCGGCCTTGGAGGTCTCTGTATCATATTTTTTCCTACACTAACAAGAGACCGTATACGGGCAGTGCTGTTCATATCTACCACGGTATAGGGGGTGTTCCTCTATTTCTTCTGTGCACCACAGTCTCCAGTCTGACAACCTATAAGAAACATCTGCTCACAGGTTAACCAGAGACTTGGCCCGCCATCCCTCACCAGACAGTTCTTCGGGCTCAGTTAGGTTCCGTGTCCAGCTGGTTTACAGCCACTGTTGCTTTCAGAGATGGCAACACTGTGTACTAAATAACACGCCTTGTGTAGCTCCTAATCACCTACTAATTTAAGCATTTAATGCTCCTATTATCCTGTGTTGCTCATGTTGTTGTTACGGCCTTCACTCTGAATACTGGTTGTTGCAGCGCTCTCCTCTAGCCTACCCTGGAACCACCCCTCCCCTAGGGGCGCTGATTCCTTCGCAGTCGATAGTTCGCCGTGTTATGAGCAACAGGATGACGTTCTTGACAGCCTTTGAAATTGATAGCACATCGCAGGCGCTGCAGCTCCTCTCTAAGGAAATCGTGGGCCACCAACTCCTCTCAATGTGATCGAACCCCTTTGGAGTACAGAGGGAACGTAATTTTTGGTCTGGTGTACAAGATGAAATCGCTAGGGACTGTTCGAGGCTACTGAACGAAATCTGAACACGATCCGATGCATCGAAGAGTGCTAATGCTTATTCCACTCTCCTTTGTCGTGGTAGCAAACGGATGCGTCATTGATAAATGGCTGAATAAAGCGGCAAAGAGATCCTCTGAAACCACCCTCACCCCCGCTCCCCTCCTTTCGGCAGCAACCCCGGTGACACTCACCTTCCCTTGTTGAGAACCTTAAAAATATACCGGACAGACAAAAACCGTGACGACAGTGCCAGGCAACAACCAGAATCAGAGGGGTGTCGAAGGAGTTGCCTGCCTGCAACCGCTTGCGACTTGGTTGTCTCTGTTCAGGTACATTTTTAAAGTGCTCAGCAAAGGTGAGCGGGTGATATCGAGGGTTTTGCCCAAGTAGGGCCTTAGAAAAACCCTTTGCCGTTTCATTCACACATGTGTCAATGTTGCACCCCTCTGTGATCTCGCCACAGAAGGACGCCAAAACAGGAAGGCTGAAAAAGCATAAAAACCCATTCCCGCTTCAGATCACATTCAAATTTCGTCGAATGGTTTTAAACACTCCCTGATGGTTCCATCCTGTACACCAGAGCAAAAATTGTGGCCGCACAGCTCGCCCAAGGACTGCGATCACGTGCAGTGGGGTTTCTGGCCTACGATGTCCTTAGAGAAGGGTTGAAGTGTCCGGGAGGCGTCAGCAGTGTCGGTGATTGGTGAGAACTTCTCCCTGCTGCTCATCGCACTGCGAGCTGTCGTTTTCGACTGCGAAACGTATGGGAATCAAGGCCCCAGGAAGAAAATGTGGTTTCATTGCGTCTTCTATGCCACCCCCTAAGGCCTCCGTGTTGATTCTGAACGGCAGTGTCTCTGAAATGTTGTCCTCGGTCATCCATGAGAAAATGCGTGCTGACCTCCATCACACAGGCGTGAAAGGAGGGGTGAAATGTGAATAAGAGGGAGTGTGACGATCTTTCCATCGTGCCACCGCGGCGTTGGGCAGAACTGTGGTGAAATTTGGAGCCCGTGTTGGGATCGCTAACACACCTCACACCTCACCCGAACTTCTCGGGTCTGGTCCTTTCTTCGCGTGTCGACGCGTTGCTGTTTGAAGCGTAGCCAAGCCTGAGGGTGATGTCGCACGCCGGCACGCTTTTACAGAGGTTGTACGGACCTTTCAGCCAAATTTCAAACTTCTGTATCGCAATGCGAGACAATTAACAAGTCTCAAAAAAGTGCTCCTGTAATTGTGTTATGCACCCATTCGAACCTACTTCCCATTTTCGACCTTTGGTTACCCTCTACAATTTTTAAGCCTTCCCCTCTCCCTCCCCCACTATTCGCCGCCCCCTCTCCATACACACACTTCGCACAATTAGCAAACTGACGATTTCTTGACACCTCAGGATGTGCCGTATCAACCGATCCCTTCTTTTAATGACTATATTACGGAATGATAGACTGGTACGCACTATATAGTGGAGATGTTGAGTCGCAGGCAGACACAACTAAAGGACAGCTAAACATGAAAGCTTCCGTCCGAAACGCCTTTCTCCGAAGGAGATGGCACACACCTACATTCGCGTAAACACAACTCACACACACATGGCCACGGTCTCTGACGGCCGAGTCTCCACTATATGATGAGTAGCACTCTATCCTTTTCATAGTATTGTCGTTATTCCGTCCTGGAATTTCCATTGTTTGAACCCTTCTTTTAGTTAGGTGTACAATACATTGTTTTTCTCCCGGGTTCAATGCAGTACCTCCCCATTACTTATTTAACCTACTCATTTAACGTTCGGCATTTTCCTGTAGCATTACATTTCGAAAGCTTCTATTCTCTTTATCGTCTGAACCTTTTATTTTCCAATTTGACTTTCGCATACAGCTACACTCCAGACAAATACCTCCAGAAAAGGTATCCTAACACAGAAATCTATGTTCAGTGTTCTGAAATGGTTTCTGTTACTAGTCTCAACTCCTTCTCTATTTCGGCCACCATCAGTTATTTTGATCCCAAATAGCATAACTTATCTACTGCTTTGAATATTGCGGGTGTCCAAATCTAATTCATTCAGAATAGCCTTATTTAACTCAACCTTTCCTTAAAAATGGTTCAAATGGCTTTGAGCACTATGGGACTCAACTGCTGAGGTCATTAGTCCCCTAGAACTTAGAACTAGTTAAACCTAACTAACCTAAGGACATCACAAACATCCATGCCCGAGGCAGGATTCGAACCTGCGACCGTAGCGGTCTTGCGGTCAACCTTTCCTCACCCTGTTTTACTTTTGTTAATTTTCAGTTTATAACTTCTTTTCAAAACACTGTCCATTCCGATCGACTGCTCTTCTAAGACTTTTCCGCCTCTGACAGAATTACACCATCGGCAAATTTCAGTTTCTTTTGAGTTCCTTTCCGGAATTTTCAAAATTGCTTTTCTTTACTATTTTCCCATGTACAAATTGAATAACATCGAGGACTGGCTATATTTATGTCTTCTTCTCCTATCAACTACTGATTCCCTTTCGTGGCCTTCGACTCATAACTGTAGTCTCTTTTCTGTACGTGTCATGGCTAACCTTCGCCTCCTAGTATTTTTATGCGTGCTACCTTTCGAATTTCAGATAGTGTATTACAGCGAACGTTGCTTAAAGCTTTCTTTACATCTACAAATCCTATATACGTGGGTTTGCCTTTCTTTAGTCTATCTTTTCAGACAAGTCGTGTGATCAGTACTGCCTCCGCTGTTCCTATATCTCTCTGGAATATAAATTGATCTTTCCCGAGGTCAGCATATACTAGTTTTACCATTCTTCTGTAAATAGCTCGTGTGAGTATTTTGGTTCCGTAAAGTTCACACCTGTCAGCACCTTCGTTCTGTAGAACAGCAAGTATTACATTCCCCTTGATAAATGAAGGTATTTCGCCTGCCTCATATATCTTTCATGCAAGGTGGAACAGTTTTGTCATGGCTGGATACCGCAAATATCTCAGTAAATCTGAAGGAATGTCGCCCACTGCTGGGCCTTGTTTCTGTTTAGGTCTCTCTGGGCTCCGTTAAATTATCCTAGCAGTATCGTATCTGCTGTCTCCATTTACTTCCTCGTCGCTTTCTGTAGCGTTGTCTCCAATAACATTTCCTTGTGTAGCCCTTCTGTATACCTTTCACATTTCCCTTCTCTGCTTAGTACTGAATTTCCATGTGAAATGTTGATATTCATGTGGCTGCTTCGCTTTACTTCAAAGTTCTTTTTAATTTTGCTGCGGGCGACATCTATCTACACACGCAGCCTAATTCTGAATGCTTTTCGATTATACTGAAATGAAAAGGCTCGTATTTACTGTGGCATGGTTGCAGCGCTTAGCACCTGTGACTGGTCTGTGTGTGTGTGTGTGTGTGTGTGTGTGTGTGTGTGTGTGTGTCGGTAGGGCGTGCTCACAGACTGTGACGGTCCAACTATAACTCCCGAGCATGGGCATGTCTTATTTCCTCAAATCAAATGGTTCAAATGGTTCTGAGCATTATGGGACTTAACATCTGAGATCATCAGTCCCCAACAAATTAGAACTAATGTAAGGACATCACGCACATCCATGCCCGAGACAGGATTCGAACCCGCGATCGTAGCAGTCGCTCTGTTCCGGCCTGGAGCGCCTAGGACGTCTAGGCCTCTTATTTCCTCCTGCCGTGTGATAAGGCCAGGGGGATGGTGGAATTTTATTTGCTGAGCGATGGGATTAAAGCTACAAGGTATTAATACGGCTGTAAAATTGTTTCAATTTCGTTGTGGGCCGTGGAACACCTATTTTCGACCTACTTTGTGTCTGTATCCATAATTCTATGTCAATTTGTAGCGTTCCTTATATATAATGTTGTGTCCTACACGCAAATTCTTTGACTATGTATACACATTTCAGTTACGTGAACTTTTGAACGATGTTGTTTAAACTGTGCTTGTGAATTTAAATAACTACTGGAATAATTGTTATACAGGGTGTTACAAAAAGGTATGGCCAAACTTCCAGGAAACATTCCTCACACACAAACAAAGAAAAGATGTTATGTGGACTTGTGTCCGGAAACGCTTAATTTCCATGTTAAAGCCGATTTTAGTTTCGTCAGTATGTACTGTGCTTCCTCGATTCACCGCCAGTTGCCCCAATTGAAGGAAGGTAATGCTGACATGCGACTCATTGCTCTACAGTACTAGCATGCAAGCGCATCAGTACGTAGCATCAACAGGTTAGTGTTCATCACGAACGTGGTTTTGCAGTCAGTGCAATGTTTACAAATGCGGAGTTGGCAGATGCCCATTTGATGTATGGATTAGCACGGCGCAATAGCCGTGGCGCGGTACGTTTGTATCGAGACAGATTTCCAGAACGAAGGTGTCCCGACAGGAAGACGTTCGAAGCCATTGATCGGCGTCTTCGGGAGCACGGAACATTCCAGCCTACGACTCGCGACTGCGGAAGACCTAGAACGACGAGGACACCTGCAATGGACGAGGCAATTCTTCGTGCAGTTGACGATAACCCTAATGTCAGCGTCAGAGAAGTTGCTGCTGTACAAGGTAACGTTGACCACGTCACTGTATGGACAGTGCTACGGGAGAACCAGTTGTTTCCGTATCATGTACAGCGTGTCCAGGCACTATCAGCAGCTGATTGGCCTCCACGGGTACACTTCTGCGAATGGTTCATCCAACAATGTGTCAGTCCTCATTTCAGTGCAAATGTTCTCTTTACGGATGAGGCTTCATTCCAAAGTGATCAAATTGTAAATTTTCACAATCAACATGTGTGGGCTGACGAGAATCCGCATGCAATTGTGCAATCACGTCATCAACACAGATTTTCTGTGAACGTTTGGGCAGGCATTGTTGGTGATGTCTTGATTGGGCCCCATGTTCTTCCACGGACGCTCAATGGAGCACGTTATCATGATTTCATACGGGATACTGTACCTGTGCTGCTAGAACATGTGCCTTTACAAATACGACACAACATGTGGTTCGCGCACGATGGAGCTCCTGCACATTTCAGTCGAAGTGTTCGTACGCTTCTCAACAACAGATTCGGTAACCGATGGATTGGTAGAGGCGGACCAATTCCATGGCCTCCACGCTCTCCTGACCTCAACCCTCTTGACTTTCATTTATGGGGGCATTTGAAAGCCCTTGTCTACGCAACCCGGTACCAAATGTAGAGACTCTTCGTGCTCGTATTGTGGACGGCTGTGATACAATACGCCATTCTCCAGGGCTGCATCAGCGCATCAGGGATTCCATGCGACGGTGGGTGGATGCATGTATCCTCGCTAACGGAGGACATTTTGAACATTTCCTGTAACAAAGTGTTTGAAGTCACGCTGGTACGTTCTGTAGCTGTGTGTTTCCATTCCATGATTAATGTGATTTGAAGAGAAGTAATAAAATGAGCTCTAACATGGAAAGTAACCGTTGCCGGACACATGTCCAAATAACATATTTTCTTTCTTTGTGTTTGAGGAACGTTTCCTTAACGTTTGGCCGTACCTTTTTGTAACACACTATATAATATACTGTAAATAACTTGGTCCGTCGTTAGGGAACATAGGATTGAATGTAAAAGATGTAGGGAAGCCCCGCAGCTACGGAAGAAGCCTGGCGGAGTGCAGTAGGTGTGGTTGGCGCGCAAGTGGCAACTCGTCCTACGTGAAGGGTAAGGAGTCTGGGCTGAGCAGTGCTGTGGTTCACACCTCGCTAGCAGCAGCGGATCACTGTGGCTCATATTCCTGGAGTTTTTAGGCCAGAAGGGCAGTACTTATGGGCCTCGGATGCTGAATTCGGTGATACCATTATCATGACATGGTTTTTGGCCCTATAAAAATACAATTTCGACGCCAAGAAGACATGTAAGAGGGCGAGGCCAACAGTACTGCTGTGACTGCATCGCCGCCAGGTTGGTAGCCACTTCCAGTTGCGCCACCACTGCCACCAGCCTTCCATTACATTGTTTACATTAGGCACTCTGTAAATGGACCAGGTATTTGTGAAATTTTTTGATTCTATAATAATAATAGTGGTGTTGCTAAAAACTCTGTCTTACAACCGTACTTATACCAAGTCACAAACCTGGACAGGAATCGTATCCTAGTGATTTTAATTCCGAGAGTCCTAATTTATCATGAGAAAATGGTTGAACTTGAATTTAATATTGTGTTGTCATTTGTACAGCCAATTATAATTCTGAGTAGGTCAAAAAATTTCTTGTGAAAGCACATTTGTTATTTGAAGAGTTACAGTTTGTTGTGCTTTACTTGATTAATAATTAATGATAAGAATACTTACCATTTCTCATACATACTAGTATAGTTTTGTTAATGGGCAGGTTCTTCAAATCACGAAAGTTTAAGTGTCCTCATGTACTAGGCTAGTTAGTTAATGAAGCAATGCCAAGGTCCTTCAGAGCCAGTGTAGGTAGATTTGCATTCTGTATAGTTGCTTCAAACCGAGTTTAAGAAAGAACTATTTATTGTGGTATGTATTCTAATGCAAGTTGGTTACAGCACAGGGATAGATACCCTGGACTAAGCAATGAAATTATAGACTATGATCGCTAGCAGACCCCCTGATTTAAATTGAAAATAATTTCAAGCTTTTCCCTGCTCACTATTGCTACTAGTTTCAAATGTGTCGGTAATTGGTTTTATAAACGTTACACATAGTTAATTTAAGGTACGTGTTGTTGAGAGGCATGTGTTACTGTTCACTGTCTTATTAGCCATTTGTTTGTTAAACACATTTATCTGCAAGGTTAGGTTACTGTGTTGTAGTAGGAACAGATGTAAGGAACTAGTTTAGCGTGTGTGTCAAGGCCTTAGCACTGCCTTCTGCTTTATCATTTTGCTTGACACAAAAATGCCTAATTAGGCTGGCGACCGGTTTTAATATGTAATGTTACAACTTGCTTTTGTGCTGCGAGGACGCTTGTTTCTGTCCCACCGTTTGCTATTCTTTATGCTCTGCTGGAGTATTTCGGAAACGAATCCCAGTCTGATTGTTCTGTTTCCATTAGGTTATCTCACGGTAAATTTTCTCAAAAAATTCCTCGCAGAGGTATAACCTTAACAGCGATTGCCGTTTTAATGTGGTCGGTGGTACCGTTACAGCCGATATGCAGTATTTCGATCTGCCAGGGAATTAGCTACGTCGGCGTAAGCAGCATGAATGGTGACGCCAACGTGGCAATGGTTGAACCAGCAAACAGCATCCGGAAGTCACTGGTGATTAATGAAGGAATCATTTACATTGTAATGCGCCAGTCATTTAATTGCATTCTTTTGAGACCGAGATAATGCTTTTGCTTGTTTCACGCCAGGAGAATTGATTGAATTTCTTATTGTTTCTGAATGAACTGTTTAAACAACATTTAGGGACTACAAGGCGCATGGAGCGTATATTTGTTTTTGAGAATATAGTCCAGATTGATTATCCAGCATGTCACTGTTTTCTTTAAATGTGAAAGGATGATTAGGTCTGTGCGATTAACGTAACTTTAATTTAACTTCACAGTCAAAGCAAAAGATGTGTTATACTTGGTTATATGTAGTGATAATTATTCAGAGACAGACTTGTTTAGTCTTTGGCTTTTGAACTTCATCGCGGTAGGAAACACGAGTGTGGAGTCAGACACACATTTTAGGGCCACAAAGGAAGTCTTAAATAATTGTCTGTTGCACATAAGCGGGGCCCTTGTGTGTTAGCCAGCGTCTGAACTATACAGGGTGACTCCGTGACAATGTTGCAAACTTTGAGAGATGGCGGAGAAGTGAAAATGTATCAGTTTGAGATGAGGGATTCTGGTCTGCGAACGACCGAGCCGAAAGCTACAAGCGAAAAATCGTTCTGATACCTCCGTCAATTGATCCCTTCTACTGCAAGTTTTCCGCTTTCCATATATCTTGAGGAGGTAATGTGGTCCAAAACAACCAAGAAAAGTGCAGTAAGACCTCAAGAACACTGAACACTTGTTCATATTTGCTAAACTGAAACACATTCCGTCTACTGATCGTGTGCTCTTAGCTCTTAAGCTACGCACTTTAGATTCTTTGTTAATTGGACATTTTTTCCTTTTTTTCATCTGGACTACATCGTCTCAAAATATGGAAGACAGAGAGCTTGCTGTAGAAGAGATATAGTTTTCGAGGTATCAGAACGCATTTTAATTAAACTCTCGACTCGGTCTTTTCCACACCAGGATCTCTTAGACATTTACCGTTCTCCCTCACCCACAAAGGTTTGTAGTGTCACACAATCATTCCGCATTATGTGTGAAGTGCTCAGCAACGGGGCTGTCTCTAACGACCTCGATGTCGACGGGACGTTAAACTATAACCTTCTTCAGGAGCGGAAGGTTGGGACAGTTTTTAATTGAACCCAATGTTTCCAGCCCTGTCAAGTAAGAGAATCGCCAGAAGAACTGTGCATAAATGAACAGTACCCGCATTTGTGGCGGTTTACAGTACCGTTCAGCTTGAATTGTGCCTAGTCAGACCACATAACCATCCCTGCAAATTGTTTATCCTCGGGAAGCTTGCCTTTAAACAACTCGCAATACTCCATACTTTGATCCGTGTCGTCCTCGTTCATTGCGTGCAGCGGTCTTGTAATGAACACTTCCCACTTTGCAACTGGACCCCTCTATTATGTGAATGCAGGCTTCACCGGCGCATACTGCTGTTGAAATCTCCTGCTGCTTCCGTGCGGTTGTCTGCGTTCAAACTCCGCGACGTTTCGATGAATGTCATTCTCATCGTCTTCTGGCAGAGATGATACTCTCTTTGGAAGCTACGAGTATACAGTAGATCTACTCCTACAAGAAATGGTTCAGAACCCTACCCATTATGGAATTATACTAGCCTTGATGGCAAGAGCCAGACAATATCTCTTTAAGGATGTTCACGCAGAGATTGTGGTCAGCGATCAGTGGCTTGGAAAGAAAGCAGGAAATTCTGTATCTTTAGGAAAAATAATAACGAGGAGTTTGTTTTCGTTCTCAGCCAGGAGCTCGTGTCGCACGATTTAGTCAGTGAACACGAGACAGACGGTCATCTTGAGATTGAAGCTCTTTTGTCCGTGTTTTCTTTAACAATACATATGATTTGGATGCGATTCGCTTTTAGCAAAACATAATTTTGTTTTTTATCCCAAACATGTCTCACTGCAGTTGCAGCATCAACAATGGGCTTTTATTTTATGGCTGTTAAACATAAAGAATGTTCTTTACTGTTTGTTTGTCTGTTTTACGGAAGTGAAACAAAATGTAAATAGACACATACACACCCACATCCTTCCACATAAAATTAATTAATTTCAGACATAGCCATAATAGTTTCGAAATCGTAATTTTTGCTTAAATATTTTGTCTACATTAAGTTGTAAATGGTTGCAAATGACAAACCGTAAAAGAAAACGGACAATGTAAAAACATAATACAGCAGGAAAACGACACCATGTGGAAAAAAGGTATGAATATATAATTTTATGTGTTCTTCAGAAACCTGTAATTACGATCTAAAAACCAATATTTACACTATACAAACAGCAAATAACATTCGTTATGTTTAAGAGGCATAAAATAAAAGCCCACTTATGATGCTGCAACTGCAGTGAAACATCTTTGGGATGAAAAGAAAATTGTGTTTTGCTAAAGGCGGACCTCTTACAGAAACATATGTATGAGACAGACTGTTGCTCATGTTCGAACACACCGTTACGTTCCAAGCTCACGGCTTTCAAACAGTGGATGGAAAGCGTCCGAATGAGAACCGTTACAAAACGATTCATCTTCTGTTTATAACAGCTGATCATAGCAGCCGCTTCATTAACAATATAATCAGTTTCACCAACAGAACAATTAGAGTCAAACCCACCAGACAAGAAACACTGAATACAGTCACCATCAGTACTTAGCAAAGTAGGTCCCACCAGTTCATTAATGCTGTATTTCTCGAGCACATCACTAAAATTCTCCATTATAGCACCGCACTTCAAAAACAATGCGATTTCTCCTTCCTAGCTCATTTGTACACAACTTAAAACAATTTTGCTCATGTTGAACTACACAGTTACGTTCCAAGCTCACGAATTCCAAATAGTAGATGGAAAGCGTCAGAATGAGAACTGTTACAAAACGAGTCATCTTCTGATTATAAAGAAAATGATGTGGATTTACGAGAAGTTTGCCAACTGTGGTCGAGAACATACAAACTGAGGCCAATAAAACAACTATGTGGAAAAATTTCAGTACTCAAAAACTTTGTGGAAAAATTTCAGTACTCAAAAACTATGCGGAAACATTTCATTACCCAAAAAAATTAGTAATAGCGCCAGATAGGTCTCAGTTAAGTGTGAGAGATTCAGATTTATTGTTGAAGCTACCATTGAGGCCCTTGCATGTAATACTGATGAATTTCCTATAAGTAAGTCCTCGATTCAAAGAATTCCTATGGAGAAACTGAAAGAGCAAGTGGAAGCTGTAAAACCCCGTTTTCAAAACTAGGTACCAGACGTTGTGACTGTTCACTAGGATTCCAAACTTTCGCCTGTTTTATATTATCGAAAATCAGAAGCAGAATGTCTTCTGACAGTTGTATCGTATGGAAATAAAGAACAGCTTATTGCTGCGCCAAGGTTGGAAAGCTTTTCAGGATGCGAAGAGGTGAAGGCTGTTCTGAACGTGACTGCTGGCTGAAATATAAATCAGTTCGAAATATAAATCAGTCAAGAGACAACAAATACTGATGTTCTATTCTTCAAAAGTTTCGAGATAACTGGAAAAGTGTAATCCACACAAAATGCGGTGCTATAAAGAAAAACTCGCACTGTGAAGTTGACAATCCGCTTGAGTTTTACCGAAATGAACTGACCAAAGAAATAGGGATGACTGTCGAGAGTTGAAAGAGCTTTCTGTGTTTTTTTCGAGCTCGATCGGTGGCGAGAGCTAATTACTCCTTAAAATATCACTACTTTGTGCCCAGTTCAAAATTAGGAGCAAGGGTGCGGCAGCGCTGTCAGACGTTTGCCTGTACATTCAGACGTACTACGTCATGCCGTGGCACTTAAAGCTTCCTACCAAGATTTGTGCTTTCTGAAATCGACGAAAAAATGGATGGAAACATCTCAAAAGCAGCTCTACAGAGTATAAGCCAGCATTTGTTTGCTAATGATGTGGATGTAGAAACTAAAGTAAAACGGTTACAAACTAAATGGAAAATAGTTTATCAGCTCACGGTAAACGTTACATCTCATGAAAGGAAGAACTTTGGGGTCCATTGTACGGTAATTCAAGTTCTATAACTTGTTTCTTTAGTTTTCTGTCTACATCACAGTTTTGTTAACTCACTTTCTCTTTTTTCTAATTGCAGAGAAAAACATTACGACTTTAAGTCAGAAGCAAGTCATCGTTCGACTGTCTTAAAATTGATTATAGTTTTTATCCATGAATGTCCTATCATGTGGTAAAATAATGCTTCGTTTCAAGAAGACATAAAGGTTTCAACGCAGAGGGAAGAGAATGATACAGCTGAAAGAGGGGTTAAGTTGATGGATTAATCACTGCTGAGAAGGAACAAAATCAATTTTTGTTACGTTGCTTTATCCTGACTGCAGAATGCAAAATTTGAAAAGAATATTTAAAGAATAATGTTTTTACGTGTTAAACAGTATACAAACACGATTTGGGTATATCAGTATGTTATTTACCAAATAAACATTAAGTTCCAAAATCCTACGATACTTAATACAGATTTTTTTGTCTCACGTTTGGCATCGAGCAGGCATCTGTTATCATAATTTAATCGCAATATATTTACCATGTGTATGTTTAAAGTCAAACAGATAAAAAATAGAGCGTATGCATATTTTATTTCGCAAAAGGAACCTCCCCTGTGTTGGGACACGCTACTGTCCATAGGCTGTTGATTCTCAACTTCATACTACCACTATGTTGGATTATAGCCCAGACACAATTTCTGTTTGTGAAATAATTGCTCAACTGTGGGTGAATAACATCAACACTTCTGCACCGCACACTCAACACAGACTCATTATATGACAATTAATCACAGAAGAAGCTAATTAAATTCCCTTAGCATCACCTGATTTAATTCGGTGGTTGCATTCCATTATCCCCGTTTTGCTTTTGTTGACGTTCATTTTATATCCGTCCTTCCAAGACATTGTCCGTTCCATTCAATTGCTCTTCCAAGTCTGTTGCTGTATTTGACAGAAATTCAATGTCATCGTCAAACCTTTAAGTTTTCAAAGTTTTCATTTGGTCTCCCTGCACCAAATTTTTCTTTGGTTTCTGTGGGGTTCTGCCCACTCGTCTCGTATAGGGTGCCTAAAGGATGCTGCCTTCTCGGATAGCTGTACAACAATTCAAGCAAATCACAGTAATGGTTTTTATTACCATAAAGTAGATTGACAATACTTATCATTGATTTAACAAGAACGTGTCGCAAGCGATGGGCGACATGCAAACTATCAGTTTCCTTTGCTATGAGCAATGTTCATGCAAGTTTGTCACACAGTTTGTAGTGTTCTCTTCTAAGGCCGGGTTGGGGATTTTCTCCGCTCTGGGACCGGATGTTTGTGTTGTCCTCATCATTTTCATCATCATTCATGAAAGCAAAACAATAAACTGGTAGCCAAGATCGCAGGAAAGCTTTTTATTCCATGATTACCAGTTTCGGCGAAACTAAAGCTGCCATCATAGAATCTTAGGACACATACAGGCTGCAACATCAAGGCAAACAGGCTTCCGCTTGTATGTGATGGAGACACTTAACATTTATAATGTCATCTTTCTTGGACGCCTATGTGATATTTTGTAAGGCCTGCGTGTTGTAGGCAACTATTAAAGCACCATTGTTTGCCTTGATGATGTTGTAACCTGTATGTGTCCTAAGATCCGATTATGGCGGCTTTAGTTTCGCCGAAAACGGTAATCATGGAATAAAAAGAATTCCTGCGATCTTCGCTACGAGTTTATTGTTTTACAAGCATCTACATCGCTCCAACATGTGCTCCCTACAAAATTCATGAAAGTGGCGAGATTAGGGTGAGCAAAGGTTGTAAATTTGTACGGGCTTTGAGAACCCCGCTGTTGAGCGCCCACAGACCAAACATCATCATCATCATCATCATCATCGTCTCCTAAGGCGTGGTTTTTACTAGTGTCCGTCTTCTACTGTCCCCGAGGCTGGCAGGAGCAGCGCTTATATTCTCTTCTTGTAGAGGACGCTCCTGTCGTGGTGCGGTCCCAGCCAGCGTGCTATTGGCCGAGGTCGTCTCTCAGCCTTCCCTGCTCTTGCGTTCTTCATCTTCGTGCCGGCGCTTTTCGTTGCTTTTCGTTACGCCGGAACAGTTTCCATTACTGCTTGTTTAGTGCACAGATTGAATAACATCGGGAATAGACTGCAACACTGTCTCACTCCCTTCTCAACCACTGCTTACTGTTTATGCCCTTCGATTCTTATAAATGGTTTCTGTACAATTTGTAAATAGCCTTTCGCCCCCAGTATTTTACCCCTTTTACCTTCAGAATTTCAAAGCGAGTATTTCAGTCAACATTGCCAAAAACTTTTTGTAAGTCTTTCTTTTTTCTAAGATAAGTCGTAGGGTCAGGATTGTGCCGTGTGCTCCTACATTTCTCCAGAACCCAAACTGATCTTCCCCCTGGTCGGTTTCTAACAGTTATTCCATTTTTCTGTAAAGAATTCATGTTAGTATTTTGCAACCATGACTTATTAAACTGATAGTTCGGTAATTTTCACACCTGTCAGCAACTGCTTTCTTGGAGTTGGAATTACCACATTCTTCTTTAAGGCTGAGGGTATTTCGCCTGCCTCACACATCTTGCACGCCAGATAGTAGAGTGGGTGGCTCTCCCAAGGCTATCAGTAGTTCTGACGGAATATTATTTACCTCTGGGATCTTGTTTCGACTTAGATCTTTCAGGGCTCTGTCAAATACTTCTCGCAGTGTCATTTCTCCCATCTCATCTTCATCTATGTCTACTTCCTCTTCTATAACATTGCCTTCAAGTTCATCTCCCTTGTATAGACCCTCTACATACTCCTTCCACTTTTCAGCTTTCCCTTCTTTACTTAGGAGTGGTTTCCCGTCCAAGCTCTTGAAATTATACAGCTGTTTCTCTTTCCCGCAAAGGCCTCTTAAGTTTTCCTATTCCAGTCCGCCTTCACAATTAAATTTTCGTACCTTTTAACTAACTGAATAATATCTTTTATTCCATCAGATATTTATTGAATCTCTTCTTTTTCTGCGGAGCTAGTTGGCATTTAAAATTGTACTACTGTGGTAGGTGTGGAGTTCGTGTCTATCTTGACTACGATAATGTGTTCACTATTCTGTTCATGGAAGCTTACCGGCGTATCTTGTTCATTATAAAACCCACTCCTGCGTTACCAATATTCGACTTTGCATTTATAACTCTGTATTCACCTGACCATAAGTCCTGTTCCTCCAGCCATGAGCTTCACTATTTCCCACTATAGCTAACTTCAACCTACCCATGTCTCTTTTTAAATTTTCTAACCTAACCGTCTGATCTAGAGATTTAACATTCCACACTCTGATTCGTAGAATGCAAGTTTTGTTTCTCCTGATGACGACATCCTCCTGAGTGGTCCCCAGTCGGAGATCCGAATGGGGGCACTATTTTATCTCTGGAATGTTTTACATAAGAGGATGCCGTCATCGTCCAAGCACACAGTAGAGCTGCATGCCTTCGGGAAAAATTGCGGCTGTAGTTTCCCCTTGCTTTCAGCCGTTCGCAGTACAAGCACAGCAAGGGCGTTTTGGTTAGTGTTACAAGGCCAGATCAGTCAATCATCCAGACTGCTGCAACGCAACTACTGAAAAGGTTGCTGCCTCTATTCAGGAACCACACGTTTGTCTGGCCTCTAAACAGATTCCTCTTCGTAACAGTCTGTATCGCTGAAGCACGAAAGCCGCCACACCAGCCGCAAGGTCCATGGTTCATTGGGGGAGGGGGAGGGGCTGCTCTGCGAGTGGAGAGAGGATGAAGTGCGAATGTTACAGTGCCTCAGGAAATGAGAGGTAGTCAGCCAACGCACGGGAAAAGTTTCACCTGGAAGGGACCAAGGGCAGCGAGGAACGCACCACGCCAAGGTGAGGGAAAGGAGAAGGCGGCGCGACCTGGGGTGGAGCCGGAGAGAGTGGTAGTGTATACGTCAGTCGCTACAGTCTAACTGTGTCGGGTACGGTAACCGGATAGAAGGTATGTCAATAACGCCTCAATGGCTTTTCCTACCGAGGGGATATGGGCTTGCCATTACAGATTGTCGTAGTGGTGGGATGGCAAACTTAGTCCACGTGCGTCTGAACAGGAATTAACCCTTAAGGTCGAATGGTTTACTATGACCAGTTAAGTTTCCCAGAGTTCAAAACTGGTGATGACAGATTCATATATCCTCAGCATTGGTTACTCCTGTCCAATTTAAATAAGAGATGGTTATCTCAGCATTGGTTACTCCTGTCCAAGCCCACATCTCGTGGTCGTGCGGTAGCGTTCTCGCTTCCCACGCTCGGGTTCCCGGGTTCGATTCCCGGCGGGGTTAGGGATTTTCTCTGCCTCGTGATGGCTGGGTGTTGTGTGATGTCCTTAGGTTAGTTAGGTTTAAGTAGCTCTAAGTTCTAGGGGACTGATGACCATAGATGTTTAGTCCCATAGTGCTCAGAGCCATTTTTGAACTCCTGTCCAATTTAAATAAGAGATGGTAAGCATAATTATGTCCGCAGCTCGTGGTCTCGCAGTAGCGTTCTCGCTCCCCGAGAACGGGGTCATGGGTTCGATTCCCGGCGGGGTCATGGACTTTTCCTGCCTCGAGGTGACTGGGACCTTGCCTAGTAAGGCGGCGCGGGTCTCCCGCGTCGCTGCCCTACGCTCTGAAAAGAAGTATGGGACTCATCATCATCATCAAGTATAATGATGTAAGTTTATTGAACGGTAAGGACGAGGTCTCGTCTAGACGTAATGTTTCCGGTTAAAAGAAAGACTAAAAATTTAGTTGTGTAGCTTGATATTTTTCTTGCTGTTGAATTATTTTATTATTCACCCGTATTTCCATGTTGCCTCCCAAAAACGCCAACATAACTAGCTGATTTCCCGTGTTCCGGAACTGATTAATTGTTATTGCTGAATTTCCAGTAGGTAGCTCTAAGCTAGATCACAATGTGCTACTGGACACTGGACAGTGGTAAAGGCAGGGGAGTGAAAATTACAACGTAAGTGATGCTCGTTTAATGAGTGTAAAGTCGGTAATAGAAACTGTTAAATGACGACGCCAGTTAATGTAAAAGTTAGGTTTAACAGCTATACGAAAAAGCTTTGTTTCACTTATAGCGTCCCCAGTGCTATATTACGAAAAGACTTAAAAAACAGTATTTATAAAGAAGAGACATTTAAAAATTGAATAATATATTTTTATCATGTAGCCGTAAAATAATCATTTCTCTGGGTAGGTTTCGAGTGCAAGGAAATGTAACAAAATGATCTAAAGAGATGACAAGATACGCTCTTTTGTTAAATTTTTAGTCGTCTTCACTTCTTCTCTTGTCTTGATTGTGTATAGACGGACATCTTGCGAGTGCTGGCAAATGTAACCATATTTGTATGAGTTAAGCATATAATATATTCATTTAATATTATTGTGCACTTTTAATTTGCAAGAGGTGATCCCGATTTCATGTCCGCCTTCCTTGAATTAACCTGCATTCAAGTAATTTACAGTTCAACAATCGCAGCGGCCGATGCAGCCAACGACGCCATTACGTGGCGATATTAACTTGTGAAAAATTAGCGGAAGCGAAATACTTGCCCGCTATTAACATAATATTAATTTTTCTCCACAGCACTACGTGACAATGGTTAACGGAGGTAAGAAAAATAATCTCGCGCGTGTGTGGGCCGCATAACTAAAGATTTCTTGCTTTAAAGTGAACTGACTAGCCGAGGAAATTAATATGTTCAACTGATATGCTCATGTATTAAGATTCAGCGAGTCTAACATTCATTAACGTAACAAATAATTTGAGATTAATATTGTTAAAAAGGAGAAATGAAATATTATTTTTATTAAGACCCACCAGGTAGGTCGGCAACAATCAAATAATAATAATAATAATATATTAAATTACAACGGCCGACGGACGCGAGACACTGCTCAAAGTCATTCATGGACGAATATTCAGCAATGTTTCTTACTTGAACTCCTTTGTATGAAGACATTTCACAATAACTGAAAAGTAAACTCAAATAGCGAAACAAATCGTGGGAGCACTTATAAACACATATTTACGTTTGATGTGTAACACTCTATGCAAGTGGATTGTATCTTTTCTCATAATGTTTGGTTACCTAAGAACTAATGCCCCTTCCAGACGGTGGTCAGTTGTTTCCTGAAGACGGTCCTATACGCCGAAAAGATAGTAGAACAAAAGCGGTGTACTTGTTATTCACCTTTAAATATGGAATTGTTCTGCTAATAAGCAATGGAAAAATACATAAGTAAGACTTATTTAAGTATTTATTTGCTCGTAACGCCATTACACTATGTTTTGCAGTTGGGCGCTCAGATCGTCAAATTCAGCGGGAGTTGCAGTCAAAATCAAGAAGGCCTGAGAAAGAGGGTGAGACCGACACAGAGCGGGAAAGATGCTGGTGGACTCCTGCGGAAACATGGCCTGCAAAGAATTTCGCTCCCGCCGACAAGATAAAAAGTCTCCCTTGCATTGTTAAAGACGGTCTAGGTCTCCGAAAGTCGGGTGTGTAGTGCATTCCTTATGAATCTGGAGGGGCAGAATATTAGCACGGTGAAGAGATATGCGAGGAACATGAGCAATACTCCCGATTTAAACAACCAACTTTAGCAGATCAGGTGCTGTACAACACAGCGGCGAATGTAATCGTCAAATGAAATACGATGAGACCAGTAGGGCGCTGCCAATTGCAAATTTCTGGGACAACGTAATTAAAGAGTGTCTCGGAATAAATATGGCAGAAAACGTAACAAACAGGGACGGAGGTGACAGTTTAACAAGATCTGGATTCTGGCTCTGAGTTCATTAAGACCTCGCCGGCCACGACATCCAGGAGAGCTAGGAAACGCTGAGAAAAGGTGCATTTCACGGAATGTCAGCGAGGGTTCCGAAAAAAAACAGAAGAACGTCGACAGCGGAAGTGCTCTTCGGGAGTCGAACTCATCTATAAACACCGGCGCAATACCGACAGCAGTCTGATGCGGGTCCAGACAGCGAGTCCATGCAAAATGGAAACAACGGGAGCACACCATTAATCAGTCACCACGATAAAAGCCGAGACGTAGTTTTGGTACTCTCCGGTAGCCGCTCTTCCCAGCGATTTATCGCCAATATTCTAATTGAACGTAAATTGATGTCATTGATGTCTTCACCTACTCATTCGCAGTACGTTACGATTATTTACATCGCGAGCCAACTGGCCGTCTCTAGACCAGCCATCGATACTCAGCAGATGTTCCTGCATTTCCTTGGGCATCCTATACAACAGCATCATCCACGAATAGCCTCACGGAGCCTTGCGACTTTAGCCACTAGTTACTGATTACAGACTGTTTCACAGTTATTACAACGTACTTCCAGAGGACATAGGGCCACTTAGCAGTTAAAAGTCTTGATTAGGAACCGAAGTCCGGAAACGTACCGTTTGGATTAAAATTATTTCGAAACTCGGATCGCTTTCAGGTCTCCCATGCCACGGTACGCACACAAATTACGAAAATGGGTCCGTCGTCATTCCGTGTTACTATGACAGCACATACCGTTCTCGCCCGACCACAGTAACGGTTCCCCCTAGGAGGGTTGACTGTGCTGCTTCACGGACGTACCCCACGCTCGTCTTCCGTGAGCAAGTTCTTCGTCACTTGGAAGACAATCCTGTCACGAGTACTGGAAACTCCGCTGTGTGCCTAACCTAAGGCGGTAGATTTGAAATAAATCATGTGATATGCAATCTTAATTCAATGGTAAATTTTCGGACATGGGTTCCTTATCAGATCTTTATACAGGGTGGTCCATTGATAGTGACCGGGCCAAATATCTCACGAAATAAGCATCAAACGAAAAAACTAAAAAGAACGAAACTCGTAAGCTTGAATGGGGAAACCAGATGGCGCTATAGCTAGCGCGAGATGGCGCTGCCATAGGTCAAACGGATATCAACTGCGATTTTTTAATAGGAACCCTCATTTTTTATTACATATTCATGTAGTACGTAAAGAAATATGAATATTTTAGTTGGAACACTTTTTTCACTTTGCGATAGATGGCGCTGTAATAGTCACAAACATATGGCTTACAATTTTAGACGAACAGTTGGTAACAGTTACATTTTTTAAATTAAAATACAGAACGTAGGTACGTTTGAACATTTTATTTCGGTTGTTTCAATGTGATACATGTACCTTTGTGAACTTATCATTTCTAAGAACGCATGCTGTTATAGCGTGATTACCTATAAATACTACATTAATGCAATAAATGCTCAAAATGATGTCCGTCAACCTCAATGCATATGGCAATAGGTGTAACGACATTCGTCTCAACAGCGAGTAGTTCGCCTTCCGTAATGTTCGCACATGGAAAAGGAAAAAAGTGGTCTAACTAAAACATTCATATTTATTTACGCACTACACGAATATGCAATAAAAATGGGGGCCCCTATTTTAAAAACGCAGTTAATATCCGTTTTGACCTATGGCAGCGCCATCTAGCGGGCCAACCATAGCGACATCTGGTTTCCCCCTTTAAGCTAGACAAGTTTCCGTCTTTGTTTGTTTTTTTTTTTTTTTCGTTTGACGCTTATTTCGTGATATATTTGGACCGGTCCCTATCAGTGGACCACCCTGTATACTAAATCCCCTCCAGAGCCCCAAGAAGCCTGTAACAGAAATTTTGGAACATCCTATACGTACTTTAAAAGACAACAGGTCTGTGCCATTGCATTGGGGTGGTCCTAAAACTATTTCGATTTATTCGCGAAGAGAACAACATGTTGGACTGTGTCTGCGAGGTGATCCCGATCCAGTCACAAATCTAGTCCGACACTCGGTAAGCTAGCATTTTGTTTGCGGAACAGTGGCAAACGCCCTCAGAAACTCAGAGAAGACGAGGACTGCTGTGTGGGGTCTATATCACACGAACTAACACAGTGAGCCGAGTTTCGCAAGATACCCGCTTACAGAACCCCTGTTGGTTTCAACGCAGGAGATTCTTGTTTTCCAGTAGCGTCACAACACTTTCTCCTTTTCCTGGCCTCTCTGCGGAGTCGGCATATTGTTCTAGGTTTGACATTGTTGGTGATAGAGGATGGCCGCCGCGTCTCCCATCCAGTCCCGAGAAGCGCGTATTGTACAAAACCTCCCCCCCCCCCCCCCCAAAGCGCGACCATGAGTCAAATTCACGCCTTATTGTTGCTCTTTCATCTCTCTCGATCACGTCACTGACAGTAAAAAGGGAAAAAAAACAATTAGTACCTAGCAATGCCTCAAAACCGCACCCCTATATTTCGGAAGACGGATCATATCACTGTTAATAACCCTCTGGGAACTTGCGCTGTTATACTACAGGCTAGCTGGAACTATATATTATTATAGTTGAAGAAGCAGGAACGGTTCTCACTTCTCTAACGTCATACACACAAAACACAGGGGGCTCCCAGATCGTGGAGACGAAGCACTGCGTCATATGTCAAGTAAATAGTAACTTATTAACTCATATTCTCGAATAAAATTATCGTATCATAAAAATGGCGACTGTGATTTATGTCTCACTTTGTGACAACAGCCCGCTCTAGCTCGTTATACTTAAATACTGTAACTCGGGTCCATATTCAACGTATGACTGCTGCAGTGACTTCCTGAGTTCCTGCATGGTGCTGCAAGTGAGGGAAGCTACAAGAACGTGCGTTGCCCTTGGGCTGTTCAAAAAGCAATTTTGTTTGCAAGTGGAAGAACATCTTCGTAGATACTTTGGAAACATTCTGCTATCGTCGGTAAGTTTCAAGAGATGACTAACTGAAGATACAAATACGTTACATGTGCAGTCCGTTCTGTGTATAGCGTTGCTGCCTCTGGATCACGGGGTCCCGGGTTCAATTCCCGGCCGGGTTGGGGATTTTCTCTGCCCGGGGACTGGGTGTTTGTGTTGTCCTCATCACTTAACCATCATGACTGTTAACGTGGCTAGATTGGACTGTGCAAAGTCTGGGACTTTGTACGGCCGCTGATGACCGCGCAGTTGTGCGCCCCACAAAACAAACATCATCATCATCCTCATCATCATTCTGCGTAGGAGTCAAATTTTGCCAAAAAATTCGTCTTCCATTGGAAAGCGAAAATAGTTGTTTCTGTAATGCATAGGGGTAACTTTGTGGCAGCAAACATACCTCCAGAAATAAGTGTGACAGTTGTAATTGTAGAACCAAACCTCGTTAATGAGATTAGGGACATTTATAAGTGGTTAAGTAAAGAAAGAAAAAGTTTTATTTCGCATTAAAACTTTGTTTCTAAATATAACATACACAATGTTCAGAATATTGTATTAAATGTTCTTGAGTTTGTTTTGTCTCATACCACTGAACTTGGAAGTGTCTAACAGTTTGAATGAATTGTGATCTGTTTTTCCCTCACACAGTTCTACTTAACAGATGTGTAAATAAGTGTTCAAACTTCGATAAGGACAGAAGCTTAAGAAACAAACTGAAATTCGTGTCGAGGCCGGGACTTGAAGCCAGGTTTAGTAATGTATGGTTAATTACCTAGCTTAAGGTAGTTTAGTTTTGTTCCTTCTTATTTTCTTTGAATGAGGATAGCATTATCATTATTTGGATTTTAAGAAAATTAGGAAAGTAAAAATCATTAAATTAGCAAAAATTGTCACAATTTTTTATACGCAGTGTATTGATAAAAAATGCCTCATAAAACCAAGCAAATGCGTAACAAAGTTATAAGTGTGTATCATACAGAAACACTAGGTCAACACGTCTCAGACTTCACGTCTCAATGTTGTCCTAAGCTGGGGAGTAACATAAGGACAATTAACAGTACACGTTCTGAACACCTCATTGCACATAAAAAAGTTACTTCTGTCAGAATTTAATATTTAAAAGATTAAATTCCATATATATGATTGTGTTACAAAATGTGCTAAAAGCAGTTGGCCCTTTTTTTCCTCTTAGGATTCCTAAGTTAAACTCTTGTCATTATTGTTGCTATTTTCATCAGTATCTCAATGAGGAAATCTCTTTCACCTGTTTCAACTATGATTATACATTTGGGTGATTTGTTTTCGTATATAAAACGTCCGACAAAAATACACATAGGAAAAAAACACAAAATAATAATCAACATCAAGGGAAAACGTAGTACATGTAACTCAGAAAGCGTTCTGACTTACTATCGGCTTCTCGTCTCTATAGGCCTATTAAGAGCTCGTGGCCATTTCCTTTTTATCGATTTTCATAAACTATTCTTTCTCGCTATTGAAGTTATTGCATTGGGAATGGTATCTTTTTTCTATAACACTCGCTTCTCTCAGGTTTTGCTCATTCACACACTCCCTACTGCTTCGTGAGCGTATACCATTACAGGTCCCTGTAACATAACAGGTCGGGATTGATCTAGCAGGTCTCTCATTTGTTTTTGCCAGTTGGTATGGAGAAATTGAGATTTGGGGGACTTCTTGATATAGTTTTGCGTGATTAAGTCCCGACGCTATGCAAAGCTGTCATTTAGTAACGGGCGATTTGCGATCTGTTATGTGCTACTTTCCGATATTAAATCATATTTTTTTCTGATTACCGTTAAAATATAATGACGATAAATGTTTGAGATTATTTGGAATAATATTGTAATAATTATGTAGATGACGTGACGTCATTCGTCTACTCTTAGAAGAAAAAAAGAGTGTTAATTGTGCTTTTATGGACGGTCGGTGTCGAGATCAGTGATTACGATTCCAGAAATAATTGACTGGACGAAGTGCTACTTTCCGATATTAAATCATATTTTTTTCTGATTACCGTTAAAATATAATGACGATAAATGTTTGAGATTATTTGGAATAATATTGTAATAATTATGTAGATGACGTGACGTCATTCGTCTACTCTTAGAAGAAAAAAAGAGTGTTAATTGTGCTTTTATGGACGGTCGGTGTCGAGATCAGTGATTACGATTCCAGAAATAATTGACTGGACGAAGTTCAATTGCACAGCAGAAACGGTGCACCATTTTTCATGCACACGTTTACACTCTACATCGAGGTGTGGATGATTTGTGGGCGCAAATTGAACATGTGAAAGCATTTGATTAAATAAAAAGGAAAAATATAAAGAAGTTTATTCGTATATTTTGCTATTTCATGAACAGTGATATTTTATTATAGTGGTGTAGAGCCTTGCGTATTATTAATATTGTGACAGGCTGATCGCAAGTGCTCTCGTTAAAAGTCGGCTTTTGGGCCCGATTAAGAGTAGCTGGTTCTTAAAGTCTCAAAGGTTAAGTGAAGAATAAAATCACACTTAAATAACACACTATCTTTATACTATACGAAGCTAGCTATTCCGGAATCAGGTGATACCGTGGCCGTGTAGTTGTGTGTTGTAGACAACAAATAGGTAAACAAACATAAACATTTGTCATGCTCTGATATCGACGAGGGAAAGAAGAGACGACAACGACGACATACACGTACACATATACAAACGGTATACGTGGCGCCTTACAATACAATAACACAACGGTACAAGCGGATTAATTAAAATTTCTCATATTACTGTAAAAACTGGTTTCCTGCATTCGGAACAGACACTGAGTTAAGCCATGTTTCTAAATTTCGATTTTTATTTATAGTTTTACTATTATCTTAAGTGTGACGTATACGCCAGAACAATACGACCACCGAACTACTATCGATATAAACCCATCCAAGGGATAGCAGCGTCACTTGTCGAGGAATGACTGCTGGTCAGGCGCGGGCACGGTGCTCGTGGTATCAGAACAGGGAAGGCGCGCAATCTGAGGGCGTATTGTAACGAACTATGGCGGAACTAACGTCTGACTTTAATTCTGGGCAGAGTACAAGTGTGTGTGTGTATCCACAGTGCACCGAACACTCCTAACGATGGGTCTCCGCAACCGACGATTCACACATGTGCCGATGTTAACACCACGATGTCGGAAACTACGAGTGAAACGGGCATCTGACCATCGGCATCGGATGTTGGCGCAGTGGCAGAGCGTTGCATGATCTGACGAATCCCGACATGTTCATCATGCCGATGGGAGAGTGCGAATCCGTCGTCTTCCGTGGACCCAGTGCAGCTCGTGCAAGACATCGTGACGGCCAAGGAGTAACGTACACAGGTTGCAGACCACGTACGCCCCTCATGACGATCATGTTTCCCGACGGCAGTGGCATTTTACAAAAATATACACGTTACAAGGCCAGGGGTGTGATGGAGTAGTTCGAGGAAGACAATAGCGAGCTCCAATTGATGTGCTCCCCCCCCCCCCCCCCCAAAAAAACTCGCCAGATCTGAACCTGATCGAACACGTCTGGGATGTGGTTGAACGAGGCGTCACAGCTCATCGACCCCCTTCCCAGAATTTACGGGAATTAGGTGACTTTTCTGTGCAGATGTGATGTGAAATACCTCCAGCGATCTACCAAGGCCTCACTGCTACCATGAGACGACCCGTCGCCGCTGTTATCCGTGCCAAATGTGGACGTGCCGGCTATCCATCCTGTAGGATCAGCATGGGTTTCGAAAAAGACGGTCGTGTGAAACCCAGCTCGCGCTATTCGTCCACGAGACTCAGAGGGCCATAGACAAGGGGTCACAGGTAGATGCTTTGATTCTTGACTTCCGCAAGGCGTTCGATACAGTTTCCCACAGTCGTTTAATGAACAAAGTAAGAGCATGTGGACTACCAGACCAATTGTGTCATTGGATTGAAGAGTTCCTCGATAACAGAACGCAGCATGTCATTCTCAATGGAGAGTAGTCTTCCGAAGTAAGAGTCATTTCAGGTGCGCCGCAGGGGAGTGTCGTAGGACCGTTATTATTCACAGTATGCATAAATGACCTTGTGGATGACATCGGAAGTTCACTGAGATATTTTGCGGATGATGCTGTAGTATATCGAGAGGTTGTAACTATGGAAAATTGTACTGAAATGCAGGAGGATCTGCAGCGAATTGACGCATGGTGCAGGGAATAGCAATTCAATCTCAATGTAGACTAGTGTAATGAGATGCGAATACATGGAAAGAAACATCCTTTATCATTTAGCTACAATATAGCAGGTCAGCAACTTGAAGCAGTTAATTCCATAAATTATCTGGCAGTGGGCATTAGGAGTGATTTAAAATGGAATGTTCATATAAAGTTGATCGTCGGTAAAGCAGATGCCAGACTGAGATTCATTGGAAGAATCCTAAGGAAATGCAATCCGAAAACAAAGGAAGTAGGTTACAGTACGCTTGTTCGCCCACTGCTTGAATACTGCTCAGCAGTGTGGGATCCGTACCAGATAGGGTGGATAGAAGAGATAGAGAATATCCAACGGAGAGCAGCGCGCTTCGTTACAGGATCATTTAGTAATCGCGAAAGCGTTACGGATAGATAAACTCCAGTGGAAGACTCTGCAGGAGAGACGCTCAGTAGCTCGGTACGGGCTTTTCTTGAAGTTTCGAGGACATGCCTTCACCGAGGAGTCAAGCAGTATATTGCTCCTTCGTACGTATATCTCGCGAAGAGACCATGGGGATATAATCAGAGAGATTAGAGCCCACACAGAGGCATACCGACAATCTTTCTTTCCACGAACAATACGAGACAGGAATAGAAGGGAGAACCGATAGAGGCACTCAAAGTACCCTCCGCCACACACCGTCAGGTGGCTTGCGGAGTATGGATGTAGATGTAGATGTTAGATAGGCGGCCATAATGTTTTGGCTGCTCAGTGTATGTCCCGCTGGCCTCGTAAAGACGTAAATGGCTCTCTAAATTTATTGCTCATTGAGTCTAGCGGGACGTATGTGTCCCACCTACAGAAATTTTTCTAGTAGGGTTAAGGATCTGTAAAAAGGAGAAAGAAAGTACCATTATTAATAAGTCAAACAGATTTATTTATTCAGTGCAGCGGTAGTGCAGCAGCAGTGCAGTAACGAGTCGCATATTTAGTTTTCATATTTGTTTTTGATTCTTAATTTCTTTCCGAGTGTTTGTGCGCTTGCACATTCAATTACATAAAATCCTTGCGTATTCTCGTATTTGAGAGGAGTAATATTCCTTATTGATAGCCGTAGAGTATAAATTCGCGGAGTCGTTAGATATTAGCAGTAGGATGGATAGGGTGTGTGCGTGCTGTGTGCGGGCGCAGGAGGAACTGGCCGCGGTTCGAGAGCAGCTGAGCGTGCTGTTGGCCACGGTCAGCCGCCTTCGGGCTGCTGCCTCGAGGTGCAGAGGCGTCGGGGGGTCTGGCGCGTCGCTTGAGACACCCCAGGTGTCGCTTGCTGCGTCCGCTGACTCAGCCGCCGAGGCACCTTCTAGTGTACCCGGCGCGTTGGGGCCGCCCTCACCTCAGGGTGAGTGGCGGACTGCAACACGTTTGCGTCGCTCTAAGCGGAGGGCCAATTTGGAGGCTGTCCGGCTGGCCTCGCCCGTTCGTCCGTTCAGTGGGCAGGTGGCCGCTCCTTCAGCAGAGCCCGAGCAGGCACACGCGGGCAAAGGCTTGCTGGTTATTGGGAGCTCCAACGTTAGGCGGGTGATGGAGCCGCTTAGGGAAATAGGGTACAGGGCTGGAAAGAATTCCAATGTGCAGTCGGTTTGTCTGCTGGGGAGCCTCAACCAAGATGTGGAGGCCTGCGGCTATCGAGCGTACGGAGTGCAGCCGTCTGCAAGTAGTTGCTCACGTCGGCACCAATGATGCCTGTCGCTTGGGTTCTGAGGCGATCTTCAGTTCGTACGGGCGGCTGGCGGATTTGGTGAAGACCGCTGGCCTCGCACGCGGGGAGCAAGCAGAGCTCTCTATTTGCAGCATCGTTCCCAGAGTGGATCGGGGTCCTTTGGTTTGGAGCCGAGTGGAGGGTCTCAACCAGAGGCTTCGTCGACTCTGTGACGGTCTTGGCTGCAGATTTATAGACTTGCGCTATTGGGTGGGGAATTGTAGGACGCCCCTAGATAGGTCAGGGGTGCACTTCACTCGGGTAGCAGAGTACTTGGGGAGGTTTTTTAGGCTAGGCAGTAGTGCGAGGTGTCCTGATGAACACTCATCAGTCGACGTGCAGGCAGGGAAATCAGGACGCGCTCAGTGTAAAGACACTTCAGCTATCAAGATATTAGCAGTAAATTTTCAGAGTGTTCGGAATAAAGTTCCTGAATTTACTGCCCTCCAGGAAGCGTGTGGCGCTCAAATTATTCTCGGGACTGAGACCTGGCTGAACCCTGAGATGGGAAGTTCTCAAATATCTAGTGAGGGTTGGAATGTATATCGGAAAGACAGATTAGACACCGTAGGAGGTGGTGTCTTCATTGCAGGTTACAAAAATATTGTGTCTTCTGAGGTCGAAGTAGAGTGTGATTGTCAAGTTATCTGGACACGTTTAACAGGGCGAGGGGAAATAAAGTTAATTGTTCGGTGTTATTACCGGCCACCAGGTTCCACTGTGACAGTTCTAGAATCATTCAAAGGGAGTCTACATTCTGTATCGCAGAACTACCTGGATCATGCTATATTAGTCGGAGGCGACTTCAACCTACCTAGTATACACTGGGATGTCTGGATTCATTACACGTGGTACAGACAAGCCGTCCTGTGAATTACTTTTGAACACATTATCCGAAAACTGTCTTGAGCAGCTAAATCGACAGCCAACGCGAATGGAAATATTTTAGATCTGGTAGCCACGAAGAGACCAGACCTCATCGACGGTGTCAGTGTTGAGACAGGGATTAGTGATCATGATGTTGTCATTACGACTATGGTTACGAAAGTTAAAAAGTCGGTCAAGAAGGCTAGGAGAGTATTCTTACTAGAAAGAGCAGATAAGCAGTTGTTAGCATCCCACTTAGTAAATGAGTCGACTTCATTTACTTCCGGTACGATGGACGTGGAAGAATTATGGGCAAATTTTAAACACATTGTAAATCACGCATAGGACAAGTATGTGCCGAAAAAATGGTTTACGGACGGAAAAGACCCACCGTGGTTTAACAGCGTAATTCGGAGAATGCTCAGGAAGCAAAGACAGTTGCACTCGCGGTACAAGGAAGATCGGGAGAATGAGGACAGGCAAAAGTTAGTAGAGATTCGTGCTGCTGTAAAAAGAGCGATGCGCGAAGCATTCAACCACTACCACCGTCATACCTTAGCAAAAGATCTTGCTGAAAACCCTAGGAAATTCTGGTCTTGGGTAAAATCGGTAAGCAGTCGCTCACTGATCAGTCTGGCCTGGCAACGGAAGACAGCAAAACGAAAGCTGAGATTTTAAATTTAGCATTTGAGAAATCTTTCACGCAGGAGGATCGTACAAACATACCGCCGTTTGAGACTCGTACAGATTCTCGTCTGGAGGACATAGTGAGAGATATCCCTGGGGTTGTGAAGCAGCTGAATGGGTTGAAAATAAATAAATCGCCAGGTTTTGATGGGAATCCAATTCGGTTTTACAGAGTGTACTCTACTGCATTGGCTCCTTACTTAGCCTGCATTTATCGCGAATCTCTTGCCCAACGTAAAGTCCCGAGCGACTGGAAAAAAGCGCAGGTGACGCCTGTATATAAGAAGGGTAGAAGGACGGATCCTCAGAATTACAGACCAATATCCTTAACATCGGTTTGTTGCAGGATTCTCGAACATATTCTAAGTTCGAATATAATGAATTTCCTTGAGACAAGTTGCTGTCCATGCATCAGCACGGGTTTAGGAAGCATCGCTCCTGCGAAACGCAACTCACCCTTTTTTCACATGATATCTTGCGAACCATGGATGAAGGGTATCAGACGGACGCCATATTCCTTGACTTCCGGAAAGCGTTTGACTCGGTGCCCCACTGCAGACTCCTAACTAAGGTACGAGCATATGGAATTAGTTCCCAAATATGTGAGTGGCTCGAAGACCTCTTAAGTAATAGAACCCAGTACGTTGTGTAATAGAACCCAGTGTTTAAGAATGGTAGTAGGAGTAATCCATCGAACTACAGACCTATATCATTGACGTCGGTTTGCAGTAGGGTTTTGGAGCATATATTGTATTCAAACATTATGAATCACCTCGAAGGGAACGATCTATTGATACGTAATCAGCATGGCTTCAGAAAACATCGTTCTTGTGCAACGCAGCTAGCTCTTTATTCGCACGAAGTAATGTCCGCTATCGACAGGGGATCTCAAGTTGATTCCGTATTTCTAGATTTCCGGAAAGCTTTTGACACCGTTCCTCACAAGCGACTTCTAATCAAGCTGCGGGCCTACGGGGTATCGTCTCAGTTGTGCGACTGGATTCGTGATTTCCTGTCAAGAAGATCGCAGTTCGTAGTAATAGACGGCAAATCATCGAGTAAAACTGAAGTGATATCAGGTGTTCCCCAGGGAAGCGTCCTGGGACCTCTGCTGTTCCTGATCTATATAAATGACCTGGGTGACAATCTGAGCAGTTCTCTTAGGTTGTTCGCAGATGATGCTGTAATTTACCGTCTAGTAAGGTCATCCGAAGACCAGTATCAGTTACAAAGCGATTTAGAAAAGATTGCTGTATGGTGTGGCAGGTGGCAGTTGACGCTAAATAACGAAAAGTGTGAGGTGATCCACATGAGTTCCAAAAGAAATCCGTTGGAATTCGATTACTCGATAAATAGTACAATTCTCAAGGCTGTCAATTCACATAAGTACCTGGGTGTTAAAATTACGAACAACTTCAGTTGGAAAGACCACATAGATAATATTGTGGGGAAGGCGAGCCAAAGGTTGCGTTTCATTGGCAGGACACTTAGAAGATGCAACAAGTCCACTAAAGAGACAGCTTACACTACACTCGTTCGTCCTCTGTTAGAATATTTCTGCGCGGTGTGGGATCCTTACCAGGTGGGATTGACGGAGGACATCGAAAGGGTGCAAAAAAAGGCAGCTCGTTTTGTATTATCACGTAATAGGGGAGAGAGTGTGGCAGATATGATACACGAGTTGGGATGGAAGTCATTAAATCAAAGACGTTTTTCGTCGTGGCGAGATGTATTTACGAAATTTCAGTCACCAACTTTCTCTTCCGAATGCGAAAATATTTTGTTGAGCCCAACCTACATAGGTAGGAATGATCATCAAAATAAAATAAGAGAAATCAGAGCTCGAACAGAAAGGTTTAGGTGTTCGTTTTTCCCGCGCGCTGTTCGGGAGTGGAATGGTAGAGAGATAGTATGATTGTGGTTCGAAGAACCCTCTGCCAAGCACTTAAATGTGAATTTCAGAGTAATCATGTAGATGTAGATGGTGAGTGTTCATCGGAGGTGAGGGTATCATCTGGAGTGCCCCAGGGAAGTGTGGTAGGTCCGCTGTTGTTTTCTATCTACACAAATGATCTTTTGGATAGGGTGGATAGCAATGTGCGGCTGTTTGCTGATGATGCTGTGGTGTACGGGAAGGTGTCGTCGTTGAGTGACTGTAGGAGGATACAGGATGACTTGGACAGGATTTGTGATTGGTGCAAAGAATGGCAGCTAACTCTAAATATAGATAAATGTAAATTAATGCAGATGAATAGGAAAAAGAATCCCGTAATGTTTGAATACTCCATTAGTAGCGTAGCGCTTGACATAGTCACGTCGAGTAAATATTTGGGCGTAACATTGCAGAGCGATATGAAGTGGGACAAGCATGTAATGGCAGTTGTGGGGAAGTCTGATAGTCGTCTTCGGTTCATTGGTAGAATTTTGGGTAGATGTGGTTCATCTGTAAAGGAGACCTATTCTTGAGTACTGCTCGAGCGTTTGGGATCCCTATCAGGTCAGATTGAGGGAGGACATAGAAGCAATTCAGAGGCGGGCTGCTAGATTTGTTACTGGTAGGGTTGATCATCACGCGAGTGTTGCGGAAATGCTTCAGGAACTCGGGTGGGAGTCTCTAGAGGAAAGGAGGCGTTCTTTTCGTGAATCACTGCTGAGGAAATTTAGAGAACGAGCATTTGAGGCTGACTGCAGTACAATTTTACTGCCACCAACTTACATTTCGCGGAAATACCACCAAAATAAGAGAGATTAGGGCTCGTACAGAGGCATATAGGCAGTCATTTTTCCCTCGATCTGTTTTGGAGTGGAACAGGGAGAGAAGATGCTAGTTGTTGTACGAGGTACCCTCCGCCACGCACCGTATGGTGGATTGCGGAGTACGTATGTAGATGTAGATGTAGACAGCTCAACATTTTATGAAATGTATATGAAGCAAACATGGCTGAATACTTAGTCGTACATTGCAGTAGCTACATATGAAATTAGTCTTTTTCTCTTTCTTCCGTGTGCTACATTATCTTTACCAACTGCACATAAGCGCACATCATCGTCCATAAAGAAGGATGTATAGCCGCAGTAAAATGGCAAGGTAATAAGTCAGTTGTCAGTTGAGAGAGAGAGAGAGAGAGAGAGAGAGAGAGAGAGAGATGCTGCAACGGGAGCTGTATGCCGCCCTGCATCCATAGCAGAGTGCACAGCTCAGCTGTAAGGGGGACCCGTAGGCCGGGTAGACTAGCGGATAGAAAGTTGTTTTTTTTTTTTTTTTTTTTTTTTTTTGGACATAGCAATGGCAAACAGTCTCGTCGTATGGAGCTGTAATAATGGAGGGACAAGTGACCAACTTTTCTTTTTCACCTCTGTATTGTAATGTAGCTCCCAACTAGGAGAAATTTACAGAGAAGGAGGGGGCTAGTGCTCGTCACAAAAAACAAACCTGCAGGAGTTTGTGGAAGTCTCCGTTCCATATCAAATCAAAGAAATAAAATAAGATTACAGCACCGAATAAAATACATAAAATACATAAATGTAAAAATTTCGACACAGATGTGAACAAAAGGAAAAAAAAAAAAAAAAAAAAAGGAATTCTCTAGGCACACTTGCCAGAACGCAAAACCACTAAACGAAAATTAAAAATTTTTTGGAACATTGCTCCAGAAAAATACCGGTCTATTAATATTATAATCTATTTAATAAACACAGTCGTGAGCACATTTACGTTGTTAAGTTTTATTTTTAGATGAGGTATGAGAGCGGTAGTTCGGCAGCGTCTGCATAGGGAGCCATAACTGGGTTAGTATAGAGAGCTCCAGTGGCCAAACGTACGGCTCGATGGTGGGCTGTGTTGAGACAGCGTAAACTAGACCGTTGTGCAGATGGGTAAACAGACACTCATGGCCCATTTTTGACGGGACAAGTGATTGGTAGAAGTGGAGGAATATTGTCCGATCCTCTCCCCATGAAACACCGTTTAAAACACACAGGATACTTAGAGATCGGGCACAGCGAGCTGCCAGATGAGATACGTGAGAGGACCAACAGAGTTACCTGTCGAATGTGAGCCCCAAGAATTTCGTGATTTCGACAAATGGAAGAACGGGAGAACCGTGAAAGAAATTCCTTACGCCACCAGAAGTTCAGACAGACAATTTTTTCAGCGGAAAAGTGGAAACCGTTGTCGACGCTCCACGTTGAGAGCGGCAGCAGATCCCGAAGTCATCGACGAAGAGAGACGCTGAGATGCCTGGCGGGATGGGGTTAACTGCTATCGCAAGTAGGCGTACGCTCAGCACAGAGCTCTGAAACACCCTTTATTCCTGAATAAAAGTGTTCGATAGAGCTGAACCCACATGTACGTTGGAAACCCAGTCTTTTAAAAATCCCCCAAATGAAATGTGCAAACAGCCTCGGGAGGATGCCCATCGTCCAGCAGGTATCTTGAGCCTTCTACGCCATCTCCAAATAAAAAGAACGCACCTACACTCTGGCGTTATTCACAATACAGGTTGACAGGGTGACGAGGGGATCAAGTGCAGAGCAGTGCCGGCGAAATCTACATCGTGTATTTGTTAGCAAGTTCCGAGATGGTAATGCGAGGGGCTCGACCCGAGGCTTTGGAAATATCGATAGAGACCACAATGACGTCGTTCGCTACAGTCTGGCCAAGAATATGGAGATGTGCCTTGTTTCGGGAAATCCGACGTACGTTACCACAAACAACAGAAGATGGAGTTCAAATGGTTCAAATGGCTCTAAGCACTATGGGACTTAACATCTGAGGTCATCACTCCCCTAGACTTAGAACTACTTAAACCTAACCAACCTAAGGACATCACACACATCGATGCTCGAGGCAGATTCTAACCTGCGAC
Organism: Schistocerca americana; assembly: GCF_021461395.2. Taxonomy (NCBI): domain Eukaryota; kingdom Metazoa; phylum Arthropoda; class Insecta; order Orthoptera; family Acrididae; genus Schistocerca; species Schistocerca americana. Next base: position 605,520,781 of record NC_060124.1, on the reverse strand, counting down.
CGTAGCAAGAAGATGGAGTAAAACGGTTAAAAGAATTAGTAAAAGAGATTCAACTAGATATTTTCCTATCTATGATAATGCGATGACAGTTTCCGCGCAGCTGTTTAACGAATACCGTTCTCCTTTGTGGGATTGTGGCAAAAGACACGGACAGCACGTCCCCGCACGCAAACCGCGTCGTGACATTCGTCAGTCCACCAGAGGACTGGAGTGTTTCACGGTAGGGAAGAGGTTCGGGGACTGAACATTCTGCGGCGGTAAGGCTAGCTTTCGAAAGGCACTGTACCTGATCATCATTGCTGCGAAAATGTTGTTCATCGAAGGTTTCCAGTGAAGAGTAGAGCTTCTAGCGAGCTTCAGAAAGCTACAAGTTGGTCCTGCACACAGGTGGGGTGTGAAGTAGTAGACGAATTACACACGGAAAATGTATCTGAGACGATGGACCACTCTACAAGGTAGGCAAGCCGTGCATTACAGAGCGAGAGATCCAGGACCGAGAAAGTGTATATCAAACCTGAAAGAAACGTGGGCGCACCAATGTTGAGAGAAATGAGAGTAACCTCGTCAGAACAATCTGGTTGAGAACACCTGTCAGGAGAAAGCCTCTCGAGTAGCTTCCCAGAGAGCACCAAATAGGATGGTGGGTGTTGAAGTCGTTGAGTAGCAAAAAGCTGCAGTCTGTCTGCAGGGGTGTGCAGATGTTACAAAGAAAAAAAGTGTAACTTGGAAGAGAAAGATGGACAGCAACAGTTCGTAGCAGGGTGTTCAATGAAATGGTTTGCTTACGAATGTCATCCCAAGTTAGAGTCATGACGCCCCTGTGAGCTAGAGTTCCTTCCTCAGAAGGAAGTGACGTGTAGGAGGTCAAAGTGGTCTTGAGGGCATGTTTCATTTCTTGGAGACATAAGACAACTGAGCATTGCGTTCGCAAAAACAGCTTATAAAATGACCTTTATCTTAATAATATGAATATTTATATATGTGTTTGAAGAGACAGAGAGAGATTGATTTTTACTTTAAGTCGTAACCGGTACCTGAATTTTGGTTGCCGCCTCCTTGATTGATCAGCTTCTGCACCAGTTGGTGACGTATTATAATTTGGAGGAAGATATTGTTCTTTAAGGTTTAAAGTATTACTCAGTTTCTTGGCCGTATTGCGGATAGCTTTGAGCCCAAGTTTTCGTAGCTTTTCATACCTAAGGGACCACTGTTGTAAGTAAATAAGATCAAACAGCAATCTGCTTTTCGTGAGAAAAGAAGATTGCTTGGCACACAAACTTCCTCCAAACTACACGTCCTGCTAAATCAAAATTGGTCAGTGGAGTTCAGCACCATACTATTGTACAAGAACATAATCCAGTTACTGTAATTAAGAAATTATGAGAGGTTGTTACGTATTGAATGAAAACCATAGAGAATGCATTTCTTTTGCTGTACTTTAGTGAACTTTGTACACTTATAATTCTGTCGATTGATAGACGGCGACGACAATGAAGTTCACCTCCTTTTCCAAAAACAAGATATTTCTTTTCTTCACTTTCAGAAAATTTGTATACATAAATGTTTGGCAACTCTTATACATACTTTACTCGGTTTTATCACTAAAATATCAATTTTAATTAAATGTAACAATACGTTCTGAGCGACGGCCTACCAACACTCCCTCTTTCCACAAGATACAGATTAACACTCCTCTTTTCTTTTAAATAAATCGTCTCTTTTTAGAGTCCATACTCAAAGACTCACAACTACTATCGTTGTGGGGATTGCGAGCTAAAGAGTTTCTTACTCTCCAGCTGCGCTTCACTTCACTTCAAATACTTTTTGAATCACATTTACATTTACGGTATTTACATACATTACTGAGCTTCTCAGACTAAAATCAGGCACAAATTAGATTTTAAAAAAGGGCAGTGAGGCTCATATAACATTACAAGCTGTAAATCTGTCCTGTGTGATCTGATGGTACGAATTTTCCATTGGAGAACAGCCATATTAGATGACAGAAGTAATTAGCTTATGTTGCTGTCGAGTGCCGCATTTCGGCTGCTTATCGCTATAGGGTTCTGAGGCTGGAGGAACTTATTCCATTATTTCTATAGAGATGCCAGTAACCTCCATGGGTCGGTCAGCTGATTCTAGAGTGGAGAATCGGTTGGTAATTTTCTCTCGGTGAAATGGAGATCAGCCAGACAGGTTTGTCGTGTGGTGTCACTCTTGCAGAGATCTCCGAGTTGGAGAAGGGAAATAACATCTTTCTTTGTTCGATTTGTTGGTACCTTTGCGTTTGTCAGTAGCGGATCCAGACGTTTGCTGACTTGAGGTGTGCAAAAAGTCATCTCGGGAGTATTCCTTTTTAAACTTCCGATCTTTTGGTTGCGTCGCAAGTGACTGCATCTGTGTACAAGTGACTTCATGTGTGCGGGCGAAGGTCTTTTGGTGTGTTGAGCAACTGTAGTGGGCGCAGGTGAGGGCGTCACCTTAGCACTAGGCGATTTCACAACTGTAACGCCGAACTGGAAGTCGCAGGTCTGCGTTGCCGTACCTTCTGTGAGTAGTGACGTAGCGACAACGGTACTGTAACTGCTGGATAGTGGTATGCGAGGCTTTCGGCTAGCGAACATTTTGCGAGCAATACTGAGGGGTATCTTTCCCTTCTCCCGGGTCTCCTAAATGGCTCGCTCATCGAGGTACACAGAAGATTCGCGGGATGAAATGGCAAGGTGGTAAGTGCAGTTGATGCAGCGGGGAGAAGGAAGTGAACATCCTTGCCCAAGTTACAGCTTTGGCTGCGTTTTTCAGAACATCCGAGTACAGTTATGACACTGGGCATTGGTAGCAACACATTGGATTCAGTGTGTATCGCCTGACGTTAATGACTTCATAGACTGCCTTAATCTTTGACGGGAGCCCCACTCAATCAGACGTGTAGGAAAGCGTGTGGATAGGCACTAATTCTGCATCAATCCTCTTCATAACCCGACGGACTGCAGTTACGAGCCGGCCAAAGTGGCCGTGCGGTTAAAGGCGCTGCAGTCTGGAACCGCAAGACCGCTACGGTCGCAGGTTCGAATCCTGCCTCGGGCATGGATGTTTGTGATGTCCTTAGGTTAGTTAGGTTTAACTAGTTCTAAGTTCTAGGGGACTAATGACCTCAGCAGTTGAGTCCCATAGTGCTCAGAGCCATTTTTTTTGCAGTTACGCCCTGATCAGAGAGATAATGTTCTATATCTCGATCAGTCATACAATCAAACAGTCCAGTGTATATGACACCACATAAAGAATTCAGAGTTCGATGAGCATCTAGAAGAACAGGGTATCCATGGAGGAGCATGGCTTTAAGTAGTTTTCGGGCCTGAAAGGCACTGTCTATCACTAGAAGCAAAGTTCCATTGTGTAAGAGATTGCAGGACCTTGTGGATCTGTAAATGTATCCACACCTTTCTGAATGACGAACGGGTTCACTGTAGAAAAGTTACGACCTTCTTCTATGCCTGATATCACGATATAGAGGCGGCAACTGGAAGATTCGTCGTATCTTTGACCTCATTCCATTTCCGTTTGTGAAACGGAGGTTGCGTTGATGGAGCTGATGTATTCATCACAGGTAAGTCTCCCATGATTACTTGCGCATGTGATGGCGCGCTTCTTCTTTCCGGGGGCCGCCACAGAGGGGAGCTCACCTGCCTTAGCTGATTATTCACACCTCCTGAACTCCAGAGGGAACTCTCGGTAGTCGAAAAGGTAACAGCTCAGACAGTCACCCCTACCTGGGCCTGGCCTTTATCAGAGCATGCGCGTGAGCTCTATCGACCCGGATTCTAGAAATTACGAATAACCCAGTGGCCCTTTATTCATCAGACACATGAGCCGGACTTCAGGCGCGTGTAGGGAGACCTCAAACGCCGAGTCGGAGGAATGATAGGTGAAGTCAGAACAAGAAAGAAGAGAAAGACAAAAATGATATCCGCCTAAGACTTCCGATATTTTCACAAGGTTCGATTCCCAATTGTACACAACACAAGATCCTCAAAGGGTTGTGAGGATGGGGGAGAAACAATAATAGGATAGACATGCAGCACAGAAAATGGAGGAGTACGGCAAGGGCAAGGGCCCTATGTGTGACGAGCATGTACTCACAAAAGAGATGCGAGTTGCGAGTTGCGAGTTCCTTACAGGGACATCTGCTTAAAAATTAGTGTAAAGTGTGGATGAGCGTATTTGATTGCGCTGACCAGAGAAGTTCTGCTCCCTCAGACTGAGGTGGTAACAACATCACTAGCACTCTCCACGGATACCCAGCAGCGTAGCCTGCGGTCGATTCAGAGCTTTCCAGCATATATGTTCTTGGAAGTGCCTAGGTAATTTTGACGTAAATTCAGGTTGGTTTATGAAGCCTGAATGTTGATTACAGTTGTTGTATGTTAACCGGGTACCTAGAAACGACGGAGAGGCTCCGTCCCCGCCGCAGCCGCAGTGGCCCGCAACCCCACGACGACTGCCGCAGTCCACTTCACCCCTCCGCCGCCCCACACCGAACCCAGGGTTATTGCGCGGTTCGGCTCCCGGTGGACCCCCCATGGAACGTCTCACACCAGACGAGTGTAACCCCTATGTTTGCGTGGTAGAGTAATGGTGGTGTACGCGTGCTTGGAGAACTTGTTTGCGTAGCGATCGCCGACATAGTGTAGCTGAGGCGGAATACGGGGAACCAGCCCGCATTCGCCGAGGCAGATGGAAAACCGCCTAAAAACCACCCACAGACTGGTCGGTTCACCGGACCTCGACACAAGTCCGCCGGCCGGGTTCGTGCCGGGGACCAGGCGCTCCTTCCCGCCCGCAAAGCCGTGCGTTAGACCGCACGGCCAACCGGGCGGGCTGATTACAGTTAGGGAACACCTCGTTTATCTCAATCATGTGCTCAGAAATTTCTTTTGGCTCCAGTAGCGGTGTTATTTAATTAAATCTCAGTGAAGTGCGTCGATTTGTAATCCGACTATTTTTCTGGTCCTGGCTTGACTATGTTCCTTGAGCACTTTTTTTGTTAGATTCAGAGATTTCCCCTGAGCTTACTAATTAATGTTCACCAGTTAATGAACTATTAAACTCATTGCAGCGAGTGATTTGAGTGACACTTTCGACATATAATCAAAGTTCTGTGATCTAAGAGACGATCCCCAGTGCTATGTTCAAACTGTGTAAAATCCTTAACCATTCAGCTAAGTAATTGCTCTCAGCGATTTTTTGGTAGTATTCGTGTGTGCTACTGATTGATTTTGTCTTGGTTTCATACCCATTTTGTCCGTATTTTGAACTAGTCCTTGGTATTAGTCAACCACCATGAGTGGTTGACTTTCCTGCTAGAAAGTAGTTCCATTCGATATAGCAAACTGTCCTGAGAAAAACGAACCCCTGTATTTCCAGTAATTAGAGTCTAGGAAATATAATCATTTTTTTCCAGATGACGTTGAACTTGAGTTCCACGCTCAGTAGTTTCTCCCTTTCGGAACATGAGGATTCGCTAGCTTAGGATAGCGATCAGAAGCTTCCTTTAATTCCTTTCGTACAATTGATTACGCAAATCGTGAAACAGGATTATTCTTTCGTTAGAGATTCCTCAAGCCAATATATTGTTCATCTCGTGGGATATCCATGCTGTTGTTTAAGCTCGATCCAATGTACGTTCTCAATATTGTACCCATATTACATCTGGCGTGCTCGTGAGGTAATCAAAAGGTGATCGCAATAAATCTGCATTTATTCCTATGCGATCTGCTGTCATTATCACCCTCCACACGATCTGACTTCCTTTATAACTGTCCAGAACGTCATTAATCAAAGCATTCAAAATTCTGAAAGAGGTTTATTTTTGTCAAACGGATTTTCAGAAAAGGAACGATGGTTCTACTGTTTAATTTCATAATCCCAGTGTGGGATTCAACACTGTGAAGTCGTAGTGACACAATGGCGATACCCATTGAGCAAATCAAGGAGACGGGTTTCTAAACTTCTGGGCTTGGTAAGGAACTTGGCTTCTGGCTTTCGCGGTGTTGCACGCACACACAGTGAGCAAGAGTCATCAGAAAAGATGTGAGAAATTTCTCTCTTTCGTTCTGAAAGGTCGGTATATATATTGTATATAAGTTAGTCCTATATGGCAGAAAGAGGTAATTTAAAAGATTATATATAGAGCCAGATCAAGATCTTCTTAAGTAACGAAGCTCGTAAAAAGAAAGATCACACGTTTACCTTTGCAGCTCACTAAGGCTCCCACATTGCTGACCTTCAGTTTCCCACCATAGCCTACTTTCATTAATTAAATGCCAATAGAAAATGCTTATGTTCTATTTTTTCGTCAGTTTCATTTTTCCAAAGCTCAACATTTTCTACGAAATTCGCTAGATGGATTCGTGCATTCACGCCTGAAAGTTTTACGACGAGGAGTGTATATTATTCCACTGCATCGGTCACGGAGTGGGGTAGAGAGAGTTTGTAACTTTGCAGTCATCTGATTTGTTACTCGACCGATTTTTCCAGCTTCGTATCTCTCAGTACAACCGTCTATGTGGTTCTCATTGACGACTGTACAGCGTCTGAGTCTTCTGGCGGAAATACTGCTTCTATTCCGCTTATTCTCGCTAGTGGGACTTTCGTTTCCCTCTCTGAAATCTGCTGACTATCCGCGCCAATGACCCGACTGCAGGACCACTAACGTGCCTGACAACCCACCGTTTCTGCTTCCTCCTTCGGCAGGGCCAGCCACGTGGCTGTGTTCCTGTGCTCCGGCACCAGCTGCGTGCGGCTGGTTACCATCGAGTTCAGTGCGACGGCCGCCAGACATGTAATACTGCAATAATGAAAATTAAAACCAACAGCTGAACTGCAATTCAAACGCCGTTTATTCAAAACATGCTACCGGATTCGGCGTGAAAAATGGTCTTCTTTGTGCCCCGAGCATAATCTGTCATCAACGTATGAGCCACAATGACAGCGACCAACGGAGTCTTCAAATGGAAACAGTACAACTTATTAAGCGTGTTACGCCAGCATGTGCAGACAACAAAGTAAAGTGCACTGGTGACAAAGTTAACTGCATTCCGTGACTTCCAGTAATAAGCCCACCTATGATCAGATGAAGAGTTGTTTAATACTCGTAGATGTGTTTGTGAGTAAATTTGGGTAATCAAGTAATCAATTTTTCTGACTGCTACCCTCACTATATTAATTCAGGTGCAACCAGCCAGTGTTTCAATGACATACTTTCAATCACAGTAAAATACATGCAAATAAATAGTGTTCCAATTAGATAGCCTCAATCACACTCAGAGTTATGCAGATTCCCCACATCGTGCCCTACGCCGAGAGCCATAATTTTGTGTTATCCAATTAACTTTGTGCACATAGAAGTAGCCTATCCACAATTGGTTTTAGCGTTTGGGAATATAGCCCCTACTGGGGTTTTTCAACGAAAGAATGTTATGAAAAACGTAGATAATTTATAACACAAGTGTGCTTCAACTGGAATGATGGTAAGACATTACTGTATTTGGAATTCGAAACAATCGTTTACTTTGTGTCTTATGTCATTCACAAGCATTATGGAAATCTGGCATTTCATAAATAAAACTGTGTATTCACAACTTCCAAAACTAATGTCGGCAGAAGTAGAAAGGGGCATTATCAGTTTGCAGTATCATACGTTTTTCGCCTTGCACTATGGCGTACTAAAAATAATGAGTCGACATTTAACGGAAAAGTGTTCTTAAGATTCCTTTATTGATTTTCGATCTGGCTTGTTGAAACTTTGTTACAGAGAAGCTATTATCTTGCCTGCAGCGCATCTGGAATCCCGAGAGAATTCAGCCTTCACTTTACTGGTGACCATGTTACTTCAGACCTAGTCAAGAGCAGCTTATTGCCCCAGTGGTGGCTACGACGGAGAAATTGCAATGTGAACGACGAGATTAGTTGCAGTTTCCGCGTTGAACGATTTCCCTGGATTCAGAACCATACATTGATAACCATATGTCACATATTAAGTGAAAATGACCTGATTATTCACTGGAAATGACAAAAAATAAAGTGAATTTAACGGGACAATTTTGTGCCAACCAGCAAGTAACTCAGCAATCACAGAGTTGCCGAACTTATTCTGTGCTATTGCAGGGTTTCCATATATGAGGGGGTCCCAAAAAGAAATGTGTCTGAACTTTTAATTTTGTTCTCAGCATCGGTTGAAGTATTACATGTTACGCGTATTACGCGGTCGACTTCGCCGCTCAGCTGACGCAAGCTCCAACTGACGCAAGCTGTAACCCTTGGTAGCGTGTGACATGGCGGCGTATAACGTAACTGTGTCGATACGCTACAAACAGCGTGCTATAATCGAGTTTCTAATGCCAGAACAGTTCGTCCACACAGCGAACACATCTCCTTCAGCATGACCATGCTAGATCACCAATGAGCGCTCTGACATCTCCAATAATCCGACGCCTTTGGTTCATGGTCATGGATCACCCTCCATACAGTCCCGACTGCCCTCATCCAATTTTTATCCTTTTCCAGAGTGTAAACAAGACCTATGAGTACTTTACTTTGATAGTGATGAAGCGGTGCAGGCAGACGTGAAGTTATGGCTCTTCAACAAAGTCAAACGTTCTACAATGTCGGTTTCAAAAACTGGTCTCTCGTTGGGAGAAATGTGTTTGTCGCGACAGTAACTATGCTGAAAAAAAAAACATGTAGAGATGATGATTAAAAATATGAATGTTAATAATGCTTGTTTTATTTTAAAAAACTGTCTTATTTTAAAAGCCTTAACAGTCTTACCACACAAAAAATTCGGAAACGTTGCTTCTCAGGATGCGCACTCTACTACCAGCAGGAAGAATACCTGGCAGAGCGTTCCTCGAGTGCACTCGGAAGTGATTACAGCTTACATCCCAATCAGGCAGCTACCGAGTGTCGGAATACCCACAGTGTATGTCACTGAGTTTTATTCCCTTTTACGCAACTAAGCTTAGGAACTAGAGCGAAGTTACGAATAATACTCAGATGCACCAAGTGAAAAATAAGCCGGCCGGTGTGGCCGAGCGGTTCTAGGCGCTTCAGTCTGGAACCGCGCGACCGCCACGGTCGCAGGTTCGAATCCTGCCTCGGACATGGATGTGTGTGATGTCCTTAGGTTAGTTAGGTTTAAGTAGTTCTAAGTTCTAGGGGACTGATGACCTCAGCTGTTAAGTTCCATAGTGCTCAGAGCCATTTGAACCATTTTTGAAAAATAAACGTCATAAAGCGATTACTGTCACAATTATTCATGTTTTCTGTCTTAAGGGTACTGAATACTGTATAGCTCATTCACTAGATGGGTCACACTAGTAGATATACTATAAATATTAAGAGTAGGCCACAAGTCTTTCGATCATCATAGACCTTGAAAAATATTTTCTTAACAAGACTGTAGCAGCTGAGGAAGGAGATGTCTAGGCCAGGATCGGTTATAACTAGTTACGATACGATACGATATGGATGTCCGATGCCATATTACCCACTTGGGTGACTTACATTCAAGGTTCCTCTCCACCAGGGAACCAGTGGGATTTGATCAAGGTCACCCAAGGGAATCCCTAACCCTTCCCCACCTCCCACTCTCCCCATCCCTCCCAACACCTCTGGATCAATGAGGATCACAAACCCCTTCCTCCCCCTCCGATTATCATATTTAATAACTGGGACACTTTTGTGTGTGAAGTTTACTCAAGAGCTTGGCAGCATAGGGAGATGTTGTAGGCAATATCTATTTGTAAATAGGCACCAGCAGAGACCACACTCCGGCAAATATTCTTCCAAAATTTTACGTATTTTTCTGTATTTCCACATTGTTCGCATTTTTCCCAAATTTTTCACCCACTTCCATATTTTTCCCGGATTTTCCGCAATTTTACGTGTTTTTACACATTTTCCGTTACTTAGCCAATGGCACAAGATACACCACACTATTGCCGAAGTCGCGACACGATGTTCTCAGCAGTCACAATGCAGTATGTGCCTGTATTATTAGTTATCACTGCTAATGAACCACCCCTCCCCAATTCATCTTTTATGAGTGGGACACTCTGGGGCTGGACAGACAAGGAGAGGGTGTAATTGTGTTCATTTGTTAATGAATAATTACATTAAGTCCAATAACTCTAGGCCTATTTGTTACTAACAATAACATATTACATGACACCAGAAGAGGCCACACCCAGACACGTACATACTCTCATTATTCCACAATTTTTACGTGTGCATACATATTTTACACATTTTTTCGTATTTCCCACAATTTTATGTATTTTTATCCATTTTCATATTTTTACCAGATTCTCCACAATTTTATGAGTTATTCACAGATCTACATATCGTCTACAATTTTTACGCATGTTGCCACTGCTCTGGACGACATGTCAACATCGTGTCGCGACAACTCACGACTCCATGTGGCATCACATATCGTGGCGACGTTGTGTCTACGTCAAATCGCGTAGTGTTGCTTGCTTGCAAGTCGGTCACAATCCAGCATGGTTCCAATCTATTTATCATTGCCAAGCCATCACTCCATTACTAATGAGTGTGATATAATAGTGTATGAGTTTGAAACGAGTGATTGGTAGACATTATGAAGTCATAGCAAATTCTATTAGCACTATAAATTTCCAGCCAAAGATAATGCATAAGAAATACCACACCGTAGCGGATAAACCTCCTACTAGAAAGTGTGACATCAAATGAAGTTCTGATGTGTCTAGCCCAAGACACTCTATATGTGTAGCACAGCATTATAAAATATGCACCTATAGATTGAGAGATTGAGTCAACCAGTAATCGAAACCATCCCAGCGAAAATGATGTAGACCACCCCTTGGACTCTGACATGTGAGTGTATAGCCCCAGACACTGACGATCTTCGATACACTACCATTCAACCTGGCAAATGCCGAGTTGGATTATGAAAGGTGTAATCATATTCATCCTGGTGGCTGACACTGCTGCTACTTCTGTTCTGGCTGAGGGGCTCCCGCCCACAGTAATAACAGCAACAGTAATAACAGCAAACAGATCCCAACACACTGGTGGAAATATCAAACTCCCAACCTGTATTCCCTGGATAATGACAGTACAGTATGGAACTCCACGAGTGATTGCGGGCATTAGAGAATAGCAGACGAATGAGAGAGCTCCACATGACTGCCCAACACTACACCAGGCTATCTCCCCAGGCATGGTAGTGAAATTTGCATTATTTAAACAATGTGTCTCTGTAATCGCCTCTGACACACCGAGCTAGTGCCTGATGCAAATGGCGCTGAGCCATTCAGAGAGGGAGCTACCTTCCAAAGCAAGCAAGTCACGGCTCGCTGATGCCTTTGCGGATATTTGTTGCTAACAGATTATGCGACGAGCACTCCCAACCCCTCTTTCTCCCTGGACCTATCAGAAACAAGCCACCCCTCCTCCCCAACCATCATGCTTTAAACTATTGTGGGCAAACCGATTTTCAGCCAAACTGTACTGCCAAGTCGAATGATGACACAAAACCAAATAAAACCCGCAATATTATTAACAGATGTGACACTACTATAAGTCTCGGCCGGCCGTTGTGGCCAAGCGGTTCTAGGCGCTTCAGTCCGGAACCGCGCTGCTGCTACGGTCGCAGGTTCGAATCCCGCCTCGGGCATGGATGTGTGCGTTGTCCTTAGGTTAGTTAGACTTAAGTAGTTCAAAGAGTAGGGGACAGATGATCTCATAGTGCTCAGAGCCATACAAGTCTCGTGTATTAACTACAGTAAAATCCGAGTATGGCCATCGCTGTTTAACGCAGTTTCTACTCATCCATACAGTTCCAAAGACACTTGCTAGACAGCTAGTTCACTGCTGTATTTGCTACGGAAATTTATGTGTGCATTAATAATCAGTCAAATCGCATACATGATGGTCGTTCAATAAGTAATTCCCCACATTTATTTCTCTCAGAACATATTTATTGTTAAGAATCAGTATTTGCTGACAATATATATATCAACATGTCCATGTCCTGTTTTCCATCACGTACTACGGCCATACGACAAGGTTGTGGATGAGCATGTATTCCCTGCTGGTAAAAGCTCTTTTCCTGTAGGCGTGGCCATGTTTTCACTGCATGACTGACACTGTCGTCATTTTCAAAGTGTTTCCCCATAGAGAATCTTTAAATGGCCCAAAGAGATGGAAGTCCGAGGGTGCCAGGTCTGGGCTGTAGGGTGGATTCAGCACGTCTGGACCAGTGGCTGTGGCAGGACGTCGCGAGCGTGGCTGATCACAGAGCTCTGTTTCTGCATTTCCTGAGTCTGTGACTTTCTTTACCCATCGCCCAACTGTACTCCTATTGACTGCATCATCGCCATAGACTGCACATAAACGTTTATGTATGTTCACAAAGGTTTCTTTTTCACCACACAAGAATTCAATAACAGCACCCTGCTTGTAACGTGATCGTGTGTAGACGCCATTTTGACGCCGTATAATGGCCCTGCCATCTGCCAGAACGGTTCGAAACTTCACCGGCGCACAGAACAAACATCAAATGTGAAACACCAACAAGGACGTTTGTCTATGTATACTAATGGCTTTAAAAATGTATGGCATTTCTTATTGAACGATCTTCGTATATGTATAGTTTTAATAGAGGAAAGTCGAGCTACTGCTACTAATCTGCTGCATCAAGATTTTTAAACAAATGAAACCAGCAGTTTGATCTGTTTGTATCGATGCTGTAAGGCTCGTGTATACAGTCTTGCGAGAGCCCTAACTATGGGTGAGATCTACATGGGATTCCAGGCAGGACAAGAAGGCACGCAACTCTCATAATATTAGTGTACGATGTCACAACAACACTCATAAATAGATGCGGAAATATTCCAGCTACATACGTCCTTGCCACACACAAATGAACCTGAGCAGTTGTCACAGTGCAGCAGGAATAAATTACTTCTTCATGCAAAGACACTCTCAGAGGTCACAGCTCCTCTCTCACTAAACGATAAAGAAATGTGATCTTAGGGATGTGCTGAGAGACTGGTTCTCCAAAGGGCAATTAACCTACCACCAACGTGATCCAAACAGACGCTTAATATCTGCTGAAGAAATGAAATAAAAATATAAAAAAGCAGCTGGCCGTTCCTGAAAGCAGTACAGCCGTTACCATATTCATGACGAGATGCTGTGCGTCTCTGTCGTCCCAGGGCCACGACTCCTGCAGAAGTGAGACCTGCAGTACAGTGACGCCCAGCTAGCTCTGAGGTAGAGCCGTCTCACTAACTGTGGGAAAAATCATCCTACGTAAATCTGAGAATGAAGAAGAATCGACGACCTAATCGTGTTTCCAGTCAACAGCCAGCAGATTCCCTTCCCCTCGGCCCATGAACGTCCGGACGACTGTGACCGCAAAGCGGTCGTTACGAAACAATATCTGAGCAACGCTCCACACACTAGTAGTGCCGTCTCCAACACAGAAGGCTGTTGATAAGATTACCAGCGTGCACATGTCGAAACTCGAAGCGGGTAGAGGAAAGTGTATGAAAACAAACGTCCTAATGGTATTTTTATTACACGTTTATGAGCAGCTATCTTTGTCCACACATTCTTATTAACAAAAATATCCTAGTTAGTTGCAAAAACTCCCTTACTTGTACTAGATACAGTAATATCATAGGGTGAAAAGTGTTGGACGTTAGTATTTTACCGTGAATCCACCTCTCTCGTTTCCGTTATATTATTAGAGCCCTAATACAATCCCGCCTACGACACTGTCGTCGATGACGAACCGCAAATCAGCTAATATCAGAGTCAGTTGCAATGTCTGATTTTTCTGAGGGAAGAGAAGAGTATTAATTTTTATCGGTGTCTACTCAGACACTAAATGATACAATTTGTTTGGAAAAATACCTGTAATCTATGCATGTGATGTCTACCTCTAATAGCACTTGGCTGGACAGTTTATGTATTAGGGATCATTCGTTTAAGGTAGAGTGTAAGATAACTGTATTCCACACCTATAAATCCAACCTGGTGGAGGGGGGGGTGGGGGGTGTTGGGTTGTGTGGGGGAAGAGACCAAACTGCGAGGTCATCGGTCTCATCGGAGTAGGGAAGGACGGGGAAGGAAGTCGGCCGTGTCCTTTCAAAGGAACCATCCCGGCATTTGCCTGGAGCGATTTAGGGAAATCACGGAAAACCTAAATCAGGATGGCCGCTCGCGCGATTGAACCGTCGTCCTCCCGAAATCGAGTCCAGTGTGCTAACCACTGCGCCACCTCGCTCGATAAATCCAACCTGGTATGAATCTCACACTGACAGGCAGATTCCATAATGTGGTTTTATGAGCCTGCTGACCACACTTCGTAGCACTGAATCTCTTGTGGCAGTAACACACAACTTACCAACTAGAAGATTTTTTTCCCAAAGAATCAATAATGTAATGCTGGACTTGGTATCAGTAGCTTCAATCAACACGCCAGTATTACTTGAACTCAAATAAGACTACACTGTTTTCGCGAAAACTGCTATTCAGAAGTGACATTTGTAGCCGGCATCCATTTCGTATAAGATAAGAGAAATTGGGCATCGATGGACGTGTTACTCTCCAGCACCGTTTCCTGAGAGTGGCACGAGAAATCATGCTGAGTGTTCGTCTTGGGAAGAGAGACATCATGTTCGTGTGATCCTCTGAGAAGCAATGAATCTGTGTCTAATATGTGTGCGAAATTATACATATGTAGGCACTGGACTGTCACTGAAACAGACTTCTGTGGAAGTAATTCTCGCGATAATTACACCCCACATCCATTAATCTAACCTGGTAAGTGTCTCATACTTTTGATCAAATCTCGAATTTTCTCCCAACACATCACCAAAGTCCTAAACACATTATGCATGCGATAATTGTAGATTAGAAGGCCAGGTGTGGCTATTTATTTACAACACCATAATACATAAACAATGCGTAACAGATCTGGAAAGACTGTTTCTGTGAGACATAGCTGTGAGTGTATAATAAAGCATGTTTCCCAGTCTTGGTTCCATAGGAAGTAACGTGGCAGCCGAAATGATTCCAGTCATCCGTGGGAGTGACTTTGAATTCTACAATTAGATTAGCTGCAATATAACTGGTTTTTTGTATAGTCAATTTCTACGTCAACAGTGCATAGTTTTATACGTTGATATAGGTCCTGATTGCTTTTTTAAAGTAGAGTATCAAGGCATGTATTACATCCTGCCAAATCCGAATAATCCATTAACACTACAGTCTTCTGGAAGATGTACACATTCAGCTAAAAGTATACCACTTGTTTGTTCCAATTTTAGGAGTCATAACAGCAAAAAGCCGTCACGAACAGTGACATCTAGCCTAGTACGTATTACTTCTTCGGCAGACATGTTGCAGAACGACCTTAGGGCCACATATACGAAAACTTTAACAAGTAGTGGTCTAAATCTGCTTGATAAATAATTCCTCCTTTATGTATGAGGAATGCATTATTTGCTCTGTATCCTTACCAGCAAGACAAACAGGAGTCACCTTCGCGTTGTCAGAATTACTGTTACTGGATTGTTTCATACTCTTGACACACAAATAGAAAACGTTGTGCTTTTGATAGCCATAACAAACATGTTTCCGACATCACTAACTTGGCTGACGAAACGATTAAATGAATAGACAGCCACATCCCTCCACCATTGGCAAAGTATTATAGATTCTGACTGTAGTTTTTTAAAAGTAGTGTATCAATGTACGGTATTAATGTCGTATTTACAGGTAATCACGCTGTAACAACATGCGTTCTCAGAAATGATAAGTTCACAAAGGTACATGTATCACATTGGAACAACCAAAATAAAATGTTCAAACGTACCTACGTTCTGTATTTTAATTTAACAAACCTACCTGTTACCGACTGTTCGTCTAAAATTGTGAGCCATATGTTTATGATTATTACAGCGCCATCTATAACAAAGCGAAAAAAGTAGTCCAACTAAAACATTCATGTTTCTTTACGTACTACACGAATACGTAATTAAAAATGGGGGTTTCTATTTAAGAAAAACGCAGTTGATATCCGTTTGAACTATGGCAGCGCCATCTAGCGGGTCAAACATCTGGTTTCCTCCTTCAAGCTAGAGAAGTTTCGTTCTTTGTAGTTTTTTCGTTTGACGCTTATTTCGTGCGATATTTGGCCCGTCACGATCAATGGACCACCTGTATATGGTATATAGTTTTGTTTCTTCACTTGCTCCTAGCTATCCCAAAATTATTAGTGTACTTATGTACATGTTCTTTCTTCATCTCTCATTTTAAAATACGAAGTCAGTTATCACAGAGAAAGGAAATGATAACTGGATTTAAACATGTATCTCAAGAAAATCTCTGGTATCATATTCGGCGATATCAAGAAAGGTTCTGTCTAATATTGTATCAAAAGATAAGATGGCAATTATTTTAAACTGCCATGGGAGACACTTGGTGTAAAAAAAATTTCTAGTCATATGAAATGTATCCTTGCAATTTTTCTCTAGTCATTAAGATCTACTTATTAACGCATCTACCAAAGAAAAACCTATCTCTGTAATTACTAGTCAATGCTATGTACGAGTATCTTTGTACAAAAGCATTATTGTATACCCAGTGGATAAACCAGAAATTATCAAATATATATAACTCCCTCTTGATCTTTTTATTTGTGAGAAACCTAAAACATATTTTTCGTATTTTCTCTGTACGTAAAAATGTAGAGCCATTCAATCGGTAAACAAGGCACTCATTTTTTTCTCTCAAAGCAAGTACACTATTGGCAGAGTTGCAACGACACTGCATCTGCGCCTGAAATAAAGTAAGAATATTTGCTTTACAGGTAGTTTATTTTCTCTTTTCATTTCGGATGACATCGTGGGGAACAATAATATTATCTTGGAACTCTCCCATTTGGTCCGTGTTTGCATAGAAAAACAGTAATATCAGAAACTGAGTCCGCCTTAATGCAAAACACCTTGTTATTCGTTTATTTATTATCCCAAACTAGTTTCGGCGACAAATATCGCCATCATCTGTGGTTTTTTTTTAAATCTAAAATATTTAGAAAATGGCATGGTTGTACAAACACAGGAAAACATTATTACATTTTTATACTTCACATTTTGATATATAGTTTTCTATTGATACTTTCATACTACCTTATTTATTGTACGTTACAGCATGTTTTAAGCAATTATTGGCGCTGTTTGCGACATATTTTTGTGCTCTTTTCATCTGTTGCCGTCTTTTTACTTAACGAACATCATGTCATCTGCAACCACGTGAGCGGCTGTTAGTAAACAAATACTAAGAGGTGAACTGTCGTATGCCAGCAGTGTATACTTGGGGTTGTGGTAGTGATGTGGAAACCAGTTATTTGGTGTGTGCTGAGCTGTTGCTTAGCTATTCGTGTATTCACGTTCGTTAGATGTTATGTGGCCGCTTTTATACACAGAAAAACAAAACTTTTGCACTTTGTTTCTGATCCAGAATATTACGCCATCTTGCTGTTCGCTTGTGTCGCGAGATGCGTCTCGCATGTAGCAGGAAAGGCTATGGAAAACTGTAGTGCGAATTACGACGACTTCTGTTCATTATTTATGTCTCTGTGTGTGATGGAGAAGTGGTTTCTTTGCGTGTGTACTTTCTGTTCTGTGTCCTTGGTCAGTTCTCTCAGAGCGGTAAAGAGGGTGTCGTAGAGTGTTGTGTTTTCATTTATTACATTTTTCCCTTCGACTATAGCCTTTTGTATGTAGTAATTTTCTTCTATTGTTAGTTGTCGGTATAAACTGTTGCTGTTTCTCAGAATGCGTAGATCGTTTTCGATATTAGTGGGGTTATGGTTTTCGTAGATTTTCTGCAAAAGTTGAATGTGTGCTGTCCCTTCTTAGAGCTCTCATGTGCTCTGTGTACCTCGTTCTGAAATTTCTGCTTGTTTGTGCTATGTAGTTGGCAGGAGTTACCAGTGAGTTGATATATTCCAGCGTTGCTGAATTTGTCTAAGGTTTTTCTGGCTGGTCTTAGTCTTTTCTGAACTGTATTGTTTGTTCTGAATGTTTTTGCGATCCCTTGCTTTTTCAAGATGTTTTCTATTCTATGTAATATTTTGTTATTGTATGTTAGTGTGTACCATCTCTCTCTTTTTTCTAAAGTGGTGTGGTCTGCTGTGTTGTCTGTGTGTAATACCCGCTTCCGTTTTACCTTGTTGTTGAGTTGTTTATGATGTCTGTTTTGCAGTGGTTTTCAACAGAAATTTGTTTGATTATATTTAGTTCCTGTGTGTAGTGTTCTGGTTTAAGAGGTGTTCTGTTTATCCTGTGGAGCATGTGTGTGAAACTGGCATATTTATGCACTGTCAGGTGGTTGGATGCGCTGTGGATAACAGTGCTTGTGGATGTGGGTTTTCTGTAAATGGAGAATTTATGTTGGTTTTTGTTTCTTGTGATTGTAAGATCCAAGAAATTTAGTTTCTTGTTGTTTTCTAATTCCATTGTGAAGTGGATTTGTGGGTGTACTGTGTTGATCTTACTGTGTAGCTCTTCTATCCTGTCATGTGTTTCATCTACAAGACAGATTATGTCATCCACATATCGGTACCAGTAGATTATTTTGTACCCTCCTTGTTTGTAATAAATGTTTGTAATATCGTGGGGAAGCTGGACATTTGTAAGTACGTACACACTTCTCCACCCACATTAGGTAGTGGTGATGCACCCAAATTCTGTACTATCACACATATCAAAGTTTTTGTGAATACATCTTCATGGGCGTTCTCCTTAGTCAGCTTTGAAAGAGCATGCCGAACGTAACCAAAAAAATGTATACTCATAATCCCATCACCCAGCATGGTCATTCATTACACGCTGGATAGTAGAACTATGCCAAACCAAGTTTCTGAATGCTGTCACCTGTAAATAAGTGTAGTCTAACTTATTATCATCATGGTAAATTTTGATTTGAAGTTGTATGTGGCCTGTTTATGTGTTTGTATGTTGGCAGCGCTATGTAGCGCTCTGCATTAATAACTCTGACAGCGCTGTGTGTACTCTGTAGGAGGCTCTCTGTGGCTGGGTGCACTCGCAGTTGGAGGTGAACAGGCAGCAGTGATGGAAGTTAGGTGTGAGTAGTCAGCAGAGATAGTGGTTAGACGTTAATAATTACCAGTGTTGGAGGTTTGCAGTATTAGCGCGAGCGGACGGTTCAAATGGCTCTATGCACTATGGGATTTAACATCTGAGGTCATCAGCCCGCTAGACGTAGAACTACGTAAATCTAACTAACCTAAGGACATCACACATATCCATGCCCGAGGCAGGATTCGAACCTGCCACCGTAGCGGCAGCGCGGTTCCGGACTGAAGCGCCTAGAACCGATCAGTCACAGCGGCCGGTGCGGACGGTCTGAATGTGTATCCGTCATGCAGATTTAGTACTGATGATTATATAATTTTTTTCTTGATTTGGTTGTCACTTGATTGAGGTAAAATCTGCTAAATACATTGTTTATTCTACAACAAAATATTTCCTTTGCTAGCCACATGCCTATTAGTAGTTAGAGCCTACAGTAGATCGAATCTCTTATTTAGCTGGCAGTATTGACCCTTGTGTCGCTGTAGTTCCTGTCATGAAGATTTTCTGTGAGGTAAGTGACATATGATATGTATGGGTTATTGTTAGGATTTCTTCTAATTCTTTTGTATTAATTATTTGAAGTCAGGTTATCATTTTTGAGCAGTCAGATTGCGTTGCGCCAGGATATTGTGGGTTAGTTTTGACATGATAAGAATAAGTAAAGAGAAAGTAGGCTCAGTACGTTCAGTTTCACTCAGAAATTTAAGCAGGTTCACTTGCATTCAGTTTCACTCAACAGTTTAAGAACATTGTGTAAGCACTCAGCAGTTCAAGAAAAAACTTAATAAAGAAGTTTCAACTTCTCAGTTATTATATATATATATATATATATATATATATATATATATATATATATATATATATATATATATATATTGAAACACGTATGTAACATAGCAGCGATGGCGAGGCATTGTAGCATCTGTGACCAGAGAGTATGCGCTTGACCGCGCGAGTGTTGCGAGCGGTTCTCAGTCTGTCAGTCAGTCGTTGCGAGTCTGTAGCTCTGTCTAGTTGGGTACAGTACTCTGTCAGTAGTCGTCGCGTGCAGTACGCTAGTAGTCGTCATGCAGAGCGGTCGGTCAGTGGTAGCATTCCAGTGGGATTGCGTGATGTGGTCTGGCGACAACACTGGTCAAGATGCTGAATGAGGTATACTGTTAATTAAGATAATCATTGGATAATGTAAAGTTTAATTATTGTAACTAATTTTCAACAAGTGCCCCCAATAATAACTTTGATTTCAAAAGCAATTTTATATAAAATTTTCATTTAATTGAAGTAACTATTTCGTTCCATTTCCCTTAAACAAAAGTTTCAGTTATCAATTAGATTACAAAAAAAAAAAAAAAAAGGGAATATTATTTTTTGCAATGCAGTTCCTCCAAGCGGTGCGCAAGAACAAGAGCAGAAATTTGATTAGGTGTTGTAATGAGGTAAGAATTTTAATTTTGATTTTTTGCACAGGGCTAAAGACCGATATTTCGGTTTAATTGAATCATTATTATCACTGAGATTTTCTTATCACTGAATTGACTTTCATTATTTTTGTGGGAGCTTACACCAGAGTCAGATTGCGATTTTCACATTTTTGTTCCCTTTGTCAGTACATTTGATTGCAGGGAGGTTACGTTTGGCTCCCATTTCTATTAAGTATTCTCATTATATTCTTATAAATTTTTGTGGGGAGGTTACACTTGGCGACACCCAGTCCAGGATCGTATTTCGTTGAGAATCTCTTATTTGCTTAAATATAATTAGGATTTAGCGCAACGCTTTTACTAATCTTGTGACTTTCTCTCTACAGGTCAACGGCAATTCGTTGCTTTGTTGTATTTGTGTGTTGTTTTTGCATTGTGCTTGTTTATTTTGTGAATAATTTTGACTATTGTTAAGATGCCGCGAAAGACTGTGAATAGTGTATCGCGAGGTATTATGAATGAAATTACCGACCCAAACAACTTTGCCGATAGGACATGTGACACGCAGTGTAATGATGACAATCCTGCGTTCACTAACAATCAGTGCATTCCAACCACTAGTGATGACTTTTACCCTCATAATGAACAAACGAACTCAATTGTCTCGTCTGTTAATTTGACGACAATTGATGACGCGGAGCGCTCTATTGTAATGAGCGCTGACCAGCTTAACACACCCGATTTGGAAAACTCAAGTAATGTACAGACAAATTTGTCTAATGAAAATGAACAGGATACTCAAAGTACGATGGATCTATTTAATTCCGAAATGATGTCTGACAGTGTACATCCGACTGATGAACCTTTCTGTAAATTACAGAATGACCAAATGGTCACGCAAAACAGGACAATTTCGGATCCACCATTAAATAGCACGGAGAATGGAAATGCTGGTTTTGTGTCGGATCCACTTGGGGAATTGTTGCTACAAATTCTTGAATCAAACAAACAACTTAGTGACCAGGTCAGACAACAGAGGGAAGATAGCAAACAAGATAATGAAGATTTCAAACAACAATTTAGTGAACAGGATAAAAAATTTAATAAAATTGATGAAAATTTCAAACAACTTAGGGAAGATAACAAACACTTAAATGAAAAACTTGACAATAATGACAAAAAACAAGACAAACTTAGTGAACAGGTCAAACAAGACAACGAAAAACTCAAACAATACTTAAATGAAAAATTAGACGACAATTCCAGACAGCTTAGTGAACAAATTAGAGCCGTTGCCGCGCAGTGTCATGACACTAAGGAACAGTTGCGCGTGGAAATTGAGGCTTGCTCACAAAAAAATAGCGAAGAAATTAAGTTTGTTGCGCAAGAATTAAGGGAAATGCAAACAGTCGCAACAGAAACACTCAGAGACGAAATTAGCGGAGTCGCTAAACAATGCTCTGAAAAAGCTACACAATTACGGGACGAGTTTAAAGCAATGACGGTAGAACTTTCGCGCACAATGGACGCAAAGATAGACGCGAAATTCGAACAACAGAATACTCAGATTGACGAACGCTTTAATCTTCACATACAAAACAGTGATACGCGTTTCCGCAAATTTATTCAAGATCAAAACAAAGTAAAACGACAAGTCATGGAAACAATCACTGCACAAAGACAAGAGGACAAACGTAAAATGTTCGCGAAAGCGAAGACGTATGTAGACAATATTATTACTACAGTGTCCGACAAAATTAATGCCATAGAACAGTTGATCGCGGAATTACGGGATGAAATTTCTGATCTTAAATCAAAAACAGATACACACACAGTAAATATTCAAACAGTGACAGACAGATTCGAACAATTAGATCTAACACAGGATTGCGATGTCATCAAAGCTGATGTTAAAAAACTGAGCGAAACTACGCGTAAGTTGCAAAAACAGATTAATGCGTCCGATTCTAAAACCGATGATCAGGCAAAAATACTGACTGAAAAATATGATGAATTGGCCAGTCGTATTGATGTTATCGAAAATACTAATGACAATAGATCAGACGATACTGCACCGGTTTCATTTATCCAAACACCTGAATTTCAAAATTTACAGCAGACAATTAATGAGATCGATTCATCTAACAACACGTTACGTAGGAAGTTATCAAATTTACAACAAGAAGTAACAGAGATAAAAAACATTTCAGTTAATAATAACATACCACAACAGACGCCACTTTATGAACATTTGTCAGACTCACGCAGCGCGTATAATTTGGGTAATCTACAGAGAGTACGGGACTTAGATTCCGATCAACCACAGTTCAATAGATTCTCTTACGATCCTGAACCTGTTCCATTACACAGAGATGATAATTTCGACTATAAACATTTTCTGTCAGTGAGAAAGTTTAAGGTTTTCAAAAACGATAGAACGCAGATTCACCCACTGGATTGGATTCAACAATTTAGCTTTGCTCTTCCACCGACTTGGCCTGTAACACATAAACTTGAATTTATTTGCAGTTTTTTGGAAGGCGAACCGGCAACTCGTATGAGACCGATCGCGAGGCAATGCTACTCAGTAGAGGAATTTCAGAATGCTTTTCTATCAGCGTACTGGTCGAAGACGACACAGCGCGGAATTAAAGATCAGTTGATTAGTTTGCCGAATTACGAGAACTCCAATTTTCCCAGTGTGACGCAATTTTTTGAGCACATGGTACAACAAAACCAGTACCTAAGTGAATCGTACAGTGAATCCGCACTTATACAATTATGCATCTCTAAATTACCACGGTCATTACGAGTGTCACTTCTAACGGGCCAGCAAAAAGAAAACATTTCAGCATTCAGAGATCTTTTACAGCTCTTGGAAGTACAGCAATCTGATTATTCTTTTGTAAACAAAAACCTTTCGTATAATAACCAAGGTCAACAAACTTACGGTAATTATGATAAAGGACGTAATTTCAATAGGAAAAGTAACAGACGCTTTAGGAAAGACAACTACCAGAACTTAAATCACAGACAAAATTCAGATTATCAATATCGTCAAAATTTTCAGCAACAGGAAGCACATTTTGGTAACAACAGACGTTTTCCACCACAACAGCATGAAAGTCAGCCGGTTGGAATACATAACCAACAATGTAATGCACAAGGTCAGCCAGGCTTTAACGTTCCGCCGCGAGCACGTATAGTCCCTGATACAACAAATAGTAACGTACGTCAGCAAGGAAACAACTACGTACAAAGAAGACAGTATTTCAATTCCTATCGTAATGCACCGTATAGGAATGACTATTACGACAGACGTAAAAACGATGAGCACAATTATCAGCGTACATATAATAACAGTCGGTCTCACCAACAGCAAAATTATACGCAAGAACATATTCTCATGAATGAACCAGACAATAGGTGTCATCCATAGCGTAACACGTCAGTAAGAAATAACAAAGCAGTTCATATAGTGGATATGCCACAATATTCTCCCGTAAATAACAGCACGTACGATAGAATTTGACCAGACACAGTACAGATTGCATATTCCAATAACGTAAGCAATAATTTAGGCACGCAGAATCTTGTTCACGAAAATGTTATTAATTTTGACGCCATCCGACACACGTTTGCATTAAGGACAGAATTACGACATATGTAGACGACATTCTTATCGCAGAAGCTAACTGGTCTGAACACAATCTGATTCTTGAACAACTGTTACAAACCTTTCATGCACAAGGACTTACAGTTAATCTTAGAAAATCGCACTTTGGCAAAACTTCCATAAAATTTCTTGGACACGTAATTTCAGCAGAAGGCATTGCACCTGATCCGGAAAAACTTCAGGCTCTACGTGACATTACTGTTCCTACGACAAAGAAACAACTACGCAGTTTTTTGGGCTTAATTAACTTTTTTCGTAAATTTATTCATCACTCTGCTATAGACACACCCAGATTATGCCAATTAACAGGTAAAAACAGTATTTGGTCTTGGGATAAGCAAGCACATTCTGAGTTCATGAACCTGAAGCATGCTTTGTTGAATGCTCCACTTTTATCGCACCCCGATCTTACTAGAAATTTTTCCATTGCCACCGACAGTTCCAACACCGCTTTAGGCGTACATATTTTCCAGGAAATTGAAGAAGATGGTTCAACAGTTATTAAAAACATCGCATTTGCAAGCCGCATTCTGTCACCTGCTGAACGAAATTATTCCGTCACCGAACTTGAAACATTATGTGTTGTATGGGCTTTCACGAGATTTAGGCATTTTCTTTATGGCAGACATACCACCGTTTACACAGACCACAGAGCGATACAATTTTTACTTTCGGCCAAATTTACTCACGACAGGTTAAGTAGATGGAAACTATATTTGCAAGAATTTAATTTTACGATTGTTCACATTCCCGGCACACAAAATGTTATAGTAGAAGCACTATCGCGTTCTCTCGGCAACAATCAGCAAGACGTAGCAACCAACTTCTGCAAAACAAATTTCAGTGTCATGTACATTCAGCAAGTCGCATTTGAAAACTTTATTTCATCGTCACTACAGGACATAGCGCAAGAGCAAAATAAGGACAATGTGTGGAAAGAAATTAAACACCTTTGGCAAGATAGGAAAAATGTTACGATTAGAAATCATTACACTGTACGCAATGACATTCTGTTTCGCCGCTCTCATCCTGACAGCAACAATTGGTTATTATGCATTCCTGACGAACTGGTTAACAAATTAATTTGGTACACTCATTTAAGTTACGCACATTACGGAGCACGAAAATGTTTTCTTATACTGAGACAGAACTCTTATTTTACTAACATGGAGAAACGTATACGACGAGTTTTAGCGTCTTGTAAAAATTTGCCAGAAAGCTAAATCAGACACCACTTCACATATTCCTCCATTATATCCCATTATACCTGTTAAATTAAGACACATGGCCGCAGTAGATATTTTTGGTCCGATTCCGAGAACTAACAGAGGTTTTTGCTACATCTTTGTCGCTGTTGAGCTCACTTCAAAATTTGTTACTTTCACTCCGTTACGTAAAGCTACTGCTAAAACTGTTTCGAAAGCATTTGTAAAACATTTTCTATTTCATGTAGGGCATGTGATGAAAGTAATTTCCGACAATGGATCTCAATTTCGTAGTAACGTATGGACACGCATGTTACGAGCTAGAAACATTTCTCCGATTTATATATCCAAGTACCACGCTTCTTCGAACCCCTGTGAAAGATTAATGAAAGAAATTGGTAAACTGTGTAGAGTATACTGCCACAGAAGATATATTGATTGGGATTCACACATACTCTCATTCCAAGATGTAATTAATTCCATTCCAAATGAATCCACTATGCTATCTCCGTCTATTATACTGAAAAACGTTGAACCACCAAACAAAATTAAAGAATTAGTAAACTTCCCTAAATGTCGTCGACTAAGACACCACGAAATAATTGACATTGCGCTGAACAACATCAAACGTGCCGCAGAGCGCCGGAGAAGACAGCAAAAACAGGTTTGTAGACGCCGAGACTTTCACATTGGACAGAAAATATTAGTACGTACACATTATTTATCCAGTAAATTAAAAGGTAAGTGCAGTAAATTTGAACTTTTATACGCAGGTCCATATCGGATTCGCAGCATCCCTCACCCCAATGTTGTACACGTCGAAACTTCGAGAACTAGAAAATCGAAAGGCAACCACCATATCTCAAACATTAAACCGTTTATTGAATGAAGACACTTTATGATTCAACACACTATGATGTCATTTATTAATGCAATTATTTAACTTGACTAATTACTGATGATTATCGCATTTTTTCTTGGCAAGTGCCCGGCAAGGTAAGGTTAGCAGGTCGCTTTTCTTGTCGTTACACATCAGACCGTGCACATTTTCCACTTTTTTGTGTATATGATTGTACTCCAGTTTTGTTTGTATGCACTGTGAAATAGTTAAGATATAACACACCTGTTGACTTTGACATTTTTTGCCTTATGACATCTCAACATCGTGACTGTTTTACATTTTTGCTGCTGCATTGTGATATTATCTGTACATTTTGCCTCTGAACACTGTCAATGCCTTTGACATATTACGTTTTCTGTCATGTTATGCTGTATGGTTAATTATGTTACCATAAACCAGTCATTATCTAGTGGGTATATGATTTAAATGCAGGACATTAATCTCTGTTCATCAATTTCAGAAAGAAATGATGCGTGTAAGAAATAAATTCAACAGAAATGGGAATTTCACCTACGGAATAAACGAAAGAAGATGCAATAACTTTATGAGGAAGAGTAAATGGATCAGGATTAACAAGCATTAACAAGAATATACTATACTCATCGTAGAATAGCAGTCTTAACTAATTATTTCTTTCAGAATACAAGGTGATTGATGCAGGCTGTCAGACTGAACTACACATCTTAGTTTTAGTGATGAAATATGCTAGAGATAAGGAATAGTTGTATAATGAGTAATGAAGTGATTTTTTGCAGATGATAATGAATACTGATGAATAATGATGAAGGATATGGTATTATGAATAATGAAGTTTTTATTTACAGGTGATGATAATAATGAAGTTATGATAATATGGATAATGAAGTGATTGATAATGAAGTTTTTTTCTTTACAGATGAGGATAATGTTGGAGTTTTATATTTATGCTATGTAGTTATTTAAGTATTTGTTGCAGTTTGTTTTGACAGCAGGTGTTATATTGCATAGTAGGATGACGGAAAGTTTTGGAAAGGACAGCTATGGAACACATTTTATACACATTTCACTACTTGTTAATTCGAAGTTCACTACTTTTCAGCATAGTGTGCGTTTCTTCTTTCAGGCCAATAATCCATTTTGTATTTTTTCCAGGAGATGCTTGTCATGATACTTACTAAACCTGTTACCTATTATACCTGTTCTAGTACTTGCATTTTTATTTTTTTTACCCATTTGTGTCTATCATTTATAAATGTGATCACATATACTGCCTTGTTACATAACCTTGCTACAGCTGACTCTTGACGAATGACGTTACCTATCCTCATTTGCAGCAATAGGTCAAAAGCAAAAAGTGTTATGCCTCAGCAATTAATTATCGATCCCAACGCAATGCATTGCTAACAAAAAATGTATTAACAGTCCCAAATAGTGATACCAGTTTGAGAAAATTCTGAATAATACTGATTAGCTCTGAATAGTATGTCACTTGAGTAATGACTTCTTAATGAGACAACAAAAATACACATATATATAAAATAATGCTTAGTAACTGGCTAGTAATTGCCACTGTTATTGTAATGAGACTACTTATAATCCCCATGATTATTAATGCTATGACTATAATTAACTGATTTTTAATAATGACTTCGTAATGATCTGAATAATACTGAATGAGGAACAATGCTTTATACTATTCGATACCTGAGGGCCACTGAGTGCCAATAATTAGTGTCACTTAATGAATTGTTATTAATTATGCCATTAATTAGCTCTTGTTTTCAATGTTCATACTTTGTAATTGGAAATAAATGTGACTGTTTAATAATGCTTTGTAATTAGAAGAAGGCTAATGATTCTTACTAGATTGGAATGACACATAATTAATTAACTATGCTATTGTTTCATAATGCTTTGTGATTAGGAAAAAGCTAATGATTATTACTATTGGAAGACAAATGGTTAATTAATTATGCTATACTTTATAATTGGAAATGAATGCGATTGTCTAATAATGCTTTGTAATTAGGAAAAAGCTAATGATTATTACTATTGAAATGACAAATGATTAATTAACTATGCCATACTTTGTAACTGGAAAAGAATGCGATTGTTTCATGATGCTTTGTAATTAGGAGAAGGTTAATGATTAATACTATATTGAAATGACAAATGATTAATTAACTATGCCATACTTTGTAACTGGAAAAGAATGCGATTGTTTCATGATGCTTTGTAATTAGGAGAAGGTTAATGATTAATACTATATTGAAATGACAAATGATTAATTAACTATGCCATACTTTGTAACTGGAAAAGAATGCGATTGTTTCATGATGCTTTGTAATTAGGAGAAGGTTAATGATTAATACTATATTGAAATGACAAATGATTAATTAACTATGCTATACTTTGTAACTGGAAAAGAATGCGATTATTTAATAATGCTTTGTAACTAGGAAAAGAAGATTACTGATTCTATGTAAAACAATTAATGAACATTTTTCTGTAATACTACATACATGGTACAGAAATGTTCAATAACTGGGCTATGAATGCCGCAAACTACTACTGTAATTGACAATATTATGTGACTTAATGTACTTCACCTTATGAGCTAATTACCCTGAATTACTGCGATGTCCATTTGTCCTGTTTATCCTAGTGATCATGGAGCACTATATTTGGTTTTGCACTAATTCTACGTTGATGTGCCGTGTAAGAGCGTGGTGTTGACACGACATGCTGTCCACCACCGTGAGCGATGAAGACGTTATTATGGTCCCACTGTTTGGTGTACCTAATGTACTGCCAAAATGAAAACATGAAACATTAATACGACAATTCAGTGTCTTGGCTACGCTGATAAATTCTGAGGGGAAAAGAACTTCAAGTTATGTCACTTGGTGTTGTACTTCTGTGGAAAGATATGGACTTTCAAAACAGCTGTGTGCAATCTAAAGTGCTACAACCATGATGCAATCCTTCCCTTTCCTATCCTAATTCTTGTCACATAGTGAAAATCATTTTTGCTAACATTATTTATGTTCATGGCTATACATTTTTTCAATTCGCTAAACTCCAGTGCGAGTACACTTATGTCACTGGTCGACATGATTTTTTTTTTGCTATTATGTTTATTTATTGCCAAAATGCTAAAGACATTTTTTTTATTTGTTCTGAAGTACAGTATATGTGCACTTTTGTCTTTTATATTGTATATACATTTTAATTTCTGAACTACAGTGCATGTGCACTTCTGTTAGGTGTTAATATGTTTTCTACTGAACTTCACTGCCTGTACACTTTTCACATTTTTCAATATGATTTCTACTACTCTGTATATTCAATACTTTAATGCATATGCACTTATGTCATTTGTTACTAATTGTACATACATTTCATCAATTACTGATATGTTCTCAACTGCAGTGCATGTGCACTCATGTCACTTGTCAACATAATATTTTGCCAGTCTGTTTATTTGTTCTGAATATGCTAAAGAATTTTTTTTCAGTGCCTGTGCACTTTGTTATCTGTCAAATAATTTGTATATACATTTTTCTGATTTGCTACTATGTTTTGTACTCACATTTTGTCTTTGTCTGATATATTTTGTACTTAGTGCGTGTGAACAACATTTAAATATTCTGTAAGTTGTAGAATTTTGTTAATTAAAGAAAAATTTTGCCGCGCTTGGCAAGTCCAAATGACTCACCATCGCTGCCAAATTTTTGCCCCCCCAGTGGAGGGTTATGAAACACGTATGTAACATAGCAGCGATGGCGAGGCATTGTAGCATCTGTGACCAGAGAGTATGCGCTTGACCGCGCGAGTGTTGCGAGCGGTTCTCAGTCTGTCAGTCAGTCGTTGCGAGTCTGTAGCTCTGTCTAGTTGGGTACAGTACTCTGTCAGTAGTCGTCGCGTGCAGTACGCTAGTAGTCGTCATGCAGAGCGGTCGGTCAGTGGTAGCATTCCAGTGGGATTGCGTGATGTGGTCTGGCGACAACACTGGTCAAGATGCTGAATGAGGTATACTGTTAATTAAGATAATCATTGGATAATGTAAAGTTTAATTATTGTAACTAATTTTCAACAAGTGCCCCCAATAATAACTTTGATTTCAAAAGCAATTTTATATAAAATTTTCATTTAATTGAAGTAACTATTTCGTTCCATTTCCCTTAAACAAAAGTTTCAGTTATCAATTAGATTACAAAAAAAAAAAAAAAAGGGAATATTATTTTTTGCAATGCAGTTCCTCCAAGCGGTGCACAAGAACAAGAGCAGAAATTTGATTAGGTGTTGTAATGAGGTAAGAATTTTAATTTTGATTTTTTGCACAGGGCTAAAGACCGATATTTCGGTTTAATTGAATCATTATTATCACTGAGATTTTCTTATCACTGAATTGACTTTCATTATTTTTGTGGGAGCTTACACCAGAGTCAGATTGCGATTTTCACATTTTTGTTACCTTTGTCAGTACATTTGATTGCAGGGAGGTTACGTTTGGCTCCCATTTCTATTAAGTATTCTCATTATATTCTTATAAATTTTTGTGGGGAGGTTACAATATATATAATTAAGAAGTTTCATCGTTTCAAAGTCTAACAAATCTGATAAGTGTGGTGGAAAATCGAATAGCTCACATAAATCAGACTAGTTTACTGCATTATTATCAGGAGCCTATTGCTTTATGGTATAAAGGAAATGTCAGTAAACGACAAATAATAACAATGATAAGAGAAATATGGGCGAATCAATACATAGATTCGAATGAAACAGTTCTCTCCTTTATATATTCCTGTACGTGACGGACGAACTGTGGCACTTCATGGTGCTGATGTTGCCCGAGCAAGGTGCAGACTAGCAAAACTAAGTTCCCTCTAAGGATGCTGGTGACACTACGAGAGTCAGTGGTGGAGGCTGGACCAATAGGAGCGCCATGCACCAGTGGAAGAGAGAAGAAATTTTTTGGGTCATAAATTACCATCTTCATGATGGAAGGAATGACTATGCAATCAGACGCCTGAGTAAACACAAGCCAAGTACGCCACTCCTCCGCTATTTCGGCTATAAATTACGCTAATTACAATTGTGGACCATTAATTGCAATTGTAGTGACAGTTCTAAATAAACAAGACAAGAGCCCAAGTGAGTGGTTTGTTTACAGAAAGGGAGCTAGGGGCTGGTTTGTTTATTTGAGGAGAACAGTGGGGTCCTTGTCATAAAAATCGCCTTGCCCCGCCACAGTGCGGTATGAAGCGAAGTTGATAACTAGATTGGGAGTGCTACGGTAGAGAGGACGCGGCATGCTATTTTCGATGGAGAGTCAGATGTAAAATTAACTTCAGGTGTGGCCGAAGGAAATGTGTTGGAAGAGTAGCTGTTCATACTGTTTATTAATGACACTGCAGAGAATATTACCAGTAATCTCAGCGTGTTTGGAAATGATGATATCATACACAGAGAAATTTAAACGGGAAGAATACTGCGCTGCGGTCGGTAACGTCTATGTCAGGTAACAAGTGTCCGGCGCAGTTGTTCGATCGGTTACTGCTGCTACAATTGTCAAGAGTTAAGTGAGTTTGAACGTGCTGTTATAGTCGGCGCAGGAGCGATGGGACACAGCATCCCCGAGGTAGAGATGAAGCGGGGATTTTCCCGTACGACCATTTGATGAATGTACCGTGAATATCAGGAATCCGGTAAAGCATCGACATCGCTGCGGCCGGAAAAAGATCCTGCAAGAATGGGATGGGACCAACGACGACTGAAGAGAATCATTCAACGTGACAGAAGTTCAACAGTTCCGCAAATTGCTGCAGATTTCTGTGCTGGACCATGTGTCAGTGTGCGAACCATTCAGCGAAACATTATCGATATGGGCTTTCAGAGCCGAAGGCCCACTCTTGTACACTTGATGACTGGACGACACGAAGCCTTACGCCTCGTCTGAGTCTGTCAACACCGACACTGGACTGTTGATGACTGGAAACATGTTGCCTGGTCTGACGAGTCTCGTTTCAAATTGTATCGAACGGACGGACGTGTAGGGGTACGGAGACAACCTCATGAATCCATGTACCCTGCATGTCAGCAGGGGACTGATCAAGCTGTTGGACGCTCTGTAATGGTGTGGGGCGTGTGCAGTTGGAATGATGTGGGGCCTCTGATACGTCTAAATACGACTTTGACAGGTGACACGTACGTAAGCATCCTGTCTGATCACTTGCACCCATTCATGCCCATTGCGCATTCCGACGGTCTTGAGCAAAAAGAGCAGGATGATGCGACACCCCGTACGTCCAGAAATGCTACAGGGACACTCTTCTGAACTTAAAGAACTTAATCACTTCCGCTGGCCACCAAATTCCCCGGACCTGAACATTATTGAGTATATCTGGGGTGCCTTGTAACGTGCTGTTCAGAAGATATCTCCGCCCTGTCGTACTCTTACGGATTTATGGACAGCCGTGCAGGATTCATTGTGTCAGTTCCCTCCAGCACTACTTGAGACATTAGTCGACTCCATGCCACGTCGTGTTGCGGCACTTCTGCGTGCTAGCGCGGACCCTACACGATATTAGGCAGGGGTTCCAGTTTCTTTGGCTCTTAAGTGTATAACCTTCTATGTATTGCTTCCACAGGGATCGCGAAAACAAAATTAGGCTGATTAGAACGCACACTGAAGTGTTGAGGCAATCATTCCTCCCACAATAACAGCGTGAACGATGAATAGTGCGGAGAAAAACGTAAATAGCTTGCGCAACGGGAAGTAGACAGTTACCGCGCCTGTGTAAACAAGTGTCGTGCCGTTCTAGCAGTCACTCGGTCACTCGACGACACAAGTCCGCTCGTTGGTCACGCAGCCACTCGTGGGCGTCCTCATCGTCGGCAAATCTTTTTCCACCAGATGTTCTCCCAGCTTGCCGAAAGGGTGGAATTCGCACGGCACAAATTCTGGACTTTTCTGTCAGCCACCTCTGTGTGGCCTGGTTCTAACTTCCGACACCATTTCACCGCACCTGGATGCGATATTGCATTTGGTCCATATTCCGCTAGTACTTCACGGCTAATCTCCGTGCAGTTTAGGCGTGTTGTCCACAATACTTGTACTGTACCGCGCGCTTAAACTTCAGAGTACGATTCCAGTTACCGCGGCATTGCAGGCAGCGTGGTGGGCCTGTTGTCCGTACCGCTGCATAGCTGTGCCTGCAGGAAAACACACTCTTCTGACAGCACACCAGTCTGGCTACGCAATACTGACATGTGTAACCTACATCCTGAATTCCCTACGTAGGCGCGTAGTTGCGCTAGCAGGAATCCCACGGCTTTCATTTAAGAGGAAGAATGACTACACGGAAGTGCCGCTGGCAACAACTTCACGGAAAATATCCCGAAGCCCCACGACTATCTCGGCTCGTTTGTTATCCTGCATGGATACGTCATAATGTAACGGGGAAACACACGGCTTCTTTCCCTAAAGTGTTTTTAAGTGGCACTCCACAAGGCAATTAACTGTGAATTTCAAATGAAATCTTACCTTACACGGTGCTTTTAACTGTCAGGGAAATTTCCGATAACCGTTAAAAGAAACAGAAAACGTGCACTGCTCGTTAACGAAGCGAAATAGTACCTTTCACACCAAATCCAGTAGCCAGTGGAATTGCAGTTACTAATTTTGTTGAACACTTACGAAGCGTTTCCTATACGTGATTAATCATGGGTTATTAATTTTATGACAGCTGGAGGGACACGAAAAACCAGGTAAATTAAAATATCTGTCTGTAGAACGAACGTAACTGTCATCAGTAGCACCACATAACCAGTGCCCGCTCTACTTTTTCTTGTATTCGTAAATGATGTTTCGTACAGTATTCAGGTTAAAGGACCGCTCCCTTGGGAGCAAAGGCGATTTGCCTGTTAAATCAGCAACAGCGACCTCAGAGAATATTGGTCCATGCAGATCAGAGATAGAAAAAATTAATATGATTTTAGTAAACTGCAGGAGCATCCAAGGAAAGGTCCTAGAATTAGTATCGCCTACTTAAGGTTATAATGCACAGATAGTATTGAGAACAGAAAGCTGGTTGAAGCCAGACGTCAATGACAACTAAATTCTAAGTTCAGACTGGAATGTTTATCGTTAGGACAGGTTAGTCGCCAATGGTGGCGGCGTGTTTATTGCAGTAAAAAATTCTATAATACCTGGTGAGGTTATCACGGATTGTGTAGCTGCAGAGCGTTTCAGACAGCACTTGCAGAATATCATTAGTAATTTTCCTGATCATGCCGTTGTAATGGGGGTGACTTCAACTTCCCAGGTATAGATTGGGAGTGTTATGCCATCACAACTGGTGCCAGAGATCGTGTGGCATTGTTCTGGATGTCTTGTCCGAAAATTACCTTCAGCAGATAGTTAGAGAACCAACTTGTGAGGGAACGATCTAGACCTCCTGGTCCTACAAGGAATGTTAACAAAGGTAGCAACGTATTTTTGCTCAGAAGGGGTGACAGGATACAAGTTTCAGAATATCTCAGCAGTCAGCATCAAATATTCGGTGATGAGGACGAAGATGTGGAGAACAAATGGAAAAAATTCAAATGACCTAGACAAGTATGTTCCGAGTAAGGTTTTAAGGGATGGGAAAGATCACCCATAGTTAAGTAGCCTTGTTAGACAAGTGCTACGTAAACAAAGAGCACTTCATCTCAGATTCAAGGGAAGTAAAAACCTAGCTGACAAACAAAAACTGGACGAAGGGAAATGAGTGTAAGGAGAGCAATGAGAGAATCGTTCATTGATTTTGAAAGTAAGGCGTTGCCAACCTACTTGAGTAAGAACCTTAAGAGATTTTGGTCGTATGTAAAATCAGTATGTGGGTCAAAATCATTTGTTTATTCTCTCAGCGACCACACCGGCACCGAAACGGAAGATAAACAGAGAGAAGGCCGAAAAATTGAATTCGGCCTCCCGAAGTTGTTTCACCGCGGAAGATCGTAACCCTGTCCCTCCTTTCAATCGTCGAGCGAACGTCTAAATGGCAGATATTGAGATAACCTATCGCGGAATTGAAAAGCAGCTACAATCGCTTAGTAGCGGAAAGGCTTCAGGACCAGATGGCATACCTATAAGATTCTATAAAGGTTATGCGAAAGAACTTGCTACTCTTCTATCAGTAATTTATCGTAGATCTCTTGAGCAACGAAAGGTACCTAACGATTGGAAAAAAGCGCAGGTCATTCCCGTTTTTAATAAAGACCATAAGAGAGATCCACACACTTATAGATCTATATCGTTGACGTCAATCTGTTGTAGAATTATGGAATACGTTTTATGTTCAAGAATTATGACGTTCTTGGGAAATGAACAGCTCCTCTACAAAAATCAACGTGGATTTCGCAAACAGAGAGGCTGTGAAACTCGGCTCGCTGTGTTGCTCCATGGAATCCACAGCGCAGTGGACGACGGCGCTCAACTTGATGCCGCCGCGTCCCTTGAGTTCAGTGAGGCACTTAACATGGTCCCACATTGCCGTTTAATGAGAAACAAATACGAGCTTACGGAGTACCGGAGCAAGCCTGCTTGGATTCAAGGCTTTCTTGCAGAGAGAACTCAGAAAGTCGCTCTAAACGGAACTAAATCGACAGATATAAATGTAATATCCGAAGTACCACGGGGAAGTGTGGTAGGACCGTTGCTGTTCACAATATATATAAATGATCTATGTCCTTGTAGAAAGCGTTGGATGCTCTTGAAGGCTATTCGCAGATAGTGCAGTTGTTTACACCAAAGTAGCAACGCCAGAAGATAGTAAGAATTTGCAGAACGACCTGCAGAGAATTGATGAATGGTGCAGACTCAGGCAGTTGACCCTGAACGTAGCAAAAGAAATCGACTACTGCACAGCTACACTATTGATGACAAACAGAGGCAGCATATGCCGTAAAATATCTAGGCGTAACTATCCAGAGCGAGCTTAAGTGGAATGACCATATAAAGCAGACATTGGGAAAAGCAGACACAAGACTCAGATTCATCGGAAGAATGTTAAGATAAGTGTAACTCGTCCACGAAAGAAGTGGCTTATAGGGCTCTTGTTAGCCCTATTCTCGAGTATTTTCATCTATTTGGGATCCCTATCAGGTAGGGCTGATAGGGGAGACAGAGAAGATCCAACGAAAGGCGGCGCGTTTCGTCACGGGATCGTTTAGCTGGCGAGAGAGCGTTACGGAGATGCCAAACAAACTCCACTGCCAGACGTTACAAGAGAGGCGTTGTGCATCACGGAGAGATTTACTACTGAAATTTCGGGAGAGTACTTTTCAGGAGGAGTCAGACAGCATATTACTTCCCCCACATACATCTCGCGTATTGACCAGGAGGAGAAAATTCGAGAAATTAGAGACAATAAACAGGCTTACCGACAATCATTCTTTCCACGCACTATACGCGAATCGAACACGGTTGGAGGGATCAGCTAGTGGTACCGAAAGTACACTCCGCCACACACCATTAGGTGGTTTGCGGAGTATGATGTAGATGTTAAGGTACACTACTGGAGGGTCCTGGTTGACATTTTACCAGGCTGCCTCCTTGCCACGTCTTTAAATGACTTCTTAATGGAAAGTCTTAACTGGTTAGTTCGAACGCTAATGAAACTCCAGTCTTATAAAGTGTACCAATTGATGAGGAAGGACTCAACAACTACTTACAAGTGGAGCCCCTAGGTACCTGAGGGTTAAAGAAGACAGCAAGTGGACTTGTCACACTCTCGAAGTGAACTGAGTTCGGCGTCAATGCCAGACTCAGAATACAGTCTTCGAATTGAAATCTTTGGATTATTCATGGAGGTGCATGTTGTCCCGAGTATCGAAATTTTCTGAGCTCTTCCATCAGACGTTTTGACACTTGAATACAATTGTTAAAGAAACAACTAAGAGATGTTTTCACAAAAGTATCATTATTTGGCAAATTATTTTAATTTAAATTGCGAAGTTTTTAAATTCGCACAGGAAGTGAAAAAGGTACTTGCTTCTTCCTCATTGGGCGACATCATCTTACAGAAGATTGGCCACCGTCATGGAGATTTGTCCCCCGCCGTCAGATTTTGCAGCCAAAGCCGCTGTGTCTGTTGTGTCGAACCACTCTGCCACATTCAGTGACCATCAAACTCTTGTCCGACCAGGACCACTGTTTCCTTGCATCTTCCCTTCACTACTGAGCATCACTTGTCGTCTCGCAGGTTGCGCCCAGAATACGCTGCTTCCCTCCGCCTCACATTGGTAATGAGTTCAAAACTTTTTACAAGGGCGCCTCTGAATTTTTTCTTGTCAAAACCTTTAAACCTTTTATATACGACAAAATTTATTAACGTTCTCCATCTTAATTGTTTACGACTACATATTTATTTCTCAACATAGTTCCCCCAACGAAAAACCAGTTTGTTGAAACCGTCATGGCAGAACGTTTGATTTTGTTGAGGGAGCCTCAACCTCACTTCTGCTTCTCGCATCGCTGCGTCACTATCAAAGAGAAGTCATCCAAGGTGTTCTTTAAGTTTTGAAAGCGGAGGGAAATAGTATGGTGCTAAGTCTTCATGGAGGATGATCAATGACAGTGAATACAACACGTCGAATTGTTGCAGATGTCGCAGCAGCCGTGTGTGGGTGGGCATTCTCATGTTGAAGCAGAGGGCGCTACGTGTGTGGACGGAGTTTTCTGCGGATAGAAACTCAATAACAGCACGCTGTTTTTCAATCGCCAACATACGTCAAACAACGGTATGTTACACGCTTCGATCCAGAGCGCTCTAGCGGCACAGGTTGCAACTTGCATTAGCGGAAATTGGCAAGTCGACTAAGTAATATGTCAGATGTGTAATAACTTAACCGATATTGAAGGCTTAATAAAAAATTCGAACATATTGCATCAACATAGGTTACATAACCTATAAATGCGATTTTAATCATGTGCTGCAACATTCAAATTGAAAACGTCTTCATTACGGCGACGGATAAGGTTTTCACTGTTAAGGATTTTACTGAATAGCGTAGTGGCTATAAAAAAATGGTTCAAATGGCTCTGAGCACTATGGGACTGCTGAGGTCATTAGTCCCCTAGAACTTAGAACTAGTTAAACCTAACTAACCTAAGGACATCACAAACATCCATGCCCGAGGCAGGATTCGAACCTGCGACCGTAGCGGTCTTGCGGTTCCAGACTGCAACGCCTTTAACCGCACGGCCACTTCGGCCGGCCGTAGTGGCTATAATGCCTCAACAATTCGCCACTGCGCGCTAAACTGAAATTCGCAATTCCCTTTATATGTCTGAGATTTTAGGACACTGCCTGTGCAGTGCTAATTATTTTAGCTGATATCTCTTCGTCGTGATCCCATTTTTTCTGTTAGATAGTCTAGCATGAAAAAAAATAGGTTAAATATATTTGAGGTTTTTTTCAATTTTACTCTTATATATATATATATAATGAGATGAGATCTGCTTGTGTCTGTGTATGTGCGGATGGATATGTGTGTGTGTGCCAGTGTATACCTGTCCTTTTTTCCCCCTAAGGTAAGTCTTTCCGCTCCTGGGATTGGAATGACTCCTTTCCCTCTCCCTTAAAACCCACATCCTTTCGTCTTTCCCTCTCCTTCCCTCTTTCCTGATGAAGCAACCGTTGGTTGCGAAAGCTTGAATTTTGTTTGTGTTTGTTTGTGTATCTATCGACCTGCCAGCGATTTTGTTTGGTAAGTCACATCATCTTTGTTTATATATATATATTAGAATGTCGTGTTCCCAGTTTGGCACAGCTTTCCCACAGGAAACACGAAAGCGGTCGAAGACGTCCGTCTTCTGGTCGGCTCCTGATCGTTGTCAGAAGGAGGCTAGTTTCTGATCACGCAAAGACTTCTATTATTTGGAAAAGAACAACCCGGATTTCTTTACGTAATCAGTATGAATTTTATAATTACCTAAGGGACCTTTAACAATGAACAGTAAGAAAATTGCATTTGCAAATGAAATTATTAATAAATGTGGCAGCTATGAGTTGTATAGAAGACAAGGGGCGGCCTTCTGTACACGACCAGGATGCCGCAGTATTCTCTGCTGTAGTAAAGGCTGTTTGACATTTACAAAAATAGTATGACATGGAGGTAAAAAAAATAAAGGAAAAGAATAGAATAAGAAATCTGGTAAACACTAAATATATTCTAATAATTCTCATAAGCAATTAGAGCTTCTTTATAAACAGTATAACTTACATAAATAATTTTCTAACTGTATGGTGCGATCAGATTTCGCCTGTCCTGTACTAGCTCCTTGGTTCACGTTTTTGTCACAAATTACAGTCATTACTTTTCTCCTTCCCTCGAGACAATTCTTGCACCGTTCAACACCTTCATAACAATAACTCCCCGATTTACAGTTTCGAACATAAATTACTTGAATTTTATTAATTAATAATGTTGTCTGTGCGCTGGCAACACCACTCACTTTTTTAGCTTAAAGTCGACCTTCTTTACGCTTTCACATTACAAACAGAAGTACATAAAATCTGAAGATCCACGAAAGTTTTTTACTGTCATCTTTTATTTAGATCCAAGCGGAACGTCAGTTCAGCTTCTGTTAAAATGTTTCTTTGACTGCGCAATCGATGTATTAGCGTCCGCCCTAGATGCGGATCTTTACAGTTGTGTAAATTATATAAAACAAATGTCTTTCAAAGAATATGTCTCATCTCATAAGTTGATCATTTAATATACAGATACGTGAATGCCTTTCCAAGGGTACTCACACCTTTCATACGACGGAATTGGTTTTGCCGTTTGGAGTATCCTCCCATACAAGTTGATAATCAAGCGAACTTCATTCTGTGCTGTAATCCTTTATTCAAGAGGTCATCAGCGGCCTCCCTCTCATTGCGAGTAACCTGCACAGACGTAATACCCTCTTGTGGTTTCATTTACGCTCTTGTTTCTCGTGAATGTATACTATTCACTTGAAGTAAACAAAGACTGCATTCCTTCTAGCTTAGTCTTTAATTCTACCTGGATCTTCAGCCTCGAATCTTTTTTAGCATCCTTAATTCCATTCTTCATATTTTTATTTTTAATAATAAAATTGATGACGTAGTAGTTGCTATTGTTCCCTTTCGGGGTGCACGGGCGCTCAATGGCGAGGTTATCAGCGCCCTTACAAATATTAAAAGAAACGAATATGGTTAAAAGGGTTAAAACGTTGGAACACTCACTCACTCACTAGCATTGGTTCACAGAATCACTCTATGTAACAAGCCGTGAAACAATGGAGAAAAAGTGAACGATATTACACAAGGGAAGAAAACAGAAGGGAAACGACAAAGGAGCCAAAGAAACGACACACCGGCATATGTGACCGGCTGACTACTTACAAAAAACGTGGGCGAGCCTGTCACCCTGTTAACGCATTAAGAACATCTCACTAAAAATTTTGGAAAGAAGTTGAACAAATGACAAAACCATGAAAGCCTCAACACATTCGTCCGAACTTCACTTAAAACAGAGGACAAATCTGCCGCTGCCCTCTGGTCCGAAAATGAAACACAGTCTAGTAAGATGTGGCGCAGAGTGGTCTGTAAGCCACGAGGAGCACACAGTGGAGGGTCGTCGACTGCGGCCCGTGCCAAGACGAATGGCGAGCAACTCATCTGGCCCTCGTGGGTGAAAGGAGGCAAGCCACGGCCGCACTGTGCGCGCTACTAGACGCAGTTTACTGTCTGTCACTTCCAGCCACTCATTTTCCATCGACGCATGGCTCTGTACCGCAACAGCGAGGCGGTAGCATGCAGAGGGATGGCACACTGAAATAACTGAGGATCACGACACGCCTTCTTCACTGCAACGTCTGCCCTTTCGTCCCCCCCCCCCCCTCCCAATATCCATGTGCCCTGGCACCCAATAACAAAGACATTTCCTTCCCCAACCGTCGTAGTTGGGGGAAGGTCTGTTGGCTATTCTGGTCTATACTATCTGCTCGGTACAAGCGTTGTAGAGAATAAAGGGCACTCAGACATGGAATTTAGCAGTTGAAGCACATATCATCTTCTCCAAGATAGAGCAACCAAGGGAGTCCCCCTTGTCCCAAACCATCCGTAAAGGCAGCTATATAGTTGTGGTGCTCAGTTAAGTTGTCATAAAATAATGTGTTAACAACAAATGTAGGAGTGCAACCTCTGCTGTACTGCACGAAGTTTAAAATTACTTTGGTCCTCGCCGTAACCAGAGTGGCAGGTTGTTGAAACACTGGATTCAGTTCTGTACGTACTCAGCACTAAGTGACTCCAGCACATGTTGCATGCGGATCCCAAGTGGCACTGTCGCTCGTGGACGACTGGATAAAAGGCATTCCAGTGGTGGCCGAGCGACATTACCGTATGCGACTGAACTCGGATCTGAGAGGAGCCTACATGCCTGGCGCAACATGAGGAGCTACCGCCTGATAGTGTGTAGTAGTTCCCCAGCGTCTGCACAGAGATTGGGTACAGGGCTGGTCATTTAACCACCTGTGGCCAGCCCAGTCCCCTCAATAATATTCAGGTAAGGAGGCCTCGCTGATCCGAACACTGTGCTTCCACAGCCGAGCTACGATCGCACAAAAGCCCTGTAGAACTGGAGCAGACGCGCCCTCTCCGCTCGCTAACAGCTGTGACTAAGGCACTTTACGATCTGCAGTGTATTCTGCGTTCTGACTTTCAGGTCACTCTGGTGCGATAATTGCGATAGCCCTGAGTAAAAAATGAGGCCCAGATACCTCAATGAGTATGTAACAAGTTCGAATCCTGCCTCGGGCATGGATGTGTGTGATGTCCTTAGGTTAGTTAGGTTTAAGTAGTTCTAAGTTCTAGGCGACTGATGACCTCAGAAGTTAAGTCGCATAGTGCTCAGAGCCCTTTGACCCATTTTTTTGACTGTGTAACACGTCAGCCTCACTTGCAAATAGAAACCAAACGAGTGACACTAAACTACTTCTCTCGCTTCTGCAGAAGGCCAAATTATTTTGGGTGAAAGCTGGGTAAAGTTTGGTTCCCATTTGCAACTGAGGCTGACGTGTTACATGTTCAACTATCACAGTTGCTCACAGAGCCGCACAATGCTAAAAATTCTTAAACCTCACTGAGTCATTAAATGTAGAACAGTAACATGCAAACTTCCTGGCAGATTAAAACTGTGTGCCCGACCGAGACTCGAACTCGGGACCTTTGCCTTCCGCGGGCAAGTGCTCTACCACCTGAGCTACCGAAGCACGACTCACGCCCGGTCCTCACAGCTTTACTTCCGCCAGTGCCAGGAGTGCTAGTTCTGCAAGGTTCGCAGGAGAGCTTCTGTAAAGTTTGGAAGGTAGGAGACGAGAAACTGGCAGAAGTAAAGCTGTGAGGACCGGGCGTGAGTCGTGCTTCGGTAGCCCGCGAAAGGCAAAGGTCCCGAGTTCGGGTCTCGGTCGGGCACACAGTTTTAATCTGCCAGGAAGTTTCATATCAGCGCACACTCCGCTGCAGAGTGAAAATCTCATTCTGGAAGTATCATGCAAGTCAGGTAAATTAAATTACGACGAGAACGATTAAAAAGAACACACACATTTATCTGCAGAAAATGGAAAACCGTCTCTGCACTACACTCCTCTAACCTCCTCACTGTAAGTTGTAACTGACGGGTCGCAGCTCAAACACTAGAGGAGGAACAGAAAACAGCAATATCGTCCATAAATAAGGAGCGCTGCACATAACTCATTGCTGTTCTTGTGATACAGTTCACGGCTATGGCAAAGAAGGTAGCACTTAAAACACTGCCCTGAGGAACACCATTCCCCGGCTGGAAACGACCCTACAGCACGTTACCAACTCGAGACGTTAAAAAGCACTTAGACAGGCACGGTCGTGTGAAGTTGGGGAAGTGGCCATGAAAGCCCCACTGATGGAGCTGCATCAGAATATAGTGTCTCCAAGTATTGTACGACTCACTGATGTCAAAGAATACAGCGAGACAGTGATGTCTGCTTAGAAAAGCCTGCTGAACACCTGTCTCTATGAGGGCCACACTGTCGAAGTGGATCGAAATCTCC
Source organism: Schistocerca americana (assembly GCF_021461395.2). Lineage (NCBI taxonomy): Eukaryota > Metazoa > Arthropoda > Insecta > Orthoptera > Acrididae > Schistocerca > Schistocerca americana. The sequence goes on along the minus strand of NC_060124.1, from coordinate 605,477,272 downwards.
GGAGTCAACACTGTGAGTGTTGAAGGAGAGTCTGGTTTCTAACAACCAGATTGGACTGCGGTTAGCCACTTGCTCCGTGGTCTTTCCTATGCAGCTGGTCAAGGCTGGCAAGACTTGGGGTATCCTTTCCTGGTTTGAGGAGAGGTATCAAAATTGCCTCTCTCTACGAGTTAGATATTTACCTGTCCGCCATATAAAATTAAAAGATCCCAGGAATTCCTTTGACGCTGCGGGCAAAGGTAGAAGCATGCAGTACCGCATTTGGTCGTGACTGGGTGCGGCATGACAAGCCTCAGACTGTGCCGACTCCAGCTCCAACATGGAGAAAGGGCAGTTGCAAGACTCAGGAATATGGCATCTGAAGTCCAACTTCCCCCTCTCTGATGTTCCACGGTAGTAGCAAAACGGGGCATCCTTGCTGGCATCAGCAGTAATCGCTGCGATATTCTCCCCATCGTCCAAGTGATGTCTCTGGGCGCTCTTTGCACACATCTCTTTTTCAGCACTGCTTCTACTGGTATACGACTGTCTTTGCAGGAAATCCTCCTGATGGTTTCCCAAAATTTTGTAGAAGAAGCAGAACGGTTGAAAAAGTCCGGTGAACCGGGCTGTCGTGACTCTAAGGGCTGTAAGGTTGTCTGCGATTGGGTGTTACTTAAACTATGGACGAGTCGCACTCCAGTCCCATATCGCTGAGCACCAGTCGCCGGTCCACCGAGGTACAGTTTGTTTTTTAAGACAACCTGAAGACAATGGGATGCGTAAGTCAGCAGCAAGATGGAACACTTGTGTGATGTGGTCCATCCATTCCTGCGTGCTGTCACAATGTTCAGACAGAGCCACCTAGGTGAACAGTGTCCATCCAGTTTCGTGGCTTCTGTGGGGGTAATGATCCAACCAGCAGATGGGTGTGGATTGGGAAGTGGTCACTGAAACTAAGGTCGTTGATGGCCTCATACTGGAGAAACTTTTCGAGAGCTGGAGAGCAGAAAGAGAGGTCAATAGCTGAGAATGACACAATAGCAGAACACAAATGAGTGGGAGCACCTATGTTGAGTATGCACAGCTGGCGAGGCACCATGAGACTTTGCAAAACGCGACCCCAAGAGCAACTAGAGGTCGAACCCTACAAGACATGATGTACAGTCGTGCTCAAAAGTATCCGAACGACCTGAATTGCTCTTCGCCTGATTCGCATGCAACCCGCATAATGCAGCTGTCTAGCAGGTCCTCTAATCGCTCCTTGGTACAGTCGTTTGACTATTGAAAACGGTTCCAACAAGTCACCACTAGAAAACACTGCTCTGTATCGCAATAACTCAAGATGTAAAGTAATACCACGATACTACAAATATCAAGGAACACCTCATCACAGGTAAGACTGTCCTTAAGGCTTGTGAGCTCACATTTATTACAATAACTGACATACATGAAATGTAACCACTCTCATTATTACGTCAGGTAGGTAATGCACGTAGTAAGTTCGTCGTATTCATGATTTCCTCTTCAGAGTAACATACTGTTCCAATTATTTAACAGAAAATGACATTAGAAATTTAAGTTAGTCATGAGCAGCTAGTTGAGAATATGTATGAACTTCAAATGACACGACGAACCGTCTCGTACTGCATAAGGATTCAAACGCAGGTCATGCAGACTAAGCAAAGATTTCGTGACTGACGGAAACTAACAGTCATTCCTGACGAGGCACACAGAGAGTGATATACCTCGATTTTAGACAACATAAGTTAGCAAATATCAACTTTAAATTACATAAGGTAAACATTTTTAATCGACGCGAATTTCTACCCAACATCTATTGTCCCTGTTAACGAACTACGAGAGAAGTTAACTATTGCTTCTTCACAAGTAACTTACTTGAAATGCTGTGAGTTAAAGCTTTGTGTTCAACAGGGATTCGAACCCAGAACCTAGTCGGGTTGATATCGAAGCACAATCAACTGTGACATATCTGATTTTCTGGGCCGTAGCTAGATGTTTTAACTGAAATGCCGAGACGAAACATTAATTTTTTACTTCCCAGGTCTCCAACCTGGCACCGATCGCTGTTGTATTCTAGAGTAAACGAACGTTAAATATGGGATTGTTACACCAGCAGCGACATGTGAGCATGTTGAACTAGAAATAATATGACGAAGAAAGTGGTTCAAATGGCTCTGAGCACTATGGGACTTAACTACTGAGGTCATCAGTCCCCTAGAACTTATAACTACTTAAACCTAACTAACCTAAGGACATCACACACATCCATGCCCGAGGCAGGATTCGAACCTGCGACCGTACCGGTCACGCGGTTCCAAACTGACGCGCTTAGAACCGTACGACCAAACCGGCCGGCGCTATGACGAAGAGTTCAGTACTGACTGGGAATGGAACCCCACACATATCGTTGTTGACTACACACAAAGAGGCGTCAGCTATCGAATTTTTCTCCACCAGCAGCTCGGAATAACATCCTTGAACTTAGAGTGATCTCGCAAATAGTTCTGTGTCTCACTGGGAGTCAAAAACGTCAGATATCGATAGTGTTGACAACGAATGAAAATACATTAAAAATCAAAATTATTATCCACCAGCAGGTAGGTAATCTCATGCTAGAGCTTGATAATACACAATGAAAACTATAGTGCCGGGCCAGAATTCGAACCCATCCGCGCGCAATATGTGGAGATGTTGAGGAATCTGGAGTTTTGAACGAACAACAAATTGTAGTCGAGCTGTATTGTCACGAAGGGATCAAATTCCGCGTTAAGGGCGATCTGAGTTGCATTCCCAGTTCAGAGCCATTATTTGCTCAAATAAAAGATGGAATAAGTGTCCAGTGTCCCTACACAGCGTTTGTTTCGTAACTAGAAACAAATAACTACTATAAGAAAGGTTACTGGTGATAGAGTTTCTACATGCCGCCACTCCTGACTTTGTTGTGGTTCAACCTAACGTCTGCTTGGTAGAGAAGAAATATCATTTTTAATGTGAATTTCAGACCACAATGCCATTACACTATCTTCACTTGGCGTAGCCAGAAGAGAATAGAATCTGTCTCTCCCTATCAATAATCATCGGCAGAAGTTAGAATCGAACCCAGACCACAAGTATATGAACCTATCATCAATCCAACAGACCACCAAATCCTCTTCTCTGCGACTCATTTCTCTATCGTAACGCCGTTGCACCACACTCGATGAGAATTCCGACACAGGCTCCCTGTAGTGGTCTGCAGCATGTTCAGTACATTCATTTACTTGTTTGACCAAATCGCCATGAACTGCTGCCTCGGCTACCCAGTGCATACATACGACTCTATTTTGTAGTCACCGAAACAAAATCGCGTAATTGCCACCTACACAGAACTGCCAACAGTGTAGGATGCAGAAATTTAAATAGGAAGTGTTCCATTCCACTTGAGCTATTATATTGCGCTATCTGTTTGTTGAAAACGTCGTGCAGTGCAAAAGAAAAGCTGCAAATGTCTGTCTCTCAGAACTCTAGAGCTGGCCATATACATTATCTCACAGCAATGTAGAATGCGGAAGTTCTGGTGGAATTGTTGTTGGCTGCTGGAGCTGTTGCTGCTACATGTCAGCTAGTAGGGTAACGGTAAGTGTCGTGCACCATAGATAAGACATCGCGAGGTCGAGTACAGCCACTGCCACGCTTTTTAAAACGGATTACTGCTGTCTGCTGAAGTTATGAATCTAATGGAACTTTGAATATAATTGCCTTCACTTCTCAACCCAAATAGTTGCATGTGGAAAAAGCGCTAACTTCTGTGACATTTTGTTATTTTCAGGTTTAATAGACGGCCAGGCAGCAGATGCATCAGAAAAGTATTTCCTACATTAGCTGTCGTGTGGTAGTGGCATTTCATTCTTCTTCAAACCTTGTTTGATAGCCTTAAATCAGACCAAGTTTTCTACATGCATGTAATCAATAAACTGCATGTGCATTGTCAGACTGTTATAGATAACATCACAGAATTCGCATATATCGTTGATGGTTAATTTCTCTCTCATGTTTACTACTGTTTTACCAACACTACAAGAAACCTTACGAAAATTGTGCACTGTATTATAAGAAATGAAATAAAACTACCCACGAAAACATTACGACGAAAGTCTGTTTTAGTAGAACTGAGTATCTGTACACAAGTGTGCCTTTATCAGCACGAATTAGTAAGATACTACTCACTTAGATTTCGATTAGGTGTGTGTTTCATTGTCATGCTGTGTCATACTCAAGAGGTATGCAAATGTGGTGTTTCATAAATAAAGTTATGTATTCCAAGAAACCAAAAATTTGCTTATTAGCAGCGGAAAGAGCCGTTACCTGTTGTTCACCATTGTAAGATTTTCACTATTGCACTATTAGCCGAAAGTATTTTCTTGCGATCTCCTTATCGATGTTTGCTCTGACTGCTTGCAGCTCTTTGACAGATGGGATAAAACCGTTATATTCAGCGAGACTGGAACCGCGAACCATAACAGATGCTTTTCTATGGGGCAGGAAGTCACCACAGAGCTAGCGAAGAGGTATGTGTCTTGGTTTCCTCTTACAAGGCCAATAGTGGCTAGAACTCGTAAACCGCTATTTAAAGGACCAGATTAATTGTGATTTCCACGTGCAACGACTTTCCTGGGCTGAAGACAGTAAATTTACAATTTTTTGTTACACCTCAGGCGACAATAGATAATTCAATGGGAATGACAGGAAAAATCAAGTGAACTTCGAGGCTTTGTTCGGTGCACTCCAGGAAGTAACTCGTCGAGCACAGAGTTGCCAAACATACCTTGCCTTGTTGCCAAATCTCAGTTACATTACCAGCAGGAATAAGACGAACCGATGTGAGACTACAGCGGGCTGGGAAGTCACTATAGCTGGCATCTCAAAGACGCGGCTGATACGTACGGACTGGAATACGTTATGCATCTGATTCGCATTTATGTAACTAGGTTTACGGACTGGAGCATAGTTACTAATAATTTTCAGAACTGACTGCAAACTAAGCATCGTATATCAGTAACTCTCATAGTTGTTTTTATATTTGTTTCGTAAGTATACTCAAAACTGTTGTTGTTATGGTCTTCAGTCCTGAGACTGGTTTGATGCAGTTCTCCATGCTACTCTAACATGTGCAAGCTTCTTCATCTTCCAGTACCTACTGCAACCGACATCCTTCTCAATCTGTTTAGTGTATTCATCTCTTGGTCTCCCTCTACGATTTTTACCCTCTACGCTGCCCTCCAATACTAAATTGGTAGCCCCTTGATGCCTCAGAAAAATGTCCTACCAACCGATCCCTTCTTCTAGTCAAGTTGTGCCACAAACTTCTCTTTTCTCCAATCGTATTCAATACCTCCTCATTAGTTATATGATCTACCCATCTAATTTTCAGCATTCTTCTGTAGCACCACATTACGAAAGCTTCTATTCTATTCTTGTCCAAACTATTTGTCGTCCATGTTTCACTTCCATACATGGCTACACTCCATACAAATACTTTCAGAAGCTCTGACACTTAAATCTATACTCGATGTTAACAACTTTCTCTTCTTCAGAAACGCTTTCCTTGCCATTGCCAGTCTACATTTTACATCCTCTCTACTTCGACTATCATCAGTTATTTTGCTCCCCAAATAGCAAAACTCCTTTACTACTTTATAAGTGTCTCATTTCCTAATCTAATACCCTCAGTAGCACCCGACTTAATTCGACTACATTCCATTATCCTCATTTTGATTTTGTTGATGTTCATCTTATATCCTCCTTTCAAGACACTATCCATTCCGTTCAACAGCTCTTCTAAGTCCTTTGCTGTTTCTGACAGAAGTACAATGTCATCGGCGAACCTCAAAGCTTTTATTTCTTCTCCATGGATTTTAATACCTTCTCCGAATTTTTCTTTTGTTTCCTTCTCTGCTTGCTCAATATACAGATTGAACAACATCGGGGATAGGCTACAACCCTGTCTCACTCCCTTCCCAACCACTGCTTCCCTTTCACACCCTCGACTCTTATAACTGCCATCTGATTTCTGTCCAAATTATAAACAGCCTTTCGCTCCCTGTATTTTACCCCTGCCACCTTCAGAATTTGAAAGAGAGTATTCCAGTCAATATTGTCAAAAGCTTTTTCTAAGTCTACGAATGCTAGAAACGTAGGTTTCCCTTTCCTTAATCTAGCTTCTAAGATAAGTCGTAGGTTCAGTATTCCCTCACGTGTTCCAATATTTCTACGGAATGCAAACTGATCTTCCCCGAGATCGGCCTCTACCAGTCTTTCCATTCCTCTGTAAGGAATTCACGTTAGTATTTTGCAGCTGTGACTTATTAAACTGATAGTTCGGTAATTTTCACATCTGTCAACACCTGCTTTCTTTGGGATTGGAATTATTATATTCTTCTTGAAAACTGGGGGAATTTCGCCTGTCTCATACATCTTGGTCACCAGATGTTAGAGTTTTGTCAGGACTGGCTCTCCAAAGGCTTAGTTCTTATGCAATGTTGTCTACTCCTTTGGGCCTTGTTTCGACTCAGGTCTTTCAGTGCTCTGTCAAACTCTTCGCGCAGTATCATATCTCCCATTTCATCTTCATCTACATCCTCTTCCATTCCCATAATATTGTCCTCAAGTTTATCGCCCTTGTATAGACCCTCTATATACTTCTTCCACCTTTCTGCTTTCCCTTCTTTGCTTAGAACTGGGTTTCCATCTGAGCTCTTGATATTCATACAAATGGTTCTCTTTTCTCCAAAGGTCTCTTTAATTTTCCTGTAGGCAGTATCTATTTTACCCCTAGTGACATAAACTTCTACATCCTTACATTTGTCCTCTAGCCATCCCTGCTTAGCCATTTTCCACTTCCTGTCGATCTCATTTTTGAGACGTTGGTATTCCTCTTTGCCTGCTTCATTTACTACATTTTTATATTTTCTCCTTTCATCAATTAAATTCAATATGTCTTCTGTTACCCAAGGATTTCTACTAGCCCTCGTCTTTTTAACTACTGGATCCCCTGCTGCCTTCACTACTTCAGTCTAAAAGTTGTCTAATCTTCTTCTACTGTATTTCTTTCCCCCATTCCTGTCTATTGTTCCCTTATGCTCTCCCTGAAACTCTGTGCAACCTCTGGTTTAGTCAGTTTTTCCGGGTCCAATCTCCTTAAATTCCGACCTTCTTGCAGTTTCTTCAGTTTTAATCTACAGTTCAGCAATAGATTGTGTTCAGAGTCCACATCTGGTTCTGGAAATGTCTTACAATTGAAAACCTGGTTCCTAAATCTCTGTCTTACCATTATATAATCTATCTGAAACCTGTCAGTATCTCCAGGCTTCGTCCAAATATACAGCCTTCTTTTATGATTGTTGAACCAAGTGTTAGCTATGATTAAGTTATGCTCTGTGCAAAATTCTACCAGGCGGCTTTCTCTTTCATTTCTTGCCCCCAATCCATATTAACCTACTATGTTTCCTTCTCTCCCTTTTCCTACGACCGAATTCCAGTCACCCATGACTATTAAATTTTCGTCTCCCTTCACTATCTGAATAATTTCTTTTATTTCATCATAAATTTCCTCAATTTCTTCGTCATCTGCAGAGCTAGTTGGCATATAAACTTGTACTACTGTAGTAGGCGTGGGCTCCATGTCTATCTTGGCTACAATAATGCGTTCACTATGCTGTTTGTAATAGCTTACCCGCACCCCTATTTTTTTTATTCATTATTAAAACGACTCCTGCATTACCCCTATTTGATTTTGTATTTATAACCCTGTATTCGCCTGACCAAAAGTCTTGTTCCTCCTGCCAGCGAACTTCACTAATTCCCACTATATCTAACTTTAACCTATCTATTTCCCTTTTTAAATTTTCTAACCTACCTGCTCGATCCTGCTCGATTAAGGGATCTGACATTCCACGCTCCGATCCGTCGAACGCCAGTTTTCTTTCTCCTGATAACGACGTCCTCCTGAGCAGTCCCCGCCCGGAGATCCAAATGGGGGACTATTTTACCTCCGGAATATTTTAACCAAGAGGACGCCATCATCATTTAACCATACAGTAAAGCTGCATGCTCTCGCGAAAAATTACGGCTGTAGTTTCTGTGGTGTCACCGCCAGACACCACACTTGCTAGATGGTAGCCTTTAAATCGGCCGCGGTCCGTTGGTATATGTCGGACCCACGTGTCGCCACTGTCAGTGATTGCAGACCGAGCGCCGCCACACGGCAGGTCTAGAGAGACTTCCTAGCACTCGCCCCAGTTGTACAGCCGACTTTGCTAGCGATGGTTCACTGACAAATTGCGCTCTCATTTGCCGAGACGATACTTAGCGTAGCCTTCAGCTACGTCATTTGCTACGACCTAGCAAGGCGCCATTATCATTTGCTATTTATCTTGTGATGCATGTACCGTCAGACCGATGTTCACCAATTATGGATTAAAGTTAAGTATTCCAACAGCTACGTACTTTATTTGCCAGACTCAAATCCTATAACTGTTCCAGACCTCACGCCAGCCTGCGTGAGCTTAAACGCGTGCCTTTCGGCTTCACCTCCTAGTGGCTTGGCTGTCTTGCCAAGTCACAACAGTTTCCCCTTGCTTTCAGCCGTTCGCAGTACCAAAACAGCAAGGCCGTTTTGGTTAGTGTTACAAGGCCAGATCAGTCATTTATCCAGACTGTTGCCCCTGTGACTACTGAAGGCTGCTGCCCCTCTTCAGGAACCACACGTTTGTCTGGCCTCTCAAAAGATACCCCTCCGTTGTGGTTGCACCTACGGTACGGCTATCTGTATCGCTGAGGCACGCAAGCCTCCCCACCAACGGCAAGGTCCATGGTTCTAAGAAACTCATTCGCTGACGTTTTCGTGCCTAGCCGATAGTCGATGACAACAAACAAATGAAAATAAAAAAAAGAGTATGTGTGTGTGTGTGTGTGTGTGTGTGTGTGTGTGTGTGAAAGGGGGAGGGGAAGAGAGAGAGAGAGAGAGAGAGAGAGAGAGAGAGAGAGGGAGAGAGAGAGATAAAAATAAAAAAGAATGAGAGAGACAGTAAAAAATTGTTGTAAAGAAATTGAGTCATGGTATGTTAAGAAATATTTCATTAAAATGACACGTTCCACATCATTACGAAATTTGGTATTCATGATCTGCGGAATAAGTATTAATTTAATCTAATCTAATCATATCATATTGCTGACTAGCCATGAAGAGTCATGAATTACCAAAATTTTCGCCAGTATCAGTAGCCAAATATAAACTTGAAACTAAAAGAAGACAGTTTCTATAATAAAGCGGACCTCCTATCAAGACCCTTTCGTCCCTGTTAACTAACCACGAAAGATTGATATACCTCCATTCAGAAGTAACAAAGTGTGCATGCATTTAATGGTGAACCGAACACGTAATCGGATTGTTAACTAAGTAAAATAAAATGTTACGTAACTGTTTTTCTCACGAGCTGCTAGGTGTTTGAATCTAAAAAAAGGACACAAATTTTTGTGCCTGAGCGACAATCGAACCGCACACCTTCCGTCCTTCTTTATGATCCACGAATATAGCTTAAGTATCAATTGCTTACTCACCAACAGTAAGATGTGTGCGTGTCTGACCAGAAATAACAACACCTATTGCGAATGTCGGCAACACATGAACAGCCATTAAAAATGCATATTAATATTCACCAGCAGGCTAGTGTGCACGTGATAGGGGTTGAAATGATATTATGAATATTTTGTACTGGATCAGGTTTCAGGCCCACATACATAACTTTGGAGGAGACTTAGAGAAGATTGCAGTCTTGGGAAAGGGAACGAGATGATTGAACTATACTGTTCCGAGAGATTCACTTCCTCGAAAGAGGAGATACGAATTCGAATCACAGTCCAGCACCAAATTTTTCAACGTCTCTAGTTCAATCAAGTACAAGTAAAGTAAGATCCCTGTTCCTTTAAATGGCTATCGATTCATCAAATAAAATAAAATTTTCTAATCTAAGTAAGTTTACTGCCAATAGTATTTCTGTTTACCATGACTTCTGCCTATGTCATTTCCCAATGTAAACTGCTTCTGCCCAGGTGGTAATGAAGGTACGTGATATTTAATGCGGATTCCGGATTATAATAGCTTTCTCTTGAAGTTACCAGAGGTAAAGTGAATCTGTTTGTGCCTCTTATAAATAAATGAGTGAACCCACGCATTGCACCTGTGATAGTTCGATCCACCAGACCATTGTGGCCACATTTCCCAGCCCCAGGAGTGTGCTGTAACGGATGATGTGCTTAGCTTACAAAATTAGGCATGGTGGAAAAACTGAGAGACTATTAAACGGTTAAGTAGAAGCAATCTTCTGACACGGAGATTACGCTACTCTCATGTCAGCAGGAATACAATTCTAGGCATCATAGCCTCGATGTGAAACCGTTATGAAATTTTCGCTGATTCATCAAAATTCTTAGTTCGGGAAAATCCATTGTGAAGTGTGAAGTTACCGGATGATTCGCTTATTACCGTCATTATTACTATCATTTTCTTCACACTACAGCTGGAACATGAGTGCTAGAAAATCATTTAATATCTTTTGGTCATTACAGAAGTAGTTGCCCAAGAACAGTTTCTTTCCCTGTCTATGGAATCATTTTCATGTTAATATCAAACATCAGCAATTACTCGTAGATTACATTAAAACTAAGGTAATTGACCTTACACTTGTCGTTTACCATAAATTCTAGCTCAGAGTGACACCAGCTTAAGTAACCTAATGTAGGGAAGACTGTTTTCTAGTGCTTTTTCTCACCGGAAAATACGCAGTTCACTCATAGGGCTCCATAAGTACACTGTAACAGTAATTTCTGTGTGTATGCAATGCGTACGGATTGTAGAATTTAGTGGTGCTCTCTCTTCCACTTCTGCATACAATATGCCTTACCTAAACGGGCCCTTTATCGTTGCAGGGCCTGGGCAGTGCTACAATATATTGACAACAGTAATGTGCTTACACTGACAACCTCACTGTTCGTTTTACCTGATTTTGTAATCATTTAAATAAAACAACATGACCTTCCAGTGGGAGAAATTTCGTCCCCCTTTTCCTTTCTGTGAAATTTGTCAGTAAGCTTTTTGCCTTCCAACCAGCGAAATGCGGCAGAGTACGTCCAGTAAACGATTCACAAACCACGATTAAGTGCCGTTTAGACGATTGCTTTAAACATTGTCGCAGCTGAAGGAATTTAGTTTCTTCTTAAATCGTCTAATGCAGCAACATCCACAGATATCTCAAATAGGAAAAACTCTTTATCCAGGTAAAACAAACTTCCCACATTTTGTGTCAGGTTGGTCTTTTCGTCTGATAGCAGCGTGTAAATATTTTGTCTAAGAGGTATCACAAGTTGTGTTCCTTTAGCTGTGGCAGTCATTGGTTGGAAACGAGTTTAATACCAATGGGAACAGTACTGCTAAATATTCAAAATGATTATCAACCTAAGTCTGAGTTCATGCAATACTGAGGTGTATTTATAATATTGAAGCTAGACCGTGTATCCTTGTCTTCCTTGAAAGGGCATTGGAAGGCGTTTACACACACGTATGCAAGACTATAAATATTTCGAACGCTATAGTTAACGTTGCTCTCATGAACTAATTTTGTTTCTTTAAATCTTCTGGGTCCTCAGCGTGCAATATGTGTTGTAGATACAGTATTAGACAAAAAAAAAAAAAAAAAAAAATTACCGCCGAGTCGTTCACGTAAGGTGGACAATACAGTCATGCTCCCCTCAGAATTCTATGTCCGGCAATATGCTCGATGTGGCAACATTGTAGAATGCGGCACTTCCTGGAGGAAGTCTTGACTTCAGTCTGAGTACATCACTCTTGACCATGACCGTGGTCTTGAGGTAAAACGCGAGACTAGCTAATACGATGTCTGGCATCGCACCTTTCCTCTTGGTGCTGAAGCTATGAGTGTAATTCAAGCGAATGTACAATATATTCCGCTTTCTGCCACACTGGTAAAACAGTTTGGTTTAACAATATTTTAGCGAGAGATTTCTTGGCCAACAATCTGCCTCTGAACACCGCATGCGTCTGAGTTCTCTGGGACCCGTTTGCTGCCTTCCGGCGGGGGCTGAGGCACTGTGCTGCCTCGCCTTCTGCCGACAACGTCTGCTCCACTCCTCACTCTCGACAGCGTAAAATGCTTTAATGTTGTTGAGTGGTGATCCATAAAATCTGTCTACGATTTGTGTTTCACACTCTATAGCAACGGAGGCACAAAACCGTTTTTATTTGATGAGTATTTTATTACACTAGTACGGAATACATCAATGTGGCACAGAATTAATCTCATTGTTTCTGATCCAGTGCGCTATAATTAAAGCGTCACATCCTGTTCTTTTTCCTTTCACAGGACATTCTTCAAATAATTTATTTTGTCACGGATTCATATGTGTTAGTCAAGGCACAGAGAGTAAATGCAATGTAATGTGTTTGGTTTCTTCCTTTGATTCCCTATGGTAAATGGATGTGAAACATTGTGTCAATACCTTTCAGAACCTGCTCTATAGCTACTGAGGCAAATTGCTTGTTTTCAGGTTCGTATGTTAATTAATAGAGGAGTGGACGCTGTTCAAAAGTGATATTTAAAATATTCAATTCGATTTACGGCGACAAAATTGCCCATATTTGTAGCTACCCAGAGAAACAGTAAGTTGCTAGAGCCCATGTTAGCAAATGTCTGCAGAGATATCCTAATTGCTGCTGTGGAAATTCAGCATAGAGGCCCTATAGTAATCAAGAGGTTCATTTCCTTCATACTTATCACCCTGGCATGTGAGTCGTAAGTGAAGAACGATACTGATATTTGTATTGCTGACGGTCGATTCGAATTTCTTCAGAGATGCTTGTATTGTGAAGCAGCTTGGGAGTCAGAAAGCCGAGATCTATCACCATTAACACAACTTACTGAGTCGAACTACCAAGAGGACTTGATGTGGAAAGGTTTTCTTCAGATTTCGTTACAGAATTTTTTCTGGAAATTCGCACCTCCATAAAATAAAACGGAAAAAAAGCTCGCATACACTGGCCCTTACCATATATAGAACCGACGATTTACTGAGCCATTGTGACACAAGATACGGGCTGTACCAAGGGGCTTACGGACAAACTGCTGCCAGCACACCACTCTCATCATGGTATTGGTCGCTCAGCCTCATAATGGATCGTAAAAGATAATAACAGTTGTCACTTATCGAAGAATAGCATTTCATTAGCCAAAAAATTTTTTGTGTTAGATTACTTGAGGATTATACAGGGTGTTACAAGAAGGTACGGCCAAACTTTCAGGAAACATCCCTCAGACACAAAGAAAGAAAATATGTTATGTGGACATGTGTCCGGAAATGCGTACTTTCCAAGTTAGAGCTCATTTTATTACTTCTCTTCAAATCACATTAGTCATGGAATGGAAACACACAGCAACAGAGCGTACCAGCGTGACTTCAAACACTTTGTTACAGGAAATGTTCAAAATGTCCTCCGTTAGCGAGGATACATGCATCCACCCTCCGTCGCACGGAATCCCTGATGCGCTGATGCAGCCCTGAAGAATGGCGTATTGTATCACAGCCGTCCACAATACGATCACAAAGAGTCTCTACATTTGGTAACAGGGTTGCGTAGACAAGAGCTTTCAAATGCCCTCATAAATGAAAGTCAAGAGGGTTCAGGTCAGGAGAGCGTGGAGGCCATGGAATTGGTCCGCCTCTACCAATCCACCGGTCACCGGATCTGCTGTTGAGAAGCGTACAAACACTTCGACTGGAATGTGGAAGAGCTCCATCATGCATGAACCACATGTTGTGTCGTACTTGTAAAGGCACATGTTCCAGCAGCACAGGTAGAGTAGCCCGTATGAAATCATGATAACACGCTCCATTGAGCGTAGGTGGAAGAACGTGGGGCCCAATCAAGGCATCACCAACAATGCCTGCCCAAACTGTAGAGCAATGTGTGGCATGTCAACACAAGCACCGAAGTCAACATTACCTTCCTTCAGTTGGGCCAACTGTCGGAGAATCGAGGAAGTACAGTACATACTGACGAAACTAAAATGAGCTGTAACACGGAAATTAAGCGTTTCCAGACACATGTCCACATAACATCTTTTCTTTATTCGTGTTTGAGGAATGTTACCTGAAAGTTTGGCCGTACCTTTTTGTAACACCCTGTATAGCACGAGCCACTCAAATAGAAAGGGAATGTCAAGTGAATTTAGTGAGTCAGTTCAGTACTGTACATGGAAGTGACTGCACTGTCACAGTGTTGCCAAATGTTTGTGACGATGTTGCCAACGCTCAGCTTTGCTAGGAACAGCACCGAAGAGGTATGCAAGGAGAATCCCGTGCTTACATCATAGGAGGATACGGAGAGGAGGCGCGGGGTTTGGTTGGTATGCAGCGTTTTCTCCTACCAGTTGTGGCAAACATTCTGGTGTATAATCTTCCATCACGATTACAGTTTCCCACAAAATATATACGAATAAAACACTTACCTTGTTACTTTGTCACAAACGATTATTTCAGTACAGTAAAAAGTCATTGGAATTCAACTTTGCCCACTTGTCACGAAAAGTAAGATGACAAACACTTTGCACCTCGAAATCGATTGCATCTATGTGCAGTCTTGTGATCATACAAGTAGAATATCAAGAATTGCACGAGAATGTAGAGAAATGTTGGTGCGAATGGAAGCTATAAGAAACACACTTAACTAATTATTCTGTGCCACCTAATAATCAATTCATTTGAAAATTCAGAAGAGGTGAAACTAAAAATCATGCCCATTAAGACAGAAAATAAAGTGTAGATGCGGGCACTGTGCAGATCTGCGCTTATTCATCTTCAAATCTATACAACTAATATACACTAACCAGCGTATTCATTGCTTTCGTAATGTTTCGCTCTTGTTTAGCCTTCTAATGGTTCAAATGATTCAAATGGCTCTGAGCACTATGGGACTTAACTGCTGAGGTCATCAATACCCTAGAACTTAGAACTACTTAAACCTAACTAACCTAAGGACATCACACACAACCATGCCCGAGGCAGGATTCGAACCTGCGACCGTAGCGGTCGCGCGGTTCCAGACTGCAGCGTCTAGAACCGTTCAGCCACTTCGTCCGGCCAGTCTTATAACGACGAACTGGATCCACACCCATGGGTCCGATAGTTTCTTTGTATCGTTCCATCTACTATGTTTGTGCGTTATTGCTTAGTGTTCAAAAAGCAAAATATTATGCCTGTTACCACGAGATGTTAGAACGAGGACGCAAGAAGGCTAACGAATTATTATCAAAATAAAGTGAGACGCCAATTTGTCTGTCATCATGGTGTTAAGTCGACAGAAATAGTTGGGTATTATTGCCTGCATCACCGGCATCCTATTGTTGTCTTCTCTTACTGAGATTTTCATATTACCCTGAACACAAGACGCCGAGATAAATGTGTATATATATTCCGTGACGAAACGTCCCACATTCGATTCATCCTGATCCATTCGTTACGTGCATCAGCAGCAATAAGTGATAGGAAAGCTGTTGTGAGGTGACGAATAACAATAACAATGGTAGTAATAACAAATCAGTAATTAAGGATGTTTGCTGCATTACAAATGGTTCAAATGGCTCTGAGCACTATGGGACTTAACATCGATGGTCATCAGTCCCCTAGAACTTAGAACTACTTAAACCTAACTAACCTAAGGACAGCACACAACACCCAGCCATCACGAGGCAGAGAAAATCCGTGACCCCGCCGAGAATCGAACCCGGGAACCCGGGCGTGGGAAGCGAGAACGCTACCGCACGACCACGTGATGCGGGCTTGCTGCATTACAGACAATTGTTAACGGTTAACAAGAAACCGAGAAAGGCTAAGTGTTTAATTGGCGCAATGCATAGGTGTTCTTACCACTCTGTTACTGAATTCTGTTCTGGTTGTTTGCAAAGAGAAAAGAAAGAACCCTGTAGCCATACATAGTTTACATCACGGGACGAACATGGCGTCACCGAGCTGATATTTGAAATACATTTCTGTTTTCTCTCTGTGTCTCTCTCTGTCTTGTTATTTTTATTTTTATTTTTTGAGATAAGCATCGAGAAACGCTAGTAATAAGCAAGTAGGCATATAATCTATTTACAGTTATTTTCATTGGTATACATAACGCAAAATTTACCTTTTAAGTGTATTATTGCGTAATTTCAATTATTGACAGTCTCTTCGTGAGATTGCTCGCATTCAGTGGGGTGCCATCTATCACAGAAGCAAGCAAAAGACAAACATTTCTTGCACCATGCGCAACACACATACGAAATCTCGCTGCACTGAAGAGTTGTCCGATATATTGCCCGGAAAACATATCTGATTCATGTTGCTAAATACAGCTCTATCAGATACCAGTTTGGATGCGTAACAAGTGTATAAAAGTATATCTTGAAATACACAGAAAGTCACATAGAGGTATTCGACTGAAACATAGCCATTAGCAACATTGTAACTGAGGTCGGCAGTATTGTCGTCTACTACCTTCACAGCTCGAATGGTGGCAGTGCCTGGCCAGTTACTTACGTTTACTGGTATCAAAGCTACAGCATGAAAACGCAAAAATGTTAATAATCCAAAGATCATTAACTTTGGAACCCATAGTAAAGTAAAGGAGTCATCAGTCGCAAGACTGGTTTGAACACCACAGTGCTTTAATAGGCACGGTCTTGTTGGAGGTGGTATGCTGTTGCTATCCTCCGACCTTTGAGTTGATTTACCTAGCCAATTGATAGGGGAACCTACAGTTTAACGTGGCTTTCGGACCACAGTGCAACTCGGCATTTTTCATATCAATTAACACTGCCCAAGGAGAAATAGGTGTAAAATGGCAGATGAAAGTCGTTGGATTTACCAGAGATCGAACCCAAAACAATTATATTCGTGGTTTTGCTATTTACCACTTTGCCCTATGTTCCCAGCACTGTGGCTTCTGCTTGGCATTAAAATTAAGGATTTCTCGTTTGTGCCTGCGTTGGTACTTGCGTGTCTCTGCACCAAAGTAAGTAAGTGTCGTGTGACTAGGGCCTCCCGTCGGGTAGACCGTTCGCCAGGTGCAAGTCTTTCGATTTGACGCTACTTCGGTGACTTGTGCGTCGATGGGGATGAAATGATGATGATTAGGACAACGCAACACCCAGTTTTTGTGCGGAGAAAATCTGCGACCCAGCCGGGAATCGAACCCGAGCCCTTAGGATTGACATTATGTCGCGCTGATCACTCAGCTACCGGGGGTGGACTGCGCCGAAGTAAAGAGAACTGAATTTAATGCAGTCGCTTCAAGCTGCCATAAACAGCAAAGCATAAAAATTAAACAACATAAATGGTCTGTCTTTGATGCCTCAATCTGCATTACCATTACGCTTCTTATGAGAGAAAACGTCAGTACCGCGTCCAGTTCCCGTCCTCTCCTACAAATGCATTTAATCGCCAGGGAACAGAGGCAACAAGCTTTTCTGATGCATCTCTCACTCTGTGACATCTCTCCCCACGCAGCGTTAACTGCTTCCGACAACGCTGGCTTGGATGTTGGTGCAGGTCTTTTCCTCCAAATAATTTTTTCCATCTCTGCCTACACGTGCTCTATGCGATCGAGGTCAGAAGCTTTTGGAGGGCAGTCTCACAGCTCAACGTCTCCTTTCATCTGAGACCAGTGTCATACACGACTGGTTGTATGAGTTGGGGAATGATCATGTTGGAAAATGATTCTACCTCCAGGAAATCGCTGGCGAACAGAAGGAAGCATGATTTCTTCTAGTATTTCGCAGTAATAAGCACTACAGAGCGGACGCTCAAGTTCCCGCAGCACGCCGCAACCATTTGCTGATATCCAGCCCCAGACGTCAGGCCGCACATTTGGCTCTGCTGGACATATTTACGGTCGTATCTCGTTCCACTTGGTCGCTACACTTGGACACAGCTATTTGGAGCCGTTGAAAATACCTTCTAGTTTGTAAATATAACTCGGTCCCAGTACGAAAGCGGCTTCTTTCTATAGGCCAGTGCGAAATTTAACCTGGCAGTCCTATGTTGCTCGTTCAGCATTTCCTTAACAGCCATTTTCTGTCCATACCTTCCTTCCTCGTTGAGCGGACGACGTATGGTCGACCTGCTCACTGTTAGCTGCAGGATGTTTTTAATTTCTCTGCCACTCCTGAAAGGGTCCTCAACACTGCAGCGGAGTATACTCTTGTCTTCATCGTCTGTGACAGTCCGTGGGCGACCAGAGCGACGACGACGGTGTCCGTGGCCTTCATCTTCCATCCTCTTCACCCAGAGATGAATAGTGGATCTGCTGTATCCCAGAACACCGAAAATGGCACTGACACAGTACCGTCTTCATCAAGCGCAACGATACGACCTTCATCAAACTCACTGAGCTGTGTCATGTCGCCTTGACAGAAGTAAGAACCGACTCACAAGACAACAGGAAACGAAGAGCCACACAGGAAGCAGAGCGCTCGCACGAGCATAGACGTCAAATTCATTCCCGATTTCAAGCTTTCAATACTGTCACACGCGGATTCTATTCACGATTTCACTGGAACGTTTAGAGCAATATCACTAAATCAATGCTGTTGCAGACGATCCAGTTATAGCAGATAGGTGGGTTCAGTTTATGGGTATATCTGCCAAAATCACTAGTCTGAAATACGTAGCTGTTGATTTTACCACATATGTCTTAAAAGCAGATGCTCGAACCATGATAGACCTGTTTTTAAGGAGTTGTGTTAGATGACAATTTATATCTGGTTAACAAAATTCAGCTTAAACAGAAATATGTTTTAGTCGTAACTATTACTTCGAAGAAACGAACATGTTTTAGTACGGAAGACTAAAGTAAACTGTGGCGTTCAGTGTATTCGAGGAATTGCATACATTGCTGTATGTCACTTAGAACGCTCGTTGTGGGGAGCAGGGGGAAACAGTCTCCACAAACTTACGATTTGTAAATAAGTCTCACAAGGAGAGGGTCTGACATGTCCGCTAACTATTTTGGTCTAATATTGCGTGGACGTTCTACATTTCTCTTAGTCACTCCCTAGCTTTTGAAAAAATCGAGGCCAAATTTAAGGACGAACAATCGTATTTTCAATGCTGTACACCCAAACAGCGTCTACAAATAAAACGTTTTATTAATACGTTCGGGGTCTTATGCATTGCGTCATGGCAAAGTGGTGAAGAACAAGACCACGAATACAGAGGTATTTTTATCTGCCATTTTACACTAATTTCCCCTTGGGCAGTGTATGTTGATGTGAAAATGCCGAGTTGCACCGTGGTCCGAAAGCCACGTTAAACTGTAGGTTCCCCTATTAACTGGCTAAATAAGTCGACTCAAAGGTCGGAGAATAGCAACAGCATACCACCTCAAACTAGACCGTGCCTGTTAAATCACTGTGGTGTCCAAACCAATCTTCCGACTGATGCCTGCGTAACTTTACTATGGGTTCCAAAGTTAATGATCTTTGGGTTATTAACATTTTTGTATTTCCATGCTGTAGCTTTGATACCAGTAAGTAATTGGCCGAGCACTGCCACCATTCGAGTTGTCAAGGTGGTAGACGACGGTGCTGTCGACCCCAGTTACAACCTTGGTCATGGCTTTGTTTCAGTCTAATACCGCTATGTGACTTCCTGTGTATTTCAAGATATATACACTTGGTACGAATCCAAATTGATAGCTGATAGAGCTGTATTTAGCAACATGAATGAGACATGTTTTCCGAGCAATATATCGGACAACACGTCAGTGCAGCGAGGTTTCGTTTGTGTGTTGCGCATGGTGCAAGAAATATTTGTCTTTTGCTTGCTTCTGTGATAGGTTTCACCCCACTGAATGCGAGCAAGCCCACGAAGAGACTGTCAATAATTGAAATTTCGCAATAATACACTTAAATGGTAAATTTTTACATTATGTATCCCAATGAAAATAACTGTAAATAGATTATATGCCTACTTGCTTATTACTCGCGTTTCTCGATGCTTTCATCAAAAAATAAAAATAAAAAGAAAGAGAGAGACAGAGTGAGAAAACAGAAATGTATTTCCGATATCAGCTTGGTGACGCCATGTTCGTTTCGTGATGTAAACTATGTATGGCCACAGGGTTCTTTCTTTTCTCTCTGCAAACACCCAGAACAGAATTCAGTAACAAGGTTGTAAGAACACCTATTCATTGCGCCAATTAAACACCTAGCCTTTCTCGGTTTTTGTTAACCGTTAACCATTGTTATTGTTATTCGTCACCTCATAACAGCTTTCCTATCACTCATTGCTGCTGATGCACGTAACGAATGGATCAAGATGAATGGAATGTGGGACGTTTCGTCACGGAGAATATACACATTTATCTCGGGGTCTTGTGTTAAGAGTAATAGGAAAATCTCAGTAAGAGAAGACAACCGGATGCCGGTGACGCAGGCAATAATACCCAGCCTGCCGGAGTGGCCGTGCGGTTCTAGGCGCTAGAGTCTGGAGCCGAGCGACCGCTACGGTCGCAGGTTCGAATCCCGCCTCGGGCATTGATGTGTGTGATGTCCTTAGGTTGGTTAGGTTTAATTAGTACTAAGTTCTAGGCGACTGATAACCTCAGAAGTTAAGTCGCATAATGCTCAGAGCCAGCCAATAATACCCAACTATTTCCGTCGACTTAAGACTATGATGACAGACAAATTGGCGTCTCAGTGTATTTTGATAATAATTTGTTATCCTTCTTGCGTTCTCGTGCTAACATCTCGCGGGAACAGATATAATATTTTGCTTTTTGAACACTGAGCAATAACACACAAAGATAGTAGATGAAAGGATACGAGGAAACAATCACATTCATGGGTGTGGATCCAGTTCGTCATTAGAAGACTAAACAAGAGCGAAACATTACGAAAGCAATGAATACACTGGTTGGAATACATTATTTGTATAGATCTGAAGATGAAAAAGCACAGATCTGCGTAGTGCCCGCATCTGCACTTTAGTTTCTGTGTTAATGGGCATAAATTTTAATTTCTTCTCTTCTGAATTTTCAAATGAATTGATTATTAGGTGGCACAGAATAATTAGTTAACTATGTTTCTTTAGCTTCCATTCGTACCAACATTTTTCTACATTCTCGTGCAATTCCTGATATTCTCCTTGCATGATCACAAGACTGCACGTAGATGCAATCGATTTCGAGGTGGAAAGTGTTTGTTACCTTGTTTTTCGTGACAGGTGGGTATACTTAATTTCCAAAGAGTTTTTACTGTACTGAAATAATCCTTTGTCACAAAGTAACAAGGTAAGTATTTTCTTCGTATATATTTTGTGGGAAACTATGATCGTGATGGAAGATTATACACCAGAATGTTTGCCACAACTGGTAGGAGAAAACGCTGCATACCAACCAAACCCCGCACCTCCTCTCCGTATCCTCCTATGATATGAGCACGGGTTTCTCCTTGCATACCTCTACAGAGCTGTTCCTAGCATAGCTGAGCATTGGCAACATCGTTACAAGCATTTGGCAACACTGTGATAGTACAGTCACTTCCATGTACGGTACTGAATTGACTCACTAAATTCACTTGATATTCCCTTTCTATTTGAGTGACTCGCGCTTTGTAATCCTCAAGTAAACTAAGACACAGGCAGAAAATTTTTCGACTAAAGAAATGCTATTCTTCAATAAGTGACAACTTTTACTATCCGGAATGAGATTTCCACTCTGCAGCGGAGTGTGCGCTGATATGAAACTTCCTGGCAGATTAAAACTGTGTGCCGGACCGAGACTCGAACTCGGAACTCACGCCCCGTCCTCGCAACTTTACTTCCGCCAGTACTTCGTCTCCTACTTTCCAAACTTCACAGAAGCTCTCCTGCGAACCTTGCAGAACTAGCACTCCTGAAAGAACGGATATTGCGGAGACATGGCTTAGCCACAACCTGGGAGATGTTTCCAGAATGAGATTTTCACTCTGCAGCGAAGTGTGCGCCGATATGAAACTTGTAGGCAGATTAAAACTGTGTGCCGGACCGAGACTCGAACTCGGGACCTTTGGCTTTCGCGGGCAAGTGCTCTAACAACTGAGCTACCCAAGCACGACTCACGCCCCGTCCTCACAACTTACTGGCGGGTGATAAGAATGAAGGAAATGAACCTGTTGGTTACTATAGGGTCTCTATGCTAAATTTCCACAGCAGCAATTAGGAACTCTCAGCAGACATTTGCTAACAGGTGCTCTAGCAACTTACTGTTTCTCTGGGTAGCTACAAATATGGGCAATTTTGTCGCCTTAAATCGAATTGAATATTTTATCACTTTTGAACAGCAAATGGTTCAAATGGCTCTGAGCACTATGCGACTTAACTTCTGAGGTCATCAGTCGCCTAGAACTTAGAACTAATTAAACCTAACTAACCTAAGGACATCACACACATCCATGCCCGAGACAGGATTCGAACCTGCGACCGTAGCGGTCGCTCGGCTCCGGACTGTAGCGCCTAGAACCGCACGGCCACTCCGGCCGGCCTTTTGAACAGCGTCCACTCCTCTATTAATTAACGTATGAACCTGAAAACAAGCAATTTGCCTCAGTAGCTATAGAGCAGGTTCTGAAAGGTATTGACACAATGTTTCACATCCATTTACCATAGGGAATCAAAGGAAGAAACCAAACTCATTACATTGCATTTACTCTCTGTGCCTTGACTAACACATATGAATCCGTGACAAAATAAATTATTTGAAGAATGTCCTGTGAAAGGAAAAAGAACAGGATGTGACGCTTTAATTATAGCGCACTGGATCAGAAACAATGAGATTAATTCTGTGCCACATTGATGTATTCCGTACTAGTGTAATAAAATACTCATCAAATAAAAACGGTTTTGTGCCTCCGTTGCTATAGAGTGTGAAACACAAATCGTAGACAGATTTTATGGATCACCACTCAACAACATTAAAGCATTTTACGCTGTCGAGAGTGAGGAGTGGAGCAGACGTTGTCGGCAGAAGGCGAGGCAGCACAGTGCCTCAGCCCCTGCCGGAAGCCAGCAAACGGGTCCCAGAGAACTCAGACGCATGCGGTGTTCAGAGGCAGATTGTTGGCCAAGAAATCTCTCGCTAAAATATTGTTAAACCAAACTGTTTTACCAGTGTGGCAGAAAGCGGAATATATTGTACATTCGCTTGAATTACACTCATAGCTTCAGCACCAAGAGGAAAGGTGCGATGCCAGACATCGTATTAGCTAGTCTCGCGTTTTACCTCAAGACCACGGTCATGGTCAAGAGTGATGTACTCAGACTGAAGTCAAGACTTCCTCCAGGAAGTGCCGCATTCTACAATGTTGCCACATCGAGCATATTGCCGGACATAGAATTCTGAGGGGAGCATGACTGTATTGTCCACCTTACGTGAACGACTCGGCGGTAATTTTTTTTTTTTTTGTCTAATACTGTATCTACAACACATATTGCACGCTGAGGACCCAGAAGATTTAAAGAAACAAAATTAGTTTATGAGAGCAACGTTAACTATAGCGTTCGAAATATTTATAGTCTTGCATACGTGTGTGTAAACGCCTTCCAATGCCCTTTCAAGGAAGACAAGGATACACGGTCTAGCTTCAATATTATAAATACACCTCAGTATTGCATGAACTCAGACTTAGGTTGATAATCATTTTGAATATTTAGCAGTACTGTTCCCATTGGTATTAAACTCGTTTCCAACCAATGACTGCCACAGCTAAAGGAACACAACTTGTGATACCTCTTAGACAAAATATTTACACGCTGCTATCAGACGAAAAGACCAACCTGACACAAAATGTGGGAAGTTTGTTTTACCTGGATAAAGAGTTTTTCCTATTTGAGATATCTGTGGATGTTGCTGCATTAGACGATTTAAGAAGAAACTAAATTCCTTCAGCTGCGACAATGTTTAAAGCAATCGTCTAAACGGCACTTAATCGTGGTTTGTGAATCGTTTACTGGACGTACTCTGCCGCATTTCGCTGGTTGGAAGGCAAAAAGCTTACTGACAAATTTCACAGAAAGGAAAAGGGGGACGAAATTTCTCCCACTGGAAGGTCATGTTGTTTTATTTAAATGATTACAAAATCAGGTGAAACGAACAGTGAGGTTGTCAGTGTAAGCACATTACTGTTGTCAATATATTGTAGCACTGCCCAGGCCCTGCAACGATAAAGGGCCCGTTTAGGTAAGGCATATTGTATGCAGAAGTGGAAGAGAGAGCACCACTAAATTCTACAATCCGTACGCATTGCATACACACAGAAATTACTGTTACAGTGTACTTATGGAGCCCTATGAGTGAACTGCGTATTTTCCGGTGAGAAACAGCACTGGAAAACAGTCTTCTCTACATTAGGTTACTTAAACTGGTGTCACTCTGAGCTGGAATTTATGGTCAGCGACTAAGTCGGATACGGGTTTTGCAACTGTGGAATACTTTCCTACATTATAGAAGCGAATATTAAATTTAAACTAATATTGCGAGTATTTTGTGCTTGGATAGCTTGGAATGGAAATCTTTCTGTTTATTGAAAGAGTTCACGTCGACAAAATCTATGGAAGAACTGACAGCGAGGTATATCGGAAGGCAGTAAGATCCCTTGGCAGTATTCGACAGTCATTTCTAGGCTCAAGTAAATGAAGAAAAGCAGCGCGTTTTTGTTATCAAGTAACGTCTTCATCAATTACTTTAGTTTTAATGTAATCTACGAGTAATTGCTCATGTTTGATATTAACATGGAGAGGATTCCGTAGACAGGAAAAGAACCTGTTCTTGGGAAACTACTTCTATAATGAGCAAAAGGCAGTAAATGATCTTCAAGAACATGTGTTCCAGCAGCGGTATCAAGAAAATTAAAGTAATAATGACGGTAATAAACGGATTATTGGGTAACTTGAAACTTCACAATGGATTTTCTCTAACTAAGAAATTTGCTGAATTAGTGAAAATTTCAAAACGTCTTCACATCGAGGCTGACTTGAGAATATCGTAATCTCTGCGCCAGTAGCTTGCTTCTACTTAACCATTTAATAGACTCGCATTTTTTACACCGGGACTAATTTTGTAAGCTAAGCACATCATCTGTTACAGCGCACTCCTGGGGCTGGGAAATGTGCCCACAATGGTCTGGTGGAACGAACTATCACAGATGCAATACGTGGGTTCTGGCTTATACTTGTAAGAGGCACAAACCGATTTACTTTACCTCTGGTAACCTCAAGAAAAAGACGTTATCATTCAGAATCGGCATTAAATATCACGTTCCTTTATTAGCAACTGGGCAGAGCCGGTTTACGTTGGGAAATGACATAGGCGGATGTCATGATAAACAGAAATACGGTCGCCAGTAAAGTCACTTACATTAGAAAATTTTATTTTATTTGATGAACAGATAGTCATTTAAAGGAACAGGGCTCTTGTTTTACTTGTTATTGATTGAACTAGAGACGTTTAAAAATTTTGGTTTTGATTACACTTACAAAAAGATATAAAAATAACTGTAAGAGTTACTGATTTATGATGCTTAGTTTTAAGTCAGTTCTGAGTTTTATTAGCAACTACGCTCCAGTCCTTTAAACTAGTTACAGAAATGCGAGTCAACGCATAATGTATTCCAGGCCGTAGCAGACGTGTCTTTGAGATGCCAGCTATGGTCACTTCCCAGCCCGCTGTAGGATCACAATGGTTCGTCTTCTTCCTGCTGGTTCTGTAACTGAGATTTGGCAACAAGGCAAGGTATGTTTGGCAACTCTGTGATCGACGAGTTCCTTCCTGGTGTGCATGGAGTTAAGTTCACTTGATTTTACCTGTCATTTCCTTTGAATAATATGAGTTATTATTGCTTGAGGTGTAAGAGGAAGCCAAGACACATACCACTCTGTGGTAACTTGCTGACTTGTGGTTTGCGGTTCCAGTCTCGCAGAATGTTACAGTTTTATCCCTTCTGTGAAAGAGCTACAAGCAGTCAGGTCAAACATCGATAAGGAGATCGCAAGAAAATACTTTAGGCTAATAGTGCAATAGTGAAAAACTTACAGTGCTGAACGACAGGCAACGGCTCTTTCCGCTGGTAACAAGCAAATTTTTGGTTTCTTGGAATACATAACTTTATTTATGAAACACCACATTTGCATACATCTTGAGTATGACACAGCATGACAATGAAACACACACCTAATCGAAATCTAAGTGAGTAGTATCTTACTAATTCGTGCTGATAAAGGCACACTTGTGTACAGATACTCAGTTCTACTAAAACAGACTTTCGTCGTAATGTTTTCGTGGGTAGATTTATTTCATTTCTTATAATACAGTGCACAATTTTCGTAAGGTTTCTTGTAGTGTTGGTAAAACAGTAGTAAACATGAGAGAGAAATTAACCATCAACGATATATGCGAATTCTGTGATGTTATCTATAACAATCTGACAATGCACATGCAGTTTATTGATTACATGCATGTAGAAAACTTGGTCTGATTTAAGGCTGTCAAACAAGGTTTGAAGAAGAATGAAATGCCACTACCACACGAAAGCTAATGTAGGAAATACTTTTCTGATGCATCTGCTGCCTGGCCGTCTATTAAACCTGAAAATAACAAAATGTCACAGAAGTTAGCCCTTTTTCCACATGCAACTATTTGGGTTGAGAAGTGAAGGCAATTATGTTCAAAGTTCCATTAGATTCATAACTTCAGCAGACAGCAGTAATCCGTTTTAAAAAGCGTAGCAGTGGCTGTACTCGACCTCGCGATGTCTTATCTATGGTGCACGACACTTACCGTTACCCTACTAGCTGACATGTAGCAGCAACAGCTCCAGCAGCCAACAACAATTCCACCAGAACTTCCGCATTCTACATTGCTGTGAGATAATGTACAGTGGCGGTCAAAATAATAGAGCCACCTGGCAAAGGTTTGGAATAAAGTGCACATTTATTACTTGACATGTTTGAACTATGATGGAAACCATTACAACCGAGTCACATTGTACTATAGTCAGTTATATCGATAACACAACACAAAATAATCAGTAATAATCGATAATATTAAAAAGAATACCAGACCACAGGGTCAAAACAATAGAGCCAATTGAAACAAATATATTGTACTTGATCTCAGTCTTATGAAACGTACAGGAACAGTCTTTTTTGCATAGGACTGCATTAGTACTTCGTGGGGTAACCCTTATTTTTGAGGATTGCCCTGCACCTCTTACCCATAGAGTCTACTAAACGCCTGCATTCGTCACTACTGATCGCATACCAGGCTCTCTGGATTTCTTCCCACAGTTTTTCTGACGATGTAGCTTTTGAGCGGTCAATTCTCTTGTCTAAGATCTCCCATAAGTTCTCAATGGGTGATGCGTCAGGGGACTGAGGTGGCCACTCTAATACTTCGATATTGTGCTCTTGAACAAACTGCCTTATGATCCTTGCAGTATGCTTTGGATCGTTATCGTGCTGAAATTTCCATTTCAGCGGCATTTCCTCTTCAGCATAAGGCAGCATCACATTTGCCAAGATGTCTTTGTACATTTCTGCGTTCATTATGCCGTTGATACGGTGTATTGGACCAATGCCGTACCACGAAAAACATCCCCATACCATAACACTTCCGCCACCGTATTTCACAGTTTTTAAAGTGTACTTGGGATTAAATTCCTGGTTTGGTGGGCGGCGCACATAGACTTTTCCGTCTGAGGCAAACCTATTAAACTTGGATTCATCGGACCAAAGGATGTTCCTCCACCAAGTATTAGGTTTTTGTTCATTTCTCCGGGCAAAGGCTAACCTTTTCCGAACATTAGCTTGTGAAACATGTGGCTTCTTTCGTGCAATGCGCCCATTCAATTTTGCAGATCTCAGTCGTCTTTGAATCGTTGAGGTTGATGGTTGAACATCATGTTCGTCGCTAAACAAAATGGCTTTCAGTCGTGGTGTTGACAAAAATGGGTCTTTCTTCACTTCCCTAGTGATGAGTCTGTCTACGCGAGGAGTAGTTACACGAGGTCGCCCCCTGTTCTCCACCTGCGGCTTTGTTTGTTTTGACCGTCTCATGGCGTTCTGGACTCGTTTTCGCGAAACGTGCAAGACATTGGCTATTTTATTCATGGACATCCCACTTTTGAACATCCGGAACATTACTATACGCTCATCTTCACTGGTATGCTTTGCTCTGCCCATCTAGACGAATGTAAACAAAACCACACGTCAATTTACATACAAAACAACTGCATAAAAATCAATTTAAAGGCACATGTGTAAAGCGGCTCTATTATTTTGACCCATAAGATTCTTACCTTTATGCCTCTTTTCACACGTCTAGCTCAAACGCTTCCTTTCGGACGACTAAAGATAGCAGCAACGTCTTCCCTGATGTTGTCTACAAGGGACTGACAACACGGCACTCGTGGCGATTTCGCGAACTAATAGATATCCTAGTTCTTAATCTCGTCAATAGAGGTGGCTCTATTATTTCGACCGCCACTGTATATGGCCAGCTCTAGAGTTCTGAGAGACAGACATTTGCAACTTTTCTTTTGCACTGCACGACGTTTTCAACAAACAGATAGCGCAATATAATAGCTAAAGTGGAAAGGAACACTTCCTATTTAAATTTCTGCATCCTACACTGTTGGCAGTTCTGTGTTGGTGCCTGGCTCTGAGCACTATGGGACTTAACATCTATGGTCATCAGTCCCCTAGAACTTAGAACTACTTAAACCTAACTAACCTAAGGACATCACACAACACCCAGTCATCACGAGGCAGAGAAAATCCCTGACCCCGCCAGGAATCGAACCCGAGAACCCGGGCGCGGGAAGCGAGAACGCTACCGCACGACCACGAGCTACGGACCATGTTGGTGGCAGTTACGAGATTTTATTTTGGTGATTACAAATAAAGTTGAATGTATGCACTGGGTAGCCGAGGCAGCTAGTTCATGGTGATTCGGTCAACCAAGTATATGAATTTACTGAACATGCTGCAAATTGATACAGGGAGCCTGCGAGTCAGAATTCTCAGCCAGTGTGGCACAACGGCGTTATGATAGAAAAATGAGCCACTGAGCAGAGGATTTGGTGGTCTGTTGGGCTGATGATACGTTTATATGTCTATGGCCTGGGTTCGATTCCAACTTCGGTCAGTGATTTTAGATAGGGAGAGACAGATTCCATTCTCTTCTGGCTACACCAAGTGAAGAAGTTATAATGGCATTGTGGTCTGAAATTCACATTAAAAATGATATTTCTTCTCTACCAAGTAGACGTTAGGTTGAGCCACAATAAAGTCTGGAGTGGCGACATGTAGAAACTCTATCACCAGTAACCTTTCTTATACTAGTTACTTATTTCTAGTGACGAAACAAACGTTACGTAGGCTCACAGGACACTTCCATCTTTTATCTGAGCTTCTGTATGTCGATAGAATTGGTTCTGAACTGGGAATGCAACTCAGACCGCCCTTAACGCGGAATTTGATCCCTTCGTTACAATAGAGCTCGGCTACAATTTGTTGTTTGTTCAAAGCTGCAGATTCCTCAACATCTCCACATATGGCGCGAATGTGTTCGAATCCGGGCCCGGCACTAAAGGTTTCATTATGTATTATCAAGCTCTAGCATGAGAACACCTATCTGCTGGTGGATAATAATTTTGATTTTTAATGTATTTTCATTCGTT
This sequence comes from Schistocerca americana, assembly GCF_021461395.2. Lineage (NCBI taxonomy): Eukaryota > Metazoa > Arthropoda > Insecta > Orthoptera > Acrididae > Schistocerca > Schistocerca americana. The sequence goes on along the minus strand of NC_060124.1, from coordinate 605,447,462 downwards.
GTCGACACTTACGGTATCTGACGTTTTTGACTCCCAGTGAGATACAGAACTATTTGCGAGATCACTCTAAGTTCAAGGATGTTATTCCGAGCTGCTGGTGGAGAAAAATTCGATAGCTGACGTCTCTTTGTGTGTAGTCAACAACGATATGTGTGGGGTTCGATTCCCAGTCAGTACTGAACTCTTCGTCATATTATTTCTTGTTCAAACATGATCATATGTCGCTGCTGGTGTAACAATCCCATATTTAACGTTCGTTTTCTCTAGAATATAACAGCGATAGGTGGCGGGTTGGGGACCTGGGAAGTAAGAAATTAATGTTTCAGTCTCGTCATTTCAGTTAAAACATCTAGCTACTGCCGAGAAAATCCGATAGGTCACAGTTGATTGTGCTTCTATATCAATCCGATCAGGTTCTGGGTTCGAATCCCTGTCGAACACAAAGCTTTAACTCGCAGCATTTCAAGTACGTTACTTGTGAAGAAACAATAGTTAACATCTCTCGTAATTCGTTAACAGGGACAATAGATGATGGGTGGAATTCGCGTCCGTTAAAAATGCTTGCGTTATGTAATTTAAAGTTGATATTTCCTAACTGATACTGTCTAAAATCGAGGTATATCACTCTCTGTGTGCCTAGTCAGGAATGACTGTTAGTTTCCGTCAGTCACGAAATCTTTGCTTAGTCTGCATGACCTGCGTTTGAATCCACATCCAGAACGAGACGGTTCGTCGAGTCATTTGAAGTTCATACATATTCCCAACTAGCAGTTTGTGAATAACTTAAATTTTTAATCTCATTTTCTGTTAAATAATAAGGACGGTATGTTACTCTGAATAGGAAATCATGACTACGATGAACTTACTACGTGCATTACCTATCTCACGTAATAATGAGAGTGGTAACATTTCAGGTATGTCATTTATTGTAATAAATGTGAGATTACAAGCCTTAAGGACAGTCTTACCTGTGATAAGGTGTTCCTTGATATCTGTAGTATCGTGGTATTACTTTACATCTTGAGTTATTGCGATACAGAAATGTGTTTTCTAGGGTGACTTGTTGGAACCATTGTCAATAGTCAAACGACTGTACCAAGGAGCGATTAGAGGACCTGCTAGACAGCTGCGTTATGCGGGTTTCATGCGAATCAGGCGAAGAGCAATTTAGGTCGTTCGGATACTTTTGAGCAATACTGTACATATGAGATAGAAGTCAGAATGGTGCCAGCAGGTGAAATTATAAACTGCTCTCAAGAAGGTATTACAATGTGCCGAGCATCTACCACGAGGAAGAGGGAGCACACTTGGTAATCACTGTACACAGGTACCTGCTACTCTGTCTGATCAAAGGTATTCGGACACCACTAAGTATTATAGAAGCGACCACTACGCGTCGCGAGAGGCTGACTCGCCTGTATCGAAGGCGGCGGAGCGTGTTGTGCCATCAGTCGAGAGGCAATGACTGCAGAACTGGTCAGTCAGGAGAACTGAGACACTTCGAAAGTCATTAAATGTCACCTAAGTAACAAATCCATTAACAGACGTTTCAGTCCATCTAAAGTCTCCCAAGTCAACTGTTAGTTAGTTGGTACTGAAGTGAAAATGCGAAGGAGAAAGCACAGCTGAATCGAGACCAAGGCAGGAAAAGTCGAGCATTGTGGAGGATGGGTGTAAAAAATTGTATGAGGTCAGCGAACGAATGACTCGCTCGTTCCACAGTGCTGCCAGCCGTCCATCTGGCATAAAGCCAGCACTTAGGAGTTTAGGGTACGGTGGTCGGGCAGCTCCTCCTAAGTGCAGTGTCAGGCGCCGGGGCAAGAGAACGCCCATGTAGCGGTAGCAGCAGTACCTGTTGCTTGATACACAGTAGTTTAGGTTAGTTTATGTGAACTATACCTGTGTATTTTACTGCGTAAACTACTGTTTAGCAAATTACTCTAAGCTTTTGGTTCTGCATGAGTATTAGTGCATATCCTTGTGTGAGGTGGCTTCCTCCGCCAGAAGTGCAAAGTCTTGTGATTACATTTTAGTGTCCTGTTAGTACGAAGTGCATAGTTTAGATCAGTGCATTAGATTTTCCACATTTATTTCCAGGAGTAGCTTTCGTAGAAGCAGAGTTTTTAGTAAAAAAGGAACTGTTGATTTATCAAATTGTTAGCAGAGACATTTATTTATGTTTTCAGAGCTTGCGGATCTTGCGGTCTCAGGCTATAGCGCGAAGCTGCAGAGCAGATTTTAGTGTTCGTTTATTCGCCTCCTTGTGTTTTGCTTACATTCAAACCTCAGTAACACCACGGTCGGGTAATTTCCCTTTCGTGGGGGGTCTGTTTGCACTTTCTCATTTACTCCTGACTGCTTTGCTTGTATTCTTTGAGATCTTGTTCAATAACTTTACACAGTACGATATCAATACGGACTGTGCTTGTTGCGAATGGACGCAAGGAGAACTGGCTGCTGTCCATAAACTGCTGCAAGCTAAATGGGCCATTGTCGACAGGCTTGTAGATTCTGTTCAAAGCGTCGGCGACATCTGCGTGCCAGTGTAGAAGCCTACGACACCGTTGGTGTCGTTGGAATCCCCTGGTGACCTGGTTGTCGCTTGTCGCTGTATCCCCCGATATGCAAGATCTGACCGGTCCGTCCTCACTCGATAGCGGTGGGTTAACGTGGGCTGTCTCTGGGCGGAAGGCGGAAGGCGGAATACGCTGCACCCCTCGCTCCTTGTGCCTTAGCAACAGGTGCGAGGTGCTACCCCAATACCGATGCTGCTTCTGAGCCAGCACGGAATGTTGGACCGGTGACGGATTTGCCTCCCCAGTCCGGACATGTACACAGGAGGGGTATGCTGTCCATTAGGTGCTCCATCGTTAGGCGGGTAACGCAGCCGCAGAGAAATAGCATGCACGGCGGTAAATAATGCCGGTGCTCACTCGATATGTTTGCTGATGGTGTCGTCCATGATCTGGAGGAGGTGCTGCCAGCGGCTATCGAGCGCACTGGGTGCAACCGGCTGCACGCAGTGGCACATGTCGGCACGAATGACGCCTGCCGCTTGGGTTCTGAGGCCATCCTCGGCTCCTTTCGGCGGCTGGCTGATTTGGTGAAGGCAACAAGCATCGCACACGGGGTGCAGGCTATGCTGACTATTCATAGCATCGTACCCAGTGTCGATCGCGTCCCCGGGTTTGGAGCAGAGTGAAAGGTACAAGCCAGACGAGCAGACGACTCTACGGAGGAATCAGATGCGAATTTCTCGACCTCCGCAATTGGGTGGAGAACTGTAGGGTTCTCTTAATACCTCAGGCGTGCTCTACAAGCATGAAACGGCAACTAGTGTAGCAGAGTATATTTGGCGTGCACATAAACGTTTCTTAGGTTAGAGGAACCCCATTGGGATAAGAAACGAATTTGCTGCCAAAATCGAACTTACAACAGCCACAATGTTCTTAGAGAATTCTCGTCTTCGCAGACTGGATGTAGAAAAGTTTCTTATTTTAAACTGCACGAGAATCCAAGGAAAGTTCCCAGAACTAGTATCGATTGTTGAAGACTATAATGCCAAGTTGGTATTAGGAACAGAATGTTGACTGAAACCGGAAGTGAATAGCAGAGAAATCGTAAGTTCCGATTGGAATATTAATCGTGAGGATACGTTAGTTGCCAGTGGTGGCGGCGTATTTATTGCAGTAAAGAACTCTATAATACATACCTAGGTTATCACGGATTCCGAATATGTATTAACGTGGGTGACCTCAGGCATCAGAGATCGCTCAAAAATGATAATCGGGTGCTTTTATAGACCACCTGTGTCAGGACTTGTAGTGATTCAGCGCCTCACAGGAAACTTGCAGGTTATCGTTAATAATATCCTTGATCATGCTGTTGTACTGGAGGGTGACTTCAATTTGCCAGGCATTGGTTGGGAAGGTCGTACAATCAAAACTGCTGCCACACACAGGAATTCATGTGATATTATTCTGAATGTGTTTTCCGAATATTGCTTCGAGCAGACAGAGAAACAACTCGTTAAGGTGACGTCTTATACCTAAGCTCATCGAATCAGTTACGCAGAGGAAGGTTTCAGTTGTAGTAAGGAACAACGGCTACCGGTTTACAAAGAATGATAAGAATGGTAGGAATATATTTTTGCTTAACAAGAATGACAGATACAAAATGCAGAGTATCTCGATGGTCAACATCAAATACTCAATAATGAGGGCGGACATATGGAGCAGAAACTGAAAAAAGTTCAAAAATATCCTTAAGTACGCTTTAGAAAAGTATTTTTCGAGCAAAGTCTGAAGGCTTTGGGAAAGATCCACTATAGTTTACCTTATTTTTACTTCTTTTGACTCATCAGTCTTCTGACTGGTTTGATGTGGCCCCCCACAAATTTTATTTTCAACTACAGGCCACGTCCTATGGATACACGTTATGTTTTTTTAATGCAGTGGTTATCCATTGAATTTTGAATCATCACGCCGTTGTCATGGCTGATTCTTTCACCTTTCACGGGGTGTTTCCGACACTAAGGTTGAGAGAGTGCACTGAACCTCTGTCCACTCCTCGGCCTACTTTGATAAAGCCATTGGCATAGTGATGGTTACTTCTTATGCCGCAGGTCTTCGGTTGCCTTAGGTGATGATTTTTATTCAAAATTTAAACAATGGCGAGGTTAGAACGTCGGACCGAAGACGTTTTTATTACTAATCGCTAACGCTACCCCATTTTATTGTACCTTTGGAAAACTGTAGTTCCTGTGTGACTTTTTTGCCATTTTTTCCAAGAACGGGTTGTATTCCGTCAATGTCAATTTGATCTTCGAACAGCCCTTGGCAGCTGCACGCAAAAAATAGGGCTACAGAAGTTAAATTCTGACAATCGGCCTTTAGGTTCAGCACTAGCTACGGCTACAGAGCTGATTCACTTGCTAGCTGTCCACCAAGTAATGTGAATTTTAGGAGAATACCGTGAGAACACAGTTACAGGATTGTGAAAAATTTCGAGTCGACCGAAGATTTCTGATAGTACAAGTGAAAGTACTGATGCGCCTGGAACATCGCTAGAAGGAAGCCAGCAGTTACAAGATGACAGTATCCACAAACATGTGTCGAAGCAACGACTGAAAACAAAGCTGGATTAAAGTTTACATGTTTCGCTCGAAAATGACACTATCACTTAATAAAGTACAGCGGTAATAACTGAAGAATGCATTCAGACTGTAAGTAAAATACACAAGAAAGCAGCGGAAGTTTTATCAGCGTATACGATTGTGTGCGATGAGGAGCTGACTTGCTCCGAAGAAGTCGACGATCGAGGGGAATGTGAAGAAGAGAACGGTCACTGTCTGTGTAACGTAAAAATTGAGAGTGAAAAAAAAGTAAAAATAAGCTTCCGTCCAGGGACTCGACCACACGACCCTGGAATTACCGTTCTGTAAACCTTCCGCTGTACGAAATGCTGCCTGCAAACAATGCTATTACAAATGGTTCATTTCTCGCAGGTTTCGTGCCTCAGTGGGCAAGAACGGAAACCTCAGAGGGCAACATTGATCTCCGTCTTTCCGTCTGTCTGCCTATCCGACTGTTAGAAACCGTTTATCTGAGGAACAGGTAGGCGTGTCACGTTGAAACTTTTATGCCTTTTGCCACCTACTAAAGTTTACGGCCTCTTGGCGGTGCAAAAAATTCAAGTTTGTAGATGAATGCAGCCGAAAGGTGCAGCCATTTACGTGATAACACTTATTGAGCTATGTGAAATAAAACCGTCATAGCTTCTCAACGGTTTGAGTTAAGACGTCCAAAGCGCACGGTTGGCCGCGTGCATGATGGGAATTAGTACGCGCATGCGCGGTTTATTTTGGCAACGAAGCAGACTTTCATTTGGATGGATTCGCCAGTAAGCAAACTGGCGCATTCGGGGGCTGAGAATCCGCATTTCGCGACCGACAAGTCTCTTCACCCTCATCGGGTGATTGTGTGGCGAGCAGCGTCCAGTCACGGGATAATCGGTGCGATACTCCTTCGTGGCACGCTGACTACCGAATTGTACGTGAAGGTTCTGGAAGGCGATTTCATCTCTGTCGTTTAAAGTGACCCTCTTTTCGGCGAGATGTGATTCATGCGAGATGGAACTCGACCCTGTCTAAGCAGGGGAGTGTTTGATGCCCTGCAGGAGCACTTTGGGGACCACATTCTGCCTGTTGGGTACCGAGAGGCCACTGTCATGGGCCTCGATTGCCCGCCATGTTTTCCGCATCTGAACACTTACGACTCCTTTTTGTGGGACTATATTGAAAACAAGGTGTGCAGCTATAGCTCAAAAATTACTGCTGATCTGAAAACAGGAGTTCAGGGGGTCATCGACAGAATCGATTTTCCGACACTTCAGCGGGTCTTGCAGAATTTTGGTATTCACCTGCGTCACATCATCCCCAAGGATGCAGCCATACTGAAAATGTCATAACTAAATTCGAATATCTGTAGTGACGTTTACATGTCGAATGAAATGTGTGCACGCTGTAGTATGTAACTAATTTACGTTTTTTTCATTCAGTTAAATAATTGTCACCCTGTGAATCTTCAGGTTTTGGCGGCGCAAAGACTGTTCCATTAAGTTTCGGGTGTGCAGCCGCAAGAAATATTAGAAGAAGAAGGAAATTTCTTGCGGCTGCACACCCGAAACTTAATGGAACCGAATTGTCACCCTGTATGTCATATATTTTAATACTCGGAAACTCACTCATCAACACCCCTTGACCTGGAATCGTGAAATTTGGAAAAGAGCGATGTTTCACCACTTAAGTAAAGGTAAAAATCTGAAAATTGTTAATTTGTAATTATATCACGCTAAAATATTACTTTTCTCACTTGTTGACCAATATTTAAATTATAATTGAAACATTCTCAAAAGTCAGGGACTTCCCAGGAATGGTATCTTGCCAGTATCAGTGCCGACAACAGACATAAAACCTCGAGACTCCCGACTGCCGCGATGGATGAACTGCCTGTATGCCTGTATTGTTTGTACGAACCCGCAGTGTGCGACTCCTACTTGCTCCTGCTCCATTTTTTTCTCAACAATTGGCCATCTGGAGCTCCCGCTTCTGTCACTTTCATTCCTGGCCAACGCCCCACGTACCAATGACGTGGACGAAAGCGGTGACGAGGAGTAGCTACGTCACCCTTGTAAGACAGCCTGTGAGTTCCGCGTCTCGTTGCGCCGGCAAAGCCGCCGTGCGGACAGAGTGTGTGCGCACGACGCCGTCGCCTCAGACAGCCCAGCCCCCCGCCTGCAGAGCTGACCGACGCCTCGTCCCAACACTGGCCGCCTACAGCCGTAACACTGTACTCTCCCCCAGGGTGCGACTTCCAAAACTGTTTCCGGCAGTGGTCTTCGACAACCGCGCCGTCACTATCGCCCCCCACTTCCCCCCCCCCCCCCCCCTCTCTCTCACACTGAAACGACGCGTCCAACTCCCTTGTCATACAGTTCCACAATCTCCAGCAACCCCACAGCATCACATGTCTTATACGAGTACACGGCTCCTACTTACAGGTTGGGGCAAAATAAGTGCTACGAAGTTTTTGTCTATTGCGACATAATATGGGGTTACAGATTCCTGCCACTCACATTTATGCTGTAGCAGACAACGTGAAATTAAATACTGAGGGTTTTCAAAGTGTTTCCCTTCTGCAGCAATGAACGCGTATATCCTCGAACTGAATTCCGTGATGACTTTCTGATTATCATTATTTTAGAATGCTCGAATTTCTCTGGAAACTGCAGTACCAACATCTAGGACTGTTGCAGGTGCACCTTTGAAGGGTCTGTCCTTCCGATAATCTCATGTGAAATACTCACCAGCGCTGAGATCGGCACTATAACGGCGTCATTCTAAACCGTGCACAGTGAATGTTAAGGTGTCCAGGGCAATGGTCCGATCCCTGGATGTCTCTCCAGAGAACTCTAAGACGGCCGCAGTACGATATAAACGTGCTGCGTCTTGCATGAAACAGTAGTTTCGAAGCATTCCGTCGCATCGTGTAGCCGGTACAAATTCATGTTCCAATACCCAGCTTTATTGGTGTGCTGTAATAGGCCCCGCAATAAAAATGGGCATTTTAGTACACTGTGTACTAAGTGGGCACCACACAGTGACTTTTTGTTCATGAGGTCGAGCAGTAGCTAGAAAACGTGGATTCTCGGCAGCCTGGTTGTGCCAGTTCTGTTTGTTGATTTACCTATGGAGATGAAAGTGTGGCTCATCAGTAGGGCAGGTCTGATCCGTGTCGACAGTTCCATTTTCAGAGGCCTCAGTCATGTCATTTCCAAACGACAGTGGCCGCTTCACATCCCTGTTCTTCAATGGTTGGCACCGTAGTTTCTTTTTCATTAACCTCTGGAGAGACCGTCGTGACTTCCTGAGTTTCTGTGCTGCATGTATTGCTGACGTCGTGGACTCCTCACTGAATGAAGTTCGCACTCGCACACTCCCTAGGGCTACAACTGGGACTGGTCGTCCTGACTGGCCCTTTCTGGAACCGTGCAGATATTTTGTCTGTGGGAAACAATTCAGCAATCTGTTTAACAACAGGGTTAACATTTCATATTAGCGCAAACTCCGCTGCAGAGTGAAAATCTCATTCTGGATACATCCCCCAGGCTGTGGCTAAGCCATGTCTCCGCAGTATCCTTTCTTTCAGGAGTGCTAGTTCTGCTAGGTTCGCAGGAGAGCTTCTGTAAAGTTTGGAAGGTGGGAGACGAGGTACTGGCAGAAGTAAAGCTGTGAGGACGGGGCGTGAGTTGTGGTTGGGTAGCTCAGTTGGTAGAGCACTTGCCCGCGAAAGGCTCAAATGGCTCTGAGCACTATGGGACTCAACTGCTGAGGTCATTAGTCCCCTAGAACTTAGAACTAGTTAAACCTAACTAACCTAAGGACATCACAAACATCCATGCCCGAGGCAGGATTCGAACCTGCGACCGTAGCGGTCTTGCGGTTCCAGACTGCAGCGCCTTTAACCGCACGGCCACTTCGGCCGGCGCCCGCGAAAGGCAAAGGTCCCGAGTTCGAGTCTCGGTCTGGCACACAGTTTTAATCTGCCAGGAAGTTTCAGGGTTAACATTACACAAAAATCTGTATCAGTGGTTGCTTAACTGCAGTCATTACAATTTTACTTCAGCTCTGTCCTGTAATCTCACCGAGAAATGGGCATTCCGGGGTTTTTGTTCTTGGCCGAAATGTGTTGATGAATGTGCGCCTCAGCCCTACGATTAACGTGAAATGCCTTGGCCATCGACAAACGCAGTACCAAAGTTAGAGCTTTCATTCTGAAATGTGAACCGAGACATCGGTGAGTGAGCTATAGAATTTGCAGGGACACTACACAGCAATATCACAAGGAGAGTCATTTACGGCATACAATTAAACCACAGAAGACAAATACTTTCAAACATGTGTTTTGTGTCATCCTGTTTAAGATTATCTTGTCGCGCGTGTTAGTTAGAAGCGCGGTCTGAAGTGCCTTGTCACGGGAATGGGTGTGTGTGTTGTCTATAGCGATAAGTTAAAATTAGATTAAGTAGTGTATAGGCTTAGGGACCGATGACCCCAACAGTTTGGTCCCATAAGAGCTTAACACAAATTTCCAAATTGAAGATTATCTTAGCTGAAGAATAATTTTGTAGCTTTATGTTACCCCGGCAACAACTAAATATACTATGGCAATGCATAAACTGACACGAAAGCCACTGGAAGCCAACAAAATATTTATCCTGTCGACTCGTGCTATCGTCAGGGTTTACGACTAACATTTCTAATAGGTTTTTAAAACATATACTGTGTTCCATTACTATGAAACTCCTCGACAAAACCGATCTAATGAGACACAAGCAGTGCGGATGAAGGAAATATTGTATTTGTGAAACAACTGCCTCGTTATTCACACGACGCTCTGGGTGATGTCTTCAGTGCTCTCTTCAGAGGATCTCAGATTGCTTACATACTCCTAGATTTCCAGTAGTCTTTTGACACCGTTCCATAAAAGGTTTCTAAGCAAATTGCTTGTATCGTATTAGTTTTGCGCCTGGATTTGCGATTTCAAAAAATGGTTCAAATGGCTCTAAGCACTATGGGACTTAACTTCTAAGGTCATCAGTGCCCTGGAACTTAGAACTACTTAAACCTAACTAACCTAAGGACATCACACACATCCATGCCCGAGGCAGGATTCGAACCTGCGAGCGTAGCGGTCGTGCGGTTCCAGACTGTAGCGCCTAGAACCGCTCGGTCACACCACCCGGCAATTGCGATTTCCTCTCACAGAGAGCACAGTTCGTAATAACTGATATGAAGTCATCTAGTGTAAACGAAGTGACATCTGGGGACCCCCAAGGGCGCGTTACAGGTTCTCTGCTGATCTTAATTTATGTACCGGTAAATGATTTAGGACAAAATCTGTGCAGCCCTCTTAGAATGTTTGGAGATCATAATGTAGTTTACGAGCTAGGAAAGTGATCAGAGCACGAGAACGAGTTGCAGACTGATTTAGACAAACGTCTGCATGGTGCGAAAAGTGGATGTTGGTTCGAAATAATAAAATGTGTAAGGTCTTTCACATACACAATAAATCACACAAATTTTTATATTTAAAATATTTTGATGCAAAAGTACCGTAATTTTTATTATACAATTAAAGCCTGATGACTATAGTGCGTTTACTATTAGTTGCGACTTTTGACGTTTGGCTCACCGGTGGGGACATGACGCTGTTGCCCAGGTAACACGAATGGTGAGCCGGCTGCCCCTACCACGCCACCAGCAGTTCGCTTGGTACAGCGCCCCTGTTGCCACGCCGTGGATAAACAGTGCCACGTGGTGTCGCGTCTGTTTGCTCTTGTAGTAAAGTGATATTCTCTGGCGTTAAAGTGTTCTGGAGTCGTTAGGTGTTGTGAACGAGTGTTTCGTGTTGGCGCTACATTAATAACAACAGTAGAGCACGTGTGAACACGAGATTCGTAGTAAAAGCGCTCGTCCTAGAATACGATCATCGGCTGTGAATATAAAGTTCTGCTGCAAACTATTCCTCCGAATTTGACAAAGCAATGGACAGTGCCCAATATCACTCTATTGTGATGACGAAGGAAAGCGGCTATTTTTCTCTAGGTGCAAAGGAATATTCGACTGGATAAATTGAACCTAGCTTGTGTATGGCGAAGTTAATGGAACTTGTAGTACTGTACAAGCCAAAAACTCCACGCTACCAGGCCGACGAACAGGCTAACGCTAAAGGGCATGGTTTAATCAGGCTTCCCCCGTATCATCCACATTTAAATCCGACTGAGAATATATAGGCCTAGGTGAAAAGTAATGTGGCAGAAATAAGAAATTTACGCTCATTGAGGTTGAAATGCTGACAAAAGAAGTCATTGCAAATGTTACATAACTGGGCTGGCGTCAAGTTGTCACCCATACCAAAAATGTATTTACGGAGACATGGATTCATGAAGGACTGTGTCGAGTTTTGAGTAATACTTCCCTTCTCTTGTTGTTGTGTTAGCAACTACCTCTTTTGCCTAGACTCAGCAGAATTTACAGATATACATCTCACTAACATTCCACTGCAGTTGAAGTAGTGGCAGAATCATAAAACAGCGTATTATTAAACTAACAACAGAGAGCGAGACATATCATTAGTTATGAGAGAGCCCATTGTCAGTGTAAAAATAATTCCCGGGTTCGATTCCCGGCGGGGTCAGGGATTTTCTCTGCCTCGTGATGACTGGGTGTTGTGTGATGTCCTTAGGTTAGTTAGGTTTAAGTTGTTCTGTTCTAGGGGACTGATGACCATAGATGTTAAGTCCCATAGTGCTCAAAGCCATTTGAACCATTTTATAAAAATAAATGTGCAGCTTCTTCATTTACAGTGTTCCAAAACCCACAGCAGTTTTCGTTTCACAGGCTACTGATGGTCCTTGAACATTGCATTACTTCCTTTAAAAACTTCTGTAGTTGCTTGAATACCGTGGTAGACATGGAAGTTGCGCATATTAATCATATGGCAAAATACTCTGCTCTTTGCGTTCTGTCATTTGCCAAATTCTTGTTTGGATATCTCAGACCGTTTATGAGTTACGAGGGGTTTATGAATATTTCGTTCCGCCTTTTTCAGTGGCTTGTGCGTTCGTGACGGAAACGTTTACACACATTCCGTTTTCTGGACGCTGGAGATAAATAACGATATCCTTCGAGGTTTAATAAATAATTCAATATGTTACCTAAATTTTATATATGCAGCAACATATGACATACCACATCACACGAAAATTCGTAGCGATACCTATTTTTCACTCCAAACTTTAAGAATTTCTCGCAGTAGTTTGGCTAATACCGAAATATCACAGTAACTATGACCATTAACGAAGTAATAGGTAACTGATCATGAAGCTGACAAATGAAGCTCACAGTTTACTACCTCATAGTTCCTCCAAAATCGTTTGAAAAAGATTGCAGATGGAGCAGTTTGCGCGACCGACAGTTTACGTACCGAGCAGGTCTGGCGTTATCTTCGCATGCTGACGCGTTCAGCAGACGCTGGCAACTACGCTTTCCTCCACTCGATCCGTACTGAACTGTCAAGAGTCGCAACTAACTTTAAACGCACTGTAGTTTCCGTTGCTTACTACAATGTGTAAACGAGTAGAGAAAAAGGAGGCTAAGAAAATTTTTGCAGCAGAGTAGGAGACACACTGCGGAACAATGTGCAGCAAGTTAGGACGTGTATTGTAGCGAAACGGATTGACACCAGAGTTCCAGCCCGGCCCAAAATATAAGATATGCTGCGCCATCTTAAAGACGACATAGCAGCATCTACGTAGGTCAGACAATTCAGCAAATCGTAGCGAGCACGACGGACAACTTAAAAAAAAAAAGAAGTTTGAAAAGTCGGCCGAAGCTGAGCATTGCCTGGTAAACGGATACAAAATACTGACTGAGAATCGAGAGTCTCGAGTTGTGCGTGAACGTAATGGGATTCCGTTATAAAATAGACGGCCGAGATTAGAATGAACAACAACACTTATAACAGAGACAGGAGGCACACGGCGAGTAGCGGGTGGGGGTGGGCTCTGGGTGCCGAAAGGAAACCACGGCGGCTGCTTAACGCTTGCAGGGAGGCAGTTCCAGACGTGTCGCCGGGCCCTTGCGCCACCGGATGTCACCGTGTCGCGCGGCGGGCCGGAGTTGCTACGAGCTGTCCGCCTCTCCTTCCTCGCTCGCATCGTTTCGGCCCTCTCTCACTGGTGCCAGCCGCCACATCCGTGGTTATAAAATCACAACATAGTGCTGTCCCCTGCTCCTGACAACGATGGCGGAGATAGCCGTAGAAACCTTGAGAATTTTATTGGAATTGACGTGGCTTGACAACCGAGAAGACTTGATTCTGATAACCCTCTTCTTATGAGGTGTAAACCGTATTATTGGTCGAATATCCAGACGTGTCGAATTCCTCCGGACTGTATATCGTTACTTTATATGGGTTTCAGTCTTTCATCCAGTAGAGGAAACAGTCTTCATCCATATAAAGTAACTCTGTGTCAGTGAATTTGGTCTGCAGGAAGGCATAGTGAAATTGCTGCACACGGAGTTAGGAAATGTACGATATACACATACAAACATAAACAGCTCTACTGAACTCCATCGAAAACGTATCCATCTCCAGAACGACTAAACCTTGGCTGAAGAATGTGGCCAAGCGACGTAATAATGCCGCCATAACGCCTCTCCCAGCAGTAAACTTCATGAATTTCGTGGTGTTCTCTTAATTTGTCGACTTTTTCTTGAAAATAGGATGTGTCCATGTTATTACTGGCGCGGACGAGAAGGAGGAGGTGGACTGGATTGATCTGCTCTCTCAAGCATCCCCGACCGAGTGCAGTACCAGTGTGCAGAAGGTATATAACAAAGTACATTGATACCGTATATGACTTATTTACCATAGTATTGTACTATCAAAGTAGAAAGTGAGTATTTTGTTGATGCAGATTGACGTTAGCTACACATTTTTACGCATGATTGCAATTTATGTGCTGTAATGTTAGTTACAAAGTCCTATTTTCTTCTTATGTAGGAACGTTATTTGCTATAATATGAGAGTAGCAATAGTGCATTTTTTGGTGTCTTTTGATGTTAAGTTCCATATTTACAACCACGTTCCTCAAATAAATGGCAAACAGCATTGAGGATGCATTACCCTGCTGGAAATTGCAGATGTTTCATGCAGCTGCCCAGTGGAGGGACAGACAGAGAATGACAGTCTCAGCATGATGGAGGCACTAGGGAGGGTGGGGGTGGCGGTAGTGGGAGGACCGATGTGAGCACACGACTACATTATTGGTAGGAGAAAGAGCACACTGCTCCAGTGGGGGAGGAGAGGCATCAGTTGTGGGTCGTAAGTTGCCGTCTTCATTATGATAGTTTTTTTTTATTTTGAAATTTTTACGGGCTTCTGGGCCATGCCCATTCAGCCTTCTCAAAAGTTATGTCAATTATGATGATACCAAAGGAAGGCCAACACAACATGCAGTCCGAAAACGGATAAAATCTCCGACCTAGCAGGAACTAAACCTGAGACCCCTCACTTAGCAATTCCCCTCACTAACCACGTAGCTACCGAGGTGGACATGACAGTTGCCACTTCACACCGAAAGTAATCGAATTCCTGTGCAAACATGAACGCAAGTAGGCTACTCGACACCTACCATGGCCATAAATTGTAGTAACTGCCATGATAGTTATAGATCACCTCTTAAATGAACAAAAGAAGGACCTAAATGAAAGCTTTATTTATATAAGTGGTACTAAAGCAACTGGCGAGTTTGGTTCCATAAGAAAACAATGCTCCCCACTTAGCTTGTACTGGAGCTGCACCCCCGCCTATAGGGAGAAACGAACGTAAAAATAAAATAAGAGAAACCACTATTCGCACAGAAAGATTTAAGTGTATTTAAGCGTTTGTTTTTCCTGCGCGCCGTTCTGGAGTGGAACTGTAGAGAAATAGTGTGAAGGTGGTTCTATGAACCCTATGAACCTCCTGTCTTAAGGGTGAATCACATCTGACTTCTAACAGCGGCCACAGTAAACTGTGTGTATCGAGTTTGTGGTTACACAGTTCGGAGAACTTCAGGTTTTGCTGAGGCTCATTTAATTTACATTTTGAGTGCCGTAACTCATTACTACGAGTCACCTTTCGTCCTGAGCAAGAGAGTCATGCATGGCTTCAGTGTGTAATCATTGGCAAATAAGGGTTGAGTCATCTCGTCTGCTCAGCCATAGAATCACGGAACAGTGGAATCTGTGTGCTGCTGATCTGGCCACTGTGAAGCTTTCAGAAGTCAGTAATGTCAACGATAATCAAAGTGAAACACTGACAACGAATAACGTGGATTGTTCTTCACGTGGCTATAGTCAGTGTAGCATAATATTCTGCGAAATTAATTCACAACGAAGATTGAGTTTGATAAAGGTTACAGTTTCTATGATTCTACGGGTCGTGGGGAATTCAACGCTCTCGACAACGATAACAGCAATAATCACGAAGCATTAGCTATCTTAAAGCTCGCGTTCCACACGCCGAACGGCTAAATGAAGCAGCAGCATACGCCTACAGAGGGAACAACAAGAAGGTATATTGTGCAGCACAGTAAAACACGGCGTTCTGCATGAGTAATAACAACAGCTTGCAGAATTTCCCAAACACTTAAAATAGGTTTTTCTAATAATTTTGCTCTGATACGACATACAACAAAAATACTGTAAAACAGTTTTCTGAATGTTCTGGCCCCTTTTAT
Source organism: Schistocerca americana (assembly GCF_021461395.2). Taxonomy (NCBI): domain Eukaryota; kingdom Metazoa; phylum Arthropoda; class Insecta; order Orthoptera; family Acrididae; genus Schistocerca; species Schistocerca americana. The sequence goes on along the minus strand of NC_060124.1, from coordinate 605,431,613 downwards.
TAGTTTGCCTTTGTAATTCACTGTACACAGATTTCATTGGTAGTAAACAAAGGGTCAAGCAGTACTCACTCAAAGCGGGAAAGCGAACTTGGACGAGAAGCATGTCATTATATATGGCGTCACAACGGCGAATTTCACAACAAGTAGCATATCGACCGAGGCAGGTAGAAGCAGATGACGCAGATTTTTGCTTCATGGACAGAAATGTGACTGATGAGATGCATAAGGGCTTTCTGCCTAACGAACGCAATTTAGGAGCCACCGTATTTGTAGTTTTGGCCCTTATTGCTGGTGTTTCTACATTATTGCTTAAATACTTTGAATATGATCTGATGTAACGCTGTCATATAGATGATCTCTAGAAAAAAGAGCCGCTTGTGGTACGGTTCTTTGTAATGAAATGTAGGTAGCGAAGTATTGTTGGTTAAAAATATTCGTGTTTGGTGTTTTTCGTGCTTGGTGTTTGTCGTATCGTTACTTGGTGGGTCCCGTTTCAAGACACCAGCGCATTAGAAGTTTATCAAAATTGCTACTTCTTTGTATAATTTATTGTAATTAAATATCAGTTAGCGATATCTCGATAGATAAGGCTTTGACAACATCGTAAAATCGAATAAATGGATATACATTACGTCTTTGAAAAATAGTGTTTCGCATACGGACACGGGCTGAGAACGAAGCGGTTTCTGGCTACGATCTCATTTCAGCGAGTCATTTTTTAGTCGTTTGTGTATTTTCTTTCGGCATCTGTGGCTTCCTTCTACATTTAATAGAAGCGTATTCTGGAATATTCGATGTTTTATATAAATGTATAAATTAGATATACGTTCGGGGCTGTATTTGTTCCATTTTGGAACGTCGTACGGAACATCGACCATTTAATTGCAAAAATTTCTGTCTGCGTCACTGGCTGACTACCTCACAGTTCAGTACAGTGTGTTCTACAGGGGCAATGATATGACTGTCATCTTGATAAAGGAACAAATATTTGCTTTAATATTAACTGTGAAAGAGAGGCAGTGCTAGTTCAGTGTGGATATTATCAATAAGAACAATAAACAATGCGAATACGAGACGCTCTCTTGCGCATGTGAAAAAGTAAAATTCGTCAGGCCGGAGTTAATACTCCAAAGGAATGTCAAAGCAGTTCTCTAAATACGCGTTGCAATTCTTTGTTAATTCTACCGACATGTCCACAATATTTTCCGCTTATCTTCAACGTTCACTAACGGAACTGACGTAACTATTTCAAAGGCGTCCATTGTTGTTAAACAATCTTTGTTGTTTGCACGGCATATACAATCGAAAATTGCAGCTGGAGGGGCAGTGCTAGCAAATTACCGTGAGGAGGACGGTCTGTATGAAATACCAACTCGTAACTGAGTGCGCAACAACTACATTGGAAACCCCGTTACAATGTGTGCATTATATAATGCCGATTGCCATTACAACAAATAGAGTTTAGCAGCAGACCTTTTCTACTTTCCAACAAAAACTTTCGTCGGAGCAGCGCACTTCGCAAAAAAACAGCATTGCTGATAATTTCCTGTAGTATTTCGAGATACACTGCTGGTCAGAAGTTTTCGATCCCTTACGAAAAAAGCTATATACTTCGTTTCAGTGTTCAAACACAACATACAGACAAAATTCACCAACAAAATAAATATTTTATCTCTCTGTGATTAAGTACAGTTCAACATGATTTAGATTTTAGCCTCTTCAAAGTACCAACACTGTGCCCTCAGTACAATTACACAATCTCTTGTCATTCTGGAGATAGGATTTTGTAGTGTTTTTGCAGATACTGTAGTCCAACACTTCTGTGAATTATTCCACAGGGCTTCAACATTAGATAACCTCATTTATCTATTGTCCCTGCCAAGTTCAGCCCTTAAGACTTTAATGGAACTTGAAGCAGGAGACTGACTTGGCCAAATCATATTCTTCTGTTCCCCACATTTGCTTTTCTATTGGCAGACCCTCTGCACAGTTTAGATGCATGTCTCGGATCGTTGTCCTGCTCCAGAACAAATCCACGAAATGTCTCTTGCCAGGTGGAACTGAATTGTTGATGAGTATCCTTGTACTATTACTCATTGTCTAATTTTTTATTAATTCTCATTAGACCATTGACTTTATCCACCATAAAACATCCCCACACCATGGCCGACCGTCCGCCGTTGCCACCAAACATTACTCCTCAAACGTTCTTCACGAAGTCGACGATGGCTTCTAAAATACTTCATATTTAGATTCGTCCGTGAAAACCACTGCTTTCGCTGTGCCCGTTGTAATAGTTCCATCTTGTTTTGTTCACATAATAACCGTTTTATGGCCGCTGTACACCACTTTAAAACTTGTCACGGAGAAGGGATTGCGCTATTGGGACAGCAATTGGAGTCGCTCGCTTAGTATTTACATTCTGGAGAATTTAAGGTGCAGTACGCGTCCTCTGGTGGTTAGTCTGTGCACATATGAATTGATTTTCCCTGTATGATGTTACTCGGTGTCTTCCAGACACACTTACATTGACACTAGTTTACTTGAACCGCTACAACGTATATATCACTGCAGATGGGGTTATGCCAACTTTCGTTACTGTTGTCTTTCTAGAGTAGCGTTCCTGATGCAGTGCTAAAATTACAGCGCGTTTTTTGAATTCCAGTTTTCTGATTCTGTCTTATTAGGAGAACCTCACTAGGTACACAAGCTCACTGCCAGATTCACCCACTGTACTGTACACTAACGTGAACTGAAGGAATGAGGCCTACTAGAACGGTACCAGCTTAGTTTAAGGTACGTCAGTGTTGTAGCGGATTCTCATCAGCGCCCCTCTAGGTGAACAACCAGTCAAATACACAGGACAGGCGCCTCCAGCTTTACATGATTGTAATTGTTTTATTATCGGAATTGCGGATGTGATAATATATTCAGAATGAATTCTCTGTTTTAATTAAAAATCCATAGTTGTGATAGTTAATAGAAAACTTTTGTCCGGTAGTGTATATAATGACGGCTCCAAAACCACAGCTAATGGCCAAGCATATGTTGCAAAGAATATGATTGCACTTCCCTGGGAGACTTTCCATAGAAGCACCAACGAACTATGCCTGAAGCTTTAAATTAGTTGCGGAAACACACAATATAAACATTGCGCTTTTACTGTACTGTAGAAGGTTGTTCCAAGACATTCAGACGTGAGCTCTTCTCAGGAACACTAATCTAATGGTAGCGGACACTAAGAATGCCACAAAAAAAAGGTCTGTACTCTCGTGTAGAAGTTAACGTTTATGTGGATCAAGGGACACGCTAATATTATATTTAATGAAGTAGTGGACGAATTAGTGGAGATCGCTGATAAAAATGGCTCTTTAAAATACGCCATCTCACCGAAAGATTGCATTACACAGAAGAGGAAGACTAGAGTGGGCACTCGAATATCAGTCATCAAGGAGCAGTAAATGGAAATATTATGGACAAACATAGCCAAACATGCCCTTTAAGCCCTAGTTCCTGGTTCCACAGAGTCAAGGCAAATAAACTTTTTATGTTCCATAATTGGCATTACATTTAGTCATGAGTTATTCCTCATCCATCTACATCGAATACACGTTCGACATGATCTTCATCGTGAATGTGCTCTGATCTTTATTCATCTCTGTAATATATATATATCTCTGACTGGAGACGAAAATAAAGCGGTAAACATCACACTTCAGTTAATGCACGGTGCATAATATGGTGCCGACACCCGGGAACCTGTGACTAGGATAGTATAGCAGTGGAGTGGGAGTCCAGACGAAAATCGACGTCCACTTGCTTCACGCCCTCGAGTCGAGGTAAGAACGGAGACAGCATATAGCGGAGTACTCAGTAGTCGCATAGCCTCGGCTCAGCAATTGAGTTGTACGCTTTACTATTCTAGCAAACGTATATTAAGTAAACTCTGCAAGTATTGTGAAGTTCATTCACAGGCTGGATAGTAACAGTTTAAACAAAGTCGTGTAATGATAAAATATTTAACCGCAGGCAACGCTTTCTATTGTTTGTTTATATTGCTATAATCTTTGAATTTTCCAGCGTAGCACCAATTCGCGATAGCGCAATCTATGGACACTTTCTTGTACTATATTCTCTGATTCTTCGTATGTGTTATCAAATCAAGGTATGATGTGGAGACGGATACAGAAATACGTTTGTGCAATTTGAATAAGAAACGAATCATTGAAAGAGAGCTAGTAACGCTGTTCACTACGGCAACTGATGAGGGAGGTAAAAACAAAGATACAGATTGTGGGTACTTTCAAACGCGACTGCAAGAGGTGTTAGACCGTTCGAGAGCCCGAGATGACACAATTCAGGATCTGCTTTCTAACACGCTGACGTAAGGAACTGCGAAAAATATGTCGACATTGCTAACAGGGCAGTTTTGAAAGGAACATGAACGATAGCAGATGCTGCATCTCAATCGGTTGCTAACGTGACACTTACTCGATCTTCAGCAGTGGCATCGGCAGCTGTAGCTATGACATACACCGTTAAACACCCAGCCATCAGCTTAGAGCTACTTTCAGGAGAAATATTTATTTATTTCTCAACCTGAACAGAGTAGGGCCATCGGGCCCTGTCATGCATCTGACCAAAGTTTCACATATGAAGTACATTTTTACGTCATATTTACCTAAAAAATAGAATTCTTAATATGATAAATAGTATCAAAATGGTTATAGTATCAACACAAATAATGTGAGTAATACTATGAGCTGAGAGGTTAATACTGGCAGTACTTCTACTACCGCTGCCGCCGCCACTAATAACGTTAATAACAATAAAAAATGGTAATCATGACAGCGATGACATTGCTGATAGTGGCAGATGTAAAAAGATTGTGTAGGTGTACAAAATAGATGTTTTTCGATACAGCGAGTTCTGGGGAAAGGAAATTTAAGTACGTTTGGCAGTAACGAGTGCGTTCAGGAACATTTGTATCCATTATCAAAATATCCACGGGTGTGCTGCCGGTCTATGGTGTCCAACGGGCACAATATTTCGGCGATCATACATGTCGCCATCATCAGGTGAACTGACGGACTGAGCTCCTGTGAACGTGCCGGCACGGAGATCTGTACGCTATGGCTGCTCAGAGGGAACTGGGTTCGGTCGCGGCGGCGGCCAATTTAAATACCCTCCGCCCGCGGCGCGCTCCCTCCGCCGTCCGCGCCCCGCGCCACGGTCGCGCGGTGGAACAGATTGCGACGGCGTCTGAGATGACGTCGGTGTGATGGCTCTGTCCGCCGTGGTCGTCACAATTATACGTTTGCTCGATTTACTTTTGATTAACCCAATCGCTGGTTCCCAAGCCTTGCTAAGATTATAGCTACAGTCACGGTTTATGAGGTCGTCATTGGTGCGAATTTCGATGGCCTCTCTAACAACGCTGTCCCAGTATCTCGACGTCTGTACCAGAATCCTCGTGCGGTCATACTCCATGGCGTGATTTTCCGACAAACAATGTTCAGCGAGCGCCGACTTGCTCGGATACATCAGTCGAGTGTGCCTCTGGTGTTCACCCATCGATCCTCGACGGTACGCATCGTCTGACCAATATACGACTTGCCACATTGACACGGAATCTGGTACACGCCGGCCTTCCTCAAACCGAGGTCATCTTTGGCGCTCCCCACCAGTGCACGAGTTTTATTTGAAGGACAAAACACGGTTCCGACCCGGTGTTTCTTCAGAATGCGGGCGATTTTCCCCGAGAGTGCGCCTGTGTATGGAATAAATGCAGTGCCTACCTCCTCCCTCGTGACTTCATCCATGTCAACAGGTTGTGCTGCAGTGGTTGGGCGGAGAGCACGTTGAATCTGCCCCTCTGAGTACCCATTTTTTCGAAATACAATTCTCAGATGTTCCAATTCCTGGGGTAGGCTCTCTGCGTCAGAGATTGTGCGCGCCCTATTTACTAGAGTTTTAAGTACCCCATTCCTCTGTGAAGGGTGATGGTAGCTGTCTGCATGCAAATACAGATCAGTGTGCGTTGTCTTCCGATGTACCCCATGACCTAGGGTGCCGTCAGCCCCTCTCTTGACCAAGACGTCAAGGAAAGGTAATTTACCCTCCGTTTCAGTCTCCATAGTGAAGTTGATGTTGGGGTGTATGGAGTTTAGATGTGTAAGGCAGTCAAGGAGTTTATACATACCATGTGGCCAGATGACGAACGTGTCGTCCACGTAACGGATAAAGCAAGTAGGTTTCCATACGGATGACGACAGGGCTTCCTCCTCGAAGTTCTCCATGTACAAATTCGCTACCACCGATGAGAGTGGGCTACCCATGGCGACTCCCTCCGTTTGTTCGTAGTATTCTCCATTAAAAAGAAAATACGTGGAAGTCAAGACACGCCTAAAAAGTTCAGTGGCCTTCTCGTCAAACTTCTGACTAATCAATTCTAGTGACTCTCACAGGGGTACCCTCGTAAACAAGGAAACGACGTCAAAACTCACCATGATATCTGACTCATCCAACCTGAAGCTATCAAGGCGTTTAACAAAATCCACGGAATTACGGATGTGATGAGGGCATTTACCCACATAAGGACTTAATATTTACGTCAGGTATTTGGCCAACAGATATGTAGGTGCCCTGATGTTGCTGGCAATGGGGCGTAGTAATGGTACCCCCTCTTTGTGAATCTTCGGGAGTCCATATAGTCTAGGCGGTACCGGGCTTTGGGGTAACAATTTCTTAGCGTCACCCTCCGGTAAATCTGCGTCCTTGAGAAGCGACCTCGTCTTGTTCTCCACCTTCTTTGTAGGGTCAACGCTGATCTTCCGGTAGGAATCGTCATTTAGCAGGCTCTGCATCTTATCAGTGTAGTCCTTATGGGAGACAACAACTGTAGCATTGCCTTTGTCAGCCGGTAAGACGACAATTTCAGAACGCTCCCTCAGATCACGAATGGCCGCCCTCTCTTTACTGCTGATATTTGACTTCAACGGCTTGGATTTCGTCAACGCACGACAAGTTTCACGACGTGTTTCCTCGGCTGATTCTGGCGGAAGTCGAGCTGCAACCTGTTCAACAGCACTAACAATTTCTGCGACCGGAGTGAACTTGGGGGTGGGAGCGAAGTTGAGACCTTTCTGCAAAACCGAGACCGCATCATCACTCAACACCATGCCACTCAAATTGATGACAGTCTTGCACGGAACCTGCAGAGATGGTTTGTCAAGGAGACGTGAGAACTTAGCTGTTTGACGTCCCGTAGCCTTCTTATGGGCGGAATCAGCTGACACCCAGGTGACACCATCAATCCAATCCCAGGAACAAGAAGTGAACTTACTAGACAGTTGCAAATGTAGTTTGAGTAATTCCTGTGAGATAAACTCAAGGCTCCGGCGGGTGAATTGCACTCTCTCACGTACCAATGCGTGGCTGGCTCGTTTCTTGATTCTCTTAGCTGCTGCAGAATCAATGTGATGCATAACCTTAGCAAAATTTGGAAAAACATTCTCGGAACGACATCTCTTTAGAAAGACAAAAGTACTTAGCAAACGACATCTACGGTGGCGCAACTTTTCAAATTCCTTCATGCTGCGATACATCTCCTCCCCGTAAAGGTGTATGATGTGATTCTTGAGTTTCACCCGGCGTATTTGATAATCAAAATATCCACGGGTGTGCTGCCGGTCTCAACTTCGCTCCCACCCCCAAGTTCACTCCGTTCGCAGAAATTGTTAGTGCTGTTGAACAGGTTGCAGCTCGACTTCCGCCAGAATCAGCCGAGGAAATACGTCGTGAAACTTGTCGTGCGTTGACGAAATCCAAGCCGTTGAAGTCAAATATCAGCAGCAAAGAGAGGGCGGCCATTCGTGATCTGAGGGAGCGTTCTGAAATTGTCGTCTTACCGGCTGACAAAGGCAATGCTACAGTTGTTGTCTCCCATAAGGACTACACTGATAAGATGCAGAGCCTGCTAAATGACGATTCCTACCGGAAGATCAGCGTTGACCCTACAAAGAAGGTGGAGAACAAGACGAGGTCGCTTCTCAAGGACGCAGATTTACCGGAGGGTGACGCTAAGAAATTGTTACCCCAAGGCCCGGTACCGCCTAGACTATATGGACTCCCGAAGATTCACAAAGAGGGGGTACCATTACTACGCCCCATTGTCAGCAACATCAGGGCACCTACATATCTGTTGGCCAAATACCTGACGTAAATATTAAGTCCTTATGTGGGTAAATGCCCTCATCACATCCGTAATTCCGTGGATTTTGTTAAACGCCTTGATAGCTTCAGGTTGGATGAGTCAGATATCATGGTGAGTTTTGACGTCGTTTCCTTGTTTACGAGGGTACCCCTGTGAGAGTCACTAGAATTGATTAGTCAGAAGTTTGACGAGAAGGCCACTGAACTTTTTAGGCGTGTCTTGACTTCCACGTATTTTCTTTTTAATGGAGAATACTACGAACAAACGGAGGGAGTCGCCATGGGTAGCCCACTCTCACCGGTGGTAGCGAATTTGTACATGGAGAACTTCGAGGAGGAAGCCCTGTCGTCATCCGTATGGAAACCTACTTGCTTTATCCGTTACGTGGACGACACGTTCGTCATCTGGCCACATGGTATGTATAAACTCCTTGACTGCCTTACACATCTAAACTCCATACACCCCAACATCAACTTCACTATGGAGACTGAAACGGAGGGTAAATTACCTTTCCTTGACGTCTTGGTCAAGAGAGGGGCTGACGGCACCCTAGGTCATGGGGTACATCGGAAGACAACGCACACTGATCTGTATTTGCATGCAGACAGCTACCATCACCCTTCACAGAGGAATGGGGTACTTAAAACTCTAGTAAATAGGGCGCGCACAATCTCTGACGCAGAGAGCCTACCCCAGGAATTGGAACATCTGAGAATTGTATTTCGAAAAAATGGGTACTCAGAGGGGCAGATTCAACGTGCTCTCCGCCCAACCACTGCAGCACAACCTGTTGACATGGATGAAGTCACGAGGGAGGAGGTAGGCACTGCATTTATTCCATACACAGGCGCACTCTCGGGGAAAATCGCCCGCATTCTGAAGAAACACCGGGTCGGAACCGTGTTTTGTCCTTCAAATAAAACTCGTGCACTGGTGGGGAGCGCCAAAGATGACCTCGGTTTGAGGAAGGCCGGCGTGTACCAGATTCCGTGTCAATGTGGCAAGTCGTATATTGGTCAGACGATGCGTACCGTCGAGGATCGATGGGTGAACACCAGAGGCACACTCGACTGATGTATCCGAGCAAGTCGGCGCTCGCTGAACATTGTTTGTCGGAAAATCACGCCATGGAGTATGACCGCACGAGGATTCTGGTACAGACGTCGAGATACTGGGACAGCGTTGTTAGAGAGGCCATCGAAATTCGCACCAATGACGACCTCATAAACCGTGACTGTAGCTATAATCTTAGCAAGGCTTGGGAACCAGCGATTGGGTTAATCAAAAGTAAATCGAGCAAACGTATAATTGTGACGACCACGGCGGACAGAGCCATCACACCGACGTCATCTCAGACGCCGTCGCAATCTGTTCCACCGCGCGACCGTGGCGCGGGGCGCGGACGGCGGAGGGAGCGCGCCGCGGGCGGAGGGTATTTAAATTGGCCGCCGCCGCGACCGAACCCAGTTCCCTCTGAGCAGCCATAGCGTACAGATCTCCGTGCCGGCACGTTCACAGGAGCTCAGTCCGTCAGTTCACCTGATGATGGCGACATGTATGATCGCCGAAATATTGTGCCCGTTGGACACCATAGACCGGCAGCACACCCGTGGATATTTTGATTATCAAATACGCCGGGAGAAACTCAAGAATCATTTGTATCCATTATTTATGCTTCAGTAGATATCTACATCTACATCTACATTGATACTCCGCAAGCCACCCAACGGTGTGTGGCGGAGGGCACCTTACGTGCCACTGTCATTACCTCCCTTTCCTGTTCCAGTCGCGTATGGTTCGCGGGAAGAACGACTGTCTGAAAGCCTCCGTGCGCGCTCTAATCTCTCTAATTTTACATTCGTGATCTCCTCGGGAAGTATAAGTAGGGGGAAGCAATATATTCGATACCTCATCCAGAAACGCATCCTCTCGAAACCTGGCGAGCAAGCTACACCGCGATGCAGAGCGCCTCTCTTGCAGAGTCTGCCACTTGAGTTTATTAAACATCTCCGTAACGCTATCACGGTTACCAAATAACCCAGTGACGAAACGCGCCGCTCTTCTTTGGATCTTCTCTATCTCCTCCGTCAACCCGACCTGGTACGGATCCCACACTGATGAGCAATACTCAAGTATAGGTCGAACGAGTGTTTTGTAAGCCACCTCCTTTGTTGATGGACTACATTTTCTAAGCACTCTCCCAATGAATCTCAACCTGGTACCCGCCTTACCAACAATTAGTTTTATATGATCATTCCACTTCAAATCGTTCCGTACGCATACTCCCAGATATTTTACAGAAGTAACTGCTACCAGTGTTTGTTCCGCTATCATATAATCATACAATAAAGGATCCTTCTCTATTGTGAAGTTGTAAATGTTATTCAGTTATCTAGAATAGTGCAGGAGGTTATGCCAGAGTCGACTGCCTGCTTCTGAGAAGGACTTCGCGAAAGTGGCTCAACCATGGAGTGGTGTAGAAAGCATTTTTCTCTGATAGGAGTGGGTATTTCTGAAATGTTGTTGAGACAAGAACGTTAAGGTCCAGGAGAGATATGAAGGACTGCGTACGTTGGTAAGAGAGTAGAGAACCCGAAGGATATGGAAAAAATCTGCACTAGTCTGCACGCAGTCAAGATAGGTATGTATATGATGGTGAAATATGATCAAGGAGTCGAACACCACAGATGCGACGAACACAGGCATCCATGACCAGTTACAGGTACCTTGAGCTTTCCTGAGAAAGACCTTGCAGGGTACATTCAGGGTAATCAATAACTGGAAGTATATGTGTTCGTAGTAATTTCTCTTTCTGATCAAGAGTGAAGAGGTTTTTATGGTATGTTTTTGTAGGACATGCACAGATGCTGATGCCGTCTTGTACAGAGCAGTTACGTGCTCATCCCAATCTATATTTTCATCTATTATTTCTTCTAGAACATGTGCTGAGATAGATAAGTTGATATTTTTTCTAATTAGGATTGAAGGTGGTAGGTATTCCCGATAATTCGGGCTAATGAGGCTAGAATGACGGGTCAGTACTGCTGAGATTTAGGGTGGGTTGCCCTTTAACCCGACAGACTGTCTCCATTTTGGTATCGCGCAAAGGTCGGTATTAACATTCTCGATAGCTGTCTTCAGGCCTATTGGTTTTGTACTTAGATACAGCTTGGTCACGTGGTATTTTCAGTAGGACAAAACTGATGGCACATCATTGGCATTAAATGAACAAATTATAGAAACTAATAAAGAACCGTAGACCCTGTCTAAAACTGCCCGCCTCCTTTGAGTCTTCATGGTACCCAGCATGACACATTGCTGGCGATGCGACATGTATGAGCAATACCATTACACTGCACTCGGCGAGAAATTTAGTCTGATAAGTTCGGAAACTAAATGTGGGCAGTGTCAAATGCTTTGCTGAAGTCCGAGCAGCACATGATAGTTGCCGCTTGTGCATCCATACAAGCTTCAAGTCAAACTGTATGTTAACTTTATTAAGGCAGATATTGTTCAAAATTGTTCAAAATGGTTCAAATGGGTCTGAGGACTATGGGATTTAACATCTATGGTCATCAGTCCCCTAGAACTTAGAACTACTTAAACCTAACTAACCTAAGAACATCACACACATCCATGCCCGAGGCAGATTCGAGCCTGCGACCGTAGCGGTCGCGCGGTACCAGACTGAAGCGCCAAGAACCGCTCGGGCACACCGGCGGCGCAGATATTGTGCTTCGATGTTTACGGAAGCATGATTGTTATTCCTCTAGTAGGTGTTCTGTAGATAGGTAATTTGTTAGCTGGCCTCATAATGTTTATTCTAAGACTTTCGGCGCCGCAAGAAAATTGCAAATAGGTCCGTAATCAGAGGGTACTGTTGAAGCGCCAATTTTAGGTAGTTCCTTACTAGTCCATGTTTTGAGGCCTCAGTGAAGACACTTATGGTTAAGGAGTGGTGTTAGACACCTGCACCTTCACCTACACCCATACTTCGCAAACCACCGTATTCTGCATGGCGGAAGGCATCTTGTCCACTACTTGTCATGTCCCCTCCTATTCCTGTCGCAAATAGAGCGAGAGGAAAACGACTGCCTAAAAGCCAATGTACGAACTCTAATTTCTCGCATCTTATCTTCATGGTCCTTACGCCAAATGTACAGCCATGCTCAAAAGTATCCGAACGATCTGAATTGCATTTCGCCTGATTCACATGCAACCCACATAACGCAGCTGTCTAGCAGGTCCTCTAATCGCTCCTTGGTACAGTCGTTTGATTATTGAAAATGGTTGCAACAAGTCACCACTAGAAAACACTGCTCTGTATCGCAATAACTCAAGATGTAAAGTAATACCACGATATTACAAGTATCAGGGAACATCTTATCACAGATAAGACTATCCTTAAGGCTTGTAAACTCACATTTATTACAATAAATGACATACCTGAAATGTTACCACTCTCATTATTACGTCAGAAAGGTATTGCACGTAGTAAGTTCGTCGTATTCATGATTTGCTCTTCAAAGTAACATACCGTACTTATTATTTAACACCAAATGAGATTAAAAATTTAAGTTATTCACGAGCAGCTAGTTGAGAATATGTACGAACTTCAAATGACACACACGAACCGTCTCGTTCTGCATATGTATTCAAACCCAGGTCATGTAGACTAAGCAAACATTTCGTGACTGACGGAAACTAACAGTCATTCCTGATTAGGCATACAGAGAGTGATATACCTCGATTTTAGACAGTATAAGTTAGCAAATAACTATAAATCGCATAACGCAAGCATTTTTAAACGGACGCGAATTCCGACGCAGCATCTATTGTCCCTGTTGACGAACTACGAGAGGTCTTAAATATTGCTTCTTCACAAGCAACTTACTTGAATCGCCGTGTGGTAAAGCTTAGTGTTGGACAGGGATACGAACCCAGAACCTAATCGGATAGATATCGGCGCACAATCAACTGTGACATTTCGGATTTTCTCGGCAGTAGCAACATGTTTTAACTGAAATGACGATACGAAACATTATTTTTTTTCCTTCTCAGGACTCAAACCCGGCACCTATCGCTGTTGTATTCTAGAGAAAACGAACGTTAAATATGGGTTTTTTTCACCAGCAGCGACATGTGAGCATGTTAGAACTAGAAATAATATGACGAAGAGTTCAGTGCTGACTGAGAATAGAGCTCTACACATATCGTTGTTGACAACACACAAAGAGACGTTAGCTACCGAATTTTTCTTCAGCTCGGAAGAGCATCTTGAACTTACAGTGATCTCGCAAATAGTTCTGTGTCTCAGTGGGAGTCAAAAACGTCACGTATCGTTAGCGTTGACAACGAACATTAAACAACGTTAAAAATCAAAATAATTATCCACCAGCAGATAGGTGTTCTCATGCTAGACCTTCATAATACATAATGAAATATTTAGTGCCGGGCCAGGATCCGAACCCATTCACGTGCCATATGTGGAGATGTTGAGGAATCTGCAGTTTTGAACAAACGACAAATTGTAGCCGAGCTTTATTATCACGAAGGGATCAAATTGCGCGTTAAGGACGGTCTGAGTTGCATTCCCAGTTCAAAAGCAATTTTATCGACATACAGAAGCTCAGATAAAAGATGGAATAAGTGTCCTGTGAGCCTACATAGCGTTTGTTTCGTCACTAGAAATAAATAACTAGTATAAGAAAGGTTACTGGTGATAGAGTTTCTACATGTCCCCACTCCAGACTTTATTGTGGTTCAACCTAACGTCTGCTTGGTAGAGAAGCAATATCATTTTTAATGTTAATTTCAGACCACACTGCCATTATATCTTCTTCACTTGGTGTAACCAGAAGAAAATGGAATCTGTCTCTCCCTATCTAAAAATCACTGACAGTAGTTGGAATCTAAGCCAGACCAAAGATATGCAAACATATCACCAGTCCAACAGACCACCAAACCCTCTTCTCTGGGGCTCATTTTTCTGTCATAACGCCATTGCGCCACACCGGTTGAGAATTCTGACACACAGGCTGCCTGTAGTAATTTGCAGAATGTTCAGTAAATTCAATTACTTGGTTGACCGAATCACCATGAACTAGCTGCCTCGGCTACGCAGTGCATACATTCGACTTCATGTTGTAATCATCGAAATAAAATCACAAAACTGCCACCTACACAGAACTGCTAACAGTGTAGGATGCAGAAATTTAAATAGGAAGTGTTTCTTTCCACTTGATCTACTCTATTGCGCTATCTCGTTGTTGAAAACGTCGTCCAGTGCAAATGTGGCATTTCATAAATAAAGTTTTGTATTCCTAGAAACCCAAAATTTGCTTGTCAGCGCCGGGAAGAGGGGTTACCTGTTGTGCAGCATTGTAAGTTTTTCACCATTGCACTATGAGCCGAAAGTATTTTCTTGCGATTTCCTTAGCGATGTTTGATCTGACTGCTTGTAGCTCTTTCACAGAAGGGATAAAAACGTTGCAGTCTGTGAGACTGGAACGACGAACCATAACATACGCTGTTTCATAGCTCAGCGCGTACCACCGAGCTGGCGAAGAAGTACGTGTCTTAGCTTCCTCTTACGAGATCAATAGTGGCTAGAACTCGTAAACCGCTATTTAAAGGACGAGATTAGTTGCGATTTCCACGTGCAACGACGTTCCTGGGCTGAAAACCATAAATTTACAATCTTTTGTTACACCTCAAGCGATAATAACTCAGATTATTCAATGGAAATGAGAGGAAAAATCAAATGAACTTCGAGGCTTAATTCCGTGCACACCAGGAAGTAACTCGTCGATCACAGAGTAGCCAAAGATACATTGCCGCCGGCCGGGGTGGCCGAGCGGTTCTAGGCGCTACAGTTTGGAACCGCGCGACCGCTACGGTCGCAGGTTCGAATCCTGCCTCGGGCACGGATGTGTGTGATGTCCTTAGGTTAGTTAGGTTTAAGTAGTTCTAAATTCTAGGGGACTGATGACCTCAGATGTTAAGTCCCATAGTGCTCAGAGCCATTTGCCATACGTTGCCTTGTTGCCAAATCTCAGTTACAGGACCCGCAGGAAGAAGACGAACCGATGTGATCGTACAGCGAGCTGGGAAGTGACAATAGCTGGTGTCTCCAAGTCGCGGCTGCCACGGCCTGGAATACGTAATGCGTCTGATTCGTATTTCTGTAACTAGGTTTAGAGACTTGAGCCTAGTTACTAATAATACTCAGAACTGACTGGAAACTAAGCATCATAAATCAGTAACTCTCATAGTTGTTTTTATATTTGATTCGTAAGTAATCAGGCGAAATGCAATTCAGGCGTTCGGATACTTTTGAGCATGACCGTACGTTGGCGGTAGTGGAATCGTTCTGCACTCAGCCTCAAATGCCGGTTCTCTAAACTTGTGCAGTAGTATCGTGAGGAAAGATTATCGTATCCCCTTCAGGGATTAACATTTGAGTTCACGAAGCATCCCTGTAATACTCATGTACCGATTGAAACTGTCGGTAACAATGCTAGCAGTCCGCCTCTCAATTGCTTCGATGCCTT
This sequence comes from Schistocerca americana, assembly GCF_021461395.2. Lineage (NCBI taxonomy): Eukaryota > Metazoa > Arthropoda > Insecta > Orthoptera > Acrididae > Schistocerca > Schistocerca americana. The sequence continues at coordinate 605,415,845 of NC_060124.1, read as the reverse complement.
ACTTTAATTTGTCCTCTGCTGGGATCCCAAAAATTCAAACAGTACACGAGAATGCGTCGCACTGGCGTTCTAAACGCCGTCTCCTTCATGGATGAGTTACTCTTTCCCATACTTCTCCCAATAAATCGAAGTCGAGCATCAACCTTACCTATTACCAAAATGGTGTTTTCATTGCATTTCATACCGCTTTGCAGCGTTATGCCTGGATATTCAATCGAAGTTGCACCCTACTAATGCTGTATTTGAAGGTTACAATGTCTTTCCTATTCATCCGCTTTTCTACGTTTAGAGCAAACTGTCACTAGAAATTTTATCTAAATCATCTTGTATGTTCCAATAGTCATTCAACTAGGACACCTACCTGAAGATCTCAGTGTCATCAGCAAACAACCGTAAGTTGCTGCTCGCCCTGTTCGTTGGACAATTTATGTACATGGAGCATAGAAACGTTCCTATCACGGTTCCCAGGCACACTCCTGAGGATGCCCTGAACACACGCCGTCGAAAATTCTGTGCTGGGTTCTACTACTTAAAAAGCTTTCAAGCCACTCGCATATCTCGAAACCTAACACATATGCTCGGATCTTTAACAGTCTGCTGTTGGGCACCAAGTCAAATGCTTTCCGGAAATCTAGTAATATGGAATCTGCCTGACAAAATCACGGTTTGTAGAATATCACGTGAGACAAGGGGATGCTACAACTGTTATAGTGGCAGTAGTGTGTCAATAGCAAGCTTCATCACTTGGACTGTGGTGCCATTGTGTCCAGTAGATGCTGATCTGATACGCATGACAGCTTTCGTGACAGTATTACGAGTAACATGGTTCAGATAGAATTTTTCGTGCTACATTAGTTTACCACCATTAAGGAATCAATAAGTTTCTGTCTCGTTGCCGTTCAATTGTGGTTGAGTTCTTCAGCTGCGACAATTAAATCAGCTGCCGCTTTAACTTTCCATATACCAAGAGAACGCAAGTTTTTCCTTAGGGCAGCTAGTTTGTTTCTGTTGTCGGTCAACGTACGGGCATTCCTGAGTTTTTTTCTTTCTCACGGCTTGCCTGATTATTACTGTTCTGCTTGTAGGCAAGACGATTATCCGGCTTAGGGCATAGATTGTATCATCGACGTCCCGAATCTCTCAGACTCATGAGCTTTTTTATTTCTTCAGTTAGACAACCTGCAGATTTCCTCCTTATTTTTTCGGTCCGTAGGGGAGCACATTTTTTTTATAAACGCTAATGCACACAATGGAAACTGAGTAAGCAATGAGCAGACTATAACAGAATACGCGAAGGTGGGGCAGTGCAGGTTCGAGGAAGTGAAAGTGCTGGGTATGTTTAGGAACGAAGGAGGTCTTATGACCAACGCCACAGGGATCAGCAGCAGTCGTTAAACAGCCGAGAGGCGACAAGAAAATAAAATCCCCATACAGAGCTAGAATAATCTGTTAACAACAGTATTGAAATCAAGATAAATGGAATAAAACTAGAATGTACAATACTATTACTGGCTCTAACGACGAGAAACAACAAGAATATGGTAAAAAACTATTCAATAAAAATGGGGCAAGACTAACAAGTGAACGTTCCCAAGTGTAAATAAACGATGTTGATGAAATCTGGGCGGGAAGTAGAACGCAGCCCATAATGTAATCTAGATTTAGAGGGAATATCTTTTAAATGATGATATAATGTTTTTCGTATAAAAGTTGACTTGTAATTAACGTTCTTGAAAATTATATACAGCTATTGTAATAATCTGAAATTTCGCAAACTACTGCACCACAATTAATAATTTTCAAAAATTATAACTTTTGTTACAACATAATTTCGAGAAACTTTCAAACCACTTAGATCCACGCGTAATGAAGCTGTGCGGCCAGGGGGGTTAAAAGTCGCATTTGTTTTCGTAATGGTATGACCACTGTCTTTCGTCGTACTGTGCACTACAAAAAGTTCCACCTACCTCAGTACTGCATCTGGTCACCAGCCCGATTCTCTGCATACGTTGATACTGTTCAGACGATGTTAACAGCAGCGTTGAAGAAAAACATCGTCAGTACTTACGTTTGCAAAGTCCGCCTAAACTCTGGTAGCAAGCTACCCTCTAATATCTTACAACGATTTTCGGGTGGAGGGCGAGTGCTTCGTTCTTTTAGAAAAAGTGTCAAAATTCGGCAACGAGTTATTTCTTTTCGTTCAAAATTAAAGAATTAGCCATCAGCCCGTATTTATTTAAACGACTAATATAAATTTCCTCAGCTCACAGTTCATACAACCCAGTATACACGCAAAACAGCCAGAAATGTACTTAAGTCCGACCCGAATTATTACGTGATCTACAGTCGATGCTTTGCTACAATGCATGAGTTTCACATTCGGCCTTTTTTTTCAGTGGATTTGTAATAAAAAAAACTGCTCGCCAACTTTTCCATAGATGAATATGAAACATGCCACGCGGAATTCTAGAGAGGCCGAAAGTTCAAACGCGTTTATCTTCCCAACTAAACACTTCACACAGCTCAAATTTCCACAGTCTGTCTGTAAATGAAACTGCTTTCACGGCAATACCATCCGGACGCGAAATACCAGTAACTTCTTCATTTTACTCATAACATAGACGGACACGTTCTACGTGGCCTGTACGTCCAATAGCTAGCCAGCAACTGACTCCCTGCCGTTCCTTCCAGGTCCTGTAACTGCTTGTTAGAGCGCGGGAAATGCTTAACTCTGATGGGTTGTTCAAAATGACCAGCCAATCATAGCGTCCCCAGTGCTACATTACGAAATGACTTAAAAAACAGTATTTATAAAGAAGAGACATTTAAAAATTGAATAATATATTTTTATCATGTAGCCGTAAAATAATCATTTCTCTGGGTAGGTTTCGAGTGCAAGGAAATGTAACAAAGTGATCTAAAGACACGACAAGATACGCTCTTTTGTTAATTTTTTAGTCGTCTTCACTTCTTCTCTTGTCTTGATTGTGTATAGACGGACATCTTGCGAGTGCTGGCAAATATAAGCATATTTGTATGAGTTAAGCATATAATATATTCAATTAATATTATTGTGCACGTTTAATTTGTAAGAGGTGATCCCGATTTCATGTCCGCCTTCCTTGAATTAACCTGCATTCAAGTAATTTACAGTTCAACAATCGCAGCGGCCGATGCAGCCAACGACGCCATTACGTGGCGATATTAACTTATGAAAAATTAGCGGAAGCGAAATACTCGCCCGCTATTAACATAATATTAATTTTTCTCCACAGCCGCACAAAGTTGCAGAAATACGTAGCTTTAAGATTCTAATTTTCAGTACCATAGCCGACAGCCAGAGCCAGGACTCCGACTACGTGGCAATGGTTAACGGACGTAAGAAAAAGTACTCTCGCGCGTGTGTGGGCCGCAGTTGTAATTAATAACTAAAGATCTTTTGCTTTAAAGTGAGCTGACTAGCCGAGGAAATTAATATGAAAAATTTATTACATTGTTCAGCTTATATGCTCATGTTTTAAGATTCAGCTAACATTCATTAACGTAACAAATAATTTGAAATTAATATTGTTAAAAAGGAGAACTTTAGGAAAGCATTTAATCGTAAAATCAAAATTAAATGAAATATCATTTTTATTAAGGCCCACCACGTAAGTCGGCAACAATCAAAAAATTAAAAAAAAAAATAATAATATATTAAATTACGACGGCCGACGGACGCGAGACAATCAAAACAATCCTTCGAGTTCTTTCTCGCGCCAAAACTGTCCAACGCCAATCAATATTCACATATTCATTTACGTCTCTTCATCATGCAAATCTTAATAAAATGTTTAACAAAACCAAACGAAAAGAAAACTAATCTTGAAGTGATTTTATAAAATCATTACTCTGCAAATGGCTATTCTGGCTGCCTTCTTACAAAAGCAGGTACTCTTGGACATACGTCATCGGCAAAGTAGGGAAATGACAAGTTTCATTGCAACTGCTTGCTTCACACTTTCCTATGACATAGTTACGTAAAGTTTAACATCAGATAATATTGAATCTTTACGTATGTCCCACATATACACTCTTACTCACTCTCATTTATTCATACAACAAAACAAATTGTTATTAAATAAATATTAATCCTTTCTGAATTCAATGTTACTAAAATAAAAAATAGTGGACGTTTTTAATTGTAAAAAATCGAAATAAAATGTTCTGCCATTTAGTGAACTTAAGTAATAGTTCCAAATGATACTAAGAGACAAACTGCTGTGAATCCTAACTGACTTTAATCCTATAAGTGTCGGTTTTTGGTGTTTTAGGTAATTGTCTCTGAATCTGAAAGCATCTCAGCTAGATAGCTGAGATTTTAACACAACCTTTCTTTCAATAACAAAGGGCAGTATATTGACTTTTAACAAAACTGAATAATATTTAATACTGTTTATTTAGATTCTTAGGGGCTTGATTAATCTGTCGCTCGAACTTTAACACAAGTTGCGCTTCCCACGGCTAGGCTAGTGACAGGTGCGAGTGAGTCACGCTAAGATACCAGCGGCCGTATATTGCCACCGCCAATGGCTCCAAAGCTACGAGCCCGTACTTCAAAGTAGGTTACTGCAATAAAATGCTATTGCGTATTTACTTGCGACGTTACAGGTTGTTTCTAAAATCCCATTTTTGGAATATAAGCTGTCACTATGCGCTGCCAGAGTGTTTAAATATTACGTTTTAAATTGTTATTTTACAATTCACATTTATGTCCTTCTTTCCTTTAATTTTACCGTTTCACATACATGTATTTTGTTAACAGATAACAATAAGTAACTGATTATTATGATGTAAAATCATTACGTTAGTGATAATCTGTGAACAAATTCTTAAAGCATAGCATTTTTTTACATCTAACACATAAAATGAACGAAATTTCTTCACAAAATGTACACGACAATCACAATGTAAATAAAGTTCAGCAGGACTTTAAGCTGTGAAGGTCATCCTCTAAATATCCCTATAAGCCTTACGAGCCAAAGGGAAAAACGTGAACAATTACAGCCGCAGGATGGCACCCAAAATTCTGCGTGCGTTACCTGCAGATATTGCTCAACACTGGTTTATGTATGGTACAAGACTATAGAACGCAGGAAGGCACGTCAGGAAGCTAATGGAATTTTACTGTTGTTAAGTGGTAATAAGATTAACGAATGTAGCAACAAAACTAAAGTAGCCCGTTCTAGACGAAAGGAGCCCTTTGTTCGAATCATTGCAACGCAGGTGAACGTAGCACATCGTTACAATGAAAATTTTCTAAAAACGTTCAGTTTTGTGAGATGTGTCATTCCCAAACATTTCTTTACATTTAGAACCAGCAGGGCGAAACGATCAGTACGCAGGATACTGTAAATTATGTATCCTACCTTCCTCATCAGGCTGTGAGGAAAGAAAGACTGAGATTTACAAAACGTTGAATTATTGGATGCTTCAACTCGGAAAAACAGTTCACCATCACTCAATGACATTTTGGAACAGGCTCCAATCTGTTGTCTGAAATGTTGTCATCATGAATTTGCTTCAGGATGTTCCATAAGACAATCATTGGAGATGGCACTCAGGTATATTAACAACTGACGTAGAACGAAAAAGATAGAGATACGAGATTCCCCTGGTTTCATGTCGAGAAAGAAGATGCAGCTTGGCAAACTATGATGACATCATCATTCACAGGTTTAATAAACGTTTACAATTTGGCCTGACATACACCAAGTTTCTCCTTTCCGCAACTTTGCGTGGTTTGGCTACAGGACTTAGGGGCACATATCCTACTGCAGCAGAACTTCTGCTTGAAAGGACTGTCGTGGACGTCTTTGCCGCCTGAACTGCGAGGACGACAATAATCTGATATTCTTACAAAAGCAGCTGACAAGTCTGCTGAAACAGAAAAAAATTCCAATGACAAAATGAGATAGTATTTATAATATACTAGAGGTCATATGGAAAACAGATCAGTGAAGAGTTGAAGAACACACAGCAGTATTAGGCATTGATTGGGACACACAAGTTTTCTATGATTACCGTCCCGTAACCGATAAACTACAGTATGAACCTGCTAATTAAACGAAAGTTACTACACGTGATTGCGAAATTCTATGATTCTCTTGGTATCTTTTCATCAACATACGCTGTAGAAAAAAATGTTCTTCGGGGTATGTGATGCCTTGGGGAGGGTTCATGGAGCAGTGCTGTACATCAGAATCTCCCAGACTAAAATCACATTTGTTATTTTGATCGTAAGTAAAAGCAGTGTACCTTTATTAAAATGGTGACGCTTCCGCGTCTTCCTGAGTTCGCGGCTTCTGAGAGTTTTTCACCAGTTCTCCGTAATTGACATCGTAAACCCCAGAATGTGGAGCGATCCTATGGTGACTCTGGACTAGATACGGAGACACCGAAATTGCCAGAATACGTTTGTCCGTAGAGTAATTGATACCTAAGAGAGTTTGACGCCATTGCAGTGGCGACATTGTTCCATCACGTATGATCCTGCAGATCTGGTATTACGTGGAACATCAATTGGAAGATTCCGGTATTCTGTACTATGATGGAATGGACCTCCGTGTTTAAGTCAGTCACTTCACACGTGGTCTCTGGAAAAAATCTCTGACGATTCCCTTCCAGAGATGCGAAAGATATCGAACATTCTTTCATTATTAATGCTTTGGTGTGTTCCATTGACGCGTCAAAATATAGAGCTTACTGAAACATTACGCATAACGGCATGGATTATTGCCTTTGATCTATAATGTTCGACGCTCAGAAAATGTTAGGAGCAAATTCACTTTCTAAGAGTTAGAATCAGAAAAACGCAGTTGGATGCGGATGGTCCAGCATCATAGCTTCCCTGACAAATACCCAGCTTCCAACGAACTTGTATGACTTGGAAGACGAGTTCACTTTGCAGAGTCTAAGATACAAGAAAAGCACCCACGACTCATAGAGTATACCCACCCATTCACAAAACTACTCATTCGACAGAGGCATGTAGATTTACACCACCTAGGAACTGCTATAGTGCTGTCTGAAACACGTAACGACTTTTGAATCTTGAAGGTAAGAGAAACGGTAAAAATGATCATACATACGTGTCTCCTTGGAAACTAAACAGAAGTGTCCGCGTATCCGAGGTAGAAGGTCCTCTACCACCTGACTGTATTGAAATCACCAAGCCGTTTTCTGTAATAGGCGTAGATTTCGTAGGTCCGCTTTTCGTCAAGCTCGATAACTTGTTTCGGTGCTACAACCTGCTTTTTAGATTTGCTATAACAACAACTCTCCAATTTGAACTAATGTTAAATATGAAAACAAGCAAATATATGTTGCGGTTCCCATATTTCCGTCGAGAAGGGGACTGCCAGGGACTGTATTTCATGTCACACACGGAACTAAAATAGCTCACTTACCTCTTCGAGAACACGAAGACCTATCAGTACTTGACTCAAAGGTGTTTCTTTGAAGCTTATTGTACTACTTGCGGCTTGGTGGTGAGCGTATGGTACGAACTGAGAAACACTATCTGAGAAGGATTTTGGAAAACGATAGTAGATAAAGAAACATTTAGGACTTTAGTGGTAGAAATACACTGAAGATCCAAAGAAACTGGTACACCTGCCTAATTTCTTGGAGAGCCACCGCGAGCACGCAGAAGTGCCGCAACACGACGTGGCAGGGACTCGACTAATGTCTGAACTATTGCCGGAGGGAACTGACACCATCAATCCTGTAGGGAAGTCCATAAATCCGTAAGAGTACGATGGGATGGAGATCTCTTCTACACAGTGCGTCACAAGTCATACCAGATATTCTCAGTAATGTTCATGTCTGGGGAGTTTGGTGGCCAGCGCAAGTGTTTACACTCAGAAGAGTGTTCCTGGTGCCACTCTGTAGCAGTTCTGGACGAGTGAGTTGTCGTATTGTCCTGTTGGAATTGCCCACGTCCGTCGGGGATCACAGTGGATATGAATGGGTGCAGGTGATCAGACAGGGTGCTTATGTACGTGTCACCTGCCAGAGTCATATCCTGACGTATCAAGGGTCCGATACCATTCCAACTGCGCACACCCCAGACCATTACAGAGCGTCCACCAGATTGAACAGTCCCCTGCTGACATGCAGGATCCAAGGATTCATGAGGTTTTCTCCACACCAATGCACGTCCATTCGCTCGATACAATTTGAAACGAGTTGGTTGGTTTTGGGGAAGGAGACCAAACAGCGAGGTCATCGGTCTCATCGGATTAGGGAAGGACGGGGAAGGAAGTCGGCCGTGCCCTTTGAAAGGAACCATCCCGGCATTTGCCTGGAGCGATTTTAGGGAAATCACGGAAAACCTAAATCAGGATGGCCGGACGCGGGATTGAACCGTCGTCCTCCTGAATACGACTCCAGTGTCTAACCACTGCGCCACCTCGCTCGGTTGAAACGAGTGTCGTCCGACCAGGCAACATATATCCAGTCATCAACAGTCCAATGTCGGTGTTGACGGGCCCAGGCGAGGCGTAAAACTTTGTGCCGTGTAGTCATCAAGGGTACACGAGTGTGCCTTTGGCTCCAAAGGCCCGTATCGATGATGTTTTGTTGAATGGTTCACACACTGACTGACACTTGTTGATAGCCCAGCA